>NC_136419.1:93108333-93765000 GCF_052625555.1 Lactuca saligna | reverse complement strand
ATTGTTGTTTAGACAGTGGACTCCCCGAGTCCAAGGCAAAATGCAACTAACTCGGCGAGTTGGTTCATGCACTCGGCGAGTTGGACCCCCTGACAGCATATCTTCGAGTTTTGGTGCTGGAATTGGTCTTGAATCATTATCTTAAACTGTTTTGGACTTATAAAAACTAGTTTTTGATATGTTAATGATTATGGTAAACCAATTTCAGAGTTGTTATCAAAATTTCAAGATTTATATTGTTTAATTTATGATTCTTGAAATTGTTGACATGCATGTTCTTGAACTTATGAGCTTAGATGATCATAGGAATTATTTTTAACCTTCTTGGTAGTTTAATTCTTGATCATTATGTGTTTTAATGGAGTCCATAACTTGTCCTCAAGTTATGGATAACCAAAAGTCACAAGTCATTAAATCCATTAAAAAAACACAATGGTTACATAAGATGAAAAGTCACTCATTTTAATAAGCCTTAAACTCATAAGTTATTAGAAATGAAAAGTTTTGGAAGTTTACAAAACTTTCCCTCAAGTTTTGGAACATGTAAAGTCACAATTAAAGCTTTAGTTCCAATCCCTAGAATTCAACCCTTATAAGTTTAATAATATTTACATATTTATAAGAACTAAAAGTCGTCTTACCATTAGTAGGCCTCATTCATGAAGTCGGTCTATAAGGGGTATAAGGTTACTGCCTATAAAATGGCAGTTTAATGGGTTTTCACTCTCACCTACCGCTTCCTTGACCGGTGGAGGGTCGTTAGCCGAAGGGGTAGGACAAGGACTATAATTCTCCCTTCATTAAAAGTATTAATGATAAATAGTAAGTAACTAAATATTTATAAATTCTCAATCTTAGTTACTTAGGAAAATGTGAATAAGGTGCTAATACATGAAATTACACTTTACACTTTGTTTAAGCCATTAGTGGAGTGTGTGTGGTTAACCGGCACACTAACCTGGATTTAACAAGGTAGGAAAAGGGTAACTTAACATTTACCATAGTATTGGTGGAGCGTGTGTGGTTAACCGGCACACCGATTGAGGGGTAAATGTTAAGGGTACCAAGTATATTTGCATGGTTACTTCACACCTTGTTTTGTGATCCTCGGCATCCCAGTCACAAAACCTGAAGGGCACACTCGAGATTGAAACATGCCATTGAAAAGTTCAATGAATCGCAAAACAATCTAGGAGTTTCAAAACCAATTAAAACCTAATAATACATTTCGTTTATCTTGGTGGCAATTGGTGAATCGTCATTCACCTACCTTCGAATATTTTATAGCTTGGATTACGGCATCCCTCTTCCAAGTTATAAAATAGTTTTGTTGGGTCCTAGCCTTAATATTTCATATTGGGTGTTATATTAAGGACTTAAATCAACTTTACTTGAATTTCTCCCATTGTTGATGTCTGGTTTAGACAACAATAATCTTCCCAAATCAAGCTTTCCTAATGAATATGATTTCCCGAGTTTGGCTCATGGAAGTCATACTTCTCTTCCTCCACCTCCTCCAATTATTCTCCCTGACCTACAAGTTTAAGAACTTGAAAAGTTCAAGAACACTCAATCTTACTCACAATAAAACATAAAATTGGAAGTCCTATGTGCACTCATGTCTTAAAACTGAAGTCACACAGTGACAGGTTGAGAATGTTGGGTGTCATTATCCCAAGGTAGTTGGCTATTGAATGGGTCTTTCGGTCACATCCTGAGTCATATAGAAAGACTACTATGTGACAAATCACGACATGACCCTACTAGATCTTTCTTATTTGCTTATTGCTGTTGAATCAGAAATGTAGCAATAGTCAAGCAAATATGGATGGAAGGTAATATTCTCAAACCTTCCATGGATATACACAATGGTGACATCGGAATTTCAGAAAAACTTTCTCTTCCCAATGGAAAGGGATCGGCTTTGGTCAACCCGGTTGACCGGAAGGTAAAGAGAAAGTCTAAGTCTTGAATAGCCTATGTAGCATTCCCAAAGAGTCTATATGTTCTCAATGTGAAGAAAAGAGGCGTTAGAAGCGAAGCTGCCCAAGCTACCTGAAAGAAATAAGAATCAAAAGGTTTGACTCTGGTTCAGGTAAGTCCACTGTCTAACTCTGTTAACTTCCCAGTTGATGATTCCTAATACAAAATGTGACTCGGTTGCATTTTGATATATGGCAGGATCAAGCAAAGGCATGGAAACTTAAATAAAGAGTATGCTGAATTTGATCGCGAAGATGGATTTCTTTCGCTTGGTTGAAGATTGTATTTCTAAGCTACTTCTTAGGAGTTATGATAGATTGCTAGGAAACATGTAATAACATAGTTTTCATTTCAAGTTACATTGTAAGGGAAAAAAATTTCCGTATTTTAAAAATAAATAAAAGTTTGTTTTACTTTATTTTTTATCTCCTTACAATGGCATTCATGAAAACTTGATGTTTGTATGTTTATAGAAATATTGGAAATATGAATTTGATTCTTTCATTTGTGGTAGTGTCTAAATTTACCAAATAAGGAAAGATTCTCAACACCCAAGTTTCAATTGGACCGAAACTTGGAAACATGCAAGTTGGATAGTATGATGAATTAGAAGTTTCCTTCTTGGGGAATTAAGACTAGTTCCTTGTTCATATGCATATGTGACTCAAGTGAAGGACTAAGGTATCAAGTAGACTTTCTTGTGCACTTGTCAAAGTCCACCACAACAGATGGATAAGATTATTCGTCATGATTTACTAAGGTTTAGTAAATATGATTATACTTACAAGCTTAAGTTTAACTTTGAGACATTGGAAAAGTTCCAAATGTATGGCAAAGCAAATAAGAAGAATCAAATTAGGCAGCAGGATAAAAGTTTCTCAAATCTGAAAAGATGGGAGAGTACTTTAGTATCATGTTTTAAGATCATCTTAATGATTTTGAGACCTTATCACAATTCGTCCTCTAAGTGCATTATGATATTTAAGAAGAGGAGTTATGAATTGTTGAAGTGGTTAAATCAAGAAGATCATTCATACTTCGTTCCAAAAAGAATTCATAGAGTTATACTCTAAGATTGTAACTTGAGTGAGATTTCTTAAAGAAGGTTTAAAATACTTGTCAAATGTAATACTCTTACATTTGAAATTGGTAAGTTGTGATGTTTTGGATAAAAAAAAGACCAAATAAGGCCAATTGTGTGAAGTGTTTGTCTTGATTAAGAATCCACACCACTTCTTGAATATTTAGCAAGAGAGTATTATAGGTCAAGAAGACAGTGGGAGTCTAAAAGATCTTGATATAGTTTCAAGAACTAATCAAGAATAAAACCTGTATTTCATCACTAAAACACAACTAGAGGTTTATAACCTATAGTGTTGACATTTCTGTGCCTATTCAAGTTAAGTTGGCTATACATACATACATACATACATATATATATATATATATATATATATATATATATATATATATAGTTCTACATGTTCTTAATTGCACAAGTTCAATCCATATGAGTTAGGATTTGTCACTAACATAGTCTTGTGATTATGGTTTTGACAAATTCATGTGAATAAGAACACATACACCATAAAATCTAATTTTCATAAGGTCTCTCTCCGATTCATGAAAATGATGATGAGGAAATTCTTTCACTAAGTAGATTTTAAGTAGATAGCAATTATGATATTTGTAATTTTCAAAGTAATTAGTGGAGCGTGCGTGGTTAACCAGCAAACTAACATTGACTTATGAGAAATGGCAAAAAGTCTAAACAATTGAGACTATGATTATGGCATCCCTTTTCATAGTTCTGAAATTGTTTAGACAAACTTGTGAGCTATCTAAGATAAGGAGTATGATTTTGATAAAGTCTTATCAAAGCAATCTAGTAGCAGAAATCTGAACTTTGGTAAGAATATCAATAAAGTATTGACTTTTAGAGGTCCAGTTGTTTTTTGGATACATGTCAAAGATAGTGGGAGCATAAGTGTTATGCAAATAATCATCATGTTAGTGGGAGAATGATAAGTATTGCAAGTTAGCAATGTTAATTATAGAAAACAAAAGTTTCAATTCTTGAGGTTGCAGGGGTTGAAAAAGTTGTTTTGCTATAATTAAGGGAGAGGAATTATACTTCATTTCGATTCTAAAAAGCTTAGCTTGTGTTTATAATCATTCTAAAGAGGTTATATTGAGGTTTTAATCACCTTTAGTCAAGAATATATATATATATATATATATATATATATATATATATATATATATATATATATCATGTTGGATTTGTTCAACTTAAGAAAATTCTATATATTGCGTTCTCAAAATTCGATTATGATTATGACATCCCTTTTCATAGTCAAATTCTGAAAATATGGCAAACAAAAATTATTATGGCAAAAGACTGGTCTAGAACCATGTCTTCATGTGAAACATCATGAATCATGTCCTATTTACTTTGGGTACAAGGTCGATTACATGTGCTATAATGTTTATCCTTTTTGAATTTTTCAAATGCCTTGGGGCATTAAGGGGAACAATGTCTAGAACTGGATATGAGTAAAGTGATTAAGCAATTGTCGAGGACAATCTAAGGTTTACCAAATATTGGTTGCTCAAGGACAGTTGGAAGTATACTGTTAATATTGGAAGGACCATATTGACATAGTCTGAAAAGAGGCAACTCTTCTTCAAAAGTGATAGTCAAAATGGGAATATATAGTTGTCTTCATAGGTGGAAACAATCTGTGTAAGGTTAAAGAAACTTAATGCAAGAAGCATGTTCAAAGCAATGCACTTTGAATTTGACATATCGTTTCCGTGGAATTGCTTTCCATTGGGATTCTCTATAATGATTGTTGCAAAGTCTTTGTGGCTTTTTGCATAATCATTACAAGAGGAACGATGCATATAAACTTAAAATCTAAACGGACTTCGATAAATGATAGGAATTTGGAATTATTACATTTAAGACAAGGATTTGGGAGTGTGAAAAGAGAATCATTGAAATTATGTTCAATTGATCTAAGTTCACAAAGAAAAGGATATAGACAAACATAGAGTTCATACTTGGTGTATGGCAAAGCTATTGTTTAGAAAACATAGTGTACATGCTTGGAGCAAGGGACACCTAGTGTTTTAATTCAAGTATAAAGTTGATAAAACCAAAACAATGAATAATGAGTAATCAGTATGGTGATAAATACAAAGTGTTTTATTTATATTCATAGGTTTGATACCATATTAGATTCATTTATTATTGTGTTTCACTTTGCATGTTCTAACGGAGAACCGGAGGCAAAAGTCGAGGGCGAGCCTATCGAACCAGAAGAAGAACAGGAGGAGGAAGAAGATGAAGGAAGCTTTGAGGAGCAACCCGACGATAGTGAAGGGGGTGATTCGGACGCGGAATCCGAAGTAATCAACCCCCTTACCCAATTAGGGTGCCTGCTTATCGGGTGGGCCCCACTGGTCCTACACCCCCTGGGGTATTGATCTTTGGAGGTGGAGCAGACAACAGGGACAGTTGCCCCCGTACGACATGTCACACGAGTTCTTTGACCTGAGGGACAGAGGGCCGGCTGATTGAGCCCTTCCAGTCATGCTAAGATGGTTTCGGAACACTGGCGACCTCGCTCAGAGTACTGTCGATCAGGTACGCCAGCTGTGGACTGGGGTCGAGCGTGCAGAGCAGGAGACACGGGACATTCTTTGAGAGTTCCATATGAGGCAGGTGAGGTGGGAGTCACAACTCCAGGATGTAGAACGATAGGTGACTCGTCTTCAGGGAGCATCCACTTCCTCAGCACCATCCCCAGGCACATCTCACCGCGACTAGAGATAGACTTATCTTACTACGTCATTAGGAACTATGTTATGTACCCCGACTCTATGCTTAAGTGACTACACTACTCATAGAGCCGTTATGCTGTCGAACTAGTACCGCTTATGTATGCTCTTTCGAGCAAAACTTTCATGTATCAAAGTGCGGATAATAGTCATGAAAGATTTTGTATGTTTTATTATGATGTTATAATCTGCTATGTGTTATGTATCCTTGATTGTATGCTAAATTGTAGAAGTACTTAAGTTGTGCCACGCACCTAGTCTATAGGATCACAACCTCACGAAAACCACATACACTCAGCATATTTCCGTTATATGACAGAAAGATGCCTCCACGATCCACTCGCGGAAAACCGGGACCAACCCCACCCGAAGTTGACTCAGTCACATTCGAGGCAGCTGTATCTGTTGCAGTCACCACATCAATGGCACAAATTCACCAAGGGAACAATGGAGGAATCAACGGGCAAGGGGCTGAAAGTTCGAACAACGGAATGAATCAAGGACCCACCAAAACATGCTCTACAAAGACTTCACCAACGCCAAACCACAAACCTTTAACGACACTGGAGGAGTGATCACCCTAAAACGATGGATCGAGAAGGTGGAATCAGTGTTAGAGATATGTGACTGCCCTGAAGAGATGAAGGTGAAGTTTGCTGCATGCACTTTTGTTGACCAAGCGCTCACTTGGTGGAATGGACACGTGGAAGCCATGATACTCCCCGTAGCCAATTCCATGCCATGGACAAAAATGAAAGAAATGTTGATGGCCGAATACTGTCCTCGTGGTGAAATTCAGAAACTGGAACAAAAGCTATGGAATCTCACTGTCCGGAACGCCGACATACATGCCTTCATATCCAGGTTTAGCGAACTGTCTCTGTTATTCCCTGGCATGATTACCTTAGAGGGTAAGAAGATCGAGCGATTCATCTGGGGACTAACCTCCCCGATCCAGGGAAATGTGATAGTTGCAAATCCTGAAACTTTCGACAGTGCCAAGAGATTGGCCAAGAAGCTATATGACCACAACAACAACAAGGGTGAGAAGCCAGTGGAGACTAAAGTTAAGAAGGAAAATGATAGCAAGAAGGGGAAGAAAAACAAGAGAAATGGGTGTCAAGGCTCCGAATTCTCCAAGAAGCAACAAACAATGGCAGTTAATGATGCGACCACGCAAGCTCCATCCACACCACATGCTCCAGCCTCAGGTGCACCAAGGGCTCCTAGACCTTATTCTGGTAATCTTCCCAAGTGCAACAAGTGTGGTTTCCATCACAATGGAGAATGCAAGGAGATACAGTGCACCAGTTGCAATCGGAAGGGGCACACGGCGAGGTACTGCAGGACTTACCCTCCTCAAAATCAACAACAGGGAAGCAACAACAACAACAACCGCAACAACAACAACAACAACAACACCAACACCAGCGGCAACAATGCAGGACCTAGCCACACCTGCTATGGTTGTGGAAGGACTGGGCATTTCCGTCGAAACTACCCCACCAACAACAATCCTGGAAATGGAGGAACCGGAAGAGTGCTGACCATGGGTCAGGTGGAGGCGATTCAGGATCCCGCTGTTGTTACCGATATGTTTCCCCTAAACTACACTTACGCATGCATCCTATTTGACAATGGAGCGGAGCGAAGTTTTGTGAGCAATAAGTTTAAACATTTGTTAAAACAACAACCCCAGAAGCTCAATGAAAACTTTACGGTGGAAATAGCTAATGGGAAAACCAAATCCACTGGGGAAATCTACATCGGATGGAAATCTACATCGGATGTACCCTAACTCTAAATCAACACGTCTTTCAAATAGACTTGATGCCTGATTCCATTAGGGGTTTCGATGTGATTATTGGCATGGACTGGTTAAGCCCCCACCATTCTGAAATTATGTGTCACAAGAAGGCCGTTCGCCTTCATCTTCCCAATCACGAAACCCTAGTTATTTACGGAGACAAACCTAGCACGAACCTTCACATCATCTCGTGCATCCAGGCACAGAAGCATCTACGAAAGAAAATTTTGACGTTCTTGGCTCACATAGTGGATAAAACCAAGGAAGAGGTTAACATTCAAAACATCCCAGTAGCACGTGAATTCCCAGACATATTTCCTGAAGATCTCCCTGGAGTACCCCCAGAGAGACAAAGTGAGTTCCGAATTGACCTCGTTCCAGGAGCAACTCCTCTCGCTAAATGGCCTTACCAGCTAGCTCTTGCTGAAATGCAGGAATTGTCCAGCCAACTCAACGAACTCCTGGGCAAGGGATTCATCCGACCCATCTACTCACCATGGGGAGCTCTGATCCTCTTTGTCAAAAAGAAGGACAGATATTTTAGGATGTGTATCGATTATAGGGAGCTAAACAAACTCACTGTCAAAAATTGATATCCACTCCCACGTGTCGACGATCAATTTGACCAGCTCCAAGGAGCTAGTTACTTCTCTAAGATAGATCTACGGTCCGGGTACCATCAGCTCAGGGTACGGGAAGAGGATATTCCCAAAACTGCTTTCCGAAGTCATTATGGACATTACGAATTTGTCGTAATGCCCTTCGGTCTAACAAATGCCCCTGCCGCATTTATGGATCTGATGAACTGAATCTGTCGACCATTCCTCGACAACTTTGTTATCGTCTTCATTGACGACATTCTTGTCTATTCCCGAAGCGAAGAAGAGCATGGCCAACATCTCCGACAAATACTAGAAACTCTGCGAACGGAAAAGCTATACGCAAAACATTCTAAGTGTGAGTTCAGGCTCCGTAGCATGAACTTCTTAGGTCATGTTCTTAGTCGGGAAGGAATTCATGTGGATCCTTCTAAGGTCAAAGTCGTCGAAGGATGGGCAGTCACGACAACACCCACAGAAATCCACCAATTCTTAGGCCGAGCAGGCTACTATAGGAGATTCATTCAAAACTTCTCTAAGATCGCCAAGCTACTTACCTCGCTTACACAAAATGGCGTGCCATTCAAATGGACGGACAAACAAGAAGTTGCATTCCGAACCCTGAAGCAAGCCCTCTGTAGTGCCCTGGTACTATCTCTACCAGAGGGCACCGAAGATTTCGTGGTCTATTGTGACGTTCGAATCAGGGCTTAGGTTGCGTTCTCATGCAGCGTGGAAGAATGATAGCTTACGCATCCCGCCAACTAAAGACACACGAAGTGAATTATACAACCCATGATCTGGAATTGGGAGCGGTGGTCTTTGCTCTGAAGATTTGAGGCATTACCTTTATCGTATGAAGTGCAACATCTTCACGGACCACAAAAACCTCCAACATATCTTGAACCAGAAAGAGCTGAATATGAGGCAACGAAGATGGGTTGAACTATTAAACGATTACGAGTGTGAAATCAAATACCACCCAGGCAAGGCCAACGTGGTAGCTGATGCCTTGAGGCGGAAGGAGTACTCTAATCGTCACGTGAAAACTCTCTCAATAACCATCAAATCTCACCTAACCACTCAGATCGGGGTAGCCCAGTCAGATGCCATGAAAACTGACATCAGAGCAAACGCAGCATTACGCCGAATGGAGAAGAATCTAGAGGTAAAGGAGAACGAAGTATACTACTTCATGAACCGTATTTGGGTCCCTAAACTCGGAGGATTTAGGGAGCTAGTCATGAATGAAGCTCACAAAACGCGATACACCATCCATCTTGGTTCGGACAAGATGTACTTGGATATTAAACAACATTATTGGTGGCCTAACATGAAGGCAGAAATTGCCACCTATGTCAGCAAATGCCTTACTTGTGCCAAATTAAAGGTCGAGTACCAGAAGCCCTCGGGGTTATTAAAGCAACTGGTGATTCCTGATTGGAAATGGGAAGGGATTTCTATGGATTTTGTGACCAAGCTACCCAAGACGTCAGATGGATTAGACACCATATGGGTAATAGTTGACCGATTGATGAAATCCGCTCATTTCCTGCCAATAAAAGAATCCTACAAGATGGACAAACTGACGCGATTATACATTCGAGAAATCGTGATACTTCATGGAGTACTAGTGTCTATTATCTCGGATAGAGATAGTAGATTCAATTCACGTTTTTGGCAATCACTTCAGAAAGCACTTGGAACCCGTCTCGACATGAGCACAACTTATCACCCACAAACGAACGGTCAAAGCGAACGAACCATCCAGACGCTCGAAGACATGCTTTTCGCATGTGTGATAGACTTTGGGAAGTCTTAGGATACCCACTTACTCTTAGTCGAATTCTCGTATAACAACAGTTACCATTCGAGCATCAAGGTCACTCCTTTCGAAGCACTATATGGGCGTAAGTGTAGATCACCGTTGTGTTGGGCTGAGGTGGGCGACACCCAGCTAGCAAAGAAACTGGCATCGGACAAGGCATTAACGGGACCAGAGATCATACGTGAAACCACGGAAAAGATAGTTCAAATCAGAGCTCGACTCCAAGCATCGCGCGACCGAGAAAAGAGCTACGCCGATAAACAACGAAAGCCCTTAGAGTTTCAGGTCGGGAATCGAGTGCTGTTAAAAGTTTCTCCTTGGAAGGGGGTGATTCGTTTCGGAAAACGGGGAAAATTGAACCCACGATACATTGGACCTTTCGAGATCATTGCTCGAATAGGTCCAGTGGCGTACAAACTGCAACTACCCGCTGAGCTAAGTTGTGTCCACCCCGTGTTCCATGTTTCCAACCTAAAGAAGTGCCTATCAGATGAAACTCTTGTCATTCCCCTTAACAAAATTGAAATCAACGAGAATCTCCTGTTTGTCGAAGAACCAGTCGAAATCATGGACAGGGA
This sequence comes from Lactuca saligna, assembly GCF_052625555.1. Classification (NCBI taxonomy): domain Eukaryota; kingdom Viridiplantae; phylum Streptophyta; class Magnoliopsida; order Asterales; family Asteraceae; genus Lactuca; species Lactuca saligna. The sequence continues at coordinate 93,754,359 of NC_136419.1, read as the reverse complement.
GGTGAAGCGTACTAAGCAAAGTCGCATCACGATCGTGAAAGTACGGTGGAACGTGAAGTCCAAATGAAGCAAAAGTACCCTCACCTATTCTAGCATTCTCAAATCTAGCTTTCAAAAAAAAAATCGGGACGAAATTCCCTCGAACGGGGGGATGATGTCACAACTAGAAATTTTTGTTCCTTGTAGATTAAAACAATTAAGCCAAAGTATGAATCAAAGACACAAGAGCATGTATGATGCATACTCTATGATAATAAAATTTCAAACAAACACCCCATGAAAACATTTCAAGTAGTCAATAAGCAATTAGAAACCCTAGAAGTCCTTGTTTAAGTCCATTTTGGACTAGGACTTCCTTATTGGGCCCGATGGACCAATAAGTTTCCAATTTGACCATCTTGGGCTTAGAACTCTTAAATGGGCTCTAATTGGACCCACTTCCAATTATTTCAATATTTTGGGCCATATTGGGCCTAGAATGAAATAAATTAATTATATGAACCATTTTGGGCCATAATTAACCTAATTTAGCCCCAATAGGTCATAAAAATTATACTTTGATTTAATTGAGCCAAACATCATCTAAATTATCTATAAGGTGGGCTTAAGGACAAAATGCCTAAAATTTATTTCTCTTTTTTCCTCTCTCTCGGCCAAAACTACAAACCCAAGGGAAGAAGGGTTGACTTTTTGGTAGCCACCTCACCATTATCTCTTATATTCCCATGCTAAGGCCTCATATCTCCATGCAACAATCCCATCACCACTCTCTCCTCCTCTCTCTTTTCTTCTCTCGGATGAACCCAAAACACACACACACTTCACTCAACTCTCTCAAAAGAAACTCTCTTCACTCCTCTCCATGTGTTCAAAAATTACGAAGCTTCAAGGAGATTTTTCCCACAAACACATCATCTAAGGTAAGTTGATGTTAGATCCATAAGCTAGTTATTTCATTCCATTCAAGAATCACCTCTTAATCCATTCAAACTTATGATTTAGCACCTTAGAAGCATCTAAGTTCGAGATCTTCCAAGGAGGGTTACTAAGGCCGAATTTTCTTCTCATTTTTCTTCCAAAACCGAAACCACACCCAAGGTGAGCTTCATACCCCCTTACTTTTTGGTTTTTATAAGTTTTTGTGGGGGAGAATACAAGCAAATGTGTATATCTATGAGTAAATGTATGCCTTGTGAGATTTTTATGCTTATATGTATGATTTTATGTGATTTGTGATGTTTATGTTAGCCAAAAGAACCTAAAAACCGAGAACTACAATATGTGGAATGAAATAAGTATAACTTATACCATTTCACACTAATCAAGTCTAGAAAAAGAGTTTAGTTGGCTAAAATGAACATTTTTGGACTTGAAACCCATTTTTGGACTCAAAATGTCAAAAATACAAAACTAAGGGGCCCAAAACGACAAAAGATAATTTCTGGAGGTTGAAACAAGTCCAAACAGTTTTTAAGATACTTTTTCTGAATAAGAACACTTTGGAGGGGCTTAAAATGTGAATTTTAAACATAATGGACTAAAAATGGGCTTTTCGGCCCAATAAGCCCAAATTGCGAAATTTTCGAAATATAGGGGTTGAAAATGCAAGTTTCCATAAAACAGGGGACTACAAGTGTATTTAACCTATTTTGTAGGTTGAAAATGCTTTTCAAATTCAAAAGGGATCAAAAATGCAAAATTTTTGCATTTTGGGCCGAAATGGTAAAGATTGCGAAAAATGGGGGTTCCAACCGAGAAAACCTCATTTTGAAGGACTTTAGGTGTTTATTAAGTAAATCTTGGCTGAAAATGTCTTTTTCAATAAGTTTTGATGCTAAAGTGTCAAGAAAAATGGTTAGGGACTAAAAATGAAATTCTTTTATATAAAGGGTTAAAAGTGTATATTTTATCCAAGTAGGGTCACAAAAAGGTAAACTTTTACTTATAAACAAATAAATCCCACTAGATAAAATACGAGCACTATGACTACCGGCTAAACATAATTACAAATACACCTTCAACACCAATATCGTTACCAAATGATTTGATTCGGTCTCGAATCAATTACAAAACAAAAATCAACAAACATTAGTACTTCAGTAAAAACGCGAAATTTTTGAGAAGTCAATACACAATCTTTGGGCTTAAAAGTTTCAAATCGTGCTTGTTGGGCCTAGCTAGCCCATTGACATGATCTTTAGGCTCGAAAGGAACGCGCTTCAATGTTACTGGGCTTCTATGACCTAATTCCATGTAAAAGGACTTTCAATAGCTTTATTGTGCTGTTGGGCCCCAAGGGTCCATTAGTACTGCTAGTAAAGTCGAGAAGTCAAATGTGGATCGGGCCAAGTGCCTTTCGCATTCACGATAGCCTTAAACGACTTATGGAAATAACGGGGGCTTCGTACCCTCTTTTCTCCTCGGTTGTGGGGCTATGAGAAGTCAGGGTGGTTGGATTAAGTGAGTCTTACGGACGACGCCAAAAGGATCGTTAGTAATTGGTAGTTATAAACTAGTCATTTCCGTTAATGCGTGATTATAACGACTCACAACTCATAATTAATCCAATGTCACCTGGATTATCGGAAACAATCATCGTATCGGTATAACAATAAATAAGATATGTAATTCTATGTATTGGGAAAACATCAGGTTTTCCCGGGAAATCAACACTTTTAACTATGTGATGTATACAAGGTTTAACAATTATACACGCTTACAAAAATCGATAAGCATACCACGGATCTCCACACTTTTTCTTATATACAATACTTGTTTCACAAAATATCGGATTTTCTGGGTTTTCAAACTTCACAAAAATCATTATCTTTCAAACATGACTTATGAACTCACCAACATTTCATATGTTGATGTTTTTCAAAATACTTGTATTCTTAGGTAACAGGTAAATTGAAGAATAGGTATCCAGTGATGTCTTGGTGTTTTGTTTAAATTAGTATCGTACGGTTTAAGTATTGGAAATGTAATGTTCAAACAATGTACCAAATGTAAACAATATATGTTGTAATATTTCAATGCATGGTGGTGAATGATGTTATGATTCATGTATATTCATTATGATGGTATTCAATTAAGTCACAATAGCCCTCGGATGTTTCCGCTGTCTGGTTCGGGGATGTGACAGGTTGGTATCAGAGCTCTGTTTATAGTGAACTAGCATATCTAACCACACATTGATATGCAACTATAAACCAAAAAGAGGGACTAACACATCTCTGAACAAAACAAGTAAAATACAACAATAATAACATCCTTGCATGTATTAGGAACAAGAACATAACGCAGAACCAAACAAGATAATGCTAGTATCTCGGTTAAGCCAGAATTGTTCTAGTCATATCAAGAAGTGGATGTAGCTTGATCAACTACATTCCTTCCAAGGTATAACTATCACACGTTCTGAGGAGATCGTGATAACTAGGGAACCTAAGAACATACCTCTTTATCACCAAAAAAGAAAACATATGTTTAGTCTGTACAATAGTTGTAGCATCCTAGGGATAATGTTAGCATATTTACACACTCTCGCAGACAGCATGGCTGGTTTCCATCAACCCGGAGATCCTTACTTCCCTAACCAAGGGAATAATGGATGGTTAGACGAAGAGCCTGAAGAAGAGCCTGAGGAAGATCCCGAGGAGGAATCTGACGGAGAACCAGAGGCAGAAGTCGAGGGCGAGCCTGCCGAACCAGAAGAAGAACAGGAGGAGGAAGAAGATGAAGGAAGCTTTGAGGAGGAACCCAACGACAGTGAAGGGGGTGATTCGGATGCGGAGTCCGAAGTCATCAACCCCCTTACCCGATTAGGGTGCCTGCTTACCGGGTGGGCCCCACTGGTCCTACACCCCCCTGGGGTATTGATCTTTGGAGGTGGAGCAGACAAAAGGGACAGTGGCCCCCGTACGGCATGCCACGCGAGTTCTTCGACCTGAGGGACGGAGGGCCGGCTGATCGAGCCCTTCCAGTCATGCTAAGATGGTTACGGAACACTAGCGACCTCGCTCAGAGTACTACTGATCAGGTACGCCAGCTGTGGACTAGGGTCGAGCGTGCAGAGCAGGAGACACAAGACATTCTTGGAGAGTTCCATATGAGGCAGGTGAGGTGGGTGTCACAACTCCAGGACGCAGAACGACAGGTGGCTCGTCTTCACGGAGCATCCATTTCCTCAGCACCACCCCCAGGCACATCTCATCGCGACTAGAGATAGACTTATCTTACTAGGTCATTAGGAACTATGTTATGTACCCCGACTCTATGTTTAAGTGACTACACTATTCATAGAGCCGTTATGCTGTCGAACTAGTACCGCTTATGTATGCTCTTTCGAGCAAGATTTTCATGTATCAAAGTGCGGATAATAGTAATGAAAGATTTTATATGTTTTATTATGATGTTATAATATGCTATGTGTTATGTATCCTTGATTGTATGCTAAATTGTAGAAGTACTTAAGTTGTGCCACGCACCTAGTCTATAGGATCACAACCTCACGAAAACCACATACACTCAACATCTTTCCGTTCTATGACAGAAAGATGCCTCCGCGACCCACTCGCGGAAACCCGGGACCAACCTCACCCGAAGATGACTCAGCCGCATTCCAGGCAGCTGTATCTGCTGTGGTTACCACAGCAATGGCACAAAGTCACCAAGGGAACAATCGAGGAGTTAATGGGCAAGGGGTCGGAAGTTCGAACAACGGAATGAATCAAGGACCCACCAAAACATGCTCTTACAAAGACTTCACCAATGCCAAACCACGAACCTTTAACGGAACTGGAGGAGTAATCACCTTAAAACGATGGATCCAGAAAGTGGAATCGGTGTTCGAGATATGCGACTGCCCTGAAGAGATGAAGGTGAAATTTGCTGCATGCGCTTTTGTTGACCAAGCGCTCACTTGGTGGAACGGATACGTGGAACCCATGACACTCCCCGTAGCCAATTCCATGCCATGGACAGAAATGAAAGAAATGTTGATGGCCAAAAACTGTCCTCATGGTGAAATTCAGAAAATGGAACAAGAGTTGTGGAATCTCACTGTCCGGAACGCCGACATAGATGCCTACATATCCAGGTTTAGCGAACTGTCTCTGTTATGCCCTGGCATAATTACCTCAGAGGGTAAGAAGATCGAGCGATTCATCTGGGGACTAACCTCCCCGATCAAGGGAAATGTGATAGCTGCAAATCTTGAAACTTTTGACAGTGCCAAGAGATTGGCCATGAAGCTATATGACCACAACAACAAGTGTAACGACCAAAAATTTCAACAAAATTTAAACTTTTCAACACAACCCATTTTAATAATGTTATTATAAAAAGGTTTTCAATACATTTATTATCAAAGTATTCCCAGAACCATGTCATAAACATAAACACGAGGAGCGGTACAATCACGCCTTCGCCTTGCCACGGTCTCCTGAAGAACCTGAAAAACATTAAACCACAACTATAAGCCCGAAAGCTTAGTGAGATACCCCCAAAATACCAACCACATATACACCCTTCCAGGCTACGACCTTCCGGTCCAAAACATATTGCCTTCCGGCCCATAACATAGTGCCTTCCGACCCATAACATAAATAGCATACATAACATAACAGAACATAGAGCAGTCATGCATATCGGATCTACTGTGTGACTGGTCCGCCGTATCGGGCCTTCAGTCCACCGGGTCCATCCTCCGAGTCTAGTCATGTCCTTCGAGTCTGCAGTGTGGTTGGTCCGCCCGCACCAGGCCTTCAACCCACCTGGTCCACTCTCTGAGTCTACAATATGACTGGTTTGCCCGCATCGGGCCTTCAGTCAGCCTGGTCCATTCTCCGAGCCTCGGCACATCTGGTCCGCCCTCGTGGGGCCTACAGCCTATCCGGACCGCTCGTTGGGCCTTCGGAACAACCGGTCCGCCTTGGGTATCTTGGCCTACAGCACAAAGCAGGACCTGCCTCAACCCAACTCCAGTCCAAACAACCATGTGCACATAACATACAATCATATAACAGTTCATAGCCAACAAGCCGATCAAGCAGATCACATAACATATCATTACCCTAACCAGGATATCGACCTAACCAATCACTAGCATAGCATCACCCTACATATCAGGAAACCAACCTTAACAAGGTCTCTAACATATACCATCCTAGCTACCAGGATGCAGATATATCAAAGCAATAACATAACAACAAATATCCGAATCTTAATCCGATAAAGGGTCGGCCTTAGTGCCTTAGACCCTGTCGATATAGTGAGGATAACTCACCTTGCGAAGGCCGATACTCTGAACTGAAGAAGCAGACTCTCGAATCACCCACTCACCGCCAATCCCAAACTAACCATCATAGCAAAATAAACATTAGGCCAATCATACATCCATTTATCGGACCAAGACCAAAGTCCAAATCTCATTCAAAGTCCAATATTGGCCCAATTTACCAAATTGGGCCCGCCTCACCAAATGGGCCTAGATCCAATGTCCATACCAATAATTGGGCTCAAAATACTCTATCCATAAATTCCCAGTCATGGCCCATAAACCAACAACCCAAAAACAACTCAAACTCTAAGGCCCAATATGAAAGTCCAACAGGAGTAGTACGTTGGGCGTACCCTCCTTGGTACGCGGGGCGTACAACATTGATTCGCAAAAGGGGATCGGGGCTCTGGCACGCTACGCGGGGCGTACTCAAAGGTTACGTGGGGCGTAACTGCGCTACACATTAAGTCCTTCTAACCTCTTAATGGCTTAAGCTCTTAAGCCCAAACTTCAGATCCCTAGGCCAAATATGATTAGAATTCATAAAGTCTCAAACTTTATCACTTGGGACGTCCATAAGCTCTTAATCCATTAAGGCCTATATATCTCACACATGGAATAACTACAGCCCTTGGGACCTCATTTTTCTCACTCAAGACCTCTCCAAAGGTCTGAAAGGAGAGATAATCTTGACCAACTCGAAACATGCAACAAGGTGAGGACTTTTGGGACAAGAATGGTGTCAAAGCTTCACAATACATAGATCTACACAATATGAATGTCAAGCAAGAAGCTTTATACCTCAAACAAGCTCCAAAGGATGGTATTTCTTCAGATCTACGAGCTCCAATCGTTCCTCTTCTTCTTTGACAACTTCTCCTTTCTCCTTCTAGCCTTTCTTTTGCCAAAATGAGCTTTCCAAGGTCAAACACACCCAACAATGGAGGAATACGGGTTTTTTGTAGGGTTTCTGAGGTTAAGGATGAGCTTAAGGAGGCTAGGGTATGAACCAACATGTTCCTTATATAGTGGCTGACCGTAAATTAGGGTTTGGGGTTTCTGAGAGTACGCTAGGCGTACTCACCCGGCCACCTCGCGATCTTTCCTCCCTTTACGCTGGGCGTACGTCCAGCTTACATTGGGCGTACCCAGCCAAACTTCAAAATGCATGCATGCATGAGACCTTTCCTACTTATTTCACAAAGAGCTATAAAAATGATCATCTTCAAAACACTGCAACTCCTCTACTCTAAACCTGCTCCCAAATAACTTTAGATTCATACGAGGGTGACGAGAAGCCTAATGCTTCTAACAACATACACCAGCCCGAAACCTCCTCGTATGAAACCCATTTCCCGAAAAAGGACCAGAATTACCCTTCCTCTTAAATCTCAGGGACTCATAATTAAACACTTTAAAAACGGGGTGTTATAACAAGAAGGGTGAGAAGCCAGTGGAGACTGAAGTTAAGAAGGAAAATGATAGCAAGAAGGGGAAGAACAACAAGGGAAAGGGGCATCAAGGCTCCGAATCGTCCAAGAAGTAGCAAACAGTGGCAGTTAATGTTGCGACCATGCAAGCTTCATCCATACCACATGCTCCAGCCTCAGGTGCACCAAGTGCTCCTAGACCTTATTCCGGTAATCTTCCCAAGTGCAACAAGTGTGGTTTCCATCACAATGGAGAAAACAAGGAGATACAGTGCAGCAGTTGCAATCGGAAAGGGGCACACGGCGAGGTACTGCAGAACTTACCCTCCTCAAAATCAACAACAGGGAAGCACAATAACAACAACCGCAACAACAACAACACCAACACCGGTGACAACAATGCAGGACCTAGCCACACCTGTTATGGTTGTGGAAGGACTGGGCATTTCCATCGAAACTGCCCCAACAACAACAATCTCGGAAATGGAGGAACCGGAAGAGTGCTAACCATGGGTCAGGGGGGAGGCGATTCAGGATCCCGCTGTTGTTACCGGTACGTTTCCCCTAAACTACACTTACGCATGCATCCTATTTGACATCGGAGCGGAGCGAAGTTTTGTGAGCAATAAGTTTATACATTTGTTAAAACAACAACCCCAGAAGCTCAATGAAACCTTTACGGTGGAAACGGCCAATGGGAAAACTGAATTCACTGGGGAAATCTACATCGGATGTACCCTAACTCTAAATCAACACGTCTTTCAAATAGACTTGATGCCTGTTTCCATTAGGAGTTTCGATGTGATTATTGGCATGGACTGGTTAAGCCCCCACCATTCTGAAATTATGTGTCACGAGAAGGCCGTTCGCCTTCATCTTCCCAATCACGAAACCCTAGTTATTTACGGAGACAAACCTAACACGAACCTTCACATCATCTCGTGCATCCAGGCACAGAAGCATCTACGAAAGAAAATTTTAATGTTCTTGGCTCACATAGTGGATAAAACCAAGGAAGAGGTTAACATTCAAGACATCCCAGTAGCACGTGAATTCCTAGACGTATTTCCTGAAGATCTCCTTGGAGTACCCCCAGAAAGACAAAGTGAGTTCCGAATTGACCTCGTTCCAGGAGCAACTCCTCTCGCTAAATCACCTTACTGGCTAGCTCCTGCTGAAATGCAGGAATTGTCCAGCCAACTCAACGAACTCCTGGACAAGGGATTCATCCGACCCATCTACTCACCATGGGGAGCTCCGATCCTCTTTGTCAAAAAGAAGGACATATATTTTAGGATGTGTATCGATTACAGGGAGCTAAACAAACTCACTGTCAAAAATTGATATCCACTCCCACGTGTCGACGATCAATTTGACCAGCTCCAAGGAGCTAGTTACTTCTCTAAGATAGATCTACGGTCCGGGTACCATCAGCTCAGGGTACGGGAAGAGGATATTCCCAAAACTGCTTTCCGAAGTCATTATGGACATTACGAATTTGTCGTAATGCCCTTCGGTCTAACAAATGCCCCTGCCGCATTTATGGATCTGATGAACCGAATCTGTCGACCATTCCTCGACAACTTTGTTATCGTCTTCATTGACGACATTCTCGTCTATTCCCGAAGCGAAGAAGAGCATGGCCAACATCTCCGACAAATACTAGAAACTCTGCGAACGGAAAAGCTATACGCAAAACATTCTAAGTGTGAGTTCAGGCTCCGTAGCATGAACTTCTTAGGTCATGTTCTTAGTCGGGAAGGAATTCATGTGGATCCTTCTAAGGTCAAAGCCGTCGAAGGATGGGCAGTCACGACAACACCCACAGAAATCCACCAATTCTTAGGCCTGGCAGGCTACTATAGGTGATTCATTCAAAACTTCTCTAAGATCGCCAAGCCACTTACCTCACTTACACAAAAGGGCGTACCATTCAAATGGACGGAAAAACAAGAAGTTGCATTCCGAACCCTGAAGCAATCCCTCTGTAGTGCCACGGTACTATCTTTACCAGAGGGAACGGAAGATTTCGTGGTCTACTGTGACGCGTTGAATCAGGGTTTAGGTTGCGTTCTCATGCAGCGTGGAAGAGTGATAGCTTACACATCCCGCCAACTAAATACACACGAAGTGAATTATACAACCCATGATCTGGAATTGGGAGCGGTGGTCTTTGCTCTGAAGATTTGGAGGCATCACCTTTATGGTACGAAGTGCACCATCTTCACGGACCACAAAAGTCTCTAGCATATCTTGAACCACAAAGAGCTAAATATGAGACAACGAAGATGGGTTGAACTATTAAACGATTATGAGTGTGAAATCAAATACCACCCAGGCATGGCCAACGTGGTAGCGGATGCCTTGAGCCGGAAGGAGTACTCTAATCGTCGCGTGAAAACTATCTCAATAACCATCAAATCTCACCTAACCACTCAGATCGGGGTAGCCCAATCAGATGCCATGAAAATGGAAAACAAAGCAAGCGAAGCATTACGCCGAATGGAGAAGAATCTAGAGGTAAAGGAAAACGGAGTATACTACTTCATGAACCGTATTTGGGTCCCTAAACTCGGAGGATTTAGGGAGCTAGTCATGAATGAAGCTCACAAAACGCAATACTCCATCCATCCTGGTTCGGACAATATGTACTTGGATATTAAAAAACATTATTGGTGGCCTAACATGAAGGCAGAAATTGCCACCTATGTCAGCAAATGCCTTACTTTTGCCAAAGTAAAGGTGGAGTACCAGAAGCCCTCGGGGTTATTACAGCAACCAGTGATTTCCTTAGTGGAAATGGGAAGGGATTTCTATGGATTTTGTGACGAAGCCCCATGATGTCAGATGGATTAGACACCATATGGGTAATAGTTGACCTACTGACAAAATCCGCTCATTTCCTGCCAATAAAAGAATCCTACAAGATGGAGAGTCTGACGCGATTATACATTTGAGAAATCGTGAGACTTCATGGAGTACCAGTGTCTATTATCTCGGATAGAGATAGTAGATTCACTTTAAGTTTTCGGCAATCACTTCAGAAAGCACCTGGAACCCATCTCGACATGAGCACCGCTTATCACACACAAACAGACGGTCAAAGCGAACGAACCATCCAGACGCTCGAAGACATGCTTCACGCATGTGTGATAGACTTTGGGAATTCTTGGGATACCCACTTACCCTTAGTCGAATTCTCGTATAACAACAGTTACCATTCGAGCATCAAGGTCACTCCTTTCGAAGCACTATATGGACGTAAGTGTATATTACCGTTGTGTTGGGCTAAGGTGCGTGACACCCAGCTAGCAAAGAAACTGGCATCAGACAAGGTGTTAACAGGACCGCAGATCATACGTGAAACCACCGAAATGATAGCTCAAATCAGAGCTCGACTACAAGCATCGCGCGATCAACAAAAGAGCTACTTTGATAAACGACGAAAGCCCTTAAAGTTTCAGGTCGGGGATCGAGTGCTGTTAAAAGTTTCACCTTGGAAGGGGGTCATTCGTTTCGGAAAATGGGGAAAACTGAACCCACGATACATTGGACCTTTCGAGATCGTTGCTCGAATAGGTCTAGTGGCGTACAAACTGCAACTACCCACTAAGCTAAGCAGTGTACACCCCGTGTTCCATGTTTCCAACCTAAAGAAGTGCCTATCAGATGAAACTCTTGTCATTCCCCTTGACGAAATTGAAATCAACGAGAATCTCATGTTCGTCGAAGAACCAGTTGAAATCATGGAAAGGGAGGTGAAGCGTACTAAGCAAAGTCACATCCCGATCATGAAAGTACGGTGGAACGCGAAGCGTGGGCCAGAATTCACATGGGAACACGAAGACCAAATGAAGCAAAACTACCCTCACCTATTCTAGCATTCTCAAATCTATCTTTCAAAAAAAAATCGGGACGAAATTCCCTCTAACAGGGGGATGATGTCACAACTAGATATTTTTGTGCCCTGTAGATTACAACAATTAAGCCAAAGTATGAATCAAAGACACAAGAGCATGTATGATGCATACTCTATGATAATAAAATTTCAAACAAACACCCCATGCAAGCATTTCAAGTAGTCAATAAGCAATTAGAAGAAGTCCTTGTTTAAGTCCATTTTGGACTAGGACTTCCTTATTGGGCCCGATGGACCAATAAGTTTCCAATTTGACCATCTTGGGATTAGAACTCTTAAATGGGCTCTAATTGGACCCACTTCCAATTATTTCAATATTTTGGGCCATATTGGGCCTAGAATGAAATAAATTATTTATATGAACCATTTTGGGCCATAATTAACCTAATTTAGCCCTAATAGGTCATAAAAATTATACTTTGATTTAATTGAGCCAAACATCATCTAAATTATCTATAAGGTGGCTTAAGGGCAAAAAGCCCAAAATTTATTTCTCTTTTTTCCTCTCTCTCAGCCCAAACTACAAACCCAAGGGAAGAAGGGTTGACTTTTGGTAGCCACCTCACCATTATCTCTTGGATTCCCATGTTAAGGCCTCATATCTCCATGCAACAATCCCATCACCACTCTCTCCTCCTCTCTCTTTTCTTCTCTCGGCTGAACCCAAAACACACACACACTTCACTCAACTCACTCAAAAGAAACTCTCTCCACTCCTCTCCAAGTGTTTGAAAATTAGGAAGCTTCAAGGAGATTTTTCCCACAAACACATCATCTAAGGTAAGTTGATGTTAGATCCATAAGCTAGTTATTTCATTCCATTCAATAATCACATCTTAATCCATTCAAACTTATGATTTCGCACCTTAGAAGCATCTAAGTTCGAGATCTTCCAAGGAGGGTTACTAAGGCCGAATTTTCTTCTCATTTTTCTTCCAAAACCGAAACCACACCCAAGGTGAGCTTCATACCCCCTTATTTTTCAGTTTTTATAAGTTTTTGTGGGGGAGAATACAAGCAAATGTGTAGATCTATGAGTAAATGTATGCCGTGTGTGATTCTTATGCTTATATGATGATTTTATGTGATTTGTGATGTTTATGTTAGCCAAAAGAACCTAAAAACCGAGAACTACAATATGTGGAATGAAATAAGTATAACTTATACCATTTCACACTAATCAAGTCTAGAAAAAGAGTTTAGTTGGCTAAAATGAACATTTTTGGACTTGAAACCCATTTTTGGACTCAAAATGTCAAAAATACAAAACTAAGGGGCCCAAAACAACAAAAGATAATTTCTGGAGGTTGAAACAAGTCCAAACCGTTTCTAAGATACTTTTTCTGAATAAAAACACTTTGGAGGGGCTTAAAATGTGAATTTTAAACATAATGGACTAAAAATGGGCTTTTCGGCCCAATAAGCCCAAATTGCGAAATTTTCTAAATATAGGGGCTGAAAATGCAAGTTTCTGTAAAACAGGGGACTACAAGTGTATTGAACCTATTTTGTAGGTCGAAAATGCTTTTCAAATTCAAAAGGGATCAAAAATGCAAAAATTTCCCATTTTAGGCCGAAATTGTAAAGATTGCGAAAAATGGGGGTTCCAACTGAGAAAACCTCATTTTGAAGGACTTAATCTATTTATTAAGTAAATCTTGGCTGAAAATGTCTTTTTCAATAAGTTTTGATGCTAAAGTGTCAAGAAAAATGGTTAGGGACTAAAATGGAAATTCTTTTATATAAAGGGTTAAAAGTGTATATTTTATCCAAGTAGGGTCACAAAAAGGTAAACTTTTACTTATAAACAAATAAATCCCATTAGATAAAATACGAGCACTACGGCTACCGGCGAAACGTAATTACAAATACACCTTCAACACCAATATCGTTACCAAACGATTCGATTCGGTCTCGAATCAATTACAAAACAAAAATCAACAAACATTAGTACTTCAATAAAAGCGCAAAATTTTCGTGAAGTCAATACACAATCTTTGGGCTTTAAAGTTTCAAATCGTGCTTGTTGGGCCTAGCTAGTCCAATGACATGATCTTTAGGCCTAAAGGGAACACGCTTACATGTTATTGGGCTTCTATGACCTAATTCCATGTAAAAGGACTTTCAATAGCTTTATTGTGCTGTTGGGCCCCAAGGGTCCGTTAGTGAAGAGACCTTTAGATCAATCGATATATCAAACAAAGACAATAAATAAGAACAAGAGAAATTCACGATGAAAAACTTTCACTAAGAAAGATAATCTCACAAAGAGATTATCGTGTGCACAAAGCGACAATTAGGGTTTGTGAAAGTGTACGCATTCACAAACCTGTACAAGATAATATATACTGTTATTCTAGACAATCCCTACAATCCAGGGATATGCCAGCTAACTAATTTACGCTAACTATGGAAACAAGATAAATACAAAAACGGTTACAATGTGCTGAATAAAGAAATATATACTAATGCAGATACTGATGCTGATGCTGAGTCATGTGCTGACGCTGATAGACTAGTTTCAAATATCATCATATTTCAAGGTTTGACCTTACAATCTCCCCCAATATGATGATGTTCAAAACCAACTAGATTAAAACACCTCTGGACAAGAATTCTTCATACTCAGTTTCAGCTTCAATTTTATCTGGCCAGTAAGGACTGTCCAGCAATTCCTGTCTTCTGTTCAGCAGCTCCATGGCAATAAGAATGTGAAATTCTCCGGATAGATTTTGATGACTCATGCACATTTGCCTTAAGCCAACAAGGTGAGTGGTTGGAGCCTTTGGGATCTCAGTAGTTCGTTGAAAGCACATCCTCCTGTTTTTGTCGAGATAGAACATCCCGTGTTCAGGAGCTGAGATGAATTGATGCTGAACTGGATCAACACCAAGAGGAAGAGAATTATTAATCACATCAGCACCGAAGTCTAAAACCAGTACTTCTTCACCATCAACATGAAACTTGGTCCTTCGAGATCTAGGAAATGACGACCTTTGTCCTTGATGCTGAGGTCGTTCTTTGGGAACAAGATCCAAACGCTGAACCTTCTTGATCAGTAGATGAAGAGCACAAGTCAGTTCGGAAGAGTGAGCTGAGGTTTGTTTGGATGCTAGATCAAGCAGTTCCATCCATTCCGAATACCCATATCTAATCAGCTCATCCCTTTTGACAACTTCAGTAGATGAGTGCTGAGGACCTTGACGAGTGATTAGCAACGTAAGGATTTTCTCGATTCGAGGTTTAGAAGCTTTGACTTTGATGATCTTATCTCCACACATTCGACGATTAAAAACATCTTCAAATCTCTTTCGATCAATCCGGTCCAGAACACTGTCAGTCTTACGCTTGCTAGAGCTAGGAGGAGGTTGAGAAGACTGAGCCTTGGACTGAAATTCCAGGAACTTCTGTATCTGAGCTTCAAACGATCCCTTGGCCTGAAGTTTGCGCTGAATAAGGGATTCATCAGCTTGAGCAATGTTCTTTAGAAGCTGAGCTTGATTGGCTTCATCAAGAATTTTCTTGACTTGGTCAGGGGACATGTTCCATTCAGTGGAAAGGTTTGAAATACTGACAATGGACTTAGGTTTCTTCACAGTAGAAGAAGTATCAGTTTGAGAATGATCCAAGTCAGTATCTGCTACCTTCCGCTTTCGAGACAGCAGATAAGATTCTTCACTGGCAATGTCCGAATCCTCTCCTTGGACCGGAATGATGGGATCAGCAATAGAATCGGTTAGTATCGGATGAGATTCTTCAAGGTCATCTAAGCTTTCTTACTGAACTGGAATGAGAGGATCAATGAAGTTCATGTCAAGAATTTGACATTCATCATCAGGTTCATCATGCTCTTCATCATGCTTTTCAGTAGCTGCTGGACTATTATGCCCCGCAGAATTAGATTCAGGAATGGGGTTGGGTGATTCATGCTGAAAGATAGTGTTGTCAGCAGGTTCTGTGTCTTTCTTAGTTGGCTCACCATCAGCATGATCATCAGCATCATCATCATCATTAGTATCTCCCCCTTTTTGAGCATCATCAGATTTGGGACTAGAGGGAGGATTAAGTAAGAGAACCTCCTTGATTTGTTGAACATCAGCCTCAATACGAAGCAGACGCTAACTCATGTCCCGAGTCAATGACATCAGTTCAGCAAAAGCTGAAGTGTGAATTTGAACCATTGAGGTACCTGGGGCAACTGGAGAGCTAGGTTGCATCCTTGGAGAGAAGTGGTGAGCTGCTGGTGATGGATGCTCCCCCTGAGAATGATGCTCCCCCTGTGAGGGATGATCCCCCTGAGATGGTTGCTCCCCCAGAGGCATGGAATCCTGTGGTGCAGAGGAGACTTTGCCAGTGTCTGAGATGAGGTGATGAGAAAGTTGAGGTGAGAGATGTCCGCCATCATGATGTTCCACCTCTTGATCAGCAAGATCCATATTATTACCATCAGCACCTCCTTTATCAGTGTCAGCGGTGAGAGAAGGCACAATGTATGGATTGGCAATCCATTCTCTCATCTGATCGGAGATTCCAATGTCGGTATCTAAAGGATCATCCTGATACATACGAACTGACATTCGAGGACATTGGATTGGATTCCCAGAGTGAGAAAAGTAGTCAGCAGCGAAGAACTTGTCGAATACTAGGGCAATCCAGCATGGAAAGGGAACATGACCAGCACGTACATTTGCACGTAGAAGCTGAACAAGCTGATCAAAGAAAAGTGCCCCATAATCCAGCCTTTTGTTGAGAAGAAGGGAGCAGACAACTTGTTGCTCGTAATTGCTCAGTTGGTTACCACTACGAGACTTGTGACCCACACACTTGCACAGAGCTCCAGCGAAAAAATTCCAGCCTGGGGTCATACACTGATGCAAAATAAGAGCTGATCGAGTACCAGCCTTTGAGTGATCATAGCCCAGTTGATCAAACATGCGTTTACATCTTTCAATAGATGGAGGTTCAGAGAAGGGTTCGAAGATTGGTAACCTTAAAGCAGCACTGAGAAGTTCTGCGGTGATGAAAACAGAGTGTCTTCCACGGCCAACGGTTCCGGTGATGGCGTTGTTTTCTTCATTAACAGTTGCAGTGTAGTAGAACTCACATACTTGTTCTGGGAAGAACTCGGATGGTACATCGCTGATTGCATATCGAAGGCAACAAGAAGCCAAGAAATTTACAAAATCATCGAGTCGAAGACCTCGATGAACCTCTGGAATGTCGGGGTTGAAGACTACATTGGTGGCCTTGATGTGAATGGGAAGAGGAGGAGAGTTTGGAGCAGGAATGACCCTTCGAGAAGTTGAGGAGTATGTGAACAGAGATGCCGCCATTGGAGAGTATTTGAGAATTCTAGGGTTTTTGAGAGAGAGGTTCAAGATTTTTGGGAAGGAAAAATTAAACCAAGGGAGAAAGAGGTTTAAATATGGAATAAAAGGGTTTTTAAAAGGTAATGATTATCTTCTGATCTGCTTGATTATCGTCATTAAGGATAACGGCGCATCGTCACAACCTGTCAGAGTAGAAAATAGCCGTTTGAAAAAAGAGCCGTTGACTGAAGATGAAACGTCAATCAGAGTTTGCAGAAGCGCTGAGCTCAGTGTCACAAAAGTTACATACTGAAAATATTTTCTACGTCAATTCAAGGTACAACTTGCTTAATCGAGGCTAGTAAGGAGATTGGTGCGTGTGATAGATACTAGTTACATTATCTAACCATCGGCACAGATTTTTAGACTCTCATCAGCGTGTGTTTTGGCACACTGAATCACAGAATCAGTGTAAGATTGGTAAGAAGGGATAGTTGCATGTGATAGATCTTGGTGTTTTGATCTAACCATCGGCAAAGATTTTTAGATTCTCATCAGTGTGTGTTTTGTCACACTGAATCATGAAACCAGTGTAGGATTGGTAAGAAGAGATAGTTGTGTGTGATAGATCTTGGTGTTTTGATCTAACCATCGGCAAAGAGTTTCAAGTCGTTATCAGTGTATGGTTTAATACAGTGAATCATTCAACTTTTGTTTAGAAGACTTGAAGAAGAGATAAAGATAAGAAATCAAACCTAAGTGCTCAGTAGCAAATATCATCAGTATGTCATCATCAGCACAATGTACATCAACTTATAAGACAATATCAAACATTAGCACAATTAAACGTCAAAATTAATTACAAGGAAATCATTCCCAGTTCTCCGATAATGTAAACAGTTGATTGAGAATCCAGTGCCTTTGTGAAGATATCAGCAAGTTGCTCCGAAGTCTTGACATGTTCAAGAACAACTTTTCCCTTTTCAACATTATCTCTGATGAAGTGATGTCTGATCTCGATATGCTTTGTCTTTGAGTGCTGAACAAGATTTTGTGTGATCTGAATGGCACTGGTGTTGTCACAATAGATCGGAGTCTTTGAGAACTTGAACCCATAGTCGAGAAGCTGATTTTGAATCCATAAGAGCTGAGCACAGCATCTCCCAGCGGCAACATACTCAGCTTTTGCAGTTGAGATGGCAACTGATGTTTGCTTCTTGCTAGACCAGCTGATGAGACGGTTGCCAAGGAAGTGACATCCACCAGATGTACTCTTTTTGTCTAAATTGCATCCTGCATAATCTGAGTCAGTGTATCCATAAAGTTCAAATGCTGAGTTGCGAGGATACCACAGTGCAAGGTTTTGAGTTCCCTTTAGGTATCGAAAAATACGTTTGACAGCCATGAGATGAGATTCTTTGGGATTAGCTTGGAATCGAGCACAGAGAATGGTTCCAAACATGATATCAGGACGACTTGTTGTGAGATATAAGAGGGATCCAATCATTCCTCGATACAGAGAGTGATTGACATCTGTTCCAGTTGGATCAGCGTGTAGCTTATCAGTCTTAGATACTGGGGTAGAGGCTGGCTTGCAGTCACTGAGAGAATACTTAACAAGCAGGTCAGAAATATATTTACTTTGACAAATGGAATACCTGTCTTTTGTTGCTGAACCTCAAGACCTAAGAAAAAGGTCATATTTCCCATCATGCTCATTTCGAACCTTTGAGACATGATCTCTGCAAATTCCTTGCTCAGTGTCTCATTTGGAGAGCCAAAAATAATGTCATCGACATAAATTTGAACAAGAACCATATGTGAGCCTTTGTTTTTTGACGAAGAGAGTGTTGTCGATTGCTCCTCGTCTGTATCCATTTTCAAGCAGATATGATGTCAGCGTCTCATAACAAGCCCTGGGAGCTTGCTTCAGTCCATAAACAGCTTTATCTAACCGGTACACGTAATCAGGATGATCTTTATCTACAAAGCCTGGGGGCTGTTTTAGGAACACTTCTTCTTCCAACACACCATGAAGGAATGCTGTCTTCACATCCATCTGAAAGACAATGAAGTTCATGTAGGATGCGTATGCGAGAAACAGCCTGATAGCTTCAATGCAAGCAACTGGGGCAAAAGTTTCCCCGTAGTCGATAGATTCAATCTGAGTGAACCCTTGAGCTACAAGCCTTGCCTTGTTGCGAGTGATGACTCCATCTTTATCAACCTTGTTACGATAGACCCAGCGAGTTCCAGTGATAGTCTTCCCGGATGGTCTTGGGACAAGAGTCCAAACTTTGTGCCTCTCAAACTCATTCAGTTCTTCTTGCATGGCTTTGATCCAATCAGCATCTTGAAGAGTTGTGTGTACTTTATCAGGAAAGATCATTGAAACAAAGTTAAAATACATGCAAAAGTTATTAAGCACACTAGATCTAGTTCGGACACCATCATGAATATTCCCTATAATTCGATCAACAGGATGATCTCGATGTTCAATGACTGATATTGATTCTGGAGAGATAGATACTGACACATTATCAGTTTCAGGAGAGTCTTCAGCTTCAAGGGATTCATCAGCATCTAATGAGTTATCTGCTGATGTGGCTGTAGTATCTTGACTCAAGGAACATGGAACTGGAATGATAGGATCAGAGGAATCAGCCTTATCTTCTGCAGAAGGTGCTTCATCGAATGGACAAGAGAGAAGCTCTTGAAAGAGAGAAGGAGAGTGAGTGACTTTTTCATCAGTGTATGATTCCTCATCAAACTTCACATGAATGGATTCTTCAACACATTGCCTGTTCACACGAAAAACACGAAAAGCTTTTGAAATAGATGAGTACCCAACAAAAATACTTTTATCAGCCTTAGGTTCAAACTTGGATCTTGGATCACGCTGATTTAGAATATAACAAATGCATCCGAACACATGAAAAAAAGATACATCTGGTTTTCGATCTTTCAGCATTTCATATGGAGTCTTCTTGTGAATCCTATGAATTAGAGATCGATTCTGAGTAAAACATGTTGTATTGACAGCTTCAGCCCAAAACAACATAGGAAGACCAGCATGGATCATCAAGGTCCTTCCTGCCTCAATCAACGTTCTATTTCTTTGTTCAGCAACACCATTTTGCTGAGGAGTGCGAGGAGCTGAGAAGTTTTGTCCAATTCCTTTATGATCACAAAATTCTTCAAGAGTTGAATTTCGGAACTCAGTGCCATGATCACTTCTTAGTTGCTTAACTTTAAGACCTATCAGTGTCTCATTTTTACGAATCAGCGAGATGATTTCCTGTGCAGCCTGACTTTTCTTCTTCAAGAAAATTACCCATGTAAATCGAGTGAACTCATCAACAACCACTAGAGTATACTTATTTCCACCTAGAGAACGAACAGGAATAGGTCCAAACAGGTCCATGTGGAGTAGATGAAGAGGGACTGATATACTTGAACATGACTTGGGTTTGAAAGAGGACTTGGTTTGTTTTCCTTGTTCACACGCTGAACACATCTTGTCTTTCACAACGCTGAATTTTGGGAGCCCTCTAACTAGGTCTTGATTGGATATCTTGGATAGATTCTTGAAGTTCAGATGAGAAAACCTTTTGTGCCAAATCCAGCTAAGATTCGTCTGAGACTTTGAAAAGAAACATTGCATCAGTGCCTTGTCACTTGAGAACATGTCAAGAACATATATATCATCTTTTCTATTTGCTGAGAGTACAATGTTCTTGTTAGTGTTAACAACTCTTCCTTCCTTCTTTGTAAAGTGAACTTCATAGTCAGAATCACACAACTGACCGATAGAAATGAGGTTGTGTTTGAGACCCTTTACATATGAAACGTTTTGAAAAACCACGTTATTGCATTTGATGTTTCCATATCCCTTAGTGAACCCCTTTCCATTGTCTCCATAAGTGACTGCAGGACCAGTTTTCTTAACATAATCTTCCAGGAGAGACTTTGATCCTGTCATATGCCTTGAGCAACCACTATCTAAATACCAAAGATGTTCTCGACCCTGCAATACTGAGAAACTAGTTAGAACACACTGACCCATTCGAAGATGGGTCATTCACAAAGTTATCTGATAATAAATTATAACATTCCTTAGGAAGACAATTTAAAGAGTTTGACTTAAGAGTCCATTTTTCATTCCTAACTTTAATATTTTCAACACTTGAGAATGATTTATCAAAAGAACATTCACTGATCTTGTGAGAGGAGTCACCACATCTGTAACAAACTCTAGTTCCAAAGTTCTTCTTGGTGAGCAAATTTTTTGATTTAACACATTTTGATATGTAGGATTCACAAATAGAGCTTTGAGTCCTTTTATTTATCACTGAGTCACGACTGAGTTCAGTGTCATAATGAATTTGATCAGTGCTAGAGGATGAAACATCAGTATCTGATTTTGACTCATTCACAGATGGATTGCAATCAGGGAGGTGCTTGAGTTGTTCATGAACAGCATGAAATACTCCATTAGAAATAGGAAAAGCAATAATATTTTCAGTCAGAGGGGTTGATCTAATAAGATGTGTAGGATAAGAGGTAGGATCAATTCCAGTAATTTCAACATTACATTCAGGGATACCATCAGAATTAGCAGTGCAATATTCATCAATTAAACTTTGATTAATAAAAGAGTTACTGACAAACTTATTTTTGAAATTATTTTTCATTTCTTTCATGGAATAGACCTCAAATTCCTTTTCTTGTGATTTAAAAACCTTTTCAGCTTCTGCAAAATTACCCCTAAGAATTTTTTCACAAGAATGAGGAATTTGAACTGAGATAATATAATTGGCATTCTTATGAGATTTTGCCCAAGTGTGGAGCACAGTTTGTTCTTTAATCAAAAGATTTTTAACATCATCAATTTCAGCAGACAAGGATGAATTTGACAAACTGGTAATTCTAAGATTTTCCTGAGTGGACTCAATAATGCTATTTTTTATGGATATATCAGTTTCAAGAAGATCAATATGATTTTGCAAATTTCTTATGGTTTGATTTTTCTTAGAATTAATGACACCCAAATACTCAAACATTTTTATTTTTTCATTCATTGAATAGGAAACAAAGTTTTTAACCTGGTACATTGAAGAAGAGTCAATGTTGTGCTTCCTGGAATTTTCAGCATCAGACATATCAGTGTCAAAAGTACTTTTGTCTTTATCGGGAGTATCCGGGTCCTCTATTTTGACCATGAGACACTTGACTTCATCATCTGATGACTCTTCATAAGTTTTCCATTTTTCTTCTTCAGCTACAAGCACTTTATGTTCCAAATTTTCATCTTTCAGCTTCTCAATCAGCTTGTTGTACTTCTGCTTCCAGTATTCATCTGTGCCTTGTTGCTTTTGTTTACAATCCTTTGCAAAATGATCAGTGCTCCCACAGTTAAAGCACTAAGCCTTTTCTTTCTTATCAGCACCATGCCTTTTATCAGCTCCTGACCCTTTTGAGAACTTTCCACCAATCTTCTTTTGAAACTTTGAGAAGTTTCGACCTGATTTTTCAAAGGTCTTCACAATCAAGGCTGCACTAGCTACAACCTTTTCAATATCATCAGTGTCAGTTTTAGATGAATCAGTGTCTGAATTACTTTCAGTGTCTGAGTCTACCACAAGCTTTTTGTTGGAGAACAAAGCTACAGAAGATTCACGCTGAGAATCCTTCATCAGTTCCTTTCTTCGAAGCTTGGATTCTTCATAGTATCGAAGATTTCCATAGAGACTTTGTAAGTCCATAGAGTTGATCTTCTCGCTGTTTTTCAGCACATCAACATGATTCTCCCAACATGCACCTAGAGAATCCAAAAACTTTTGCACTAGAACAGTTCTATGCTTCAACTGATCTAGTCTCCGAAGATCGTTAACAAGAGTATTGAATCTGTTAAAGGTTTGAGTCAAGGTTTCACCTTTCTTAGCAAAAAAATGTTCATACCTTCGGTTAAGATCATTTATTTGAGTAGCCTTGACTTCTTCAGTTCCTTCAAAAGATACAGTCAGTGTATCCATCATCTCTTTTGCTGAGATGCAATTTTGAACCAGCCCAAAGATGTTGTATGGCAATGAGTAGCTAATAGCTGCACGAGCACGAACATCCAAACCATGTTTTCTCTTGTCGTCTGCCGTCCGGTTTTCTTTTGGAGTTTTCTTCATAGTGCCATCAAGAACATTGTTTTTAAGAGGCTGATACATTGGAACATAAGGACCTTTTTCAACGATGTCCAGCATGTCTTCATCAACAGATTCCAAGGCATATAGGGCCTTTATTTTCCACATAGCAAAGTTAGTTTCATCGAAAGGAGGGATTTTAGCAGAAGGATGATTTGACGAGTTTGATGAAGAAGAAGATGAAGTCATTTGTTTGAGAAAAGAAACCTGCTCTGATACCAATTGAAGAGACCTTTAGATCAATCGATATATCAAACAAAGACAATAAATAAGAACAAGAGAAATTCACGAAGAAAAACTTTCACTAAGAAAGATAATCTCACAAAGAGATTATCGTGTGCACAAAGCGACAATTAGGGTTTGTGAAAGTGTACGCATTCACAAACCTGTACAAGATAATATATACTGTTATTCTAGACAATCCCTACAATCCAGGGATATGCCAGCTAACTAATTTACGCTAACTATGGAAACAAGATAAATACAAAAACTGTTACAATGTGCTGAATAAAGAAATATATACTAATGCAGATACTGATGCTGATGCTGAGTCATGCGCTGACGCTGATAGACTAGTTTCAAATATCATCATATTTCAAGGTTTGACCTTACAATTAGTACTGCTAGCAAAGTCGGGAAGTCAAATGCGAGTCGGGCCAAGTGCCTTTCGCATTCACGATAGCCTTGAACGACTTATGGAAATAACGGGGGCTTCGTACCCTCTTTTCTCCTCGGTTGTAGGGCTATGAGAAGTCAGGGTGGTTGGATTAAGTGAGTCTTACGGGCAATGCCAAAAGGATCGTTTGTAACTGGTAGTTATAAACTAGTCAAATCTGTTAATGCGTGATTATAACGACTCACAACCCATAATTAATCCAATGTCACCTGGAATTATCGGAAACAATCATCGTATCGGTATAACAATAAATAAGACATGTAATTCTATGTATTAGGAAAACATCGGGTTTTCCCGGGAAATCAACACTTTTAACTATGTGATGTATACAAGGTTTAACAATTATACACACTTACAAAAATCGACAAGCATACCACGGATCTCCACACTTTTTCTTATAAACAATACTTGTTTCAGAAAATATCGGATTTTCTGGGTTTTCAAACTTCACAAAAATCATTATCTTTCAAACATGACTTATGAACTCACCAACATTTCATATGTTGATGTTTTTCAAAATACTTGTATTCTCAGGTAACAGGTAAATTGAAGAATAGGTATCCAGTGATGTCTTGGTGTTTTGTTTAAATTAGTATCGTACGGTTTAAGTATTGGAAATGTAATGTTCAAACAATGTACCAAATGTAAACAATATATGTTGTAATATTTCAATGCATGGTGGTGAATGATGTTATGATTCATGTATATTCATTATGATGGTATTCAATTAAGTCACAATAGCCCTCGGAAATTTCCGTCGTCTGGTTCGGGGGTGTGACATTAAAGCTTGAAGACATCAAGCTACATCAAAAGTTATGTCATCTAACTAGAACTTTGTAGTTTAGGTGCTTCATAATATACTAGTTAGGATGAAACCTTGGAATATTTAATATTTGCATGTATAATAGAGAAAACATAGATCCAAGATTTATAGGGTTGCGTGTACACCATAGGTGTGTTAGAATGCTCAAAACCCATCAAACATATCTACATAATTTCAAACAAAATACCATGAACAGATAGGAAATCCACTTAATTTTATTAATACTGAATTGTTACTAATCTCATAGGGTGGTTGCATAGAGATCATCGGCACATCAAGTTCCATTAAATAATTAAAACAAAAGCCTATAAATATGAAAAAATACCTTAATTATAATAAAAAAATAAAAACACTAGTAGATGTTATCTATTCTTTTTATAATACCTACTGAATATACTAAGAGAAATTCTATATTTTTATTGGTATGGATTGACACTTATTCTTAGGTGTCATAAGTTGTGACTTCACGAAATAAATTAACGTCCAAGAAAAAATAATTAAAAAGTCGTATTTAGATTTTATTTGAAACCATTTACACTATTTTATACTATTTTTTTTTAACTTACAATAGTAAATACTGATGCTAATGACATTTTTTTTTACCAAAGTAGGACATAAATCATACATACTTATGGATTGTTTTCTGCATCTAAACTTTAGTAATCAAATGAAAGAGATCAAAATTGTCTACCCAATTTCATATTGTGTTCCGAAACATGCTTATGCAGATCGGTAAGATTAACCACATTGAATAAAAAAAGTATTAATGTTCCAGCCAAAAAAAATAGAATTATTTTGTAAGATATAAATAAAATTCATCAAATTACTTACCAACGATGCCTCTGGCAATGAATCCATTGATTAAATCTCTTAACTTCCCGAGGAGGTTAAACAAAATGGTCTTCACTTATATAAAGATCCGAGACTTCCATGCAATGAGGTGTCACTAGTATTATGTATAGGAAGCAGTGGCAAGGAGAAGTAAGAAGTGACGGTTAAGAAGAGGAAGAAGGCGATCAGCTGTAGAGAGGGAGAAGAAATGATACATGTGGTGGTGGCATAAGGATTTAAATAAATAAACAAATTTGCCTAAATTAAAGGGATTAATGATTCATTATTTAATTACCAAATTCAATTAATATTTAAGATTACAATTTTACCCGTATCAAGTTTTTTGAAATTATTGGTTCATATTAAACCTTACATCCATACAAAAATTGTCTATCCACATATAAACCTATATATATATATATATATATATATATATATATATATATATATCAATTACCTATACGTAAGACCCTTTTCTGTAAGATTAGGGTGTCTACGTCGACTCCCGGTTTCCCACCGACCACTCCTCATCCCTCTGTCATTTGTTGGTAAGCTGTTTGCCTGCTTAAACTCTTCTCAGCCATACATCTGACGTGACACTGGGATTACAGAAACGGCATCGTTTGGCTGTGTATGAAAGCATCCTGCCTGCTTGCTTCCGGTCAGCCTGACCTCATGAAGAGGAAGAAGACTTAGCAGTGGGTTTTTCTTCTTGATGGCGTTGTTTCCCCCGATGCCGATTGCCACTCTTGGATCTCCTTTTACCGCCACCTCCTCTTACTGCGTCCGAGTCATCCTCTTGACTTCCTCTTCACGTCGACGTCATTTGACTTCCTCTCTGGCCGACTTCATCTTCATTCTGTATTTAAGGTGCATATAATTTGTGTAATTGATGTTTGTGGTTATTTGTTTTTTTAGGATTTAAGATAATTTCAACCGGGTATCGGTCAAATTTCTTCATCGATTGCCAAGATCCCTAGGTCAGGTACCCACATAATTTCTTCCTCAATTGGGTTCTAAATTGCTATATATGTCTTGCTTGCTTCCAGGGTTTGTCGTCCGTTATACCAACTGGTAAGTTTCTTTTTATTAATTTAAGTTCCTTTCCACCCTTCAATATGTTATTGGTTTTCAATCCAAGTTGAATTGTTTAGGGTTCGTCATACCACTTGCTATGGTTGTAAACTGAAAATGGTTTTGTGTTACAGAACATCGGTTGCATTTCAGACTTTTAGTGGCGAGGTGAAGATATACTCCCCCTATCAAAATACATATTTTTGATTTCTTATTGAAGATGTTGTGGTGGGGGTTGGGGTTAGGACCGTAGATGAACAGGTTAACGACACACACAAAGGATTTTGCCAAATAAGACCAAATTTAGCTGATTATCTGGTAAGTGAAAGAGGTTTTCTTTCCTACTTAGACCGACAAAGAAGACAGGCTCCATTCTTTTTCTTTTTCTGAGTCCTAGCATACAAGACGAAGAAGTTGAAGACTAATATTCATTTTTGAATAAACCAAATGTTTATTCATAGAAACACCGTCTGAGGAGGAACACACAGTTAAAAGGTTTTTTTCTTCTATTTAGGGCATATTAATCGCTACCCCACAAGTCGTCCATCGAAGAAAAAGGTTGGTAGGTTGCTTTATCTTTATTTTTCTCTTTTCAAATCTACTCCAATCACGCTTTGTGATTTCTTAATTTTGCAATAAAGTGTTTTGCTGGATGGTGATTACGGGTTTCAGGAGTACGCCTAATTGATCCTTATGATTTTGGAGTTTTCTGGATGAAGGAAATTCAATTGGGTATTAACGAGTTACAGCTGCCATCCTCTCCTCTGATTCTATTTGCCGACTCAGCCTCTATTAAGAGCTCAACTGCCTCGACTTTGCCACCTGAAATAGCCGACTATCTCTCTTTCCCCTCAAATAGCCTTACTCACCCGTCAATACCGGTTTGGTTTCACCCTAATCCTTGTCATCTGAATTCTCTTTGCCGACAAATCAAAAGAAAAAGAAAGCGCTGCCTCAAGAGGAGCACCATACAGAGTTAAAAGGTTTTTTTTGTTGTCTATCTCTCTGTTTTTAAGCTTGATTTAAGGTAATCTATTTTTCCCATTTTCTCTGTCTAGATTTCTTAGTGCACACTATCCACCATTATGACCAGATTTTGTTCCTACTCTTCCCTTTTGTTGACTGTTAGATAAATTTATTTTTAAAAAATTTTACATATAAAATGACTTTCTTGATTCTCTTTTGATTTTAGGTATCATACGCATATATAGTACCTGCACAGCAACTGTTAGATGAAATGCTTACACAAAATGGGGGTGCATTTCTATTGTGTGTCCACATCTCGTGGGACTTACAGTTCTGCTTTTCTGAAGTGGATAGTTTAACCTCTCCAAAAGAGCTCCATTTGAATCCAGGTTATCAAAGGAAAAGTTTTGTCCAGGTTTTTACTTGGATTCAAGAATAGACAACTATTTGAGAAAGGTGAAGATACAGACTTTTTATTTTAAAATGATTTTAAAGAGGTTAGGATTTCCCATTTTATTGTGTCATTCATAAATTGCAGAAGGTGTTTATTTCAAAGACAAAAGGTGTGGTCCTATTTTGTTGCAGATGCCGGGATGTTTTAGTACTATTTGAAGGGCCATTATTCTGTGCTATTTTAAAATGTTGTTCCATCAGCTGTATTTTAGGTTGATTTCTCATCCAACTGTGTGGTGAGTTCAATTCAACTTATGTATGGTATTGTCAATCTTTCGGCTCATTCTTTATGAATCTTATTTTCATCGATTTCAATATCCTTAACATAAAGCATAACAGTTGTAAGCATAACAGTTGTAAGCTCTGTGGCTAGCCGAATCTCCACCTACTCACCAACCTCCTCCTTTAGCACTACCAATAATCACACCTTCACCAATTGTAGCCAAAAAGTCATCTAAACAACCCATTATACAATATTCCCTTTTATAAAATAAATTGGTATTGAACTTTATGATAATTAATAGAATTAAAAATAAAAACATGTACAATATTCCCTTTCATAAAATAAATGGTATTGAACTTTATGACAAATAATAGAATTAAAAATAAAAACATGTCAGTAGCATGAATTCTTATATCAACTACTTATTTTCCATGTTTCAGACAACCTTCATCTTTGGTATTAGCAAAGGACCCAAAATGTTAACTGATGCTGAAACTATCATTTAGACCGACTGATAAAGTATAATGCCTGCATCCACAACGGAATGTAAGTACAAAGCTCATCTGATGTTATTTTATTTTACATGTTTTTCTATGGTTTGTTTGTTAATTAAATTTTACAATTTATCTATGATTTTTCAATTACTTTTATCTATACAAATAACAATTTTATGGTTCTTTTCTATTTTTAACGCACATGTAGGTTCTTTCTACAATAATTCAAATTGCATGTGGTTATAAAATAATTTGAAGTGCTTTCGTTTTATCTATGATTTTTTACTATATGTTGGGATACACTAATTCTTGTTGTAGCATTTAAACAATAATTGTTTTATTTTCTTTCATTGAATTTTTAAATTTTTTTTTCTGAACTATAAAATATCAGTGGATGTTATTGTAGATAAGTTGTAATAGATGCATTGATCATCATATTTCAAAATAGCACCTTTCTTATTGGTTTCCCATAACATGTTTGTAGAAAGGCCTGAAAGAAAATTCTTATTTAGGAACACATTGATTTGTAGATGTGCTCTAATTAATTGCAATTTCATTTTCGCTCACTAAATAGAAACCTTTTATCTAAAACACTGCCTGCCCTATTATAACCATTGCAATGATTACACATAATTCATTATTTTTTTTCATTTGTAGGTTATGTTTAACACACTTTGGATTTGAAGGATCAAAAAAAGAAATACATCAAAGCATTACTTTCATAATCACTCTGGTGGAAGTCAAATTATTAACAAAAAAAGCTCGTTATATGTCTATGCATTTTCACAACAATAATTGATCACCTTTCAAATATATTACTCATACCAATTAATATCACGATAATAATAACATTCCTTAATGCAATAGATTTTTATGTGGGAAATTATTTGTTTTTTTTTCTCTGTAGGTATATATATAAGGTGTAAAAGATTACTATGTGGAGGTTGAAATGAATTCGGTCTATGATGTAAGAAATTTAGTTTTCCATGCGGAAACTACAGATTTTAATAATGTTCTTAATAAGAAAGAGTACAGAAAGCGTGCTATTCTAAGGTGGAAAGAAAAAAAAAAATTAAGAAGCGCCAACGTTACAATCCAAATTTTGTTTTGGAGCCTAAAAATAATAGATGCAAGAGGAAAATTTCTTCTAATACATCAGGTAGAGATTTGTTACAGATTATTCCTTCGGCTGCTACCTGTTTGCCTGTTGTTAGTGATTGTCCCCATTGTGGTGCTGTTAAATTTTATACAGAGGCTTCTGAGTTTTGTTGTTTAACTGGTCGTATTGTTTTATCAAATAATGTTCTTCCAATTGTTATGCAAGATCTTTTAACTTCAATGTCTGAGGAGGCGAAGCATTTTAGAAATTATATTAGGACATACAATAATCATTTTGCTTTTACCTCTTTAGGTGTTACATAAGATATTAACTTTAATAAGAGAGATAAAGGAATATATACTTTTAGAGTTCAAGGTCAAGTTTATCATTTTGTAAATGATTTATGTCCTCAAGGTAATCGTGATAAAAATTTGCAGCTTTATTTTCATGATACTGATAATGAAATAGAAAATCGTTTGTTGGTTACTCATCGAATGTCTAAATTGCAAACTGAAAAATGTGTAGATTATCTTAAACATAATCCATATGCTTTTTTCTTCCGGAGTCTGAGAGATGTTCCTGATTTTCATGACTATAAGATAGTTCTTAAGACTATTTCTACTCAAGATCAAAGAGTGTATAATAAGCCACATGTGTCACAGGTTGCAGTTATTTGGGTTGAGAGTCAGGAGAATGAGGAATATGGTCCAAGAGATATTGAAGTTCAAATGCATTCTGATCAGTCTAAAAGTATTAAATATTTTTATGGATGTTATGATCCTTTGCAGTATCCGTTGATGTTTCCGTTTGGGGAGTTGGGTTGGCATCAGGGTATTATAAAAAAAAAAGTTTTGACGATTATAGTGGATATTCTATAGTCTCTACGTCGGCCAAACTCATTGCTCCCGGAAGTATAGCAAATGCTGAAAGCTTATTGCAAATGGAAAAAGGTACGGTGGTGCTTTTTAAAATTTCTATCTTACTTTTTCTTGCATTTTGAATATTTTTTTTTTCAGTGTTGGGAAAAAATGCTGAAAGTAGTAGGTTTGTATCTGTTAGAGAATATTATGCTTACAAGCTTCAGATTAGACCTCATGATAAATCCTTTTATTATACTTTGGTAGATTATTACAACAGTATATAGTTGACAATTTTGTTAAATTAGAAACACAACGATTAGACTTCCATAGACCACAACAAGAGGAAATACGACAAGAATTTCATCAAGGAATTGTAGATGCCATGGCAAGTGGGGAAACTGAGGGTTCGGCTGTCGGTAAACGAATAGTTTTGCCTGCTAATTTTATTGGTGGCCCTAGAAATATGAGGCAAAAATATGTGGATGCTATGGCATTGGTTCAAAAGTTTGGAAAACCTGATATTTTTTTAACCGTAACATGTAACCCTAATTGGCCTGAAATAAAGCAAAATCTTAGTGTTCATGAAGAGGCACAGAACAGGACTGATTGGATTGTTAGAGTTTTTCATGCTAAACTTGAACAACTTAAACATGAAGTTTTTAAGAATCATATATTTGGAGATGTAGCTGCTTCTACTTACGTTATCGAATTTCAAAAAAGAGGGCTTCCACATGCACACTTTCTTATTATATTGAAGCCTAACTTTAAGATGTATACTACCGAAGAGTATGATAGAATTGTGTATGCAGAGATACCTGATAAGAGTGTTAATCCTCATTTATATCGTATGGTAGTAAAGCATATGCTTCATGGCCCTTGTGGTCTTCTTAATCCTTCAAATGTTTGTATGAAAAAAAGTTGTCTGTAAAAATTTGTATCGCAAAAAATTTTCTTCTGAGACAAGTCAAACTGACGATGCATATCCTATATATCGCAGGCGGGACAATGGCTCTAAGGTTAAGGTTAGAGGTGTTATACTTGATAATAGGTGGGTTATTCCCTATAACGCCTATTTGCTTTCTAAGTTCGACTGTCATATTAATATAGAAATTTGCTCTACAATAAAGGCTGTCAAGTATATATATAAATACATATGCAAAGGTTGTGATAGAATAAGTTTCAATGTTTCTTCAGATAATAATCATACACTTTTAAATGAAATTGACCAGTATCAATCAGGTAGGTGGGTTTCTCCTCCTGAAGGTGCTTGGCGAATTTTTAAGTTCTCTTTAGGTGAAATTAAGCCGGCTCTTATCCATTTGCCACTTCATCTAGAAAACTATCAACCATTGACTTTTAAAAGAAAAGAACGTTTGATTAATGTTTTGAATAATCCTGCCAAAAAAAAAAACCATGTTAACTGAGTACTTCGTTGAGAATACTAGAAATAAATTAGCACAGAAACTTAATCTTACATATTCTCAGTTTCCAGATCACTTTGTGTGGAAACTAGGCGAGAAGATGTGGTCACCTAGGCAAATAGGTGATTCAATAGGTCGCATTGTTATTGCTCATCCAAGTGAAGGCGAAAGGTATTATCTTAGGATTCTGTTATCGAAAGTTCGTTGTCCCAAAGACATGTTTTTTTTGCAAGATGGTAAACAAGTTTTTTGGGTACTTAACAATGTAAATATTAAGTAACCGCAATTAATGGCGTAGCTTCTTTTGGTGTATATAGGCCATTACTTTTGATAGCAGCTTCTTATAGTCTGCATTGTATGTATTGTATAAGTTTCTAATGAATCAGTTTCCTTATTATATGTATAAATGATTACCATACAAAATATATTTTTTTTGTAAATATTAGTTATATACCATTTTCAATTTATATGCATTTTAACTGTAATTTTTATATTTTATCTGATTTTGTAAACAATATGCATATATACCTTTAATCAACTTCCAAACATCTAAATCAACAAAACTTAATTTATTAATTGAAACCTTTTAAGATAATACATTGCACATTGTTCTTAAAATTCTAAAATTACCCTTCATGGACCGTGCTCAGCACGGTCCTTAGAAATTCACTAGTATATATATATATATATATATATATATATATATATATATATATATATATATATATATATATATGGGGCTAGTTAAGAGAGAAAAACGAGATAAAGGTATGAGATAGAGGCATTGGTTGTTGGGAGATGAAGTCGCTAATGACCGATATATATATATATATATATATATATATATATATATATATATATATATATATATATATATATATATATATATATATATATATATATATATATATAGGTTTAGGTGTATTTGAGTTTATTCTAATTTTGTGAGATCGTGAAAACAAATCTAAAACTAATTTTAAAATGCAAAATAAATGGAAAAATCCAAAACTTATGTTTTTTAAATATTATTTTCGGAACTTGAATTAACTAAAACAAAAATAAAATAAAAATTGAAAAAAATCTCGTTTTTTTTTAAATACGTGAAATATTCTAATAGAATATTACACTGTACATATTCTAAAAAATAATTTTAAAATGCAAATTAAATGAAAAAATCTGAAAATTCTTTTCTTTAAATATTATTTTCGAAATTTGAATTAACTAAAAAAATAAAAAATAAATAAATAAAAATAAAAAAATGTGTCTTATGGTCTCACAAAATTAGGCCGTCTCACATTAACCTATATATATATATATATATATATATATATATATATATATATATATATATATATATATATATATATATATATATATATATATATATAGATGAAAAAGTGAATGTACCCTTGAGGGTATATAAGCTTAGGTACCCAACCAACCAAAATACGTCGTTTTATTTGATATATTTATTATAATGTTCTTATACATTAACCCATAAGTTGATTTACCTTTAATATTTTCGAAATTTCACTATTATATTCTTCTAATATTACATATTTTTACCGAACACCTACCAGACTATATATACTATATTGAATATGAAAATTATATAGGATAAAAATAAATGTGAAATTTATAAAAATCATAGAAGTAAATCAAGTTAGAAGTTCAATTATAAGAATATTAGACAATTACAATGTATATATATGATACAAAATTATCTAGTATGATGAGTTTGGGTACCTAAACTTATATACCCTTAAAGATATATTCATTTTTCCTATATATATATATATATATATATATATATATATATATATATATATATATATATATATATATATATATATATTAAATGGAGGATGAGGTAATAAGGTAAATTGGATAATGTATCCACTTTTTTTTTTTTTTTTTTTTTTTTATTTTTTTTAACTGGTAAAATCTAATCTATTCCTATGTTAGCAACACCTGATATCGTTGGGCTACAAACCATTTTGTAATGTATCCACAGTTAGTTGGTAAGATATATTACCATTTAAGATATTTTTTTAGTATTTCCAAAAATTATTTTCCAATAATTTCTGAAATGTTATTCTATTAGCTTAGGATTTTGTTTTTTTTTTTTTAATAAATTTTAAATCGAAGTTCATAACTTGATATGTTATAAAACAAACTGAAATTTTGAAAAGAAAAAAAGCATAGAAAAATGATACATGTTGAATATATTTATTAGAAAATATATAGATACATGACATTTTTAGATTTTGTTTATTAAACAAGATAGATTGGTTGGTAAAACAAGCTAAATTCAGAATATAGCACGCTAAATATTTTTCTAAATTATTCTTGTTTATACATATTTAAATGTGTAAATTCGTGTATGATCATCCGTTGAAGATACAAAATATTAATTTGAAATTCATCTCCATCGTTCTTATAAATCATTTTTCAAGTAACGTTTGTATTCATTACCGTTTCAGATTAAGTATATTACATCTTACGACACTAGTTTGGACGTATTTTCCATCTCAATTTAAATAATTAATAAAAATAAATAATATACAATTATTAATTCAAAAATACACATATTTCAAAAGTATTTCTTCCATTTGAAAACCACTTTTACAATTTATTCAAAAATTTCGCCATTTCAAACATTCCTTGACAACTTTTCAGATAAAATAGTTCAGAAATTTGAAACGATAGAATATTTTGAAAGTCGCGTGTCCGTTTGAGAAAAATGAAATAAAAATGATTAGAAGTTTTACAATATATAAATAATTTATCAATGTGCTCAATAGCTCATAAAATAACAAGAAATAATCTTCAACACATTTTATTTAAATAAAATGGATCGACGATAATTTGTGTTGTTTTACACATAAATGCGTCACATTTCTGTATAGCTATCATACATGGGGTGATTTGAGGTGGATTCCTGAACTTGAGGGTACAAAGACTAGAAGACATATAAAGCAGAAAATATTTTATTTGGAATTTTTCTGCAAAGGAATTCTCTTCCTTCCATAAAATTCCTTTATGTTTATGATTCATTCAAAACAAACACTTGACCATGTGCTTAAGATGCCCAACTTATAGTTATTATTATTTTTTTGTTTTATTACAACATAACATCTAATGATTTGCATTTTGGAATTTTGATATTTTCTGAATTTTATATTTTCATGGAAAGTGCCAATATATATATATATATATATATATATATATATATATATATATATATATATATATATAATAAATGAAACCTTTTTTTTGCTACATATCAATCTCTAATAAGTTTTGACACTTATCATTTTATGATATTTTCTAAATAAATAATATCTACATGTCAATTTATGATTTTTTTTTTAATTTTAAAAATTAAAAAGCCACATAATCTTATAGTTATATATGTAAAGTATCAAATTTAATAAATCTTTTCTAATAAATGAAATATTTTTTCCCACATATCAATTTTTAATCAGTTTTGACACTTATAGTTTTGTGATATTTTTTTAAATAAATAATATCAACATGTGAATTTATTGTTTTTTTTTTCAAATTTTAAAATTAAAAAGCCACATGTCAATCTCTAACGTTGAATCTTTCTCTCTCTCTCTCTTTCTCTCTCTCTCTCTCTCTCTCTCTCTCTCTCTCTCTCTCTCTCTATATATATATATATATATATATATATATATATATATATATATATATATAGTTTGGTCAAAAATATGGTTTATACTTTGTTTTTCTAAGAAAATATATTTTTCTATAATTTTTTGGTTGTGTACGACTACACATGTGTGTGCGGCCACACACCCTGTGTACGACCGCACACGCGTGTGCAGCTGGTGGCCCATGTCTCGTATATATAGGGTGAGGAGTGTATGGCTAGAAAAGAGAGAAAAAAGAGGAGCATGTTCTAGAGAGAAGAATAGTGTGTGTGAGAGAATCTTATGTGTTGGAGTATCATTCATATTGTTGAATACATCATTAGATTCATCTTAATTCTTCTTCTTCTTCTCTTATACTTGATCTGACATCATCCAATTGATTGGGATTCCGCATCATCAGTTGGATCTGACTGATACACAAGCAATTTTGGTAACTTACAATTGGTATTAAAGCCTGGATTGTATGAATCAATTTTGTCAGATCTAGAGCTTATTTGATCTTATTTTGAGAAGATATTTGCATTTTTGGAATTTTTTTAATTGTCTAATGTTTTCTATGTATATGGAGCATCACTCAATTATAAGTCCCCAAAATTGCTTATGTATCAATAAGTTCCAATTGATGGCGCGGAATCCCAATTAATTGAATGATGTCAGATCAAGTATAAGAGAAGAAGAAAAAGGATTAAGATGAATCTAATGATGTATTCAATAGTATGAATGATGCTCCAAAACATAAGATTCTCTCACACACACTATTCTTCTCTCTAGAACATGCTCCTTTATTTTCTCTCTCATCTAGCCATACACTCCTCACCCTATATATATGAGATATGGACCACCAGCTGCGCACAAGTGTACAACTGCACACGCGTGTGTGGTCGTACACATGGTGTGCGCCACACACACATGTGTAGCCGTACACAGCCACAAAATTACAGGAAAATATATTTTCTTAGAAAAGCAAAGTATAAACCATATTTTTGATCCGAAAATCTCCCCCTTGGTTTATAGCTTTCTTTACTAATTGGCCCAACAAACTCCCCCTAAAAAGTAGCTGGCTTTTCTTGTTAATATTCGTTGGGAGCTTGGCTTCAACTTTAATCTTCAATTTATTCACAACTTCAAGATGAACTTGATGAATCTTCAATAAATGAATTCATCCTGAGCGGTTGGGCATTTCTTCAAGATTTGACTCTAAATGCACATTGGGTGAGGAGGCTTGATGTACTGATTCTTGAAAGATAGCGCTTTCAGCTTGAGAATCTTCAGAGAGAACAACAGAGAGAAAAATTCTTCTAGATCACTTCAGCAAGTTTATAGATAGCAGCAAATTGATTGAGGAGGCTTCAATGCAATCTGTCACATAATCTTCAATCGCAGCTTGACCTTACTTCTGGGGTTAAATGATTGAATGTTTAAAGAATAATCTTTATTTCTTGCTCCTTCGAATGAAAATTCTTCGATGCTCACGGATGAAGCCTTGGCTCAGAAAATCTTCAACTCAGTCTCCACGAGTCTCATCTATGGCTGAAATCAGTTTTCAAGACAAAACAAAACTAAAAGAAAAATTAGCACACAAAAAATATTTTTGGTTTTTTGATATTTTCTAAAAAAAAATAAAACAAAAATAACACTAGTTTTAAAAAAAAAAATTAATTTTCTATTTTTTTTTTGTTTGATTTTTGAATTGTTCTGATTATTGTTTCATTTTTTGAATATTTTTTTTAATTCCCCCCCCCCCCCCCCCCCCCCCTAAATTTGTGCATAGAGGAAAACTATGAACAAATTTAACAAAAACAAAATTATTTGGGATCAAATTTTTTGACAGTCTTAATCTGTTTGTCAGTACCTTCCCTTTCATGAATAGATCTGGTCGATCGCCGGTATTGTGGTCCACTTAAGCACAAAATATTATGACAAATTTTAGGAATGCTATCAGTGACAGGACAGATTGATCCTAAGTTACTAGATAAAATTTCCTAAGGACCATTTATCTAACGACGACCAAGGATATTGTTGTCCACCTAAATTGAGCAGCGAGATCTATAGACAATCTAGAATTGTTCAATTTTAGATGTACTAGAACATGTTTCCCGCTTCCTGATATATCCCAATAATTAAGAACTTCCGAGATACTCCTTACTTTAGGTGAGCAGACTATTATTCATAGAGAGGATAGATTTAGATTATGATTAATTATAGTTTTAGAGGGATTGAGATGTAGAAAGTTGCATATGATGTGTACCAGGTCGGATTGTTAATCACACAAAAGACACAGCATATGGCTAACATATAGGAAGAATTTCATAGATCTAAGATGTAGAGAAATAGATTTGCATATGTTGCAGTCTAGGTCGGATCTCTTCCAATCACGTAGAGGAGGCAACATATGACTAACAGTAAGAAAGAAAGAAAATAATTTTCTACAGACCTACTTTATCGGAATTCCCCAGTCGCTCCGTTAATACTAGAATTAAGGACAAATTCCGTACATCGAGGAAAAGTTAAACCACAGTTCTAGATACGGGTTCCTTTAATGTGACTGGTGGATTCTAATGTATATCTCCCTGCTCAACCTATCCAAACGTCATATTGTCAGGCTAAACGGATCTATCTAGGTCAAGATTTGTCAAGTCATTTGATTTCATAAGTTCATCTTTGCCTAGTTAAGTCCATTTAAATCCTTCGTGCCTACCAGCGCATCGAACACAGAGCCTAGGCAATTCAGCTTTGGTACTTTACACAGACTCAGATTGCCTGTTATCACATTCTTGATATCACTTCACAAACAATACTTACTAACGAAGAACTATTAAGATAATGAAGAATTGCCTTTAAAACGAATCAGAATAAGATATACTCAGGAGTATAGAGAAGAAAACTCAAACCGTAAGTCACCGATTGAATTTGCATCCAGAAGGTCTGAGAATAGGATACATAAACTCATAACAGATCTGAAAATTCTTGACATCGTTAAGCAAAAACCCCAATGTGTGATCCCTTCCTTTCTTCCTATCCTACAAAGGACACATACTCTCAAACAAAGTTCTGAGTGTTGCACAGTTAAGAGATGCCTCCTATCATGTGCCTGGAACAGTCACTATCAACAAACTGAAATCTGATGATATGCCTCCATAGCTGCTCCGACACAGAGCGGGATCAATTGGTCTTTGGAACCCAATCCATTTTGAAACTGGGTTGACCTTTGTCATCTTTGCACGATACTCTCTCCCATTACATATCCTAATTATCACAAACATAAGATATAAAAATATTAGAAGCATTAGATGATTTGGGAGATTGAGCCTTCGGAACCCATTTGTAGTTATGTTTAACCCATTTCTTTTTCGATATGATGGGTGGCTCAGTACTTACTTTTGATCTTGATGTTAGTCGTTAAGATGAATTTGATTTTGGCTTCACGGGAGCATCTCTTGGATTGGGCTTCTTGGCCTTGGGAGTTGAACTCTTGCCCTTTGTGGCATTCCATTTGCCATTGTCTGAACGTGACCTCGAAGGATTTCTTTTGTAGAATCTCCCACTTTGCACGTTTTGCCAGCCTTGTGCATAGTAGGGAGCGTATGCTCGATTAGGATAATTTCTGGCAATGTGTCCAGGTGTTCCACGGTGAAAACATATCTTTTTCTTCACTGTGAAGTTGTTTCTTCCTGCCCCTGATGGCATATCCTTGCCTCGTTTCTGATTGTTCTCACAAGCACACTTGCAGCAAGTCGGCTGTTTCACTTGTTTTCTCCTTGTTCTCATCTTCTACTACTTTACCTGCACATGTAACATAATCACTAGAAACATTCACCTCAACCTTTTCTGGCACAACCACAACAGGTTTCACATATTGAAGATATACCTCCCTATCAATTTCTTCCCGTGTCATAGGGATGGATATATAATTATGATTGATAGGTGGAGGAACACTATCATACCCTAGACCCTTGTTTTGATTATCTTTGAATTTTAATTGGTTTTCAAATAAGGACTCGACTGTCTTACTTGACACAATATAACTTTTGAAACTAACATCTGTTTTTCCACACTTAATTTTCAAAGCGTCAAGTTCTTCAGTTACAACAGCAAGTTTGCATTTAATGTGATCGTAATTTTCACACTTGTTGCTGTAATCTTCTTGAAGCTTTCGAATATCATTGATTTTGGCTTTTAATTGTGCTTTTAATGGTTTCTGACCTTTCCTTAGAGTATAGCCTTCACATTTAAGCTCCTCATTTTCCCTTTTTAGCAAATCAATTTGTTCGCGAAGAAATTTAATCGTAGCTTCACAAGATGGAGTACATGAAACTTCATTTACAAGAATGGATGAGGAACTCATTTTTATAAAAAAAAATGCCCTTCGACTAAAACTCAAGAGTCAACCTTAAAAGTCAAACACAAAAGTCAAACGTAAAAGTTAAATTTGAAATTTTAACAGTTAAACGAAAAAGTCAAAGTTTAAAGTCAAAGATCAAATTTTTAAAGTCAACGTCAAAATTTTAAGGTCAAAAGATAAAATTAAAAACTAAAATTTTTGGGTTGAAAATGGAATTTAAATATAAAAGAAATTGATTTTTGGGGTTTAAAATGCCAATTTTCAAAAGTAATAACCGAGAAGGTAGTCTTTAAGAATTAAAACCGGGAGGAGGAGAACATCAGGGTTGCTAGAGCAGTTGGTAGGGTGTTGTGTTGTTGAACCAAGGGACCCGGGTTTGAAACCCGACAGCCCCAATTCCCCTTCCTTTTTTTTTAATACGAAGTTATGCTACCTAGCCGCACACTTCGAGTCGTACACTGAGGCGCACACCCTGGCCGCACACTCCGAGCCGACCGCACATACCGAGCCGCACACCTTCAACTAGCCGCACACCTTCAACTGATTTGCGAAAAAACGATGTTTTTCACCATTTTTGCTCCAAACTCGATCAAAAACTCGTTTTTATCAAAAATGCAAAGAACAACCCCCCCCCCCCCTATAGATTTCCTTAATCTATCCAAAAATGCAAGTATCTTTTCAAAATAAGATCAAATAAGCTCCAGGTCTGACAAAATTGATCGATACAATCCAAGCTCGGATACCAATTGTATCAATCAGATTGAATTGATGGTGCAGAATCTCAATCAATTGGATGATGTAAGATCAAGTATAAGAGAAGAAGAAGAAGAATTAAGATGAATCTAATGATGTAATCAATAATATGAATGATGCTCCAACACATAAGATTCTCTCACACACACTATTCTTCTCTCTAGAACATGCTCCTCTTTTTTCTCTCTCTTTTAGCCATACACTCCTCACCTTATATATATGATACATGGGCCACCAGCTTCACACGAGTGTACAGCTGCACATGCGTGTGCGGCCGTACGCAGGGTGTGCGGTCGCACACACATGTGTAGCCGTACACAACCAAAAATTACTGAAAAATATATTTTCGTAGTAACCCAAGGTATAAACAATATTTTTGACCCAACATATATATATATATATATATATATATATATATATATATATATATATATATATATATATATATACTAATAAAAGAGTAGTCTTTTTGCCATGTGTCACTGTATTAGACATCTTAATTAATATGATGCCACTTGTCAATCTATTAGTTCTTTTTAATTTTATTAGACCTCCTAATTAATGTGATGTTATTTGTCAATGTATTTATTCTCCATTTTCAATTTTCAATTTTATATTATTGTTTTCATTTATTCACAAATAAAAAATGTTTAATATATATTAAAAATTATTTTTATATATTTATTTGAATCAATGATTATAATTTCACATAACTAATAAAAATATACCGTAATTAATAATTTATTTAAAATAATTAATTAATAATTTTGAAATTTTATTATAAAAAATTAATTAATTTTATACCAGTGGTCTCCACGGGTTATATAGTATATATATATATATATATATATATATATATATATATATATATATATATATATATATATATTATATCTAACCTTATTTATTTTTTCTATTTTTTTCTTTAATCTTCGACAATCGTCATCAACACTTGATTTAATGAACAAATAATGACTTGAACATTAGCTGAAACCAAAAAACTTTTATTAATCACACAATCAAAAAGCTGAAACCAAAATGCTTTTAATTACACAAGAAACAACACATCATCATGAGAAACTACTAACCTGCCCTGACTGGAGGAAGTACTTTTCTCCAGCCAACTTTGTCGGTGTGGACTGCTAAAAGTTATAGCATGTCCTAGCAAGCTGCAAATAATACATATCAAAATTATTAGCAACTAAAAAAGCAACAAAAATAACAGACCTCTTCAGCCAGATTCAGGAACTTTCATTGATGTCTCCCACATGTCTCTGTTTTAATAACACATTAGTTTGTTTTATATATACAGCTACAGTTGTAATTTTATCTAGAATTAAAATTACCAACTCACTTATAAGGCTTCACAGTTGTAGCTTTGTTTCCTTGTATCCACACTTTAAGTAAATACCCATAGAAACTGCACAAAGTTACATTTTTACAAAACTTAATATACTGAAGATCATAACACCCTTATTTCATGCAGCAAATAAGTTCTATAAAGATCATTAAGAATATTTGAGAATCATCTGCAAGCAAAACTTAATAATCCGCTCCCTTAGGACCTAATTAATGTTTATACGATATAGATTTTATGACAATTTTGTAACGTGATGTAATGTATAAAATGAGTAAGAAGTCATATTGAAATTTACCTTCTCAGTCATAAAGGCAGACCATTTTCACACCAACATCTGAAAGCCACTCCAAAAGTTCAATAACTTTTGAGGTTTCACGGGCTTCATCACTATCCACCACAATTCCAAGATACTTCACTCTGTCTAAATTCAGATCTTCATATGTTTTCACAATTCCATTTTCTATAAGATAGCTTTCAATTGCACGCATCTTCTCCCAAACACAGTATATGACTTTGAGAATTAAATAAAGAATGTGCCAGAGCAACAGAAGTATCATGTGATCATTCCGAATAACAAATTGAATACAAATAAACATATATTATTTATTTACAAATAAAATAACAAGGAAATGAAAAGGATCAGACACCATCAAGATGGACCCTTATTAGCATTTAACAATGAAATTAGCAAGAAGATTAAAAAGATGAATAATATATACCTGTGAGATTTTGTGAAAAATCTT
This sequence comes from Lactuca saligna, assembly GCF_052625555.1. Classification (NCBI taxonomy): domain Eukaryota; kingdom Viridiplantae; phylum Streptophyta; class Magnoliopsida; order Asterales; family Asteraceae; genus Lactuca; species Lactuca saligna. The sequence continues at coordinate 93,711,429 of NC_136419.1, read as the reverse complement.
CTGGGGTCCACCTACCAGATCCATAGTCTGCAGACAAGGAAGTAGGTTGCATTCTGTAAGCGGTTCTTAATAGAACCAACTACACCAGATTTTTACTTCTCTCAAAACAGCGACTACTCGAGAGTTAAAATCCAATCATCCTTTGTCAGGGAAGGCAGAGCAATGCAACAGGATTATAAGCAAAAGGTGCTAGTAAATGCCCTCGGAGCAAAAGATCAAAAATCCATGTCTATTTCTCACTTTCCTTGATCTGTTTGTGATGTTGCTATTGTTATAATAAGAGAATTGAACAATAGAGGTGTCTTTAAAATGGTTCAATCTCATGTCAAAAATGTCAAGTCCGGATTATAAAACATAATCAGAGTCTTCATAGCAACAACTTATGATAACCATTAAAACGTTGTACGCGTTTGAAATGGTTGAGAAGATAGCTTACGAATATAACAAGCATGGCAGACAAAATTACCAATCTTCCCTCAACTCCGAAAACTCAAAGTGCCTATGATTCCCTTCCTTGTATTCGCTTTACTGACTGGACCCTCAGCTCCGGAAACTCACAGCGCCATTTTGGAATTCACCATATATGTCTAGTTGGACCCATAAAGCTTTTGCAAGAAGGTAGCTTACGAATATAACAAGCAGCCATAAAGGATTCCTAACCAAAAAAAAAAAGAATTTAACATCATTGGAAGTGAGAGTAGAAGATTGGTTTTATTTAATGTAAAAAGACAAAAATAACCTTAAAAGAGTCATGAACTCGTTGAATCCAAGTACCACCATGGCAGCGATAGCCCATGGAGGTGGTAACTAGTTGTTATTGCGTTTAGTATCTTCCAAAAAAAACCATGCTAGACAAAATTACCAATCTACCCTCACAATTCAATCTAAATAAATATCAAAGATTTTAAAAGAAATACATGGGAAGCAATAGCTTGAGTGATTGTATATTCGGTTTCTTTTTGAAATTGGCTCCACAATGATTTGCATTGAACAGGAGTTATGAGTGTTTTTGTAGCTGGAACCTAAATGAAAGTGAATAAATAAAATGCTCAAAAGAAAATAGTAAACAATGTTTTTTCTTGTGGGTAGTTTTATATAAGTAGAACATTATTATAATAAGAAAATATTATCTGTTTCTCAATCTCATTCACCTGCATTTGAAGAACATCTGGAGGTGGCATCTTTTTTATGTGAGGAGTTTGTTCAAAGTAACCAACATGTGAATCTCATATTATAGGAGTAATTTTAACATTTGCAAGTTCCACCATCAGAATGACCTTCCCTACAATGACAAAAAAAATTGGTTCAGAAGACAGTTGACTTTTATGGTCAAACATGTTACAACATTAATATATAAATATCTTAACCTCTCACAAAGACGAACCAGTAAAACTTAAGGACAAACCAATAAATCAATGACCTTACAAAATGAACCAGCAATAACAATACTCTTTCACAAGAAAACACCATGGGCAAAATTGTCCAACCGGATCAAAATCTGTAGGTGTGTAGCAACAACTAACTCATCATACCATTTTTGGGCCACACCAACCTGCATTCTTTTCAGGTAACTTTGGATTAATAAAATCTTTAAGAAAACAGAATGGCATATTTGTAAATTTTAATTGAACCTTCTCCCCCTCAATTGGATCATAGAATCTTTCTAGCAGATTGACCACCGTTGACTTACCGGACCCACTTTGACCAACCAATCCAACGGTTTGATAGACATTGACTTAGAGATTTAATTTTTTTTAGCACCAAAGGCGGCTGAAATCTTGGCTTCAGCGAAATGCTTGATGTTCATTAAAGAAGCTCCAAGACCACTGTGATGATTGTTAAAAAAAAACTATTAAGAATACTAATTAAACTGAGAAACAATGGTGATTTTTTTTATATTTACAATCCTCCGTTATCAACTGTCCACAGATCTCTATAATCTTTGCAGATCCTTCACAGCATAAACGATTAATAATTAACAAGCTTCCTTCCTGAGAAGTGGCTCTGTAGCATGCTTGATTGGCTTTAAGTAGTTCTTTTTTGTTTTTGCACAAGGTTAAAGGTTAAAAAGTTAAAAGGAAACTAATTATGTAAACAAATTGAGTTGCCATTGATTCAGATAATGCATTTCAAATTTTAGTTGAAGTGTAAATGAAATTTGTTGAAGTATAACAAGATTATGCACCAAATGATGTTCTATAACTTTTATTTAATAATATTAAAAACTGAAACATATTGCAGACGATAGGCATATAAGCCACATTACTACAATACTTAATTGTTTTTATAATATCCAGTTTATGTAAGTTAAACAATATTTTATTAACACATATATGGTTAGTAAACAATAGTTTATTCATAATATCTAGTTGTCAAATAAACCTTCAAATACATGAATCAAAACCTAATTTAATAACTGTGTAAACATAACATATATTCAAACAAACAATTTTTTTTAGCAAAATAACAAAGAAAAACCAAGTCGCTTTAAGCTTCTAAAATTAAGGCAAATGATTTGATTGATACCAACCGTCTACATAGCTCTGCTAGTTCCTCCATTCTACCTGGCCCACTAATTTTATATCATGCCATTCAGTTTGGGTGGGATGCTACTCTCATGTAATACCAATGTACAAGTTTGTTTCACCTCCCCTCCCCTCCCTTTTTTTTTTGTCTTTTCTTTTCTTTTAGACTCACCATGCCTAATCTAGATAACTAGTTATACATGGATGTTCCTTTTTGACTTAATCTATATAGCATGACATAACAGAATAAACCAAAAAACAATATATTACCTTCAATGAAGCAAAAAAATAGTAGCAATGTGGATGGCCATTGTAGTCATGGTGATATCAAATTGGCGGGATTTTTCAGCACTTTTACTATACAACTCTTCTAAAGCCTTATCATGATCCGTTGTAAATGCCTAACATGAAACACACTTAAAACAAAAACATGATTGATTACAAAAAAGAAAGATTCTATTTAAAAAAACAATGATACAAAAGATAAAAAGAAAACTTTTCTTATAGAAACTGAATATTTGAACTAAAGGTAGTATCATGAAAATGAAGTAAAATAGGAAACTAAATTGGGATACCACAATTTTAATATATTGTTTTTGATACCCTTAACACTAAAATATAAAACCATAATTTTTGACTTGTCGAGCTTAATCTAGACAGCTAATCTGTTTTGGTATCAACTCCTTAACTATTTGTTTTGATAATTTTTTCCTCTCAGCTCCTCTCATGTTAGTATTGCAAGGGTAAAATGGTCATCAGGTGGTTAGTAGGAAGAAGAAAACAGGCTACACTTTTTATCAAGAGATCACATGCCATTCTTCAACTTATTATCAAGGGATCTGTTTTCATGACTTCAGGAATTTCATGAGATCGGATGTCAATGTTCTTGAGCACCTGTAGTGGAAATAAATAAGAAAAATTAACCATAGTCGATTATTTCACCTAATCACACATCATCTATTTTTAGTTTCACCAAATATCGGAAGTTTGTTCCTTCGATCGTAAATGAAATAGAGAGAAATTAAGCCGGAATGAAAAACAGATTTAGCAAGCTAGGGTTCTTATAGAAGAATGAAAACATTGAGAAGTTAGAATCAAGAAAAACATACCTTAATAAGACATAGGGCTTGTAAATTTGAGCAATAGAAGCAGTGACCCTAAGGTCATCGGACCTCATGTTGCTGGAAAGGGCAGGCAAGGTGAGATTGCCGGAGAGGAGGGGCTCCATCGACTGAGTGTTGCTGGAAAGCGTTGGACGGTGGGGCGGGGCTAGACGGAGGTCAGAGGTGGGAGGCGCCAACACCAAGAGAAACCTCGGAGGTGGGAGAAGTTGTCGACGTCGAGAACTAAGAAGAAGAGAAAGGGTTTGTCGAAGTGAGAAGGAGAGAAAGGGAAGTTGAAGAGAGAACGAGCAGTATAGGAGGGCGATCGGGGAAAGTTATTGAAAAAAAGCCCTAGCTACTAGGGAAACTAAAGTGGAGGGAGAAAAAAAAGGAAGGCGGGGATTTTAAGTTTTTGGGATTTCATTTTCCCCGGATGGAACGCGCGTGTTCTATTAAAATTTATAAAGTGACGGTCTTAGATGACACGCAGGTGCCCTCCGTGTTTTTTTTGTTTAGACACTAATTTTATGGCACACAAAAATGCGCGTATCCTTTAAATTTTGGAATAGATGACATTATATTTTGGACACTCACATTTGCGTATCAGAATTCACTACGTGTCATGGTTCGCGCGTCGTAAAATGCTATTTTTCTAGTAGTGTATTCAACTCTAAACCTAACCCACTACTAAGAAATAAAGAATAAACTCCAAACTTAGTGACATGCGATGCTTTCCTATTGTCCATGATCAAGTTCTTCTTCCCGTGCTCCACATCCCAACTTCTTCTTAGACTCTGCAAATCAGAAAAAATATGAAAACCACATCATGTGTCAAGGACCCAAGAATTAGCATCTGATGACTTATTAGAATGAATAGTGTGAATACCAGTGAAGGTGAGATTTATCTACCCATCCTTGATCCTTTTTAAATACTTCGGGCAGCTTCGTTTCCAATGCCCCTTTCATGACAGAGAAAACACTCTACATCCTTTGAATTAGAAGAAGGAGCAGTAGAATCGACTTCGGTCCCACTAGAAGAGGATCTGACATGGGAATTTCCCTTCTGGCTCTTAGATGAAGCTTTCCTCTTCATCCCTTTCCCTTGTCCAATAGCCAAGATGGGGATAGCATTGATAAGAGTAGATGCGACAAATTTGTATTTCAAGCCGGTTTCTGCAATTCTCAACAACCCTTGAAGCTTGCTCAAGGTCACTTCGTCCTTGTTTATATTATAGGTCATATTGAACTGTTCATAAAAAGGAGGTAAAGAGTGGAGGATAATATCAATGGCCAACTCTTCATCGAAGTTGACATTCAACTTGAGCAAACGAACCATGGATCATTGCATCCTTTGCAAGTGGGTTGTGATGGACTCTCCATCATTCATTTTGGTCGTGATTAACGAGGTAACTATCTCATACCTCTCTTGATGTCCATTTTGATGGTACGTTTCCATCAAATCTTGGTGCATGTCATCAGGCCAATAGTCCTCATAGAACTTTTGAAGCTCCGGAGTCATACTGACTAATATAATACACGACACTTTTGTCGCTTCTATGCATCGAGCCCTATACTCGGTGATTTCTTAAGGAGTTGTAGTGTTTTCATTTATCTCAAGGAGCTCTTTTTCGATAATGACTTCCTTGTCCTTGTACATTAGATCCATGAGAATGTTGTGCATCCAAATATTAAAATTGGATCCATCAAAGGTGACCCTCCCACAAATGCCTAAAAGCGAAAGTGGGTTCGAGGAGTTGGTGTTGGAGAAGTTTGAGCCTGACATATGAAAAAGAAAAGAGACAAATTTTAAATTAGATTAGAATCCTTAATATAACACACAAATGAAATATTAAGGCTAGTACCCAACACAATATTCTACAATTCGGAAGAGGGATTCCGTAATCCAATTACAAAATATTTGAAGGTAGGTAAATGATAATTTACCAATTTCTACCATGAAAAACGAAAATGAACATTAGGTTTTAAACGAATTGAAATTACTATATTCTTTGAGATTCATTGAACTTTTCAATGGAATGTTTAAATCTCGATTATGCCCTTCGTGTTTGTGACTGGGATACCGAGGATCACAAACAAGGTGTGAATAATCATGCAAATGTGCTCGGTACTTTCGATGTCATTTATCACCTAATCAATGTGCCGGTTAACCACACACGCTCTATTGATCTATGATAAGGATCGAGCTACCCTTTTCCACCCTTGTTAGTTCAAGTTAGTGTTTCGGTTAACCACACACGCTCCACTAACAACTTGGAAAGGTGCATAGTGCAATTTCATGGAATAGCATCATTTCACATTTTGCCTAAAGTAACTAAGATTGGGAATTTATGAAAAACCTTTTAGTTACTTTATAATAATCATTATACTTATTAATGATGAATTATTTGTCCTATCCTACCTGTTCGGCTAACGACGCTCCACCAATCAAGGAAGCTGTGGGTAAGAGTGGACATGCATTCAACCGCCATTTTATAGGAAGTTTTCTTATACCCCCCCCCCCCCACCCCTTATAGATTGGCTTCGTGAATGAGGCCTACTAACAGTAACACTGAGTTATCTTATATATATATATATATATATATATATATATATATATATATATATATATATATTAAGTTTTAATATTATAATAGTATAAGAGTTGTATTTTAAACTTTTAAAACACTAGGGTTTAGAATTTAATATTTCAAAATTAAAACTTTTTAATCAAATTTGGAATTCCAAAACATGAGGGAAAATATTGAAACTTTTCAAAATCTTTTTGATCAAATTTTAAAACCAATCAAATAATCATATAATTTTATCTTTTACCAATTTGACCTAATTTATTTGGCAAGATAATTACAATTAAAAATTTAAAATAATTAGTGTATCATATAATCTAGTAATTATTTTAAATTTCAACCATTATCTTCCAATTAGATTAGGATATCCGTTACCATAATGTAAAAATCGGATTTTGATAGAAAAATGGTTTATGGTAATTAACTAAATCTAATTTAGGCTAAAATTCCAAAAATCCTACAGTCAGACGAGTCAACTCATCGAGTTAGGCTTTGGACTCGTCGAGTTTCCTCAACTCTTCGAGTCCTAATATGGAATTATCGAGTTAATTAGTCAGGGGCTAGCAATCGATTTCATTCAGCTTTGAATAATTGAACATAACATCAAATACAACTAAAAAACAACCTAACCTCTGATACCACTGATGGGTTTTGAGCACTACAACATCCATATGGTGTACATGCAACCCTAATGCTTCAGATCAATGTTTTTCTCAAATTATAAATGCAAATCAAGTTATACAAAGCATGATCCCTAACTAGCATACCATTTTCAGAAATCATAACAAAAAACAAGTTTAGAAGAATACCTTTTGATTGTATCTTGTAGATCTTGAACTTTAAGAGCCTGCCGCCTCAATTGTTGCACCTTAAATGGATCATAGAAAACAAATAGCAAGTTGGAAGAATATGAGAGAGGTTTAGGAGGCTGAAAATCAGTTGGTATTCCTTCTAGGGTTCAAGTGGCCGATTTTAGGGATCCAAGGGATTCCTTATATAGCTGAGCTACTAGGATTTCAGGTAAAACCCTAATCTAGTTGCTTATTCCTCAAGCAGCCCACAGGATCCTTCCAGAAGGCCCTATGGATGAAATCTATGTGGACTTTCTCATAGAATCCGTCCATCCCGTCCTTAGGGATCTATAAGCCTAACCTTGTAATTATCTTATAATTAAAATATCAGTCCCTTTAATTCAATTAGTCTTTTTAACAACCAAATTAATTTATGATCAATAATAATTAAATAATATGATTTCTCAATTAATATATTATTCTTATAATATATTAATAAATCACAATTAACATCTTTCTCTGCAATTCATCTAGTCAAGTTGCTATGGTGAAGGTAACCTAAAAGGACCAAGCTACTATCGGGTCAAGTACATACTGATTATAGTTATAGGCATAAACACCTAATCCAACACTTTAGTGCATTGAAAACACATCTGGTTCGGACTATGAAGGTAAAATATACCATGTTCTAGATCTCAAATGAACATGTGTTGAACTAGCTTAACACCTACTAGCAACTTATTGTTGATGTAGGGATTGTCATGCAAAACAAATAAATTAATATATTCAAACATTATAGTTTTTGTTGTTCTTTCTAAGGTATATGGTTGAGATGGACCAGCTGAAGGCATTAAGTTTAACTTCTTGACTTTGTTGATTTGTTGTTAAATTGCCAATTTTACCTCCTGAGCATGAACACATTTGCCAATTTTATCTCCTGAGCATGAACATTTTTGTGTTGAATTGCCAATTGTACCTCCTGAGCATGAGCAAATATAGCTTTAGTGTATTCATACTCAACATTCTTCATGGCCAGATGCATCTTGAGTAATTTATTCTTGGGTTTGGTGCATCTAAATTTGATGATAGGATTAGTTTGATATCTTCGACTAACAAAAATTTCAAATTTCTTCCGGTTGATTCGATCCTTCAACTCAAAGACTCTGTTTTGCTTGGCCACATCAATATTCAAACGTTGAATACTGGTCTCTTGAGCATCAGTGGATGCAAGCGTATGAGAAATTTTGATAGTTTGACATTCATCTCTTCTTGTTCTAACCAAAGTATTATCTTCCAACATAATTTCTATAACCTCCTCAATAGTCATACACCCGTCTACAATTATGTCTTCCAAATCAACTTTTAAATTGCATTTCTTTGCAGGAGGAGCTGAAGATCCACCAGCTGCTGAGGAACTTCTAGCTTTAACATTATTTTCTCCCCTGAGAAGAAAACCTTTGTTTTTCTAGGATTGAGCTGATCATTTTCAAAATAAACGTCACCATTAGTTCCTTGAGGAATCTCCCATCAGGACATGCATCAGGGTAAATAATACTTAAAGGGAGAACAGTTTGTGCCATGAATTTGAAGTCAAGAAATCCTTCATACTCATCACTTTCAAACTGATCATTAGGGTTTGGAATGGCTGTTCATCATTCATTGCTTAAGACTAAAAGACCAATTCTTCTTGATTATCCCCCCATTCTTGATTCAGACTAATCAACCTGCGATGAAATCGTTGTCATCATTACTAGTTCTTGATTATTCACCCCCTTATTGACATCATCAGTGTGGGGAGGAGTGACTTGAGGTGGAGGGGGAGTACGAGGAGGAGGATTTTTTGAAGGTGAAGGATATTGATTATTATTAGATGGTGATGTGTATGGATTACTTTTGGGTGGAGGTGGAGGAGTTTGATCATCACCTAGAGAGGCAGGAGGAGTTTCTTCAATCAATACATCATCATCATTATTGACCTAAGCCATTGATCGTTTGATATCAGCTACAACACATTCAACCTTGGTTAGTCTTTTTCTAAGAGACCGAGTCATCTTCAACAATAGGGATAGCACAGTCATTTGAAAGTTGGAACTAAACCCCCTTGAAAACTAGAAGAAGTTTGTATAGTAATTGGCATTGGAAGAATAGTTGTAGGTTAAGGATAAGATGATTATCTTGGAGAAGTCACATCTTGGGTCATCGGATCAATAGATTCCATTTGAGATGGATATGATATGTGTTGGACTATATCTTCTGCTAGGGAGTTGTTTATGAAGTAGAAGTCAAAGAGAAGCGAATGTGCTAGTTCATTCTTGGAGGAGAAATAGTCATTCCTTGAATAGCGGCTTCCTATATGAACATCAAATTCAACTTCTTCTTCATCAACAACATATTCATTGATTCCCTCATCATCTTATTCTTTAGAGTCAGATTTTTCAACAACATAGGGATTTTCAATCAAATTCTCTATATTATGGGTAATATGCATATCTTCATCAGAAGGACCATGATTAATAATCTATGATCAAAGAGTTGGAATTGGTATGGGGACTCCATGATTGGCATTCTAACCTTCTCCAATACGAGGTAAAATTAGTGCAATCCAATGAGGATAAGGAAAATATGTTGGCTTCATGTTCCCAGTAACACACTCATTCGAGGGATTAAATAACAGTTGAGGAAAATCCAGTCTTTTGTTGTAAGCATAGTGTACATGATATGTTTCTCAAATAGTTTTAATTGGTCTACGCTTCCCATCTTATGTCCAAAATATTTTCCAATTACTCCTAATAAATATGTCCATTCTACACAATGGCACTAACACATGGTGTATTTAGTTAGATCACGAGTAGTACCATGAAGATAGAAGTTACACCCCATTATTGAATGAATAGACTAGCATGTTTCTTCAGATGTGGTTCAAGAATAGTTTTCTAATTAGGGAAGATGAAGAGTAGATCAAAAAGATGCAACATTGATAACAACCCTAAAATAACCGTCTCCAATGGTTTTAGTAATGGTTTAGAATTAGAATAGACTTATCTTGAGAATTAGAATAGACTTATCAAGAATAGTAGAACTCACATACTTTCTTAGGGTAAAATGTCTTTAGGAAATCACAAAACGCAAAGCGAAGAGGGCAACTTTTGACATAATTGACAAAGTCTTTAGTCCACAAGTATTTTTACTAATTTAGGATAACATCAGACAATGTAACATTGTTTTGTTGAATGAAAATCTGAGTATCAGGAGAATAAGAGCTTTTGACCACATTAGTATCAGAAGAAAACACATGATGAACCTTCGATATGATGAAAACTTGAGTAAGATGATGACCGAGAGAATTTTTATAGATAGAAATTTGATTGTATGAATACATTGTAAAAGTGACCTAGGAGAGAGAGTTCTCCTAATTTATACTTGAATTTTCTTCCCTTTTAGGTAATCATGATTGGAGAATGTAGCGTCGTAATAATCTTGTATTTTGAGGTATTATTGCAAATCTTTAATCGTCGTACAAAAGCTACTGTTGAGATAAGTGAATGACTAAGACAAAGCGTCAATAACGTGAAAGATCAGCATAATAGAATAATACTACCAGCGTATCAGAGTTGCAGCTAACAATGTAGTGTAACAACACAAAAATTCGTATCATTTCTTGTAACCGTTTTCGTAACTCATTTCGATAATCCAATCTCCGTTTCCAATTTCGTTTCCGATTTAGTCATTTAATTAAGTCATTAATTTGTAATTGATATTATGACTTAATGGGTGTCCTAATACTTGTAGAACTTATTCTAACACCCCAAATTAATAATCGGAAACATTTTAGAATCGACCATATTGGGTTACGGTAACTCAATTGGGTGCGACGAAAAGCACCGTATAACACCGGTATCGGGTAGAATTCCACCGTGTCCAAAACTTAGACACTATTTAAGGATGTTTAAGCTTCCATTTGAAGCTTTCTCTCTCTCTCTCTCTCTCTCTCTCACTACTCTCTCTCTCTAACATCTCTCCTTAACCAAAGATTCAAGGTCCAAAACATTGATTTAAGGCTCCAAATCTTTGAGGTAACATCCCTAACTTGTTGTTTGACCTCTTAGGCCTTCAAATTCGTGTTTAAACTTTGATTTTGGACCTCAAACACGTGTTTACGCCCAAGGAGCATTCTTGGGCCGTAAACACATATTAAAAGGGTTTTTATGCCTTTAAACCCCTCTAAACCAACTTTGGGACTTAGATATGACTATATGGCTTACCAATTCGGACTTAGAACACATTAAACATGGTTTTTGAGGAGTAAACATGAGTTTACTGCCCGAGAACAAGCTTGGGCCGTAAACTCCTCATTCATGGGGAGTAAACTCTTTTTCTTTTGTTATAAAGCCATATAAACACACCAATAGCCTTGGAATAAATCCTAGAATCATCTAAAAATAGTTTGGGGACCTAAAACATGTCAAACACCCTCCATTTAGGAGTTTACGGCCAAATCTTCCCATGAAATAGTTCCTGGGCCGTAAACTCATAAAAACATGTTAAAAGGTGCCCTAAACTCATACCAAGGCTTGGAAAAATATTTGGAATCACATGTGATTGTCCTAACCTCACCAAATGAATTAAGAATTGGGCACGGGGGAGTTTACAGCCATAAACTCCATTATTACTGCTGTAAACTCCAATAAATGGTCCTTAAGTGAGTTTAATCCATCCCAAGAGTTTAGAAAAATCCATTCCAAAATTTACCATGTGCATTTAAGCCATTTAGCACCCCAAACCATCCAACCATGAGTTCATGGCCGTGAACTCATGTATGTACGGGGTATGTGGCCAAAAACTCCCTAAGGGGTTTACTCTTGAAGAGTGAACTCACTTCCGAAGTCCCACACATCATTACACATTCGTAGATGTCACTCGGGTCACTCGAAACACTTGTTTTGAAGTGTTTTCGCTCATTGGAGTGTATTATCATATCTAATTAGTGTTTTAAAGTCTAATTAGATACCTTTGGATACCTTTTCATATTACATAGGAACCTTGCGTGTAATTAAGCCCCGAACCAACATTTAGTGTCCGAAATAGTTGCGCCTTCTCGTCTGGTGAGTTCATACCCCTACCATTTTTCACTGTTTTTAGGGGGAATACAAGCAAAGTACAATGGATAATTGTACATAAAAACTTGTTTTACATGTTTGTGTTTCATAATTCATATGCTTTTGATACTGATAATCATAACAGATAACTGTTTGAAACTTGCAGGATAATCATATACATTATTTGTGAAATTAGTTATAAGTTGTTATGTTTATTATTTCACAAACGGTTTTTCTACATTTTTATCAGTTAAAAGCATGACATTAGAACCTTTGAACATAAGATTTTGTACACTTTTTTGTCCTCGGTAACACTCCACAGAGATACGCGAGTGGAGGATTATTGTATTATTACTAGTAAATTGTTAGTCTTATAATTGGAGACACGTCCTCGGTGAACACTCCACAGAGATACGCGAGTGGAGGACCGCCCCCGTAACTAGAATCTCTTAGATAGGGAACGTGACTTGAGTGTATAGATCTATACGGGGCTGACTACCCCGTACCTGGCTGCTAGCTACAGCCGAACCGAAAGGTTCAAGGGTGACGAAAGTCATATAGGGCGATGGACTATTTATTGCCCTAATTAGTCTATTGTATGGTTATGGAACTCGCAATTCGGACAACATAGATTTACTTTCTAATAATAATGGGTTTAGTAACTAGTTTACTTGGTATTTATTAGTTTTATAAACGTGTTAAAACTAATACATTGCACAAGATAACCAGGTTTTCAAAATACATCTTTCACATTGGTAATCAACATTCAGGAAAATATGGGATATTCCTGGGGAACATTGTACATAACCAGAAAAGAGTAACAAACCATATAACTTTACATTCACAAGAGTAAACATGTTTTCAGTGTACAACCTTACATTACATTTTGGGAATTCAATAACCAACCTTTTTAAGAAAATATGGGATTTTCTTGGTGTGTGTAACATTTTCAGTAACAGACAGGCAACTTATACATTTTTCACAAAACAAAACCGCTTATGAACTCACTAGCGTTATGCTGATTTTCAAACCCCTTGTATTCTCAGGTCAGCGTTAGACAGGTACCTGAAGATCCTTTTGTTCGAAGATGGAGTGCTCAGAAGACCCGTTTCATTTTGTTAATATATACTATGTATCACTTGTATAACTTTACTTTAGAAACAAATGTAAACTTTTATATATGTAATGTAATGGTTGTTTTACTTTACTTACTATGTGCATTGGATTTGATACACAACGTGGAGTCAACCGCGGAAATGTTTCCGCCTTCGGTTTTTGGGGTGTGACAGATTGGTATCAGAGCCCTTGTTTATAGTGAATAAAGTATACCAAACCTTACATGGTATAAAACTATAAACACTAAAGGGCCTAAGTGCTCTGAATTAAAAGTATCTTCAAACTATAAGTATTTTCAAAAGTATACAAGTATACCAAACCGTCGAGATCCGTAACGACAAGTAGAACAAAACATAAGTAAATGGGTGTTGTGTTCTGCGGTTAAACCTGGGCAGTTATGTAGACGTGTCTAGGATCAATATAACCTGGCCAACTATATTCATTCGAGACACAGCCAACATGTGCTTGGGTGTGACTGTGGTATGCAGCATTCCTAAAACTTACCCTAATACCACAAACGTCGAGCCAGTGTCGTAAGCAAATCATGAAATACTATAGGAGTAATTCTCGAGCCAATCCTTTGTAGAAATCTTCGTTCATGCATTGTTCCTTGATCATTCCCTTAGCGATAACTTACTTGCTTTGATAACTCTTTCCTGTTTTATCGCTTATTCGGAATATATGTCTGTCATATCTCTCGATTCAATGTAGAGGACTTACCATCCTCTCTCTTTCCTGATATTATTAGATCAAGATGCCTCCCAGAAAGAGACCTAGCTCAAAGAACAACAACAATCCTCCTCCGCCACCATATCCTCCTCAATTTGATCTTGCATCGCTTCAGACAGTTCTGACTGCCGCAATGGTAGCATCCATGTCGCAAATGAACCCCGGTAGCTCAGGAGGTGGTCTCCAGCCCCAAAACCAAGAAAATAATCAGGGACACCGAAGGAGGGTTCCTATAAGGACTTCATGAATGCGAGACCAACATCCTTCGATGGAACTGGAGGTGTCATTTCCTTATCTCGATGGTTCAAGAAAATCGAATCCATCTTTGAAATCTGTGCCTGTGCGGAATCTGATAAGGTCAAGTTCGCAGCCTGTACCTTCATTGATAAAGCCTTGAATTGGTGGAATGGCTGAGTCAAATCTCTGACCCTACCTGTAGCCAACGCCATGGGCTGGGAAGCCATGAAAGAACTCCTGATAGCCGAATACTGTTCCCTTGGTGAAATGCAAAAACTAGAACACGAGGTCTGGAACCTGAAGATAAAGGGTTCCGATATTGCTGCATACACTTCTCGATTCGATGACCTCGCACTTCTCTGTGCGGGATTGGTCACACCTGAAAGTAAAAAGATAGAAAGGTTCATCTGGGGGCTGACCCAGCCAACAAAGGGAAATGTTTTAGCTGCATGTCCGGATACCTATGATAGTGCCAAGAGTTTAGCCCATACCTTGATTGATCATAGCGATGATGTTTAGGAAACCAATACCACTCCTGAGCCGACTAAAAGGAGTGGTGAGAAGAGAAAGTTCTGGAAGAAGAAGAAGGGCCAACCTTCCTAAGGATCTTCAAAGAAACAACAGACTGTAGCAGTCCATGCTGCTACTACCCCCTTTGTTGCTGCTTTAGTTGTGGGATCCACAACTCCAACTCCTACCAGCAGGTATGCTGGTAATCTTCCTCTGTGTGACAAGTGCAAATATCACCACAACCCCGGCCCCTACCGAGAACTATCTTGTACCAATTGTGGTAAGAAGGGGCACACGGTCCGATTCTGCAAAGCTCCGGCCCAATCTGCCAATCAATCATCTGGAGCAGGAGTTGGTCAAGCCTGCTATAACTGTGGAGAGGTTGGGCACTTTAAAAGGAGCTGCCCCAAGAAGTCAACAACTGATAATACTGGGAGAGTTCTAGCCATGGGATGGGAGGAAGCAGTCGCCGATCCCACTGTTGTCTCGGGTACGTTCCTTCTTGACAACTCTTATGCTAGTATTCTTTTCGATTCAGGTGCTGAAAGAAGTTTTGTTAGTCATTCATTCAAACATAATCTAAAACCTAACCCCCAACCACTAACCAAAACGTTTACCATCGAGATGGCTAACGGTGAGAAAGAAAGCACTAGCGATGTATTCATAGGTTGTACCCTTACTCTGAATGATCACTGATTTCCCATCAATCTTATGCCAGTCTCCATTAAGAGCTTTGATGTTATCATTGGCATGGAGTGGTTGAATCCCAATCATGCGGATATCCTTTGTTTCGAAAAATCCATTCGTCTCAACCTTCCTCCGGGTCAGACTCTCGTAATCTATGGCGATAAACTCAGTTCCAATCTTCGTATCATTTCCTGCATCAAAGCTCAAAAGCTCCTGCGAAAGGAGTGCATTGCATTCTTAGCCCATGTAATCAATGAGAAATAGGAAGTTAAAGACCTCGCGAGCATCCCCGAAGTCTGTAACTTTCTTGATGTATTTTCCGAAGAGCTTCTAGGAATCCCTCTCGAGCGTCAGGTCGAGTTCCGCATTGACCTAATTCCTGGAGCTACTCCCGTAGCGAAATCTCCATGTCGCTTAGCTCCAGCAGAAATGCAGGAGCTATCCAGTCAACTCTATGAGTTACTCAGTAAAGGATTCATTAGACCGAGTTCCTCGCCCTGGGGAGCTCCGGTATTGTTCGTTAAGAAGAAAGACGGATCCATCCGGATGTGTATCGACTACCGTGAGTTGAACAAGTTGACCGTAATGAACCGATATCCTCTTCCGCGAATAAATGACCTCTTCGATCAAATTCAGGGAGCCAACTACTTCTCCAAGATAGACCTTCGGTCAGGGTACCATCAACTACGAGTTCTAGAGAGTGATGTTTCCAAAATAGCTTTCAGGACTCGGTATGGACACGACGATTTCGTAGTGATGCCCTTTGGTCTAACCAATGCACCGGCTGTGTTGATGGACCTGATGAACCGGGTGTGTCGTCCTTTCTTATACAAATTCGTCATCGTGTTCATTGATGACATCCTTGTCTACTCCAGAAGCAAAGAAGACCACAAGCAACACTTGAGGTTAGTGTTGGAGACCCTTAGATCCGAGAAATTGTATGCGAAATTTTCCAAGTGTGAGTTCTGGATATGAAAGGTAACTTTCCTCGGTCACATGGTAAGCCAGGAGGGCATTCACGTGGATCCTTCCAAGATTAACACGATAGAGAATTGGTCGGCACCAAGGACACCCACAGAAATCCGTCAATTCTTGGGTCTCACCAGCTATTATCGAAGATTCATCTAGAAATTTTCCAAAATCGCCAAACCCCTAACCACACTAACGCAGAAAGGTGTACCCTTTTGTTGGAGTGAAAATCAAGAATCAGTGTTCCAGACGTTAAAGCAAGCCTTGTGTAGCGCACCTGTTTTGTCCCTACTCGAAGGGACAGAAGACTTCGTTGTCTATTGTGATGCGTCAAATCAAGGCTTAGGTTGTGTGCTTATGCAAAGAGGAAAAGTGATTGCTTATGCCTCAAGACAGCTGAAAACACACGAGGTCAACTATACCACACATGACTTGGAGTTAGGAGCCGTAGTCTTTGCATTGAAGATTTGGAGACATTATCTCTACGAAACCAAGTGTAGATCTTCACTGACCATAAAAGCCTGCAGCGCATCCTCAATCAGAAAGACCTAAACATGAGGCAACGACGATGGGTAGAGTTACTCAGTGATTATGAGTGTGAAATCCGCTACCATCCCAGCAAGGCCAATGTGGTAGCAGATGCCCTTATCCGAAAGGAAAGTTCAAGCCGAAAGGTGAACACCTTGACAATGACTATCCATTCCCACTTATCCATGAAAATCCGAGATGCCCAGATAGAATCCCTCAAACCCGAGAACGTGTCGATCGAATCTAGATTCCAAAGTCCGGAGGGTTCAAGGAGATTATCATGGAGGAGGTACACAAGACCAGATACTCTGTTCACCCAGGTTCGGACAAGATGTACCTAGATCTCAAAAAATAATACTGGTCGCCGAACATGAAAGCCGAGATCGCTACGTTTGTGTACAAGTGCCTGACTTGCGCCAAGGTGAAATTTGAGTACCAGAAACCCTCGGGTCTGCTCCAGCAATCCGAGATACCCGAGTGGAAATGGGAGATGATTACCATGGATTTCATCACCAAGTTACCCAAGTGTCCGAGTGGGTACAATACCATTTGGTTAATTGTCGATCGTTTGACCAAATCCGCTCACTTCATCCCCATTAAAGAATCATTTAAGATGGAAAGACTCACATGGATCTACATCTAAGAGGTAGTTCGACTGCACGGTGTACCTGCTGTTGGGTTTTGAGCATTCTAACACTCCTAAGTGTACATGCAACCCTAAATACCTTGGATCTATGTTTTCTCTATTATACATGCAAATAAGAACATCCAAGGTATTATCCTAATCTAGCATACAAAACAATGAGTGTAACAAGATAGAATACATACCTCTTTGATGTAGAAAGTCTTCATGAAGCTTGAGTGCCTAGCCCCAATAGTGTGGAAGCCTCAAATGGAATCAAAATCATCAAAACACTTAGAATAACTTGAGAGAGTTCCACACTTCATGAAATCGGCTAGCCCTCTCTAGAATAATACTAGTGGCCAATTTTGTCAAGAATAAGATCTTTATATAGTGTTACAATTAGGGTAAATCCTTAATTGTCATGGCTTTCCATTTCCTTGGATCCATGGGTTCAAATACACCATGGAGCATCCATGGACCATCCTATGGGTTTTAGCCCAATTTGATTATCCATGGAGCATTAGCCCACTATATAAGTATGGATGATTTACACAATCAACCCATATATTTAATTAGTCTTCTTTTGATCACTTAATTAATCCTAGATTAATTCTTGATCAATACTAATTAAATAATCTTATTATTCTTATTATTAATATACTAGAACTTATAATATATTAATAACCATAAGTGTCTTATTTCTCTCATTATAGTCTATCCAAGTGCATGATGGTATGCAACCCAAATGGACCATGCCGGGTCAGGTCAAGTCTTACCAATTATAGTTATGGACTTAGAAATTAATCCAACAGTCTCCCACTTGGATAAGTCTAAAACTATTATTGCGTATGACTTCAGGAACCAACTAGCAATCGTAGCTCTCAAAAGCTTCTGTCGAACTCTGACCTGGTAGATGAACTCTGACCTTGTCAATGACTTGTCCATTAGATAAGGGATCATATACTCCTCTGTTCTCATGATATCAGCTGGACAAATACATGGAACAACGTCGTACTTATTGTCCAGCAGTTTGTTTCCCGATTTTCGATTTGTTTGACAAAGAACTTAATTGAACACATCAATTCAGTTCTGACCGGCCGGTACATAGGTCACAACAAAATCATCGAGGGGCCCAGATATCGCTTCTATTTCTAGAAGGAACAGATAAACTTCGACTCATATGCTTGTTCTACTACTTGTTGAATTGTACACAAAGGCACATTTTATAACATCAAGTTACTGATGCGTTTACGTGCAATCAATGCACAACCAACTCATAGGTAACAACTCATATCTCTAGGTTTGAAGATTTATATGATATTACCGTCTCACGATCACTCGAGATAAATTCCATGAAGTGATACAAGTGAGCGTGGGTTTATTCCAATACTCATAACTTATGAGCACTCATGAATGTTGTAGCAACCATTGCCATGACTAAACCCATTTAGCCATCTACAAACCCGATTCATGACAGTCTTGATTCATACCTACTTCCAACATATGAACGACTGTGGAGTGTTTAAATAACTTAGACATTTAGAAAGAATAACCTAGCTATTTTGGAAGTCAAAACATGCAAAGTGAAACACAATAATAATCGAATCTAATATGGTCTCAGAACCTTTTTGAATATAAATAAAACCACTTTTTATTTATCACCATATTGATTACACATTATTCAATGTTTCAAATAATCAACTTAAGACTTGAATAAAAATAACAGTTGTCCCATGCTCCTAGCATGTACACTTTGTTTTTTCTAAACAATAGTTATGCCATACTCCAAGTATGCACACTATGTTTGTCTATAATCCTTACATTGTGATGTAGATCAATTGAACATGATTCCAATGATACTCATTTCACAATCCCAAATCCTTATTGTAAATGTGAGACTCCCCGATTCCTATCATTTACCAAAAAACTGTTTAGATTTTAAACTTTTATACAATGTTCCTCTTGTAATAATTATTCACAAAGTCACCAAATCCTTGTCACCAGTCATTACAGAGTATTCCAAAGGAGGTCAACTTCTATGGAACAGAAGTCTCATATTCAAAGTACATTGCTTTGAACATCCTTCTTGCATTAAGGTTTTCTAATCTTACATAGATTGAATAACTTCCTCCTATGGAGACATTTTCATAGTCCCATTTTGACTATCAATTCTGAACAAGAGTTACCTCTTTTCAGAAAATGTCAATATGGTCCTGCCAAAATTAACACTATACTTCCAAATATCCTTGAACAACCAATCTTTGGCAAACCTCAGATTGTCCTCGACAATTGCTTAATCACTTTAGTCATATCTAGTTCTAGACTTTCCCCTTCTAAATGCCTTAAGCATTTGGAAAATTTAGAAAGGATGAATATTATAGCACGTGAAATCGATCCTATATCTGAAGCATATGGGACACGATTCATGATGTTTGACATAAAGACATGATACTAGACTAGTCTTTTGCTACAATATTTTTTATTTGCCATGTTTTCAAAATTTAACTATGAAGAGGGATGCCGTAGTCATAATTTAATTTTGAGAACGCAATATATATAGAATTTCCTTAAGTCGAACCATTCAGACATAAAATTCATATATATGTCCTTGACTAAAGATAATTAAAATCTCAATCTAAGCTTTAGAATTGACATGAAGTATAATATCCTCTCCCTTAATTATAGCAAAACGACTTTTTCAACCCCTGCAACTTCACGAATTGAAACTTTTGTTTTCTATAATTAACATTGCTAGCTTGCAATACTAATCATAATAATCATGCTCCCACTAACATGATGATTATCAGCATAACACTTATGCTCCCACTAGCTCTGACATATTTCCAAAAATCTGTTGGACTTTTGAAATTTAGATTCATACACCTTTCCGTAGATAGCTCAGTTGTGTGTCTAAGCAATTTCAAGAACTATGAAAAGGGATGCCGTAATCATAGTCTCAATTGCTTAGGCATTTGCCATTTCTCACAAGTCCATGTTAGTGTGCCGGTTAACCACACGCGCTCCACTAACGACTTTTGAAAATGCAAATAACATAATTGATATCTAAGTAAAATCTACTTAGTGAAAGTGTTTCCTCACAATCATTTTCATGAATCGGAGAGAAACCTTATGACACTTAGATTTTATAGTGTATGAGTTCCTATCCATGCGAATTTGTCAAAACCATAATCACAAGATAAGGTTAGTGACAAATTCAGCCTTCCATGGATTAAACTTATTCAATCTTACTTTCTTGTCACCTTGGTAACACAAGGCCCACCAATGCTTCCAAGTTGAACTCTAATAACTCACATGCAAATTCAACTTATTTGAAGTAGGTACAGAAATAAGAATTATGTCAACACGATAGGTTGCAAACCTTAAGTCATGTGCTAGTGATAAATTACAGGTTTCACTCTTGATTAAATCTTGAAACTCTTTCAGGATCTTTAAGGCTCCCACTGTCCCCTTGACATATAAGTTTTCCTAGTCAAGAACCATTCCTTGACAAAACAAATATTCAAGGGATAGTGCGGATTCTTATCAAGACTAACACTTCACACAATTGGTCTTAGTTGGTCTTTGTCTCATCCAAGACATCACAACTTACCAATCTCAAATGTACAAGAGTAGAAACATTTAACACTACATTTGATAAGTGTTTTAAACCTTACTTTATGTCACTCAATGTTACAATCTTGGAGTATGACTCTAAGAATTGTTTTGGAACGAAGTATGACTCATCTCCTTGATCTTAACCAATCCAACAATTCATGACCTCTCTTCTTAGCCATAACAATGCACTAAGACGTCCTTAGAGTATGAATTTTTGATATGGTTTCTAAATCATTAAGATTATCATAAAACAGATACTAAAGTACTCTCCCATCTTTTCAGATTTGAGAAACTTTTATCCTTCTGCCTAATTTGATTCTTCTTATTCGCTCTACCATACATTGGAACCTTTTCAATGTTACAGGATTATACTTAACCTTATAAGTATAATCATATTTACTAATCTTTAGTAAATCATGACAAATCAATCTTTGTGGTGGACCTTGACCAGTGAACACCCAGTGTACCTAATTCCTTAGTCCTTCAATTGACTCACATATACATGTGATCAAAGAATTAGTCTTAATTTTTTCAGAGATGAAAATTCTCATTCATCATACAATACAACTTGTATGATTCCAAGTTTTTGTCCAATTGAAACTTGGGTGATGAAAAACTTTCTTCATTTGGTAAATTCAGACACTACCACAAATGAAAGAATCAAATCCACTTTCCAATATTGCTATTACTGGAAACATATAAGCAACAATTTTCCATAGATGCCATTGTAAGGATATATATATTTTAAAAATAAATAAAATTAAAACCCTTTTTTTCTTTTATTTTAAAACTTTGCAGAAAAACTTATCCTTACAATCCACATGAAAACCTTGTTGTTATCTATTCACAAGCAATATATTATAACTCTTAAGCAACAGCTCAAAATTCTGATTACCGAACCATGCGATCGAAATCCACCTTCGCAATCAGAATCAGCATATACTTACTTTAAGCTTCCTATCTTTTCTTTTGATTCTTAAAACATCAACACGTGACCCATTCACATTATGTAATAAGAATCTCCAAATAGAAACTTAACAGAGTTAGATAGTGGACTTTACCTGAAGTAGAGTCAAACTTATCGACTTTAACATCCTTAGGCAAATTATGGCAGCTTTGCAACCAATGCCCCTTTCTTTGGCAATATAAACATATGGACCCTTTGATAATGGTACACGGGACTATCACAGACTTAGTTTTTCTCTTTACCATTTGGTCAACCGAGTTGACTAGGGCCGGTCCCTTTCCATTGGGAAGAGAATGCTTTTCTGGATTTCCTGTGTCACTATTGTCAATGTACATCAAGTTTTGAGGAAGTTGATCTTAACAAATAGATCAAATCATTAAGGGTCTTGTCATAGTCTTTTTCATAGGTGTTCCAAAAGAACTCACTATGTGACTTAGAAAGTGATTGAACCACCAACTTTCTCAAGACTTTGACACCCAACTCTCCCGGCTTGTCAATATGTGACTACATCTCCAAGATGTGACCACACCTAGACCTTTACTTTTCCAATGTGGCTCGAGTGACTTTAAACATTTCAGGAACTTGTGGGTGAGGGAGAATAATTGGAGGAGATAGAGGAAGTGAAGCATGATGTTGAGGAACATCATCTTCAAGAGATTTGGGAAGATCATAAATGTCTAAACCAGACATGTTTTGGGAGATATTCAAGATAGTTGATTTAAAGTCCTTAATATGACACCCAATATGAAATATTAAGGCTAGGACCCAACACAATATTTTATAATTTGGAAGAGGGATGCCGTAATCCAAGCTATAAAATATTTGAAGGTAGGCGAATGACGATTCACCAATTTCCACCATGAAAAACGAAATAATTTATTAGGTTTTAATTGGATTTGAAATTCCTAGATCTTTTGGGATTCATTGAACTTTTCAATGGCATGTTTCAATCTCGAGTGTGCCCTCTCAAATTTTGTGACTGGGATGCCAAGGATCACAAAACAAGGTGTGAATAACCATACTAATTCACTTGGTACCCTTAATATTATCACCTAATCAATGTGCCGGTTAACCACACACGCTCCATTGATCTATGACAAACATTAAGTCACCCTTCGTGATCCTTACTAGTCCAAGTTAGTGTGCCAGTTAACCACACACGCTCCACCAACGACTTGGTAAGGTACAAAGTGTGAATTCCATGGGCTAGCACCAAATTCACATTTTTCCTAAAGTAACTATGATTGGGAATTATTAAGATTTTAGTTACTTAGTATTTATCATTAATACTTTTAATGAAGGGAGAATTTAAAGTCATTGTCCTACCCGTTCGGCTAACGACCCTCCACCAGTCAAGCAAGCGGTGGGTGAGAGTATACACCCATTAAGTCGCCATTTTATAGGCAACAACCTTATACCCACCTTATAGACCGGTTTCGTGAATGAGGCCTACTGACGGTAAAACGACTTGTTCTTATACATATATATAATAATTAACCATTAATGTTATAAATAGTATAAGTGTTGAATTTTAACTTTTAAAAATTCTAAGGGTTAACTTGGAATTAAAGTATTCATAAGAGAAAACTTTTCAAATTCCAAAACTTGAGGGCAAGTTTTGAAACTATTCAAAACTAATTAATTCCATAACTTATGTGTTTAAAGTAGTTTTAATCCAAAAAACTCTTCAAGTTCCATAACTTATGGAAGACTTTAAACTATTAAAAGAATTAACTTTTCTTTATTATATAACTTATGGAATTAATTAAGGTTACACTTTATTTATTTATTTATTTATTAATGAAGTGACTCTTGAATTTCCATAACTTGAGGACAAGTTATGGAGTCATAAAAAAATCCAATGACACAAGACTCTTCATTTTGTAACCATTACCAACTTTTATGAGTTTTATGAGTCTTTAATGTGACTCTTCATGTAACTTGAGGACAAGTTACACAAACACATTTTATACACTACTCTTAGATTAAAATGGATTGAAAACAACTATTTCAATTAACTTTTCTATCAATCTAAGCAACTCATAAGAACAAGATAATTCAAATCAAACTTTCTCATGTAATTAGTCTAAACCTTAAACTAATACAAAACATAAATCTATTGACAATTATCTTTGAAAATGGATTAGCATGAACATTACCACATTATAACAAGTTTATAAGTTCAAAAACAACTTAGGGTAATGTTCCTAGTCCATTTCTAGCCAAAAACCTCGAAAATATGCTGTCTGGGGGTCCAACTCATCGAGTGCATGAACAAAACTCGGCGAGTTGGATGCATTTTGCCTTGGACTCGTCGAGTCCCTTCATGGACTCGGCGAGTCTGCTGGGCTGACAGCATCAAAACTCGATTTTTCAGCTCCATTTGCAAGTATAACAAGAAAACAAGCCTAGGCTCTGATACCACTGTTGGGTTTTGAGCATTCTAACACTCCTAAGTGTACATGCAACCCTAAATACCTTGGATCTATGTTTTCTCTATTATACATGCAAATAAGAACATCCAAGGTATTATCCTAATCTAGCATACAAAACAATGAGTGTAACAAGATAGAATACATACCTCTTTGATGTAGAAAGTCTTCATGAAGCTTGAGTGCCTAGCCCCAATAGTGTGGAAGCCTCAAATGGAATCACAATCATCAAAACACTTAGAATAACTTGAGAGAGTTCCACACTTCATGAAATCGGCTAGCCCTCTCTAGAATAATACTAGTGGCCGATTTTGTCAAGAATAAGATCTTTATATAGTGTTACAATTAGGGTAAATCCTTAATTGTCATGGCTTTCCATTTCCTTGGATCCATGGGTTCAAATACACCATGGAGCATCCATGGACGATCCTATGGGTTTTAGCCCAACTTGATTATCCATGGAGCATTAGCCCACTATATAAGTATGGATGATTTACACAATCAACCCATATATTTAATTAGTCTTCTTTTGATCACTTAATTAATCCTAGATTAATTCTTGATCAATACTAATTAAATAATCTTATTATTCTTATTATTAATATACTAGAACTTATAATATATTAATAACCATAAGTGACTTATTTCTCTCATTATAGTCTATCCAAGTGCATGATGGTATGCAACCCAAATGGACCATGCCGGGTCGGGTCAAGTCTTACCAATTATAGTTATGGACTTAGGCATTAATCCAACACCTGCGTCCATTATCTCATATCGAGATAGCAGGTTTACCTCCATATTTTGGCAGTCTCTTTAGAAGTCTCTTGGAACCAAAATAGACGTAAGCACGACTTATCATCCTCAGACCGACGGATAGAGTGAGATAACTATCCAAACCCTGGAAGACATGCTTACGTCATGTGTCATCGATTTCGGCAAATCGCAGGACATACATTTGCCATTGATCGAATTCTCGTACAACAACTACCATACCAGTATCAAGGCTGCCCCGTTCGAAGCCCTCTACAGTCGCAAGTGTAGATCCCGTCTATGCTGGGCCGAGGTAGGGGACACGCAGCTAGCCAAGAGTCGATTTCCCGATAGTGCTCTCACTGGTCCTGAAATCATCCGTGAAACCACTGATAAGATCATCAAAATCCGGGAAAGATTGAAAGCTTTACGAGATCGTCAAAAGAGTTACGCTGACATACGACGGAAACCTCTGGAATTCCAGGTTGGAGACCGTGTCTTGTTGAAGGTCTCACCCTGTAAAGGCATGATACGCTTTGGAAAGCGTGGGAAACTTAACACGAGGTACATTGGACCCTTCGAGATCCTCGCCAGGATCGGTCAGGTAGCCTATAAACTTCGATTACCTCACGAACTCAGTAACATCCATCCAGTCTTCCATGTCTCAAATCTCAAGAAGTGCCTATCCGATGAAACCCTAGTGATTCCTTTAGACGAGATCGAGATCAATGAAATACTCAACTTCTTTGAGGAACCGATCGAAATCATGGATCGAGAAGTCAAACATACAAAGCAAAGCTGCATCCCGATAGTGAAGGTTCACTGGAATGCCCAGCGGGGACCGGAATTCACTTGGGAGCGAGAAGACTCGATGAAACAGAAGTATCTGCATCTCTTTCTAGATCCATGATTGTATCTTGATTGGTATCTTAATTTTGAATTTCGGGTTGAAATTCCATCTATTGGGGGGATAATGTAACAACACGAAAATTCGTATCATTGCTTGTAACCCTTTTCGTAACTCATTTCGATAATCCAATCGCCATCTCCAATTTCGTTTCCAATTTCGTTTCCGATTTCGTCATTTAATTAAGTCATTAATTTGTAATTGATATTATGACTTAATGGGTGTCCTAATACTTTTAGAACTTATTCTAACACCCCATATTAATAATTGGAAATATTTTAGAATCGACCATATCGGGTTACGGTAACTCAATCGGGTGCGACGAAAAGCACCGTATAACGCCGGTATCGGGTAGAATTCTACCGTGTCAAAAACTTAGACACTATTTAAAGATGTTTAAGCTTCCATTTGAAGCTTTTGATCTCTCTCAATACTCTTTCTCTAACCTCTCTCCTCAACCAAAGATTCAAGGTCCAAAACATTGATTTAAGGCTCCAAATCTTTGAGGTAACATCCCTAACTTGTTGTTTGACCTCTTAGGCCTTCAAACTCGTGTTTAAACTTTGATTTTGGACCTCAAACATGTGTTTACGCCCAAGGAGCATGCTTGGGCCGTAAACACATAATAAAAGGGTTTTTATGCCTTTAAACCCCTCCAAACCAACTTTAGGACTTAGATATGACTATATGGCCTACCAATTCGGACTTAGAACACATTAAACATGGTTTTTGAGGAGTAAACATGAGTTTACTACCAAAGAACAAGCTTGGACCATAAACTCCTCATTCATGGGGAGTAAACTCTTTTTCTTGTGTTATAAAGCCATATAAACACACCAATAGCCTTGGAATAACTCCTAGAATCATCTAAAAATAGTTTGGGGACATTAAACATGTCAAACACCGTCCATTTAGGAGTTTACGGCCAAAGCTTCCCAAGAAATTGTTCCAGGGCCGTAAACTCATAAAAACATGTTAAAAGGTGCCCTAAACTCATACCAAGGCTTGGAAAAATAGTTGGAATCACATGTGATTGTCCTAGCCTCACCAAATGAATTAAGAATTGGGCACGGGGGAGTTTACCGCCGTAAACTCCATGTTTACCATCGTAAACTCCAATAAATGGTCCTTAAGTGAGTTTAATGCATCCCAAGGCTTTAGAAAAATCCATTCCAACATTTACCATGTGCGTTTAAGCCATTTAGCACCCCAAACCATCCAATCATGAGTTCACGGCTGTGAACTCATGTATGTAGGGGTTATGTGGCAGAAAACTCCCTAAGGGGTTTACTCTTGAAGAGTAAACTCACTTCCCAAGTCCCACGCATCATTACACGTCCGTAGATGTCACCCAGGTCACTCCAAACACTTGTTTTGAAGTGTTTTCGCTCATTGGAGTGTATTATCATATCTATATATACTCATACCCTCATTTCTACAAGGCTAGTTGAAAACTCAAGTTTTCTGTCAAAAATCATCTAAATTCACTTTGGAACTTGTTGTGGAGCATCAAGTATTCATCATTTCTTTAAAATCAAACACCCATCATTTTGGGTTTACAACCGTGAACCCTTTAAACCTTCATATTTTCACCAAGAACACCCAAAACAGGCAGTAAACCACTCAAGGGTCGTAAACCATTCAAGAGTCGAAATCTGCTCACGACCGAAAACAGTTCACTGCAGAGAACCGTTCACAACTGCAATCAGCCCTCAGCTGTGAACTGTGCTTAAAACCAGCCTTTTTTCGATTTAATCGAGTCTAACACCTTGAGGGTCCTCATTCCAATTTCACAGTCTGACACCTTCACACAACCAACTGTGAGTTCATACCCCTACGCTTTTACTATTTTTAACCTTTTCCGGGGAGAATACAAGCCAACCACAAATGATTTTGTGAACTTATACAAAGGAATTTCAACAGGTTTAAAACTTATGAAATTGATACAACCAAAAGATTTCCATATTTTATAAAATATTTAGACACTTTTTCCCTTTTTTAACATGCTGAGAATAAGGGACGTTCTCAACTTACAGCTAAAATTGCGTAGTTTTTAGATCAATATATGAACCAAGTTCATAACATACCTACAAAATATAATAAGTATAGTTTGGGATTTCAATAAACAGTTTTATATACTCAGAGCTTATACATTAACAAACATATAGGCTATGGCAGACTCAGTTTATGATATACATTAATACTTTCAGATGTTAAACGTACAACACTAAATAATTATTTAAGTATATTATTACTCTACAAAGCATACAAACAAATTCAAATTCAAGGGAATAATTGAAAACCACACGTAAACTAGGTAATACAGGATTGCGAGACATCTCTTCAGTTGTACCCTTCAGGGTACAAAATAAATCCTATCTATTAGTGTAACCAGAGTCTCCTGGAGGGAGAGCGTGAGATTTTTGAATAGAT
Organism: Lactuca saligna; assembly: GCF_052625555.1. Lineage (NCBI taxonomy): Eukaryota > Viridiplantae > Streptophyta > Magnoliopsida > Asterales > Asteraceae > Lactuca > Lactuca saligna. The sequence goes on along the minus strand of NC_136419.1, from coordinate 93,682,821 downwards.
CTATTTGGGACTGACAATCCCACATCTAAACTGCTAGCTATAGTTAGCCAGGCATACCTGGGGTGACAAATACCATACCGTCCGATGCTTGAAGAACGTTACAGAGCTCACCAGTCATATCAAGCATGGTTATACGACTCATAATTATATAAACTAACCTTTGTTTATGGGATTTTATTCTTCATTAGTTTTATTTTAAGTAATGACACTACTATACATACTGGTGGTAACTAGGGTTTTAAAACAGACTATTCTATGCATTACTGGTGCTAGCAGGGTTTTCATACAAAGGGTTCTCATTCAAAACAATATTGTACAAAACAGCTCGCAGTAACCAGGCATTCGAACTAATACTTTGTGGAACACTGTAACAAACATATAAATTAGAAAATATTGGATTTTCTTGAGAAGAATACAAACATTTTTACAAATTCAATAACATGTTTACATTACAAATACATTTTATAAAATCACTAGCTTAATGCTCATACTATTTCAAAATCACTTGTATTCTTAGGAAATCAGTAGACAGGCACTCTCATATGCTTTTGAGAAGATAGAGCTTATAGAGTCACATATTTTATATTTTAGTATACTTTTGATGTATACAAACTATCTATAAAACATATGTAATTATATATATATTTCATTCTAATGGTTGTGTTTACTTTGATTACTATGATTCAGTTGTTGTGATACTGTATATGAAGTCCACCACCCCCGAATGTTTCCGCCGTTTCAGTTTGGGGGTGTGATAGATTGGTATCAGAGCTATTGTTTATAGTGAACTAAATATACTGAACCTTACATGGTATACAACTATAAATGCTAAGGGACCGAAATGCTCCGAACTAAAAGTATACTTTTAAAAATATAAGTATTTTATAAGAAGTATACAAGTATATATATACATACTAGAAACAATATCACAAGTAGAAAAAAAAGTATTTGAGTGTTGGACACTACTGTTAAACCTGGATAGCTATCTAACCATGTCTAGAATAAATGTAGCCTGATCAATTATATTTCTTTGAGACACGACCAACATGTGTTTTGGAGAGACTGAAGTGTTGCAACAAGCCTAAAAGTTACCAAACTATATACAACAAGGGAATGGTAGAATATAACATACAACTTAAAATACTATAGGAGTATTTTATCTAGAGTTGAGCTCAGTGTACAGATTCATTCCAGATGTTGCTACATATTTCTTTTCTAGCGTTAGTTTACTTGTGTTGGTAGCTTTTCTTTGTATATCGCTTAGTAGAACACTTTATCTATCAGGTTGTGAAATGTCTTGTTCCATATCATTTGATTATAAATTCCAGGGTACTTACCATCCTCTTATTCTTTATTATTTTAGAGTAAGATGCCTCCGAAGAAGAGACCCAACAGAAAGAACATCAATCCCCCGAAAGATCCGTCACCGCCACCTCGTCAATACGACTCATCTATCTTCCAAGCAGCTGTGATAACCGTCGTGGTTGCTGTAATGTCCTAAATTAATGCCAGTGGTACAAGTGAGGTCGATATTGGTGGGAAGAAAAAGTTCTGGAATAAGTGCAAGGGCAAGTCTTCGTAGGAGTCGTCCAAGAAGCAGCAAGTAGTGGTAGTGCATGCCGCTATTACTGCTGCCGTTACCCCTACAACTTAATCACCTGCCAGTAGATATGTTGGAACCCTCCCAAGGTGTGACAAGTGTAACTTTCACCGTCACAGACTGTGACAACTTGAAATTTCCCATTCTAATCAAACCATTTCAATCCAATAGAAGTAGAGCAGTTACAATGAAAATTCAGACTTAGAATATAAGTTTGGCAGTTTTAGGGTTTTACACCAAAAAGGGGTATTAGGAGAGTGGTTGCACTAGGATTTTGTGCAACACTGTAAATTCCATTACCCTAGAATCATTAGAATCCATTCCGAGATTAGAAATATTTTCTGCCAAAAATCTCAGGACTATAAATAGAATTCTGAACCAAATTGGTTCATTAGTTGAATTCCATTTAGAGAAAAGCCCATTTCTCTCTCACGGATCTTCGGGTTTTCATCCCATATTGTGAGTCTACTTCCCTAGATGTGTTTTAATACTTGTTATATGCTTTATAACATTGTTACATGTCCAAAATCATCCAAGATCACAAGACTTTTGGAGTTTACGGCCAAGGGTTTCTTGAGCCGTAAACCCCATTTCCAAGGGACAAATGTGCCCTAACTCACCCCTTAAGCCTAAGGACTTTAACCCTCATATGCTTGTGACTATTTTAGACATCAAAACACTTCAAAATCATAAGTTTCTAGGAGTTTACGGCCAAGAACATTTCTTGGGTCGTAAACCCTTTTTCCAAGGGCTAAAAGTGCCCTAATCACCCCCAAAGGCTTGGACTTCATGTTAGACAAATACCCTAAAGTATCTAGGACCTAGAAAACATAAGGAAAGCACATATGTTGAAGAGTTTACGGCCAAGAGTAATTCTTGGGCCGTAAACTTCTTTAAAGGGGTCAAAGGACACCCTAAACACTTCCTAAGGCCAATGGACAATTTTGACAAGTACCTAGATGAGTTATGGACTAGCTAAAACATTTAGAACCCCATGTTTGAGGGAGTTTACGGCCCAAGATGTTCTATGGCCGTAAACTCCAAGAAATGGTCCAAATGGTGCCATAAATCCTCTTAAGGCCAAGTACAAAAGCTTAGAATTGTTCCTAGTTATTTGAGAGACTTGAAGACACCATAATCACCCTCCCAAGGGAGTTTACGGCCGTAAACTCCAAGGGAAAAGGGTCTTTGGGCTTTAAACTCCCCAAAGGAGTCAATATGGTGCCCAAACACTTGTATATGCCTTGAAACAATTCCCACTAAGGTTGTAGTAATTGAAAGTACCATCCCAAGCCTTGGTTGGGAGTTCACGGCCAGGAACTTACTTCCTTGGGCCGTAAACTCTAATGAATATGGTCTTTTGACCTTAAACTCACATTAGGGGCATTGCACTCCTTTGTTGCAACCCTTTAGCCTCCTAGCACTTGACCAAAAGTGTTATCCTCGCGCTTAAATGTTATTACTTGTATAATTAGTGTCATAATCACTAATTATTTATATACATATGTTTTCATATGTAATTAGGATCATTGTGTGTGTCTAAGTCTCCACTTGACACCAAGCACTTGTCCGATCCTTCCGTACGATAACAGTCTGTTCCATTCCAGTCACTTACCGCAGGTGAGTTCATACCCCTTAACTAATGTTTTAAACTCTTTTTAAATGTTTTATGGGGGGGGGGGGATACAAGTAGAATCATGCTACTTATTATGTCAATCACATGTGATTAGCAAGTAGGATTATATTACTTATTACATCAATCACATGTGATTAATATACAACATTCAAATGATTTGGCTACTCATTAGCCGTTTTACCAAACAGTTTCCTTCAAATGACTTTTTATAAACATTTTATATGTTTTGAACTCCTTTTTACACTGTACAGCTTACTCCGTACATTTCCTTTCAAACTTATTTACAACTGTGTTTCAAACAAATGTTTCCTTATATTTAACTGTTTTATTAAACTTATGCCTTCAAACTGTTTTATAGATTGACATCAAGTCGATCTTTTCTTAAAATAATACTTATATTTCAAATGTCTTACAAAACTTATTTATGCTTTTATATTACAAATTGCATGCCTCTATATGTATAGTTATATAAGAAAGGTTTAAAAGACTTAGGAAGGCTATCCACCCTATTTCCTTTTCGCGCCTTGAGATGTGGTCTGGTGGGATATTGGGTATTCATCCGAAGGTCGTTTAAATATTAGTTATATATCATGTGTACATATATAGTCATAAAAGGTCCTTCCAGTTCATCCTATGCCCTTGGGTAGCAAGGGTATACATCCATGTCCATACGTACCACTTAGATTACTAGAAAGCTACCATATGGGTAGTTCAAGAAGATACTAGAACCATTACTAGAACGCAATATCATACAAGGAGTCAGTTCATTCATGAGTCAATACTTTCTAGAACATTTCAATACAGTACATATACAACCATACTAGGACGAGAACATATACAACTATACTAGGACGAGAACATATACAACTATACTAGAACGATTACATTACTATACTTGCTAGATAGAGAGAACACACATTACAGCTAGCACACGTAGAACATTACAGTACATTACTGTACTATTACATGATCGCTCTTACTTGAGTACAATTACATGATCACACTTACATATACATAGAATAGACGTCATTAGGTGCTATAGCACGGAACCAGTTCAGGATCTAACTATGCTGATGAATCACACCACAATTGTGATAGTTATATCGAGTATACATGATCATTCGGTAATGTGGATGCTCACGGCTTGTGTTCATGCAGGGGTCGTGGGTAGGTCCCAAAATCCCTTTGAGAGGGGAGCGTATAGTCTGGGGTCTAGACATCACATTATACCTTATCCCTCAAATAAGGCAGTTGAGTACCGATGTAGTTATTTTTATTAAATACTACAGTACTTGGAAGTATTACCCTAGATTTAAGGTAATAAGTACGGTTGTAGTTGGACACTACACCATAGTACTACATTGATTTTCCATTACATATTTTTAGTGATAACCTCACTTAAACATTATTGTACAAACTATATTTTTGAATAATGATAGTTATACTTTGGAAAATACATCCTCTTACAAGAGACACACACATTCAGAACAGTTAGGTCTTGGTAGAAGACTACATTCAGAACAGTTAGGTCTTGGTAGAAGACTCCTTTTGTTATTAATAGGAATCATAGGGATTCTAGAGTTTTTCAAACACTTACAGTTCATATACACTTTCAATACTTTTAAGTACATATACTTACATTTTCTCACATACAAATTAAGACACTAAATACTTATGATCTCACCAGCTTTAAAGATGATACTCGCTTTCAAAATTACTTGTATCCTCAGGTCATCATAGACAGGTACCGATGCAAGGAGAAAGGAAGATGGAGCTTGTTCAAGACTTATCTTTCATTTTGATTTATGCTTTAGTGTTTATCAAAATTTGACAGAACACATTTGTATAATAATTATATTATTAATGCAATGGATGATGTTGTTGCTTGTTTACTACTTTACATTGTTGTTGATATTATACATGACATCCTCCGCCCCAGAACGTTTCCGCCGTTCCTGGTTTTGGGGTGTGACACAGACTGTGCAATGAAATGTTGTGCAACAACTGTGGCAGAAAGGAGCATATATCTCATTTTTGCAAAACACAAGTCCAATCCACTAATCAGGCTCCTGGAGCTGGAGTAAGCCAAGACTGTTATGGATGTGGTGAGGCCGAGCACTTCAAAAGAAATTGCCCAAATACAATCGCTGGTAACATAGGGAAAGTGCTAGCTATGGTCCAGGAGGATCCCATCGCTGATCCCACCGTAGTTTCGGGTACGTTCCTCCTCGACAACTCAAATCCATGCATTCTTTTTTATAGTGGTACAGAGAGAAGTTTTGTTAGTCATGCATTCAAACATATACTCAAGCATAAATCCCAAACTCTAACCAAAACATTTAGCGTTGAGATGGCTAATGGTAAGAAAGAGAGCAAAAATGACGTATTCGTAGGCTGTACCCTTACACTAAACGATTATTCCTTTCCTATCGATATTATGCAGGTCTCCATTAAGAGATTCGATGTCATAATCGGAATGGACTGGTTAAGTCTTCATTGTGCTGATATCATTTGTTTCGAGAAAACCTTTTGCCTAAATTTTCCTAATAGTGAAGCCCTCATCATTTATGGCGATAAACTCAGCAAAAACCTTCGTATCATATCATGCATCAAAGCCCAAAAATATCTGCGAAAAAAGTGTCAAGCATTCCTAGTCCATGTCGTTAGCGAAAAGCAGGAAGTTGTGGAATCCGAGAGCATCCCCGAAGTTTGCAAGTTTCTTGATATCTTTCTTGCAGATCACCCCGGAATCCATCCCAAACACCTAATTGAGTTTCGAATCTATTTAATCCCCGGAGCTAACCCTGTAGCAAAATCCCGATACCATGTAGCGCTGTCAAAAATGCAAGAGTTATCCAGCCAACTCAATGAACTCATCAACAAAGGATTCTTTAGACCGAGCTTCTCATCCTGGGAAGCCCCAATCTTATTTGTGAAAAAGAAGGATGGATCCTTCCAGATGTGTAAAGATTATCGCCAACTAAATAAACTCACCATCAAGAATCACTACCCTCTTCGATGAATAGACGACCTCTTTGATCAACTACAAGGAGCCAGTTAGTTCTCAAAGATAGACCTGAGATCAAGGTACCATCAATTGCGAGTTCATGAGGGTCATATTCCTAAGATAGCATTTCAGACTCGATATGGTCAATACGAGTTTGTAGTGATACCTTTTGGTCTAACCAACACACTGGCAATATTCATGGATCTGATAAATCGGGTGTACCGCCCCTTCCTAGAAAAGTTCGTGACAGTATTCATTGATGATATACTTTTCTATTCTTGAAATGAAGGAGATCATAGACAACACTTGAGGCTAGTACTAGAAACTTTACGGGCGGAGAAACTATATGTGAAATTCTCTAAGTTTGAATTCTGGATCAGAAATGTAACTTTCCTCGGCCACGTGGTTAGTGAGGAATGCATACACGTGGACCCTTAAAAAATCAAGGTGATTGAAAGTTGGTCAGCATTGAAGACGCCCACATAAATCCGTCAATTATTGGGCCTTGCTGGCTACTATCACTAATTTATCTAGAATTTCTCCAGGATTTCTAAACCTCTAACCACCCTGACTCAAAAAGGTGTAGCCTTTAGTTGGGGAGATAGACAATACACTGCATTTCAAACATTGAAGCGGGTCTATGTACTGCACCTATCATGTCTCTGCCGGAAGGGATGGTGGACTTTGTTGTCTACTATGATTCATCCAATCAGGGCCTAGGCTGAGTGCTCATGCAATGAGGAAAAGTCATTGCTTATGCCTCAAGTTAGCTGAAAGCACATGAAGTCAATTATACAACTCACGACCTGGATTTGGGAGTTGTGGTCTTCGCATTAAAGATAAGGAGTCATTATATCTACAAACCAACCGCATTGTCTTCACCGACCATAAGAGCCTACATCACATTTTTTATCAGAAGGAGTTGAACATGATGCAACGAAGATGGGTGGAGCTACTTAATGATTATGAGTGTGAAATATGCTATCATCTAGGCAAGGCCAATGTGGTAGTAGACGCACTTAGCCGAAAGGATTACTCAGGTCGCAGAGTGAAGGCATAGAATATGATCATCCATTCCCATATATCTACTCAAATCAAAGAGGCTTAACTGGAATCCTTGAAACCAAAGAACATGTCAGATGAACCTTTGAGGGGAATGGAAAAGAACATAGAGATCAAGGGAGTGGAGTCTACTACTTCTTGAACAAAATCTGGATGCCAAAGTTCAGCGGTTAGACAGAGGTTCTCATGAGCGAAGCTCATAGGACTCGATACTCCGTTCGCCCAGGTTCAAATAAGCTATATCTAGAACTCAAAAGGATCTATTGGTGGCCAAATATGAAAGCAGATATTGCTACCTCAGTGGGAAAGTGTCCAACTTGCGCCAAGGTGAAGGTTGAATATCAAAAGCCCTTAGCTCTAATTCAACAAATAGAAATACCTGAGTGGAAATAGGAAAGAATTGCGATGGATTTCATCACTAAATTGCCCAAGACTCCAAGTGGGTACGACACCATCTGGGTAATTGTCGACATATTAACTAAATCTGCGCACTTACAGCCAATCACAGAAACTTTCAAGATGGAGAGACTGACAAGAGCCTTCATTCAAGAGATAGTCCATCTACATGGTGTTCCTCTGTCAATTATCTCCAATCGGGATAGCAGATTCACCTCGAGATTTTGGCAGTCACTACAGAAGGCTCTTGGAACTAAGCTGGATATGAGCACAACTTACCATCCACAAACCGACACCATTCAGACATTCGAAGACATGTTTAGGTTATGTATTATAGAATTTGGCAAGTCGTGGGACACCCATTTTCCCTTGGTCAAGTTCTCCTGCAACAACTGCTATCATACCAGTATCAAGGTTGCACCGTTTGAAGTTGTCTTTGGACGTAAGTGCAGATCCCCTATGTGCTAGGATGAGGTGGGTGAAACGTAGTTAGCTAATGGTCATGTCCCCGAAAACACTCTCACAGCCCTAGAAATCATTGGAGAAACCACCGAAAAGATCGTAAAAATCCGAGAATAACTGAAAGCCTGCAGGGATAGACAAAAGAGCTACGCCGACAGAAGATGAAAACCCTTGGAGTTTCAGGTTACATACTGTGTAATGTTGAAGGTCACACCCTGGAAGGGCGTGATATGCTTTGGGAAGTGTGGAAAGCTGAAATAGAGACACATTGGGCCATTCGATATTCTAGCTAGGATCGGTCCAGTAGCATACAAACTTCATTTACCCTGAGAGCTTAGCGACATTCATCCCGTCTTTCACATGTCGTACCTTAAAAAGTGTTTATCCGACGAAACCCTTGTGATCCCTCTTGATGAGATCGAGATCAACAAGAACCTTAATTTCATAGAAGAACCGATCGAAATCATGGGTCGGGAAGTCAAATGATTAAAGCAAAGTCGCATACCAATAATGAAGGTCCACTAGAATGCCAAGCGGGGACCTGAATTTACTTGGGAGCGAGAAGATTCAATACAATAGAACTACCAACATCTTTTTCCGAGTCCATAATTTGGATTCTATATTAGATTTTCGGGATGAAATTCTCTCTATCGGGGGAATGATGTGACAACGTAGATCTTTTTCCGTCAACGTTGTTCAAATTCCGTTAAATAAAATTTTGAATTTTATTTGTTTCGTTAAATTCTTATGGTATAGAAAATTATTTAATTTATATAATTAAATTTTATATAAGATTCGAAACCAAAATTGCACGAAAACCCGAGTTTTCTTTGAAAAATAGCGAAAGTCTCATCCATCCCGATGTTCACGGATGTGAACCCGATCATGGCCGTAAACCGGTCATGACCGGGGAAACACCTCCGGCAGTAAACCCAACCTATATATATATACATATATATATATATATATATATATATATATATATATATATATATATATATACTATTACCCTCATTTCTACAAGGCTAGCCAAAAACACTACGTTCTCTCTCTAAGACAACCAACCGAAAACTCAATATTTCTCTCAAAAATCATCTAAATCCACTTTGCAACTTGTTTTGGAGTATCAAGTATTCAGCATTTCGTCAAAATTAAACACCCTTCATTTTGGGTTTACGACTGTTAACCTTTCAAACCTTCGTATTTTCACCAAGAACACCAATAACAGTCAGTAAACCACTCAATATCCGTAAGCCATTCAAGAGTCAAAATTTGTTCACATCCGAGAACAGTTCACGACTGAGAACCGTTGACGACCGCAATGAGCCCTCAGTAGTGAACTGTGCTGAAAAACTGCCTTTTTCTGATTTAATTGACTCCTGGTAAAATTCCTAAACGAAAATCATATGTTTTCCAGCATATAATTAATGACTTCACTAATGAAATGCATATATGTGTTTAATTATTATTAGGATTCCGTTAAATCCACATACAACCACTCGAGGGTCCTCATTCCACTTTTACAGTCCGACACCTTCACGCAACCAACTGTGAGTTCATACCCCTACGCTTTTACTATTATTCATGTTTTCAGGGGAAGAATACAAGCCAAACACAAATGATTTTTTGAACTTATACAAAGAAATTTCAACAGGTTTAAAACTTATGCAATTAATACAACCAAATGATTTCCATATTTTATAAAATATTTAGATACTTTATCCCTTTTGTAACATGCTGAGCATAAGGGATGTTTTCAACTTACAGCAAAAATTACATAGTTTTCAGATCAATATATGAACATGTACATAACAAACCTACAAACTATAATAGGTGTAGCCTCGGATTTCAATACACAGTTTTATAAACTCAAAGCTTCTACATTAACAAACATATAAAGTATGACAGACTCAGTTTATGATATACAGTACTACTTTCAGATTTTAAGAGTACAAAACTAAGTAATTATTTAAGTATAATTATTATAACTCTACAAAGCATTCAAACGAATATAAATTCAAGGGAACGATAAAGAATCACATGTAAACTAGTTAATACAAGATTGTGAGACATGTCTTCAATTGTACCCTTTGGCGTACGGAATAAATTCTATCTTTTAGTGTAACTAGAGTCTCTTAAAGGGAGAGCGTGAGACTTGTGAATAGATATATTCGTGATTGAAAATCCCATACCTAAACTGCTAGCTATAGTTAGGAAGGTATGACTGGGGTGACAAATATCATATCATCTGATGCTTGAAGAACATCACAGAGGTTATCGGTCATATGAAGCATGGTTATACGACTCACAATTGTATACACTAACCATTGTTTACAGGATTTTATTATTCATTAGTTTTATTTTATGTAATGAAACTACTATATATATTGTTGGTAACCAGGGTTTTCAAACAAAACATTCTATACATTACTAGTGGTAGCCAAGGTTTTCATACAAATGGTTCTCATTCCAAACATGTGACAATCCGAAAACTTTCCGTCATTCTAACCTATTTCTGTTAGTAAAACCGTTCCGTGCCAATTTTTCCGTTAACTTTTGGTTTAAATTAATTAAATTGGGACTTCTTATTTTTACATCATAAGTCTCGGAACACAATGAAAACACGTGAAAACATCCCAAATGTTTATTTAGAAAATTTATAGTTTCGACCACGTCGGGTTACGACAACGTAATCGGGTACGACCAAAAGCCCCGTTTAACGTCGGTATCGGGTAGATTTCCACCGAGCCTCAAACTCAAACCATATATAAAGTTAAGTGGGATTCATTTGAAGCTTTCTCTCTCTCTCTCTACTATCTCTCTCTCTCTCTCTACAAACTAAATCTTTGATCCAAAATCACCTCTTTCAAGCTCAAAATTGGTATTTAATCCATCCTAGCTCATAATATAACATGTTTGGCTTTCAAATTCGTGTTTAAATCATGAAATAGGACCTAGAACTTGTGTTTACGGCCCAGGAATAGCCCCAAGCCGCAAACACACATAAATGGGGTTTTGGAGCCCCAAAACCCTTCCAAACCACTTCTGGAGCTTAGATATGACTTAGGGGCTTACAAGATTGGACTTAGAACACCAAACCTTAACATTTGAGGGGTAAACATTAGCTTACGGCCCAGGAACATGCTTGGACCGTAAACACCCTTTCTTAGGCCGTAAACACCTTTTAAGGTGTTAAAATGCCCTTTAAACACCTCCTAAGCCTTGGAATAATGTCTAGAATCATCCACCATTGTGTTAGGGACCTTAAACATGAAAGAAACCATTCCCTTAGGAGATTACGGCTGTAAACCCCCCAAGGAATGGTTCATGGGCTGTAAACTCCTTTGTGGTGGTCAAATGGTGCCCTAACTTCCTTCCATAGCTTCTACTTTGGACTAGAAAACCTTCTGCATAACCTAGGACCACCAAAAAAACATAAGGAGAGGGTACTTGAGAGTTTACGGCCGTAAACTCCTAGTTTACTGCCATAAACTCCTTAAATGGTCCATATGTTGATCAAGTCCCCTTCCAATGCCTTGGAACTAAACCTAACATCACCCCACAAGTGTTTTGAGACCATTAAGCATCCAAGAATACCCCACCCATTAGTTTACAGCCGTAAACTCATGGGGATATGGTCGTAGGTTCATAATCTCCATATGGAGTTTACTCATGAAGAGCAAACTCCATATTTAGGCCATACATCCCCTTAGATGCTACCCGGATCACTCCTAACACTTGAAATGAAGTGTTTTCATGCCTCAGAGTGTATATTCTTATCTAATTAGTAGTTCAAAGTCTAATTAGATACAATTATGTATCTCTTCATATTACATAGGAACCTCGCATGTACTCATGCCTCGAAATGACACTTAACATCCTTATCGGCACATTTCTCGACTGCTGAGTTCATACCCCTACACCTTTTTTCGTGTTTTCAATGTTTTCAGGGGGGGATACAAGCAAAAGTACAAGAATATCTTGTACTCAAACTTATTATTTCATTTGAAATGTTACATATTTCTTATGCTTTTCACACTGAAAACTTTATTAACCAACCGTTTAACCTGCAAAGTTAGTTTTCAAACTGTTTGTGAAACTCGTTATAAAATGTTATATTTTATATTTCACAAATGAATTCCACATCATTACTATTAAAAGAATGAACCTTAGAACTTTAAAACGTCCTTGATAACACTCCCCCTAGATACGAGAGTGAAGGACTAATAACATTAAATTTAGAACTTTAGATCCATCCTTGATAACACTCCCCCTAGTTATGAGAGTGAAGGAGTAGTAACACTAAACTTAGAACTTTAGACACGTCCTTGATAGCACTCCCCCCTAGAAATGAGAGTGAAGGACTAATAAAACATAATTTCCTTTTTTGTTATCTTTTAATTCATTAATCTTAAGATTGCAGACACGTCCTTGTAACACTCCCCCAAGTTACGAGAGTGTAGGACTACCCCCGTAACCAGAATCTCTTGGAGGGAGAATGTGACTTGAGTGTATAGATCTATACTGGATTGACTACCCCGCACCTAGCTGCTAGCTACAGTCAGACCGAAAGGTCCAAGGGTGAAAAAAGTCATAAAAGGATACTGGCTCCATTCTGAGCCTTATCTAGTCTATCGTATGGTTATGGAACTCACAATTTAGATTATGAAAACTTTTCTACTTACTTATTAGTTTTATATACGTGTTAAAAATAATGTACTTTTCAAGGATAACCAGGATTTCAGGAAACTTCACATAAACACTTTAAGTATGGTAGATACTTGTACATTACATTCAGAATCAATAACCAATTACAAACTTTTAAGGAAAATAAGGGTTTTTCTAGGGATAACTGAACTGTTCATAACCAGATTGTATAACGAATGGATAAGTAAACTTTACTTATAAGAAAATAGGGGATTTTCTTGGATAACAACTTTTTCAGAAAACCAAATAAAACTTGTTCATTTTCAGAACAAATCTCTTACGAACTCACCAACTTTATGTTGATTTTCAAACTGCTTGTATTCTCAGGTCCACATTAGACAGGTACCCCATGATCTTTTGGAGAAGACAGAGCATTTCAACAGTCTCGTCTTTACTTTTGTTCATTTTGGATGTATATATCTATAATCATGTATAACTTTACTTTCAAACAAATGTAAATACTTCTATGTAATGTAATGGTTGTGTTTACTGTGCTTACTATGTACATTGGTTGTGATACTTTACATGATGTCCTCCACCCTAGAACGTTTCCGCCATCGGTTTTAGGGTGTGACATATTGGTATCAGAGCCCTTGTTTATAGTGAACTAAGTATACCGAACCTTACATGGTATAAGACTATAAACACTAAGGGGCCGAAGTGCTCTGAACTAAAAGTATACCTTACAATATAAGTATTTTCAAAAGTATACAAGAATACCTAACTGTCAGAAACAGTAACCTCGATGTAGAACAAAACATAAGTAATTAGGTGTTGTGCGCTGCGGTTAAACCTGGGCAGTTATGTACTCGTGTGTAGAGTCAATATAGCCTGATCAACTATATTCATTCGAGACATGGGCAACATGTGCTTGGGAATGACTGTGGTGTGCATCATGCCTAAAACTTACCTAATATCCAAACAATGATTCATCGTTGCAGTGAAACATAAAATACTATGGGAGTATTTTATCCAAAGCCGATTACATTGTAGAAATTCATTCCAAGTGTTGTTACTCACTCCTTCCTTAGCGATAGTTTATCTGCTTTGATAACTCCTTCCTGTTTTATCGCTTAGTAGATCATTATACCTGTCATAATGAGATATCTCTTATTCCATATCTCTTGATTCAATTTAGAGGAGTTATGATCCTCTTTTCCTGGTTATTATAGATGAAGATGCCTCCAAAGAAAAGAACCAGCTCAAAGAACAACAATCCTCCTCCACCACCACCTCCCCCTCCATTTGATCACGCCATGTTTCAAGCAGCTGTTAATGCTGCTGTGGCTGCTACCATAACAAAAATGAACCCCGGTGCTTCACGCGGGCCAGGAGGTGGAACTCAGCCTCAAAACCAGGAAAGTAACCAGGGACACCAGAAGGAGTTTTCCTACAAGGACTTTATGAATGCGAAACCCACGCCATTCAATGTCACTGGAGGTGTCATTACCCTAACCCAATGGTTCGAGAAAATCGAACCTATCTTTGAAATATGTGCCTGTTCAGAATCCAACAAGGTGAAGTTTTCCACATGTACCTTCACCGACAAAGTCCTGACTTGGTGGAACGTCCGAGTCAAATCCTTAACCCTACCTGTAGCCAATGCTATGGGTTGGGAGCTCATCAAGGAGCTCCTGCTTGCGGAATACTGCCCTTGGGGCGAAATACAGAAGCTGGAGCACAAACTCTAGATCCTGAAGATGAAGGGTTCTGACATCGCCACCTACACTTCAAGATTTGATGACTTAGCGCTTCTCTGCCCGGGAATGGTTACCCCGGAGAGTAAAAAGATCGAAAGATTTATCTAGGGGTTGACCCAGCCAACCAAGAGTAATGTTTTAGCTGCAAAGCCAGATACCTACGACAGCGCTAAATGTTTAGCGCAAACCTTGATTGACCATAGTGATGATCTTGAGGAAGCGGCCACCACTCCTGAGCCGAAAAAGAGGAGTGGTGAGAAAAGGAAATTTTGGAAAAAGAACAAGAGTAAGTCTTCGCAGGAGTCCTCGAAGAAGTAGCAAATTGTGGCAGTCCACGCTGCGACTACCCCTGTTGTAGTTTTTGCTGTCGGATCCATAGCTCAAACACCTAACAGTAGGTATGCTGCTACCCTTCCTATGTGCAACAAGTGCAACTATCATCACCTCACTTCCATTCCATGTCGGGAGGAGCTTTGCAACAACTGTGGCAAAAAGGGCCACACTGCAAAAAACTGCAAGACACCAACCCAATCAACAAATCAATCTTCCGGAGTGGGTGTCGGTCAGGCCTGCTACGAATATGGCGAAGTCAGGCATTTCAAGAAAAACTGCCCCAAGGTAGCAATAGCGGGTAACACTGGGAGAGTCCTAGCTAAGGGACAAGAGGAGGCAGTCGTCGATCCCACTGTTGTCTTGGGTACGTTCCTTCTCGACAACTCTTATGCTAGTATCCTTTTCAATTATGGTGCTGAAAGAAGTTTTGTTAGCCATTCATTCAAACATCTCATTAAACATAATCCCCAAACATTAACCGAAACGTTTACTGTTGAGATGGCTAACGGTGAGAAAGAAAATGCTAACGACATATTCATAGGCTGTACCCTTACCCTGAACGATCATTCCTTCCCCATTGACCTAATGTCAGTTTCCATAAAGAGCTTTGATGTTATTATTGGTATGGATTGGTTGAGTCCAAATCATGCTGGTATTCTTAGTTATGAAAAAGTCATCCGTCTCAATCTCCCCTCTAGCCAGACGCTCATGATCTACGACGATAAACTTAGTTCCAATCTTCGCATCATATCATGAGTGTTATGCATTCCTAGCTCATGTAATCAATGAGAAACAGGAAGTTAAACACCTCGAGATCATCCCCGAAGTCTGCAACTTTCCAGCTGTCTTTCCGAAAGAGCTCCCAGGAATTCCTCCCGAACGTCAAGTCGAGTTTTGCATCGACCTAATTCCTGGAGCTAATCCTGTAACTAATTCTCTGTATCGCTTAGCTCCAGCAGAAATGCAGGAATTATCCAGTCAACTTAATGAGCTGCTCGACAAAGGGTTCATCATACCGAGTTCCTCACCCTAGGGAGCCCCAGTGTTATTCGTGAAGAAGAAATATGGATCCTTTTGGATGTGTATAGACTACCACGAGTTGAACAAGCTGACAGTAAAAAATTGTTATCCTCTTCCTCGAATAGATGACCTTTTCGATCAACTTCAGGGAGCCAGTTACTTCTCGAAGATAGACCTTAGATCAGGGTACCATCATCTACGAGTTCACGAGAATGATGTTTCCAAGACAGCATTCAGGACTCGATATGGACACTACGAGTTTGTAGTGATGCCATTCAGTCTAACCAATGCACCGACTGTGTTCATGGACCTGATGAACCGGGTGTGTCTCCCCTTTCTGGACAAGTTCATCATCGTGTTCATTGACGACATACTTGTCTATTCTCGAAGCGAAGAAGATTACAAACAACACTTGAGGTTAGTGTTGGAAACACTTAGAACAGAGAAGTTGTACGCGAAGTTCTCTAAGTGCAAGTTCTGGATTCAGAAGGTATCTTTCCTTGGTCACGTGGTAAGCGAGGAGGGTATACACGTGGACCCGTCCAAGATCAAGGCGACAGAGAGTTGGTCGGCACCGAAGACACCCATAGAAATCCGTCAATTCTTGGGTCTCGCTGGCTACTATCGTACATCCAAAATTTTTCCAGAATCGCCAAACCCCTAACCACTCAGACATAGAAAGGTGTACCTTTTTGTTGCAATGAAAAGCAAGAAACCGCATTCCAAACACTGAAACGAGCCCTATGCAGCGCGCCTATTCTATCCCTGCCTGAAGGAACAGAGGATTTCGTTGTCTTCTGCGATGCGTCTAATCAGGGTTTAGGCTGTGTGCTTATGCAGAGAGGAAAAGTTATTACTTATGCCTCAAGATAGCTTAAGGCACATGAAGTTAACTACACGACTCATGACCTGGAGTTAGGAGCAATGGTCTGCACACTGAAGATTTGGAGACATTACCTCTACGGAACTAAGTGCATGATCTTCACTGACCATAAAAGCTTGTAGCACATCTTCAATCAAAAAGACT
This sequence comes from Lactuca saligna, assembly GCF_052625555.1. Taxonomy (NCBI): domain Eukaryota; kingdom Viridiplantae; phylum Streptophyta; class Magnoliopsida; order Asterales; family Asteraceae; genus Lactuca; species Lactuca saligna. Next base: position 93,665,871 of record NC_136419.1, on the reverse strand, counting down.
TAAATATGAGGCAACGGAGATGGGTAGAGCTGGTCAGTGACTACGAGTGCGAAATCCACTACCATCCCGGTAAGGCCAATGTAGTAGCAGATGCCCTTAGCCGAAAGGAGAGTTCAAGCCGCAAGGCGAAGACACTGACGATGACCAATTCTCACTTATCCGCATAGATCCGAGAAGCCTGGTTCGAAGCCCTAAAACCAGAAAACGTGTTGAATGAAGCCTTGAGAGTAATGGACCGAATCTGGACCCCAAAGTTCGGAGGTTTCAGAGACGTTGTCATGAATGAAGCTTACAAGACCAAATACTCTGTTCACCCAGGTTTGGACAAGATGTACCTGGATCTTAAGAAACAATACTGGTGGCCAAACATGAAAGCCGAAATCGCAACCTTCGTGGGCAAGTGTATGACTTACGCCAAGGTAAAAGTCGAGTATCAGAAGCCCTTGGGTCTGCTCCAGCAGCCCGAGATACCTGAGTGGAAATGGGAGATGATTACCATGGATTTCATCACCAAGTTACCCAGATCTCCGAGTGACTATGATACCATTTGGGTAATTGTCGATCGTTTGACAAAATCCGCTCACTTCCTTCCGATTAAAGAATCGTTCAAAATGGAAAGACTCACGCAAATCTACATCCAAGAGATAGTCTAACTACACGATGTACCTGTGTCCATTATATCCGATCGAGATAGCAGGTTTACCTCAACGTTTTGGCAATCCCTATAGAAAGCTCTTGGAACTAAGCTGACTATGAGTACAGCTTACCATCCTTAGACTGACGGACAGAGTGAGAGAACTATCAAAACCCTAGAAGACATGCTGAGAGCATGTGTCATTGATTTCAGAAAGTCGTCAGACACCCATTTACCCCTGAGGTATGGTATGGATTGTTTAGTATGTATGGTATGAGTGACCGGTTGCCAATTATTGGTCATTGACTTGTTTCTATCAGTCACAACAAGAGAATCAGAGGGGCTGTGTGTTATCAGGGATTTATTCGAGGAGCGAATAACATGGTGATATCTCGAAAGGGTTGTCTGGCAGTGAGATAGGCCATTAGAGTTTCCAAATTCTGGAGAGTCATATCAGTTATCGTAGCAGCAGAAGGGTTGTAATTTTTTGAGTTTGGAAGTTCCTATTGGGATTCAGGTGTCCTTGAAGGAAGATAGTTGTATGGTATGAGATCCTTTTAGTGGTGCCTTTCGGTTTGTTGGGTTTGATCTATGTGATGTTGAGGACTTATTTCGAGGGCGAAATCTAAATCAAATAAGGGAGAATTATAACACTCGGACTCCCAGGTATATTATTCATGTGATTGAATGTTGAATTTTATTGTGTGACTGAATGAGCTGTTAGTCCAACTCGTCAAATAGAGTCGACTTGACTGTGCAAGATTAATGATTGGACTCGACGAGTCAAAGAGCCGACTTGCCAAGTTGGTGTTGGGTAAATTTCCTAGGGTCAGTGCCTATATAAGAGAACTTATGCCTCATTTCTACCTCCCTAGCTGCCAAACCTTCATGTATAAAACCCTAAACATGTGTAGTGAGCAATAAGAGGCTTAGAAGCTAAACTTGGAGTAACCTAGTGCATCTCTTGAGGAGAAAAAGAGATTATCCTCCAAGGAAGCAAGAGAATCGGTTGGATCCAGTGTATCTGTTAGATTAGGTGTCTAACTTCATAAGTATTTCTGGAATGTACCTGACCCGGTTGGCATGGTCCATTTAGGTTACACAGTACTGCAACACTTGGATAGACTAAATGCAGAAAAGGACACTTAAGGATTATTAATATATTATAAGTTCTAATATATCAATAATATTATCTAATAAGTATTGATCAAAGAAATAATTTGGAATTAATTAAGTGATCAAGAAGAGCCTAATTAAATATATGGGGTTGATTGTGTAAATCATCCATTCTTTTATAGTCGGCTAATGATCCATGGTTTATATGAATTGGGCTAAATTATCCATTCTCGGTGGGAGTGATGACTTGTGAGTAGTAGGATATAGTGATGCTAGCTTCCAGACTGATAGGGATAATTTCCGCTCTCAGTCAGGCTGGGTCTTTACCTTAAACGGAGGAGCAACTTGCAAATCAGAGTGTATAGCAACAAGCGAGGCAGCGAAGGAGGCTATATGGCTAAAGAACTTCATTGGAAACCTTGGAGTTGTACCAGCTATAAAGGAGCCTATGGAAATTTTATGTGATAGTGAAAGTGGAGTTGCCTTATCCAAGGAAGCAAGGGATCACAGAAGATCCAGACACATCGATAGAAAACATCATTTCATCATACATCGAATAAAAGGGCTCCTCGTGGCAAAGAGGGTATCATTGGGTTAGAAACCAGCAGATCCCCTCACGAAAGTGCTGGGTAGGGTTAATCATCTCCAGCATGCGAGGCACATAGGGCTGAAGGATGATATTAGTTTTTGTAGTTAGATAGCTTTGAAATTTGTAAAGAGTAATTGACAATTGATGATAAATAAAAGTTGTTGTTTATTTATAAGTATAAGTGTTTCTATCTTTTGTCGGTTTACTATCATTTCAAATTTTCATGTTTTGACTTCTTGAATAATTATGTTATGGTATATCATATTATTCAAATTCTCCATAGTCGGTCATATATTGGAAGTAGATATGAATCAAGACTATCACGAGTTGGCTTGTAGAAGTCTAGGTTGTTAGACATAACAAGAGTTACTACAACACTCATGAGTCCTAATAAGTCTTGAGTATTGGATTCAACCGACGCTCAGTTGTATCGCTTCATGGAATTTATCTTGAGTGATCTTGAGATAGTAATATCATATAAGTCTTCAAACCTAGAGATATGAGTTGTTCACTATGAGTTGGTTATACATTGCTTGTACGAAGACACATTGGTCAAAGTTTATCTGTTCCTTCTTGGATTAGAAGCGATATATGGGCCCCTCGATGAGTTTTTATGACCTATGTACCAGGCCCGGTGAGAACTAAATTGATGTGTTCGATTAAGTTCTATGTCAAATAAATTGGAAATCGGGAAACAAACTGCTAGACAACAAGACATTGTTCCATGTATTTGTCTGGCTGATATCTAGAACAAAGGATTATATGATCACTTATCTTAAATGGTGTAACATCATCATCTCAGTTCTGTGAGATGTTGAAAGAGCTACGAGTGCTGATCGGTTCCTGAAGTCATTCTTGAAAATATAGTTATTACACTTATCCAAGTAAGAGATTGTTAGATTAGGTGTCTAAATTCATAACTATTTCTAGAATCTACTTGATTTGGTTGGCGTGGTCCATTTGGGTTGCATGGCATTGCAACACTTGGATAGACTAAATGAGAGAAAGGACACTTAAGGATTATTAATATATTAGAAGTTTTAATATATTAATAATATTATTTAATTAGTATTGATCAAAGAATTAATTTGGAATTAATTAAGTGATCAAAAAGAGACTAATTAAATATATGGGGTTGATTGTGTAAATCATCCATTCTTGTATAGTGGGCTAATGATCCATGGTTTATATGAATTAGGCTAAACCCATAAGGTGCTCCATAGATAGTCCATAGGAGTTACAAACCCATGGGTCATGGAATATGGAAAGCCATGACAATTAGGGTTTACATAGTGTAACCCTACTTGTGACACAACTATATAAAGACCCCATGTCTAGCAAAATCGGCCACTACAAGCAAGTACAAGAGGGCTAGCTGAATTTTGTGTGTTAGTGTACTTCTCTCAAGGTTATTCCAAGTGTTGTCGTATTGCGTGAGACATTTGAGGTATCACACTTGAGGTGCTAGGCTCACAAGGTTCTCAAGGAATCCAAACAACAAAAGGTATGTTCTTCTACTAGCTATAATGTTTTAAAGTTCCCCATGCCATGCTAGTTAGGTAAACAACCTTGGAAAATCAAATTTGCATGTATCTTAGTAAAACATAGATCCAATCTTTCTAGGATTGAATGTACACCTTAGGAGTGTTAGAATGTTCAAAACCCTTTAGTATCTCCATGCAAGGGCTGTAATGGGAGGTAAAAGCTTGCACCTTTCTTATTTAATTGCCTAGATCTCATGACTACGGAAGATTAGGGTTTCTTCCAACTTTTGATGAGACTTCGAGCATATAGAGTTACATGCGGTCGAAACCATAGATCTAGAGCTTGTGAGGTCCCTAGAGTCCAAAGGTCCCAATTTTATTCATGCGCATAAGGGTTATTGTGCTTAACACCTTGTAGGAGCATACTTTGGTATGTTGGAGCAAAAATTACCATGCATGAACGTAAAGATCAAAGATTTACATGACAACTTAGTCTTGAGATGCTAGATCTAGTGTTTGGAGTGGTAGATCTACATAGAGTTGTCTGAATGGGGAATGTGTTTGGATGGACTCGCCGAGTCCATGAGCCGACTCGATGAGTCGGTAAACGTTTTTTCCGATGAGCATGATCATGCGATAACTCGGCAAGTTGGGTGTCAACTCGACGAGCTGGGCTGGACCTTCATGATACTTCTGAGGAAAACGAGTGGAGTTGACAAGTCACATAGGTGCACTCGGCGAGTCAGTCAAACATAGACTGTAGACTCGAGTTTGACTTCTATTGACTTTAGGCTTTGGTTAATCATGAGTAATGGAGACCATGGAGGGGTAAAATAGTTTTTTTATCCACTTCAAGTGTTAGAGAGAGAAAGAATAGACTTCGGTTATTAGAGACATGAAAACAATATTATTTAGAGATATTCATCCTTTGTGTTAAGCGGAGGCTAGTTCTAGATTAGAGTGTTAGGTTATTGGCTCACTTACTTTCGAGGTGAGTCTTTTCACTATACTTACCAAGAGTGGTATCTTTGTGTGACTAAGATGTCTTATGTGCTTACATTGTGTATTGTGATATCCTACATTATTTCTTTGTGATTTATCTTGTATATTATTCATTGCTTACAAAGTTAGGACCGGAGGGTTCATCAGAGTTGTGGGACCAGAGCGTCCCACTAAGATACATTAACTGGAGGGTCTTGTTGTGTTATAGATTCGAGTGGATGCAGATTTACGTGTGGTATTTTGGGGAACTCACTAAGCTTCATCCATACTGTGTTATGTGTTATGTGTTTCAGGTTTTTCTCAGAATCACGGGAAGGCATCAACTTGATTGTACACACTAGTGAAAGAGTTATGTTTTGAGGATCCTGAATTTTAGTCAAACAATTATGGAATTGAGATTTGTAAATTAATTGAATTAGATTTTTGTGGAATGTTTTATGAGAATATTGTAATTTAAAATGAAAATTTTAGTTGAAAATTTTATGTTGTTACAAAACTATTGGATCTTCTCATTTCCAACTTAAAGTCAAAACTAGCAAATACCATTTAATTTTGGAAACAAAAAATTGGTGCCTCGAATGAAAAGTTTTTCTTCATGAAATGAAACTCTATCCAATGATGATTTCTTGCCAATAATATGGGTAAACAAGCAACAACATCATCCATTGCATTAAAAATATAATTTCATACATGTGTGTTCTGTCAAAAATATAGACACTAAAAATATACTTGTCAAAATAAAAGATGAGTCTTGACGAACTCCATATTTTCAAAAGCCTAGCACCTATAATTGTCTAGTGTTGACTTGAGAATACAAGTTATTTTGAAAGCGAGTATCAGCTTAATGCTGGTGAGCTCATAAGTATATTAATGTCTGAGTTTGTATGAAAACGTTTGTAAAATGTTCTGTAAGAAGTTTTGTACAATGTTTTGTAAAATGTTTGAACTCTCCTAGAAAACCCTATGTTTCCTACTAACTGTAACCTTCTACCAAGGCATTTAGTGTCTGCGCGTGTGTCTCTTGTTAGAGTGTGTGTTTTCCCAATTCTGACTATCATTAACCAAAAATATAGTTACTACATTACCGTGCATCGTGTGAATATTCACGAAGTGAATGTAATGGGAAAACATTATCGTATCGTAGTATTTGTAATAAGTAACTACGTGGTACTAACTACCTTAAAACAAAAGGTGTTCCAAATAACATGTGATCGACCCATATCCTGCTACCGACTCTAGTAAAATGACGATGTAAGACGCAATAAGAAATGACATTTGGCACCCGCGGACTTGCAACTCCCACTGTAGCGAGCAGCAAGGTGTAGGATAGTCAATCCAGTATAGATCTATACGCAAACTCATATGCTCCCCAATTAAGGAGATTCGGGATACAAGAGTGGTTGTGGCAGGAAGTGCCATGACCTGCTCAATGGTTCACATAACTGCATAAATGTATATGTAATGAATTTGCTAACTGAAAGTTTAATCTTTCTCTGTCTAGCCTGTGTGTACTGGAATGTTCTGCTTGTGCTAGATGTAATGTAAATTCTCTCTATCTAGTATGTATAGTGATGTACTATGTGTACTAGCTATAATGTATGTTCTCTCTATCTAGTATGTATAGTAATGTATTGTGAGTACGACTTGAACTTACTCATGAACGAACTGACTCATTCTATGTTTCATTGTGCCAGTAATAGTATTTGTATCCTCCTGTGCTACCCCTATGGTAACTTACTAGTGATGTAACTGGTATGTATGATCATGGAAGTATACCCTTGCTACCCAATGGTACCGAATGAACTGGAACATCCTTTATGACTATATATGTACACATGACATATAACTAATATTTAAATGACTTTCGGACGGGTACCCGATATCCCACCAAACCACATCTAAACGGTGAAAAGGAAATAGGGCGGGCGGGCCTTCCTGAGCCTTTTAAACATTGCTTATATAACTATACATACATAGACATGCAATTGATAATAAGTATAAAAGAGTTTAAGTACTAGTATTTGATAAGTAAAAGAGTTTTGTAAAACAGTTTGAAGCAATACAGTTTGATAAACAGTAAGAAAATCACTGGATTTGTAGTTATTAATTTTGTGTGATTGATGTAATAACTATAAGTATTCAACTTGTATCCCCCCCCCCCCTAAAGCATTTAAAAACATTTAAATCATTGTTTAAGGGGTATGAACTCACCTGTTGTGAGTGGTTCTAACGGGTATGTGTGTAGGGATGAGCAGTTCCACGAATGAAGTCCCAAGACACAATAAGTCCTAAATGTCATATAAGGACACATATTCACATGAATATAGTGTTTATAACATCTACATGAAAGGAGACACCTTCCAGGACTAGGAAACACCTTGACTAAGTGTTGGAATCACAGGTGATTCAACATATGAAGGTATAAAGGCACTGACATGAGTTTACTACCATGATTTCACGGCCCAAGGGAGTTTACGGCCGTAAACTCATGGCTACTCATGTGGGAATGCAAGTTTGAAGGCTAGGGAATGATTTAGGGACATTTAGTCTAACCTAGAATGAAAAAGACCACCCTCTTTGGAGTTTTTGAGGAGTTCATGGCCCTTATGAGTTTACTGCCGTAAACTCATGGCCATTTATGTTTATGAGGGTCCTAAAGGTCATAAGGAAGCATTCTAAATTCAAGCCCAAGCCTTAGGAAGTGTTTGTGGCATCAAAACACCGTAACTTGAGTTCACGGTCCATGGACCATTTGGCCATGTGTTTGCGGCCGTGAACACCTATGGGTGTTCCTATTTTGATTGTTTTGGGTCCTAGACACATCAAGGTAATGTGCTATGCTAGTCTCTTGGCTCAATGAAGGGATTTAGGGCATTTTGGCAACTTAAAATGGAGTTCACGGCCCCAGAACATCCTTGGCCGTGAACTCACTTTTAGCCCATTATTGTTAATGTTTTTGATGTCTAAACAAGCCATGGGTGGTCTCTTGGTTTAGTTCCAAAGTTTGGAGGGACATTGGGCACATTTTGGCCCTAAATTTAGTGTTCACGGTCCAAGAAGATCTTGGGCCGTGAACACCATTTCCTTGGTGTTTTGAGGTTGTTTTCTAGCCCTAAACTCATTAGGGTACAAGTCCAAACTAGTTTCATTGCTTGAGGAAGGGACTAGGCACCATTTGACCCTTATAAAAGAGTTTACTCCCCAAGATGTTCTTGGGCGGTAAACTCTCGAATCTTGCTATTTTGTTATGAAATCTATGTTATTAAGCACATTATAAGCCATATAATACAATTAGAGTGTAACGACCCGTTCCCGGTATGTTGATTTATTGGTAATTATAGTGAGTTTTTCAAGAGGGACTCGGCGAGTTCTAGCCTAACTCGCCGAGTAGGGTCGCGCCTGAGGGCACGCGTGAGCCGGGGACTCGACGAGTCCATATCCCTGACTCGGCGAGTCCATCTGTCTGGGTGAAACCCTAAAATCCCCGGGTTGCCCACTATTTATACCACCTTATAGCCCCCATCCTCGCCTCCCTCACCCTGAGAACGCAGTGTTAGAACCTTAAACCTCCCTTGAAGAGCTTATATGTGTTTTGGTGCCATTTTGTGAAGGTGTGAAGAAGGAGAAGAAGGAAGAAGCAAGGAGAAGTGTTGTAGTGCAAAGATCCAAGGCCAAATCAGAGTTAATTGAGGTATTTTCGGAGTTCCATCTTGTTATATGCTTTAAACTTCCATTAGAGCTCTCCTAAGAGCTAGTTGATGCTTGTTCCAAGCCTTACACTTCCATGAACGCCTTATTAAGTCGAAATAGCTATGGATCTGAATGTTGGGGTGTTGTAGAGCCCAGATCTACTGTCTTTTTGGAGTTATATTGCATGATAACCATAGATCTACCCATTTTATGCATCTTTTAGCCTTATTTCCCTTATTCATGAGGTTGTGCACGTAAAGTTGGAAACTTTACGTGGTAAATCAGCTTATTGGACTCAGATCTATCAATTGTATGCATTGGATTCAAACAAAATCGAGTAAAAATCTGTTGCATGGCGGCAACTCGGCGAGTCGGAAGAACGACTCGATGAGTTGGGTCGCGAGTCCCGAGTTCTTCAGTTTTATCAGTGTCGAGTGGACGAGGTGAGTTAGAGAGTGAACTCAGCGAGTTGAGGGTGAACTCAGTGATGGAGGGACTCGGCGAGTTGTTCATCAACTCGGCGAGTCCAAGGCAATCTTCTTGGGATCAAGAACAACTCATCGAGTCTGTTCATACGACTCGGCGAGTCGGATGAAGATTGTCTGAGTTCTTGGATCAAGAGGGTACTCGTCGAGTCGATGCCAGACTCGACGAGTAGCAGTGAGTAAGAGTGAAAAGTGAGAGTGGGACTTGGCGAGTTGGGTGGCCCAACTCGGCGAGTCAGCCCAAAAGATAATTGACTTTGACCGAGCGTAAAAGAGTCATTTTACCCCAAGCGCAGTGTTTAGTATTTGATTGAGTGTGTTTATGGACTTGTAGCCGAGGAGATTCAGGAGAAGCCTCCGTTAGCTTTCCGAGCCACACACTCAGCAGCCAGCTTACGAGGTGAGTTTCCTTCCAGTAGGAACGGGTCTAAGGCCACAATGCCGGCCCGTTCAGTTAGCAGTAGCTTCCGGATTTAGGTCCGATGTAGTAGTTAGTATGTTCGATGCCTTCGTGGCTCGAACAGGATTTGTGTGTTATGTTTCATGTGTTAAGTATTATGTGTTCCGGGCCACGGCCCGATGCAGCATGCCGTATATGTGTTATGCTAGTTGAAGTGTTATGCTATGCCATGTTCAGTCAGTCAGTTCCGGACTTCGGTCCGATGCAGTTAGTTCCGGACTTCGGTCCGATGCAGGGGACAAGGTCCCAGTCAGTTCCGTACTTCGGTCCGATACAGTTAGTTCCGGACTTCGGTCCGATGCAGGGGACAAGGTCCCAGTCAGTTCCGGACTTCGGTCCGATGCAGTCAGTTCCGGACTTCGGTCCGATGCAGTTAATTCCAGACTTCGGTCCGATGCAGGGGACAAGGTCCCAATCAGTTTCGGACTTCGGTCCGATGCAGTTTCCGAGCTTCGGCCTGATGCAGTGGGCAAGGCCCAATATGTGTTTATATGTTATTGTATGGTATGTGGTAGTTTGGGGGAGCTCACTAAGCTTCGTGCTTACAGTTTCAGTTTGGTTTCAGGTACTTCCGCAAGCAAAGGGAAGAGCTCGGGGTGACAGCATCGCACACACCACAGCATAGCTTTTATCCTGGGGATGTCTCTTGATGTTTTGGATTGATGTAGTATGATACAGTTTTCCGCACAATATTTTATTATGTTTTGGGGATACATCGCGTATGTTTTATGTTATGATACTTATATTATGGTTTTGATTATATGGAAAAACGAAAATTTTTGGGTCGTGTTTTTGGGTAGTTTCATAGAGAGAGGTACTCACGATTTGGGATGAAAACCTGAAGATCCGAGAGAGAGAAAATGGCTTTTCTCAAGTTGGAAATGGAAATAATGAAATAATATTTCTAAGATTCATATATATAGTCCTGGGATTTTTGGAAGAAAATATTTTATTCAGGCAATGGATTCTAATATCATAGAGTTTTTGAAATAACTGGGTTTGCTCGAAACCATAGTGCATCCTCTCTCCTGATATCTCTTTTTAAGTGTAAAATCCTAAAATACTCAAACATATACTAAAAGTCTGAAAATTTACTGCAACTGATCTGACTACTATTGACATGATATGATTTGTACTGAATAGAAATTTCGGGTTGTCACACACACCAATTGCATACATAGGACCGGACAATAGAGTTACTTCTAACACTCTAATTATCCGAGTTTGACAAAAGAGATTTAGTTCTGTGATATGTTACATCAAACTAAGTAACAAATACAATTAATACAACTAGATAAAACAATGATTCAAACTTGTTAACATTCCAGACACAACATTCGCTCCAAAATGCCTTCATTTTGATTCGGCGCATAAACTTATAATCTTTTACTCCAGAGTCAAGCTTTACTTCCGAACTACAAACTGATTTTTCACCATCTTCCATTTCAGACATGATATTGACTTCGGAACTAAAAAAGGTCAGAGATTGCTAGAGCTTCACTTTTAGGCTCCAACAATCTCCCCTTAGTGAAACTGGTAATCACGTCAGCTCAGTTTTCTTCTTCCTTGATGAACATGTAAGCTCTAAACAACCAATCTATGAGTTCGATATACCGCCACAACTTACTTACAAACTTGGCTTTGACATGTTCAAGAGCATCAGACCAAGATGCGCAACTAATAAACTTTTGAAGAGCCCTAGTAGGAACTAGGTGTTTGTCAAGGACTCGAAAGGAGTCCTTCTTGTTTGTCTTTCTTATTTTGTAACTAAACCCTAGAACCGGCTCATCAATGGGCCCTTCAGCTAGTAGCTCGACTTCTGGTAGAATGTAGTCGACTTTGGCAAGATGGTGTTCGGTTCCAAACAGGTGTACTAGCTCATAGTCGCGTTAACAAAATTCAGCAACATAATCCTCAAAGAAACTTAAGGTGGCAAGATATGCACCCATACCGAGATCGTCATTTTGAATACTCCGAAGGTGTGCAGTAATCGTCAGTACATCATTCGGATTGATTGCATGGATATTGACATTAGTAATTGTGCGATAGGTTGGTGTATTCCAGAAGATGTGATACCAAAGCATTGTGCGGTTAAGTTCAACTTTTATCAAGATATTCCATCCGAACCCTGAGATATTTGATATCCTCTTCCTCGACCACACTTCCTTTTGAGGTTGTACATTCTTGGAGAAGAAGGTTTTGAGTCTTTCACAATCAGTTTGGTTGATCAACTCTGGATTATCATTAGGGTGGAGAGGAGCAAAATTGATGTAGAACTTGCTATACAGAGAGAGAGGCAGATCGAGTTGTTTTGAATCGTCTGTAGGAATGTTATAGTACATGAAGGGTACTATGTCCGAATCATGGAGGATTCCTTCTTGGCATATAGGAGAGATACCCCTCATTGGATTGGAATTATCTTTGAGCGCCTGAATCTGAATGCTTTCCTCCAACTCTTGATTGATTTACGCCTAAGACCATCCTGATTTTGGCATTGGAGGAGGTCCGGAGTCGTAAGCTTGATAGCTTTCTGTGATGGGCTTCTTATCCTTGTCTTTGTTGAATGTCGAGATGATATGTTTCATGTGTTCATCGATGGTGAATTCTGGAGGAGAAGTTTGAAGAGGTTCTCCGGAATGTTATCTGGAGTCCGAAGGGGAGAACCTTCATCAATCGAAACAATTATTGGATCAGGAATTGTTGGCAACATAGATGAAGTGGCCCGGAAGGCGTCAACCATTAACTTGGTTTTGAGTTTGTCCATTTGAATACTAATTGTATGAACATTCGGTAGCATATATGGCCATGAAACTACTGACCAAATTCTTTGCTCTTCCTCCGTAAGCACCTTAGTTAGGAACTTCATTGGAGCTTGCAATCCTAACACTCCATTTGTAATAAGTGAATCTTAATCATCATCGTTATTTTCATCATCATCATTTCCTAGAATTCAGCTGAAAACTTGGACTTCATCATGGGAATTTTCATCTTCATCTCGGAGCTGATTTTCCAAGGCAGTTTTCGAAGGTTGACTTGAGCTTTCTCCCCCTCTTGCAATGGTGGACCTGGCAACCAGAGCAAGCACAAGAGATTCCTTTAAATCAGAAAAAATTTCAAACACCTTCTGGAAGCTAGTGTTAAGTGGAAGGGTGAGAGTATCATATGTTGTAGCAGTGGGGACCTAAGCTTTAAGATGATTAAACAGCTCCTGAAGGATTGACAACATTTCATCACACTTGGTGTTCGGAACACCCACGAGGTTCATTTCTTCCTTCTTTCTGATCTCTTTCTCTAGTCGCTGAATTTGTTTCTCATGATGAACATGAGTTTTCTTGATGAGTTCATTGGTGGCAGGGACTAGGTCATCGTGGACTTTTAGCATGCGAGTGATTGTGTCAAAGTAGTGACCAACAGAAGCATCATATTTTTGTTCAACTTCTTCGATAGTGTGTTTGAGCCTGAAAGAGATAAGCTGGTCAATTTGAGCTTCACGTTCAGCAACAGAAGGTACGGACTTGGTAGCTTCGGACATGGATTGGAGAATGGCATCTAGCATTGAATCCAGCCAAAAACTTTTTCATCGATTATGGAGTTAATCCCTGCTACGAAAGCTTCAATGGTATTGACCTTCTTCATAGTGTCAAATAAATTGGTTTGGATGTCAAGAAGGGAAAACGGATCAATGTAATCCCCTGTAGCAGATCTGATGTCCGAGTTGGATTTTTAAGGCTTGGTTTTGTGGGGTTATGTATTGACTTTAGGAGTTGAAGGTCCACGTTTAGTAGTAGCAGCAGCATCTAGAAGTTTCTGAGTGGATTCTATTTTTTTTACCATGAGTAGATGAGGATGATCCGAAATCAAAAGTTGATTTTGATGAGGATGGCTTGGATTGAAATCGAATAGTGGGTAGCACATGAGTGTCAGCAACAGTTGCACCATCTTCATTCAGCAACACTTCTTATAAGAGCTCTTCATCCAAAGAGAAATGAAGAAAAGCATGAGGTTTAGTCTTGGGGGATTTCTCTATAAGCAAACTCCTTATCGGTTTCATCATCAGTTGGTGCAACAAATAGTTAATTGCTCTGAATGGCTCTCTTCTTCCCAAAAGGGATCATTAGCACCTAGTCTTCCTTTACCCTTATTGGGTATCAGACTAGTTGTGGCACGAGAAGTTGGATGGACTACTCCAGTCTCCGAGTGCTTGGGTTCCGAAACAGGGGTTCTAGACGTTGCTTGTGTCGAAGAAATTAGGAAATCAAATAAGACACGTGGGTTTGTTCCAGGGGGTGCAAGGAACTTTAATCAATGCTGACATCACCTTTTTGGGAAGGTGAGGGTGGATTATGAGCAGACTCCCCATGTGTATGTGCTTGTGATTTTGAAACATCAAGGGGTACCTTAGATGAGTGGGTTTGTGGGGTGTTCGGATGGCCAGAGTCAGCCTGAATGTCATAAGCTCCTTCCTTTTGAGAGAAAGAGCTCATTTTGGTTCTCTTTTTAAGCTTCGGCTTAGAGGGAGAAGTCTTCCTCTTTGCAGATGTTTTTATCTTTCTTCCAGACATACTAGGATTGGGCTCTTCCGGAATAGACTCAATGGGGACAGGGGCATGTTGTGTTGGGTCGAATACAACTGAAGTCTCCAAGTGGTGTTTTAAATGAATGGATCCGGAAGGTATTATAGCCAACATGTTTTCTGGTAAACGTGTTATAGGTCTAAAAGAGTATTGGTCGGAAATGCAGTAATTTTTAACAATTTTGAATGAGACATATACCTCTTTCGGAATTGTAGAAACTTGGATTGGTTCGGACCTTTTTTTTGTAAAACTCTTGGATCGTTAGGGCCCAAAACCTAGGACTTGAAATCTCATTGTCTTTTTGCTTGATCGCGAACTTCCGGAAATCTTGCTATAGCACCTCAGGAAGCTCAACTGCGTTGTCACATCTGGAGTAGATGTTGAACACAACATATCACAAATCCTTGCTCAAGCTGTCCGTACCACCGTGCTTTCCTAATAACCCTTAGATGATAAAGTGCATCAACACGGTCCAGAGACCGGAAATCGCTAACTTCTTGAACTCTTTAGACATGTATTCCTAATCGTATCCTATATGGTTTTGTAATAGTTGAAAATCCTCTCAGTATGTTCTTGAACTTTGAAACCATTGGGGTTTTCCCTAACTCCGATTACTTTGAGAAAGGTCGATTTGGAGATTGGCACGATGCGATCACTAGTAAGTTTGATTTCGAGAACCCTATCAACAATCTTAATTCTTCTAAATGTTGTGTGCAAAAGATGGAGTAGAAGAGGTGGTTCATGGATTTTAGTAAGGGGGTGGAGATTGGATGATTAGCAATAAACGCAATATCAGTCTTATGGGTTCATCGAAATCCATGGGGTTTATGGAGAAAAGTTGTGTTTTGTCACTGAGGAATGGTTCAAACGAATATATGGATGATGATCCTATAGAATATTTTTTCTTGGTTGTAGGAGTAGTTTGAGCGGTTGGAACAGTTTGATCAAACTTTTTAAGGAGATGAATGAGATTCCATTGTTGCAAATGAGATGAATGCTTGAAGAACACAAGAACAAGGGTTTATAAGAGAGTTTTGGAGTTTTTTGTGCACTAAAAGGGATAAAGAAGGGTTCAAAAGGTTTATATAGTTGATGGAAATGATGCGGGTTGAAAAAGGTATTGATAAAATCCGGTTATGCAAATTGGTCACATTTATTATGTTGTCGTTTTAGGGATGAGTTGACTAATGATGACGAAAGGTTTCTAAGGAACGAAGCGAGAAATATAAACTATCATATGGCGATGGGATGTTTGCTTTTGTAAACGTGTCAACGTGGCACCGATTTGAAGGGTGACAAAATTAGCATCCTGGAAAAGTAACCGTTTAAAAGTGTTTCACCTTAAAAACCTTTGGACTTCCGGATAATTGATCTAGGACTTTCTGACTTCCAGATGGTTATGAAGTGTATTCCAGAACTAAGTGAGATTAAGAAAACAGGTCCAAAATATTTTTGTTTAAAATGGAAAAGTGCGGAGTGAAAATTTGAGTTGATTTCTGGAGAAGATTCATTAAGTTCCGGATCATGATTTGAAATTCTATAAAAAGATTTGAAATTCTGGAGCCAAAATCTATTGTTTTCCGAAGCAAAATACTTTAAAAATTCCAGAGAGAATAATTTGAATGATTCTGGAGAAGGTTTTGAGATAGCATTCCATAATGAAATTTTGAAGAAAAAGAGTTCGAGAGAAAATTTGAGAAACATTCCGGAGCAAAGATTTTGAAATTTCCAGAGTAAATGCTAGAAAGAATTTACTACCTTTCTGGATTTGAATTGTAAGAGACTTAGGAGTTGTACAACTTACACTGAGATAGAGAGTTAGGTAATGAGACACATAAAATGATCATGATTGTTCCGAGAGGCAATTACTCCGAACTGTAAAAGATTTTGCTTCGGATCCAACTATACTTTCTAATGTTTCCATCAGAGAGTACATACCTCCTGAAAGAATAGAAAATCAGGAATCATCATACCCATTTTGTTCTAAAAAACATTGAAATTGGTTTCACCTAATGCCTTAGTAAAGACATCAGCAATTTCATCGTCAGATGGAACAAAAAATGAGTTCAATATTCCTATTCAAAAGATGATCTTAAATAAAATGGTACCGTATATCAATGTTCTTCATCATGGAGTGCTGAATTGCGTTGTGTGAAATTGCAATTTCACTTTGAGAATCACAATATATCGGAATGGTTTGAAAGCGGTAACCATAATCCAAAAGTTGAGATTTCATCCAGAGAACTTGAGAGGTACAGCTAGCAGCAACAATGTATTCTGCTTCGGCTGTTGAGAGAGAAATGCAGTTCTGCTTCTTGGATGACCAACTAACCAATCGACCTCCCAAAAATTGACAGCCACCAGAAGTGATTTTCCTATCCAATTGAAGACCGCCATAGTTCGAATCTGAATAATCTTGAAGAAGAAAATTCTCATTTGTTGGGTACTAGATTCCGAGACTCTTTGTTCCTTTGACATATCGGAATATTTGTTTCACAACCAAAAGATGTGACATTTTTGGATTGAGTTGAAATCTAGCACAAAGACAAGCAGCAAACATGATGTCCGAACGACTTGTTGTAAGATATAGTAAGGATCCAATCATTCCTCTATACTTCTTTTCATCAACTGCTACACCTCATGGGTCCGAGAAGATTTTGTGATCGAACCCCATTGGTACCTTGGCTAAGGCACAGGTGTCCATTGAGTACTTTTTGAGGAGTTTAGAAATGTACTTCTCTTAATGAATAAAGACTCCTTGGTTGGTCAGTTTTAATTGTAGAATAAGAAAGAAGCTCAATTCACAATTAATACTCATTTGAAATTTACTGACCAGTCATTTAGCAAAGTCTGAAACCATTGATGAGTCGGTGGATCTAAAAATAATGTCGTCAACATAAATTGGGACAAGCATGAGATGTTTTCCATTTGATCTTCGGAACATGATTGGAACGACAATTCCTCTTTGGAAACTGGAGCATTAGATAAAGTCAGTTAGTGTTTCACACCAAGCGCGAGGAGCTTGCTTGACACCATATACAGCTTTTCAGAGTTTGTAGCAATAATTCGGAAGTAGAGATTGACACAACCAGGTGGTTGTTGAAGATATACTTCAGTATCCAGTTCACCATTAAGAAAAGCACTGTTAACATCCATTCTGTTAACCTTAAATCCTTTGTGAGCAACGTAAGCAAGAAAAAGTATAATTGCTTCAAGACAGGCAACAGGAGCAAAGGTCTCGTGGTAATAAAGTCCTTCGATCTCTGTGAATCATTTGGCAAGAAAAAGTATAATTGCTTCAAGACAGGCAACACTTCGTTTCTATCAAACTCTGCCAATTCTTCTTGCATGGCTGTGATCCAATAAGCATGTTCTAATGCTTCTTTAATGGATTTGGGTTCAACCATAGAAATAAATATCGAAAAATGACATTCATTTTGAACACTTGTAGCTGAGCGAATTTGAGTTTGAACTCCAACATTTGGATTTCCAATTACTTGGTTTGGAGGATGATCACGAGTCCAGATATGAAGTCTCGATAGATCTTGAGTAGCAAATGGTCCTATCTTTACAGTGGGGTTGTGTTGGTCCCCCTGAAGAGATTGAACTTGTGGATGATGCGCCCCCTGAACATCTCAACTAGAGAGTTTGACATCATCATTAGGTGGGAAGTCAAAGAAATTTATCTCATCATCATTGTTGATTGAATAGGAATCAAATTCAGCAGCTGCATCAAGGAATCCATCCACATTTGATTCTAGTGAGGGTTGACCATTATCCCGCTCAACCTGAGAATGTTGAAATGGTTCATAATCAAATGGAGGAAAAGTGGGTGTAGGACTGGAGACATTTTGAGAAACAGGGACTTTAGGAGATGAGATTTTGCTTGTTCAAGATTTCAAATCAAGGGTTGTTTCAGAGGGTTTGAAAAGAGTTTCAAAGTCTACTTCATGAATTACATGAATGTTCGGACATTCCAAAGGAGGAGCATCGGACTCTATAATGTGAGTAGTGACATGAGCAGGACCAAAATTGCGAATGAAATTATTATCAATGATAACACCAAATCTTTCTTCGACAACCCGAGTACGACAATTAAGTACTCGATACGCCTTTGATTTTGCAGAGTAGCCAAGAAAGATTGCTTCACCAGCTTTAGGTTGGAACTTTATAAGCTGGTCACGATTGTTTTTTATAAAGCAACAACATCTGAAAACGTGAAGAAAAGAAATGCTTGGTTTCCGACCATTCATGGATTTATACGGTGTCATGTTGAGGCATCGATTGATAATGCATTGACTCTGAGTGAAACAAGCATTTGGTACGGCTTCAGCCCAGAGGTAGAGTGGTAGATTGGCGAAGTTGAGCATAGATCGAGCAGCTTCAACAAGCATTCTGTTGCATCTTTCGACAACACCATTTTTTGTGGAATGTAAGGAGATGACAAGTTGTGATCAATTCCTTTCTCGGTGCGGAATTTCTTAATGGCTCAATTGATGAATTCTTAACCATTATCACTTCGGATTCTTCTTATAGAAAGCTTGATGAGAACTTCTATTCCTTTGATGAAATTGATAAGTTCAGGTTGTTTTGGACTTTAGCCTAAGGAAGAAGACCCAAGTAAACCCTGTAAAGTCATCAACAATCACAAGTATGTATTTCTTATGATGAATACTCTCTACTGTTGATGGTCCACAGAGATCAATGTGAAGAAGTTCCAATGGATCCGAGATAGATTTTTCATTGATGACAGGATGACCCTTCTTCGATTGCTTTCCATACTCACAAGCAGGATACAAGTGATTGTTTTTGAACTTGAGGAGCAGTTGTCCTCTTACCATTTCACTAGAAACAAGATTATACATGTAGAAAAAGTTCAGATGAGCAAGCCTTCGGTGCCATAACCAACTGATGTCAGGAACATCTTTGGAGAGCAAGCAAAGTTGAGGTTTTTCAATGATCATGTTGATGTCAAGTGGATACATGTTCTTGTTGTGACTGGACTTGATCAAACATTACTTTCTGTCTTCGTTCATCATATAGCTATGTTTCTTGCAAAATTTAACACATCGATTTGAGTCAGCTATGTAAGCCACATTTGAAATAGAGAAATTCTCATTTGCGAGGATGTCATAACCACGAATCTGAGAGTTTGAGTTGTTGCCATATGTCATGTAACCAGCATCTGGAGAATGTTTGAGATCTCGCAGAAATTCCTTCTTCCCCGTCATATGCATGGAGAAAGCATTATCAATATACCATATTGTATCTTGCTCTAAAGCACAACGTGCCAGCAAAATTAGTGAGTGGCGGAGTTTTTCGGTTTCGAGTTAGGTTTAGGGACAGGGGAAAGGGCTTTAGGCTTGGGTTGTGACTTCCGTACACTATTGTGTTTCTTATAAGTGTTACGTAAACTTTTCGGAAACAAGCCAAAATTCATGGTTTTCTGATCTATCCAATAATCATGCTCAACAACATGGTGTTTCAGAATGACCTTTTGCGGACATATGACCTCCAAAATAGTGGGTGAGCCCAGAGTCAAGGGATTTTTTTTACCTTCTAAACAATTTTTTGTTTTGAAGACTTTTGAGAATTGGATTTCTTTGAAAAACATTCTTTGTTTGATGGTACAATTGATTTTGAAAAGGATTTGGGTTTGAAAAGTATACCATCTGCTTTGGCTATAAAAACAGATTCAGTATTCCGAGAAGATCCATTTGGGAGAGGTTGAGTACTTAATACTTGCACATCATGAGTGTGTTTAACAGCTTTCTTAGGTTCTGACTGGCTGGGAGGATTTGGTTATCTTTTGACAATCTTAACCGGAGCAAATGTGTTGTTGTTTTGTTAAGAAGATTTGCTATGATTCTTAGACACATTACTTTTGGAATTTTCAAGAAGTCTTGAGTTTTGTCTAGACCTAACTTCCTTCTTAAGTGCATTTGTGTCCTCATTCTTAGGACTAGTGACATCATTTCTGTGCAAAGAGGGTTTCTTCCTTTGGACAGATGTTTACTTAGATGATTGACCACTTGAAGTGTTTTTAAACTTGGGCTTGATGGGTACCAAGTTTGTTTTCGAAGTGACTAAGGAATTTGATTCACAAGAATCAGAGGAGAAATTTCTTGAGGTTTCAATGTTATTATCCAGGGATGCCTATGGAAACTCAGAATTAACAGTTTTAGTTGTTATAGGAATTATTTCCTCAATAAAGCAATTGCTAGGATGATTGTGTTTCAAAACATAACCTATGCAATTTGAAACACTGTGGTGGAATTTCGTAGTCCCATTTAGGTCCAGGTTTGTCAGAGGCGGAAGCGGTGTTGAATCAGGACATTTAACAATTGGTTTAAATTCAGGAATCAAGGATGCAAAACTGTCAGTTGTCTCATGAAGGTGTAACAAGGGATAAATAGCGGTATCTAAATGTTGATGGTTCATAACATCTCCCATAAAAGTCAGGTTTTGTAATTCCCTCAAGGGACTAGCTATTGGTTTTGGAAATTCGCTTCCAAGACCAGGAGCTTTTGACCAAGGATGATGAAAGTTATGTGTCATCCTTTGATTTGCTTCAAGAAAGTCAATGGAATTATGCAAAGCATTAATTTTGGCATTGAGACGTTTGTTATCCAAAATCAAAACATTTTTTCAGAAGAAGTGATTTCACATTTTTCTTTAAGAATGATACATTCATCTTGTGACATTACAAGTTCTCGCTCTAAAGACTCTATTTTTAGTTTCTTATCCTCAAAACATAACCTAAGATGACTCAGTTCACTGTCCATCTTCTCACTACCTTCTATGGTTGACTCATAGGCTTTATAGATGATGTTCATATCTGTTTGGATCTGGGTCAAATAAGATTCACAGAGAGATATATCAAAATTATTATCAATAATTATTGATTTTACATGTTGAACGATGCTTCGACCAGGTGGATCGTTGGTAGCCATGTAGTAGTAGTTTGGTTCAGCAACATCATCCATCTTCCAAAATTACATCATCATCAACTCCTGACGACCAATATCCTTCCAAATCCCTAGACACAGTTGTGACGAAATTTCTTTTCACTTTCAGCCATCTCTTGTGCTTTTCTAGCAAAATAATCAGAATCCTTGATCTTCGGTTTTTGTAGAATATCAGCTAGATAATCTTTTCCAAAATGGTTTGCATGTCCACACTTATGACACACTATTCATCGTTTTTCATATTTTGGAATTTGCTGAGGTTTCGAAGTGGAGTTGGGTTTAGTGATGTTAGGCTTATATGCTAGTGATGTTGGGTTTGTAAGAAGTTCCGGAATGGATTGTTGTTTCGGAGCACAGTATGGTTGTGGGTTGCTTTGGTGAGGAGCATGAAAACGATTTTGTTATGGTTTGTGAGAGGGATTAAATGGAGGTTTGTAATTCATGGAGAGCAGTGCAAACTCCTGTTGGAAACGGAGTTCAGAGTCCATGGCATCTGGGTCAACACTACCATCAACAAGATAGTTAGTGGTAGGGGTTGAACAGGTGGAACTACGGATTTGAAAGGGTCCGAAAAAGATGGGTTAGGAACTGAAGGTTCAAAGGAACTGACAAGAGCAAGAGGACCTCTAGAGAGTTCTCTTAAGGTCTGAGAAACTTTTGATTCATGACTTTGAAGTTCATCAAATAGTTGGTAAAGCTTCAGCTTCTTCAGTGATCCAATGCTTTGAAGACAGGCTTTCACGTTTCCCCATCCTTTACCAAGGTTGTTTATGAAATTAAGATTCTACTCCAAGGGAGTTCGGGCAATCCCATGAGCAGTCATGTTATTAACTATGATTCGGTATCTGTTGGAAGCTAATGCAACCGATTCACCAGGAGTTCTTGTAAGGGTGTCAAACTCGTTGTCAACAGATGTCAGACACATGTCTTTCATGTTTTTGGAACTTTCGATCAGATCTTGAAGAGTGATCCAAATCTCTTTGGCAGATTTGCACAAATTAATGTGTTCAAAGAGAGAAGGTGGAACATTAAACACCATTTCGGAAAAAGCGACTTCATCAGTATGTAGTTTCTCAATATCATCTGCAGTAAGAGGTATTGGGCGGTTTTCATATTGACACATGAGTTGAGCAACAACATCTCTAATTGTTGTTCTAATTGGAGCATGAGGACCTTCTTTGATGGATCTCCATATAGCTTCACCTTTCTCTTTAGCTATCAAAACCTTTCCATTCTACCTTTCCAATGATCATATTCTTCAACAACTAGCAGTGGGACACGTATAGGGAAACCTACACTATCTGCTATTTGCATTCAATACATTTGTTGAGGATTAGAAGCAACCATTGAAGTTAAGATATCTTCAAGCAAAAGTGGTATATAGAAGTACTTTTATCCTGAACACAGAAATTGCTGAAATACCAAGGTAATTTCAATCCAACTATAATCTGATCTTATGGATTCAAAGGAAAACCAATCAAGATCTGACACTAATTGAGAGAACAAAGGATGATCTGATGTGCAGGGACAAGGTTTTAAAACTAAAACCTTGAATTAATGCTTAAGATCAATGTTCGCTTACTATGGAATGTTCTAGTCAAGTTTTGCAAAACCAGTCCAGTCTGAGATAATGCATTCAAAAAAATATTCAATACATAAATGAAGAATGAGAAATACAATCAATGTAAAGATAATAAATGAAGAACAAAGAGAATGATTTTAATAAATGACTTGAAGATAATAGAAGATAAAGAAAGATGAAGTAGTACTATTTTGTTTGAATAATCTTTCACTAGATTCAACATTGAAAACTCCTTTAAATAGTAGAACATAATACATGGTACAAACGAATTGTATACATAGGACCAGACAATAGACTTACTTCTGACACTCTGATTATCCAAGTTTGACAAAAGAGATTTAGTCCTATGATATCTTACAACAAACTTAGTGACAAATACAATTAATACAACTGGATAAAACACTGATTTGGACTTGATAACATTCCTGACACAACATTCATTCTGAAATGCCTTCATTTTGGTTCAGCAAATGAACTTATAATATTCTCTTCCGGACTCAAGCTTTACTTCCAAAATGCAAACTAATTTCGTACCATCTTCCGTTTCGGACATGAGACTGACTTTGGAACTACAAAAGGTTAGAGATTGCTATAGATGAACTTTCAAATTACATTAACATCCTAGCACTCTCTTCTCCCCTCGAAACTTAATGAGGCCATATCTAGCGATCAAATCTTGACCAAGAAGGAGAAGACATGCTCCTGGAGCATGTCTTATAGATTAAGGAGGTTATTGTTGAGTTTAAGAGCAGTGTTGCCGAAGCCAACTGCGAGACAAAAATTAATTTGGTGAAGGATGTTGTGAACATGAGATCTTAGAATGTAGATGGTTGTCATGAAGCTCTGGCCAACTTGACTGGTAGGCATGTTAATGCCATTTAGTATCCTAGAGAGAATAAGAAGAGAAAGGAGGAAGAGAAGAAAGAGACAGATGATACCTTAATTAGGAGTGATCAAACCTTTATTTAGTTTTGGTTAATTTTTTTAAAATAGTTTTAATTTTTTGGTATTTAAGAAAATATTGTCTTTAGTTAGGTTGGAGGGAAAACCCTTTTTAAATGTCATGTTTTAGTTTTTCGCTTTTCTTGTGTGGTTACTTTGGTTGTAGAAATAAGATAATGAATTTTTCAAATGATATTCGGAAAATTAAGATCCTAAGAAATTTAGAACCTGATGTTAGCATAAACACCAATTCATCTTTTGGTCATCTACTGGAACATTACTTTAGATAGGTTTTATCATCTTAAAGAGAGTTCTTTTGAATATATTTTTGGGAGATGATCCCAACTTTAGAATTTACTAGGAAAAGTACCAACTCAGGTAATATTAGGAAAGATCCCATATAGTAATTCACTGGGGAAGATCCCAAATTAGAGTTTTACTAGGAAAAATTCCAACTGAAGAAATACTAGCGAAGATCCCAACCTAAGATATACCGGGGAAAATCCCAACTCAAGAAATACTAGCAAATATGTTGCAAAAGATCCCAACTTAGATTATACTAGGGAAAATTCTAACGTAGATTATATTAGGGAGGATCCCAACTTAGATTATATTTGGGAAAATGCTAACTTTAGATAATAACTGAGGGAAATCCCAACTTTAGATAACAACAGGGGATAATTTCATTTCTTAAGATAACGTGATGTTAGTATAAATCTTAGAAATTTACTTTAGAAACTTAACAATTCATAAATAACAGGGTTTTCAAGTCACTAAAGTGTGAAATGAACCCCTTATTCACATCTCATAGTTAGATATTGTGCGTCCAAGCATGGTGTAAAAACAAAAACTCATGATAAAGAGGTCATTCACTCTTTAAACCATAGGATCTTAACATATGTTCATAAATAACAGGGTTTCCAAGTCACTAAAGCATGAAATGCACCTTACTCACATACCATGTTAAGATATCATGCGTCCGAGCGGGGTGTGGAAACCCAAACATGGATGAAAGAGGTTATTAACTCTTTAAGCCTTACAGGAGATTAACTACACTTAATCAGAAGAGAGATGATCAGTCTCTATTTGTAGTGGCTAGGATACTTGAGTTTCTGTTTATTGCATATGTTAGCTTGGACTGAGCGTTAGCTTGGCTAACATCCCTCTGATTCTTAAGTTAGTAGTGATCTTAGAAACAAAACTAACAAAGAAAATAAATGAGGGTAAGGAGTAGGTATGTACCTCAACTCAGTTGTCATGAATTGTGACTAAATTGACTTACATAGAGTATGCTTCAAGGTGCATAACATTCTAGGATCTTGGCAAGATGTTTCCTTCTAGGTAGCTAGCTAATATGTCCCCATTGTTGCTTTTCATACAATGAGATAGGCATCACACTTCTGAGCATGTAGGAACGTAATTATCATCATGGATGGCCAATAGTATCCTGTTTTTAACACTTCAGATCACAAGGATCTGCCCCCATTGTGGTTACCATAATCCTCTTCATGTATACCTTTTAGAACTTCGATGGCTTCTTGATCTTAGATATGGAGGTGTTATGGATTTCTTACATAATACTCCATGGATTATCACAAAGCATGAGATCCTCATCTTGAATGCCTTATCACTTTTTTCTTCTCGTGGGATTTTACCATTCTAGTGATACTCAATGATGGGTTGTGTCTAGGATCTCAAATTTCTTTGAGGGTCTTGACTGTTTGGATCAGGATCCTAAACATTGGGATCCTATTCATAGGATCGAGGAAAGAGGATGGAAATTGCTGATATTTTAGTTGTCTGGTCATGGTTGTCAGGGTCGTTTGGCCTTCTAGAGGGATCTTCTATCTCCAAGGTTATTTTTAGGTCATCGGGATCCTGGTCTTCGGCAGGATCCTAAGGGAAGACTTTAAGTTGGATAATGTGTCTAACTCGGTGTTAACCTCTCTAGGTTGATTTAGACTAAAAGCATCAAATTCAAAGGCTAAATGTTTATGAATTTAAAGGTATAGTGCTAGTCTTTCCCCTTTAATTGCATAGAATCCATTAAAGCGGTTAGTTATTAATAACGAATCGATATATACCTTAAGATCCTTGGCCAGTTGTAGCCCCATGATCAGTGCTTCATACTATACATTGGTTTTAGTTACATTGAATTCACATCTAATTTCCTAAGATAGGATATCCCCTATGGCAATTTTTTTATGATCCTTAGGCGTGTTCTACTAACTGGAAAGACAACATAGTTAGAAAGACATCAACACCAAAAAGAGGAAACATGGGAAAACGGAGGCTCCATCTATGAAAAGTGTCCATTTTCCCATGCTTTTTACTTTTTGGAGTTATTGTCTTTCCAATTATGCTTAAGGTTGTAGATCTTCATTAAAATCAGCTACAAAATCCGCTAATCCTTATGACCTTATTGAGGATCTTGGCTTATATTTGATGTCGTATGTGTTGAGCTTCACTGACAACTTAGACATTCCACTTGACATTTCTGGTTTTATCATAACATTATTAATATGATAGTTAGTTTGAACATATATAGTATGTGTTTTGAAGTAATGTCTTAGTTTCGTTTAAGCTATAACTAGTGCAACTATTAGTTTTTCAAGATGAGAATACCTAGTTTCAGGATCCAGTAGACTTTTACTTACTTAATTAATGGTTTTCTGATCTCAATTAAGATCCTTGGCCGAGACTGTGCTTACTGTACTGGCAGATACTAAAAGATAAAGAAGGAGTGCCTCCTCGTATAATGTCTTTTACAATAACGGTGACGAATTTAAATATTTTTTATGTTCTTGGAATGCATCCTCATGTTATTTGGCCCATTTAGAACTCTTTTTTTCTACAAGATATTGTAGAACGGTTCACATTATTCTTAATATCTTGAGATGAGCCTATGCCTGGATGGCGCTCTTCTTGTTAGTCTTTGTATATCCTTAGTTGGGGATTTCAGATCAATGATATCCTTGATTTGCTCCGAGATTACATCTATTCCTCTCTTGGTGACCATGTACCCAAGAAACCTTCCTACCTTCATTCCAAAGTGGAATTTGGAAGGGTTTAGCTTCATGTTGTATTAATCTAAAATGTCGAAGGCTTCTTGTAGATCCTTGAGGTGATCTTCAACTTTCATGGATTTGACCACCATCTCATCAGTATAGACTTACGTAGTGTCCCTAGTTTGTCTTTGAACATTCGATTTACTTCTGATCTCAATTAAGATCCTTGGCCGAGACTGTGCTTACTGTACTGGCAGATACTAAAAGATAAAGAAGGAGTGCCTCCTCGTATAATGTCTTTTACAATAACGGTGACGAATTTAAATATTTTTTATGTTCTTGGAATGCATCCTCATGTTATTTGGCCCATTTAGAACTCTTTTTTTCTACAAGATATTGTAGAACGGTTCACATTATTCTTAATATCTTGAGATGAGCCTATGCCTGGATGGCGCTCTTCTTGTTAGTCTTTGTATATCCTTAGTTGGGGATTTCAGATCAATGATGTCCTTGATTTGCTCCGAGATTACATCTATTCCTCTCTTGGTGACCATGTACCCAAGAAACCTTCCTACCTTCATTCCAAAGTGGAATTTGGAAGGGTTTAGCTTCATGTTGTATTAATCTAAAATGTCGAAGGCTTCTTGTAGATCCTTGAGGTGATCTTCAACTTTCATGGATTTGACCACCATCTCATCAGTATAGACTTACGTAGTGTCCCTAGTTTGTCTTTGAACATTCGATTTACTTCTGATCTCAATTAAGATCCTTGGCCGAGACTGTGCTTACTGTACTGGCAGATACTAAAAGATAAAGAAGGAGTGCCTCCTCGTATAATGTCTTTTACAATAACGGTGACGAATTTAAATATTTTTTATGTTCTTGGAATGCATCCTCATGTTATTTGGCCCATTTAGAACTCTTTTTTTCTACAAGATATTGTAGAACGGTTCACATTATTCTTAATATCTTGAGATGAGCCTATGCCTGGATGGCGCTCTTCTTGTTAGTCTTTGTATATCCTTAGTTGGGGATTTCAGATCAATGATGTCCTTGATTTGCTCCGAGATTACATCTATTCCTCTCTTGGTGACCATGTACCCAAGAAACCTTCCTACCTTCATTCCAAAGTGGAATTTGGAAGGGTTTAGCTTCATGTTGTATTAATCTAAAATATCGAAGGCTTCTTGTAGATCCTTGAGGTGATCTTCAACTTTCATGGATTTGACCACCATCTCATCAGTATAGACTTACGTAGTGTCCCTAGTTTGTCTTTGAACATTCGATTTACTAGCCTCCGGTATGTTGCTCCTTCATTTTTAAGACCAAAAGGCATGCGAATATAGCAATATATATACATGTAGGAGTTATGAAGGAAATATCCTCTTCATCGTATGGTTTCATTTGGATTTGTTGGAATCCTGCTAAAGCATCCATGAACATCAGTGGCTCAAGCCCTGCTATGGCATATATCATTGATTTTATATGTGGTAAAGGGAAAGGATCCTTAGTATATGCCTTGTTGAGATCCATGAAATCTACACATATTCTCCATTTTCCATTCTTTTTTTAGACCACCACCATGTTCACTAGCCATCTTGGGAACTTTACTTCTTTTAGCATCCATGTCTTAAGAAGTTTTTCAATTTCTTCTTGAATGATTTGGTTCCTCTCGGGTGCAAATTTCATTATTTTTTGGTGTATAGACTTGAAATAATGATCTATATTGATTTTATAAGTAATAATTTTCTTATATAGACTTATCATATCGACATGCTTCCAAGTGAAGGTGTCGCTTCTGTCTTTTAAGAACTTTATTGGTTCTTGCTCGATATTTCTGGTATTAAGAATCCTATAAGGACTATAGCTTCATGATCCTTGGGGTTTAGGGGTACTTCCATCACATCATGTTCTCTTGCTTCTACTACACTTCGTTCCCCTTCTTTAATTGTTATGCATGTTGTGGTATTGTAGAAGATTTCATTGAGGTCTTGAAACATTCCTTAGATTCTTGTTGATCGCCTGTGATCTTCATTGTACCCCAAGGAGTGAGCATCTTTAGACATTAGAGGTATATTGATGGTAAAACTTTCAATTTCGTGGATCCATGGTCTACCTAGTATAGTATTATTGGAAAACAATGTATCGATTACACAACAGTTTTGTATAGAATTTACCCTGTCGATATAGATGGGTAACTTGATCTCCATGTCTGTACGGTTTGTTTCACCGCTGAATCCTCTTAGTACTAAGATTTATTGATTATCTCCGATTCTGGATGTTCATATTGGTCAAAGCAACTAAGAGTATGATGGTCACTGACGATCCTCTGTCCACCACGATCCTCCTAACAAGGCAATTCGCAATGTAGAGAGTTATCAATAATCCATCATGATAAGGACCTTGGATATTTTCTCTATCTTCTTCATCGAAGGTGATTTCTTTCTCGCCTATTATCGATGTCTTCTTCTGAAGTCTTTCTTCTTTTTTCGTCTTGGACACCATGGCATGTTTTTTTTACTGCAAAAGCAAGAAGTTAAACAAATGCCCGAACCCCTATAAATAATGTTAATTACCTTGGCGTCTGAAGGAGGGGATCCTGGTTTTTCCAGGATCTTCATAGGATTTGTCTCCTTTTATTTTGATCTTTCTTTCCTTCTTCCTAAGATATCTTCAAGACATCCTTTTCTTAGGAGATATCCAATTTCCTTCTCGAGGGCTATATAGTGTTCAGTGATGTGGTCGAAGCCTTTGTGGAATGCTCCCCACATAGACTTATCCTTCCAACCAATGGACTTTTCTCCTTTCTTTGCGTCCGAGATGATGCATAGAATATATTATACCTAAACCATCTACATTAAAACAATAATCAATGATCTTGGGAAATTCATCTTCCTCTCCTTTATCCGAGGAGTCGTCCTTCATACTAGGATGTCGTAAAAATTTAGGGTGTTGGTCATTTTTTATTTTTTATTTTAATTTCGTCTAGACTGATGAATCTTAGTATTATACTTCTGAATTCATCTATTCTCTTGCACGGTTTAATCACAAGATCCTCATAGAATGGAGAATCCTTCTTTAGGATCATTTTTAAAGCTTCCATGGCAGCAAATATGTCAATATTGGTGATGTTCAACACTTCCCTGCCAAACCTGCATACAAAATCTCTAAGGGATTCCTTAGGATCCTAAACTACTCGTTATAGATCACTAGTGATCCTTTTGAATGACATGCTATAAAAAAATGGTTATTAAAAAGATTAACTAAATGAGCAAAAGAAGTAATGGAATAAGGTGGAACGTTAAGAAGCAATTTCAAGGCTAATCCTATGAGGGTTGAACCAAAACCCTTGCATAAACAAGACTATTTTAAGTGTAATGGGATGGAAATGATTTCAATTTTCTTCATATTATGCTTTGTGTTCCTCGGGATCCGCAGTTCCATCGTAAGGCTTCATGATGGGAGTTTAGAAATGTTTTGGAACATTAGTATCGGTAATTGCGGGAGCCAATCTCGAGATCCTGTAGGTTACATGGGACGCTTCTAGTATAAGTTGGACTATTCCCGGTACACTCGAGATCATCTGTCCTAGTTGTTAAAGTTCCCTATCCATGATAGGAATCATACATGCATCAAGATCCTCAGAGATAGTATTAAATGCATTATTATTTAGTAAGTTGGGGATCGGGGGAACGTATGGAAGTCATCTCGGCGACCGTTTTCAAGTTCTAAAGAAAGTGATGAGGCATTCATCCGATCAAACAAGAAATAGGTTAAACCTAACTACAGATGGGTACCTAAAGTTCACACTTCTAAATCATCTAATGATTCTAACATTTCTTCATCTTCTATGTGTGATAAATAGGATATGTCATGGGAAAGAATATATTGTGTTGATAGTGATAGTAGACCCAACTTTAAAATGGACTAGGTTCCTAAAACCAACTAATCTCGTACTCTGTCTTGGGTTAGCTATAGAAGAATATCATCAGACTTCGGTATATTGATAGTGATTGTTCCAAGCACATGATGGGAGATATCTCTCATCTGTATGACATTCAGAACTTTGAGTAAGGGTATGTGTCCGTTGCGGAAAGGAAGAAAGAAAGGATCACAAATAGGGATCATACATAACAATGTGAAGAATTTTTTAAACTTGTTGACTTCGTTCCAAAACTGAAACACAACTGAGGCTAAATACATTGTTGCATTTGCGTGCTGCTTTCAGGTCATCTGGATGCATCTTTAGTGGCTGAATTACAATTTGAATTTTCTTGATACTCCTGAGTTTTCTTAAAAAATGATTTGTTTTGAAGACTAATTTTTATTTTTTGTTTTTAAATTTGCGCATTTATTTTATTTCATTTCTTTCGTATGCATAATTTAAAGCGGAGAAATAAAAAATACAAAAAAATCATTATAAAATCAAAAATTCCAAAAGTATGTATTCTTTCGTAAGTATTATTGGGAAGTGATATGAAGTTTAGTGCTAAAGGGCAATCTGAAATTCATGTAACGCACTGAAGCTAAATTGTTTAGACTCCGTGTTCAATATGTTGGTAGGCACGAAGGATTCAAAAGGACTAGACATAGCTCACAATGAAAGGACTTGACAATGTTAACTCATCTGGACTTAGATAGTTACATTTGGACTAACCATACAATGCTTAGATAGATTGAGCAGCGAGATAAACAAGGGAGCCTATGAGATACATTAAAGTTGCTTATCATCTAGAACTGTGACTCAACACTTCTCTGATGTGCACACTTATGTCCTTAATTCTTGTGTTGATAGGGTGACTCAACACTTCTTAAGCCTACGAGATACATTAAAGTTTCTTATCCTCTTCGTCAGTTATATGTTGCTGCATTGCGTGCTCAGATGATCTGATTTGGGATGTAACAAAAAATCTTCAGAAAACAAAATCATATCAGGAACGATGATTAATTTTAGATCTCGAGGTGGTGATGTTGATTATGGAGGAAATCGACATTCTCGATAAGAGAATCATCTGTGGAGAATGTCCAAGGTAGAGGAGGTGGAGATGATGCGACCAGGTGACGATCCAACACCGGAGAAGAAAGTCGCCTGGAGGATAACGAGGGTTGGGGTTGTGTGAAAGAGATCGTTTTACAAAATTATAATCGATTACAATATGATTTAATTATATTTTTTTTTTGTTTCCAATATTGCTCTTGTCTAGTTTAATTAAGATACCCCAACTCTGTAGTTTTCTCCTTATTTACGAAAGCATCACCTTGCATCTTTGCCTCCCCCCCCCCCCCTTTTTTTTGATCTAATGCTTAACTTTTAGTTCTCGGATTCTCGGAAAACTATAAGTTGTCAAATGATGATTCCTCTCTCACTCTCTCTCTCTTTCTCTTTCTCTCTCTCTCTCTCTCTCTGTATATATATATATATATATATATATAGAGAGAGAGAGAGAGAGAGAGAGAGAGAGTGAGTGAGAGAGGAATCATCATTTGACAACCTATAATTTTCCGAGAACCCGAGATCTAAAAGTTAAGCATTATATATATATATATATATATATATATATATATATATATATATATATATATATATATATATATATATATATATATATATAGTTTATGACCCGCGTAAAACGCGGGGGGAACATATAAAAATGTGCATGTAAAGGTATAAAAAAGTTGACACTATAAAAAAAATAAAGTAACATAAGCAGACTTAGCATTATTGCTAACATTTAAATATTTGAAAAAAAAACAAAGAAACATCTATAATAGTTGAAGGACCTCTTTGTAAATATAACTTTTTGTTTTATTAGTTGGACAACCTTCCTCCTGATATATGAGTACCTCCAATCCATTTTCACTTGTGACACGAGAAACAAAAAATATATAACCGAAAATGAGTGAAGACAAGCTTATGCAAGTATAATCCAACATTTGATAATTATTGTCATTCACTTTTGTTAATGGCCATAACAAAATAAACTACTATGGGGAATTGCCTCCGCTGAAAACAAAATGAGATTCTTTTATTAGACGGAGTTAAATTCATGCAAGGTATATAAGTAGTCTCCATATAGAATCTATCATATATGATTCAGGCTTCGATGACATTTCTTCCAAGCCTAACAATCTATAATCTAGTACCATTGTATAGTCATTTGGTTTCGTCGATATTACAAAGTAATATAACTTGAACACCTATTTTTAGTGTAAGTTTATGGTTGAAAATTCTAGATGCCTTAAAAATCATTCAACACAACTGAAGAGTAGATTGATTCCTCAAAAAAAACCATGGTAACTCTATATCACGTAATGAATTTGAACTCATATATGTTTTCCGTTCATCTTTCATCAATCCTAAAATGTAGTCATTAGTAGCATCAAATTCTTCATTTGTAGGACCAAAATAGCTTTATCTTGAAAATATGATTGATCATCAAGATGGTTTTTAAAGGATGGATAAATGGTGGATATAATTGAATGAATATTGTCACATATAGAGCGAACAACAACGCCTTCTGGAAATTCAATTTCAGTTTCACCATCATTAGGGCCGCCAATATTACCTTCACCAATTTTAACAATCCACTCATCAAATGCTTTTGTCTCATCCAAATATTAGTTAGAAAACCAAAATAAATCTCATGTTTACGGTTAAACGTAAAACTGTACATCACGCCGTAATTTGGACGAATATGATGCACAGTATCCAAGCAATTGCCTCTTTGTATTGCTAGAAGAATTTTTCTAAAGCCATCTCCAAATAAAATGGTCTTTCCTCCAAACAATTCTTAAAGATAAATACCTACAGAGCAATGATATCCTCTTTGTTGATCATATTTGATGTGTAAACTTCATTGTCATTGAATTGTTTCTCCGTAATATCCCTCTAGACAATGCCACATAAAGTTGGCCATGTGTGAAACCGATTACGAGAGATAAATACTTACATTTGGAATTGTTTCTTTGTAAGCTTTATTGATTGCTAAGGCGAAACATAATCTGATTAGAAATTGTTTCCTTATCAACTTGAATGGTAACATGTCATCTTCATGCGGACATAGAGGAAACCTTGGACCAAATCTTTAGATAGTTTATTTTGACTATTAGTAATGCAACGGTACCAAATAGTTTATTTTGATGATAAGTTTCAGGAGACTATTTAGGGGCTTAAGATTTAAAGGGGGGGTGTGTTGCAATAAATATTAGCAAATTGGTTAAAAATGAGACTTATTTATGAATGCAAATTTTAATATGTTCTTAACAGCAACATGCTATATTTTAAAGAACACGTAATATCTTGTTCTTGTATCATCTCCTATTCATATATAAGTATACATTAATCCAAAAAAATTAGTTATTTTGTTAAAATATATGTTTAAAAACTAAAATAATATGTGAAGTTTATTTTAAAACGGGTATATATATGATAAAATAAAAAATAAATTAACATATTGTTATCATTCTATATATATATATATATATATATATATATATATATATATATATATATATATATATATTTGCAAATTTCAATATTAAAAACAAATTTTCTCTAGAAAATTGTTATATTAATGACATATTAATTAAGAATTAAATTTATATACTACATAAATGGTTCACTTGTGAACAAAAGTACACAAATGGTCCATATTTGAAATATTTTTCTTACATAAATGGTCTATTATGCGAAAGAAAATGAAACTGTACTTTCCATTAACAAAATGTTTTCAAAAAATTCCTAATAATTAGCTCTAATGTAGAATTTTTTTTTCTAGATTAACAAAAAATAATACGGAAAAGTCATTTTTTGAAACTACGAATGCTATTAATGAACTTTTTTGCAAAGTTTAATGCTATTAATGAGTTTTTTTTTTTTTTTTTTTTCCAGAAAACAATCGTTTAAATGAGCTTCAATATACAAAAAATATAACTTGACTTATCAACTAAAAATAATCCAAAAAATCATTATTTTAAGAGTATGACGCTATATATGAACTTTTTTTTTTCAAAGTTCAATATTAAAAGCAATTTTTTTCCAAAAAAAGGTCACAATTTAAGGTTAAAAGAGCATATTGTAAAATATTTATCGATCTACATGAGCAAGAATTAAACATTTCCATCAATACCCAATAAGGTATATAAACCATGCCTCCTTCTATAATAAATTTCAACGTCCCACAATGTGGAATCCCCTCAGTCGTAGCATTCCATAACTCAAACCACATCCAATAATTAACATGAAGAGAAGCTACAATAAAAAAAAAAAAAAAAAAAAAAATTGTCACCGTCTTATATAAATATTAGAGTTTATTGGGGTGTTAGATAGTATAATAACTTGCAATTAAATATAATTTTCAAATAAAACTTAGTATGAGAAACTAACCAAGGTGATCAAGGGTCAAAGAAGGCATTCTAACTAAAATATAAACAAAGAAATATTGGGGATGAAACATTAAACTTTAAGGAGAAACATACAGATTTAAACCATGAAGGATAACAAAAATCGACAAATATATTTTTTAAGTAATTTAAACCAACATATTTTAAAAGTAATTTAAACTGGGCCGTAGATTTATCCCAATATAGTTCCCTTAAGCATTTCATCGAACAGGTAGACCAAACAAAATTTCCAAATATAAATCCTGACACATCCAAAAAAAAAAAAACAATTTTTTTTTGTTATTTTAACAACCAAAAGCAAAGGATATGACATACATTGTGTATGAGTCTATCGTTTATAATTTGATTGCTCAACTTATTGAACAATTCGTTAAAAGTATGAAAAAAATGATGAATCCTATAGAAAGATCTGATTAAAATTTCAAAATAACACAACTGTGACAATTAACTTTCAAACAACAAAATTTGACACCTTTATAACATAAAAATCAAAATATATTTTACTTACATTCACAAGAACCCAGATGAATTCGACCATTTATGTTATTCGACAACTCTAATTTCGACCTACAAGAAATCCAAAAAAAAAAATTCAAGCAACTTGAGTAACAATCATTTTTATGTTTTCACAACTTTAACACAAATATCGATAAATAGTAGAAATATTAGTTATCATGAAATAAACATATATGAGATGACTAAAAAGTTGTCAAGTGGAATTTGATTTATCTTTCTCTGATGTATTTTTAATTCCAGTTGTTCTACTGCAAATCTAAATCGTTAAGTAAAAATCAAAACAACCTGTTTTCCTCCATTTTCTTCTCCACTACAAAACTTAGGTTAAATATATTATGTAAAGAATTGAAGGATGCGGGGTATTTTTGTATTTGATTTTTTGTGAGATTTAATTGTTATTAATAGAATTCTTAATTTTATTATTTTATTTTTTGTGATATTTAATTATCATTAATAGAATTCCTAATTTAATTCATTTTATTTTTGGTGATATTTTAGTGTTATTAATGGAATTCTAATTTAAAACGTAATATATGTTTTATAAAATCTATTGACAAAAATAAATGGGTTCACAAAGATGATGTAATCAAATAATCTAAAGGTAGAAAATATATGATTGAAATGCAATCAGTGATCATGATTTCTTCGGTTTAAAATTAAAGATTTTTTTTTTTAATAATGTTTAGAGATATGAAACTTTACAATAATTCCCTGTATACTTTCTTTTGGTCCAAGGAAATAGTTACAACATGTACATTTAGAAGGGTCAACACAAAGTTATTGTAGGGTTTTTTTTAATCGGCAAATATAAGTATATAAATATAAAGTAATCATAAATTAACAATGATTCTATTTATGTCCACAATATGATTTGAGCCCTCAATTTTATAGAAAAAGAATGTCACATGTTCCGCAGAACTAGAACCCATACAAAATTACATAGTTAGATTTTTGTTTTGAATAATTAAACTTTCTAATTTCAAAATAATAAGTACAATAATTAATACAAGTTGCAAAACATAGTTTTAAATATTTGATTATTGAGAGGGAATTGATTATAAAGAAGCCAAAACACATGGAACTTTGATGAAAGGAAATAATATACAATTTAAGTTTTGATGTTTAGTTGTCTAATGGAATTTATTGGAGTATGCACCGAAGTAATAAAACCAATAAATGATTAGTTTAAAAAACAAAAAATAAATATATTTTTTTATACTTAAAAGACTAGTAATGTACATATTTTGGCATATACCAAACCTCACTATATACTTAATATATTTCTTGATAATGTATTAAATTTGTTAAAAAATTATTAGAGCATTTTCAATGGTTAGGTTAGCTATGACTTAAAACAAGTGACAAATCATAATTTTTTTAATTTTGAACTCTAAATAAATGAATCATCCAATGCCTAAGCTTATTTACATAGCTTTTTTTTTATATAAATTTAACTAATTTACCCTTATCTTTATAAAATATTTTATAAAACTTCCTCATTTACTTAGTCTATTTTAAAAATATTAAAAATAACATATTATCATTATAAAAGTTATATTTATAAATAAGATGTTATTAAATAGTTAATAGAAATAATTAATTAGTAAAGAAATAAAAAATATTTAAAACTAAATTAAAATCAAAGAGGTAAATTGAAATATGGTTAATGTATAAAGGGTAAAATGTATTAGTTATGAAAGTAAATTGAGTGGTCAAAAAAAAAAAAAAAAAAAAAAAAAAAAAAAAAAAAAAAAAAAAAAACAAAATAGCTATCTACTCCAATGGTAATAAGTGGTTAAAGAAAAAAATATATATATAATAATAAGCTATAAAAAAAGCTCCTATCAAAATGCTCTTAGTATTATTTAGGCTTAAAAAAAGAAGTAAGAAGTAATGCTCGTTTAATATTTTGATGTTTTAAGAAATAAGTACAAATTCAAATACATGTTTATTCTTTCGGCCCAACTAAAACCAAGGTTCACTCTTGGCATGTTGACATGGATAATGCCCGTGGTTTTAAAAAATATGCTACCCAAATATATTTTTGGGCCTATGAAACTTTGCAAAACCCAAAACATCATGATCATAGCAAGAGAGCGATATTATTAGCATTTAATCATGAGAACTGATTTAGGCCTAAAATTCAATTTTTTTTTTCGATTAACTGAACTCGTTTTATGTTTACTGGTCATGTTGTTTGCACGATTGATTAACCGAGGAGAGATGGTTGATGTAGGTTACCCACGACATGATGGCTGGTACAGGGTCGAAGTGGGGCCATTTTATTTGATATAAGAATAATAAGAGTTAAAAAATAATCAAAAAACAAATATATAAGAGCAATATAGTCATTACCTAACAAGGACTCATTATCCCTAAGAGGGACGAGAAGTAAAAAAAAAAAAAAAAGAAAAAAAAAAATTACCACATGGATGGTCCAAGTGCAAACAAAAAAAAAAGATCAATTATGAAGTTTATGCAAATCATAGGAACAATTTGACTAATATGTGCTTTTTACTTTTTAGAAGGATAATATAGCATTCCTACAAAAAATGAAATGCTAGTTTCATAAAAATATCAATGTAGGGATCAAAAGTTAATCAGCATGGAATAACCATTTTAAAAATCCAAAAAGGACCGACATTGGTGCTTTCGACCCTGTAAGTATAGTGAGGACAACTGATCACCTCAAAATGTTGAACTGAACTGAAAACCCTCGGCTGCTGACTCACCACAAAAATCCGAAACTATCACAATAAAATGAACACAAATCAACAATTGGAATATCAACTTCGATAGGGTTGTCGATGTATATGAACATGGAATTTTAAACAAGAAAACAAAAACTATACGGAATGAAATAGTTCATGAACACTTGGCAGTTATTTGTAGTGATGATTATTGTTTTGCAGGATTTCATGAAGATGAAATGAAAAGAATGTTCAAGGAGTTGAGTAGGTCAACTACATGCTCACATGGGGAGATCCATTAAAAATTGTATAGGGTGGATCAGAATTTCAAAACAAGGAAGCAAGTTGCGGTTTACATGCATTCACATACTACACAAACAAGGAGGTCCCTTTACTTAGAAAAAACGATAAAATCAGGATAAGGGTGAAATGTACAGGTGTTGTGGGCCAATCTACTAAAATAATTGAATGTTGTGGCCCTTCAACTAGAAGTAACTTAAAGTGCAAGTGAAAATATGTTACTAGTAAAAAATTAAATGGCCCTGGCAGTCCAAATCTTGAGGCCCAATGATGATTAAGATTGGTTGGTGAAAACAAAACAAGATGGCTATAAATGTTTATAGACGGGATCAGTTAAAGCTTTCACTTCCAAATATTTATCAAACATGATTGTTCAACAAATTTAGTCGAGGAGTAATTAAAAAAACTAGAGCTTGGTGTGTTAACTCAAAAGTTTACTAGGGAAAAGCAAAAGGCTAAACATATCATCAGTGGGTACTACAAAGTAAAATATAGGTTCTGAGAGATTATGCTTTAGAACGCCAAAGCACTAATCCTGGTACAACAGTTACGATAAATGTGTATCCTGAAGCATGCTTGTGGAGTACTACATAAATTTTAGAAGGATATATGTCTGTCTAGGTACATTAAAGTTGGGATTCAAATGTTCGTTAAGGTATTACCTAAGAGTAGATGGTATATTCTTGAAAGGCCCATATCCTAGGCAAGTGCTAACTACTTGTCACACCCCGAAACCGAAGGCGGAAACATTTTCGGGGCGGACTCCACGTTGAGTATCAAATCCAATGCACATAGTAAGCAAACTAAACAACCATTACATTACATATTATAATTTGCATTTGTTCAAAAATAAAGTGTTACAAGTGTTATACATATGTATCATATGAACAAAAGTAGAGACGTGTCTTCTACGTACTCCGTCTTCGTCAAAAGAATCGTTGGGTACCTGTCTAACGCGGACCTGAGAATACAAGCAGTTTGAAAATCAGCATAAAGCTGGTAAGTTCATAAGATGTTTGTTTTCTGAAAATGTTTAAGTTTCTTTAGTTTTCCGAGAAAGTTACGAATCCAAGAAAATCCCATATTTTCTTAAAAGTAGTGTTTAGTTAACTGTTTTCTTACACGATTCTGGTTATGTATAATTGTTATTCCAGGAAATTCCTATATTTTCCTAAAAGTAAAGTTTCAGTTAAAGACCACATTGTATGATTTCACACATAAAACTATTTACTGAAAATCATGGGATTACTATCCCGTAGCAGTTATAAGATACTTTGATATACACAAAACTATAGATAGATATAGATTGAAAACCATAGGACTATCATCTCGTATTAGATATAGATTCAAAACCATGGGATTATTATCCAGTACTACATATAGATTGAAAACCATGGGATTATTATCCCGTACTAGATATAGATTGAAAACCATGGGATTAGATTGAAAACCATGGGATTATTATCCCGTACTAGATATAGATTGAAAAACATGGGATTATTATCCCGTACTAGATATAGATTCAAAACCATATTATCCCGTACTAGATATAGATTCAAAACCATATGACTACCATCCCGTACTAGATATAAGATACTATAGATAGAAAGTAGATATGAAATTCAATCCGTGAATAAACATATCTTAATACGTATTGTGAGTCGGGTAACCATGCTGATACAACAAGGAGACCTCCTTGACGTTTGTCAGACGTCGAAACGATATCCAAAATTTGTCACGGCAGGCGTGCCCGCCTAACTGTAGCTAGCAGTTAAGGTGTTAGATTGTCAGTCCCGAATAGATCTATCCACAAATTCCATGCTCTCCCTCCATGAGACTCTGGTTACACTTCCGAGGAGGATTTACTAATAATAAATGATGATGAACCTCAAAATCTAGTATTATATTATTTACAGTGTTCTCGGACGTTATCAAACATACTAATCGTTTAGAAACATAATACAATACAAACAGTACAATGAAATGATCTGGCAATATATTCTAAATTAAACAGAGATAAACTGAATCAGACATAGTTTATCTATTAACTTTATGTAAATCTATATTCATAAAACAAGAACTAAAGATCCCAAATTATTCCCATAATAATTTAATTGGTTTGGTTGTTTCCTTTACTGAAATTCACGAAGTTATAGTTGAGAAAACATCCCTTATGCTCAACATAATACATAAGGGGTAAAGATATTTAAAGGTTAGCTAGATATTTATAGAAATACATCAGTTTTAGTTTTTTGAAAACATTTGTAGTTTTGCTTGTATTCCCCCCCCCCCCCCTGAAAACATTGAAAAACACGGAAAAAGGGTAGGGGTATGAACTCACCAATCGTGAAATGTGTTGGTTTGGATGCTAAACGTCAGTTCAAGGTTTGAAAACGCGCGTGCTTCCTATGTAATGTAAAATGATACACATTTGTATCTAATTAGACTTTAATTCACTAATTAGATATGATTATTTACTCTAGGATGCGAAAACACCTCATATCAAGAGTTTGGAGCGACCCGGGTGACATCTAAGGACGTATATGGCTTGGATATTGTGTTTACTCTTCAAGAGTAAACTCCTTATGGAGTTTTCGGCCCTAAGACCATGTCCACATGACTTCACGGCCGTGAACTCATGGATGATGGGTTTTAAGGTGCTAAATGGTTTTATTTCACTTGGGAAAATTGGCTAGGATCAAATCTATGGCATAGGAGTGGATTAAACTTACAAACGGACCATTTAATGGAGTTTACAGCAGTAAACTAGGAGTTTACAGCCGTAAACTCCCCCACACACAATCCTTATGTGTTTTGGTGGTGCTAGGACAATCACATGTGATTCAAACTCATTTTACAAGCCTTGGATGGAATTTAGGGTATCATTTGACTATGTTATAGGGGTTTACGGCTCAGGAACCCATCCATGGGGGGTTTACGGCTGTGAACTCCTATAGGGAGGGTTTTCATTGAGTTTAAGGATTCTAATTTGTTTGTGGTTGATTCTAGAATTTATTCCAAGGCTATTGGTGTGTTTAAATGGCATTTTAACACTTTAAAATGAGTTTACTCCCCATGAAGAGGAGTTTACAGCCCAAGCATGTTCTTGGACAATAAACTCATGTTTACTCTTCAAAAATGATGTTCAATGTGTTCTAAGTCCCGTTTGGTAAGCCCCTAAGTCATATCTAAGCTCCAAAGGTCGATTGGAAGGGTTTAAAGGCTCAAAAACCCATTTTATATGTGTTCACGGCCCAAGGGTGTTCCAAGGCCATAAACACATGATTATGGTCCTATTCCATGATTTGAACTCGAATTTGAAGGTCTAAGATGCTATAATAGGAGTTAGGGTAGTTACCTTAGTGATTTGGAGCTTAAATTTGATGTTTTTGGACCTTAATCTTGAGTTTGAGGAGAGAGGTTAGAGAGAGAGTAGTGAGAGAGAGGAAAGGCTTCAAATGAAGTCTTTTGAGATTTAAATAGGTCCTAAGTTCGGGACACAGTGGAATTCTACCCGATACCGATGTTTAACGAGGCTTTTGGTCGCACCTGATTAAGATGTCGTAAGCCGATATGGTTGAAACTAAAATGTTTCCGATTACTAATATGGAGTGTTAAAATGAGTTCTCAAAAATAATAACTTAATTTAAAACTTAAACGGAAACAATTCGAAAGAGACGAATTTTATGGATGGAAACGGGTTACGGCGATGGAGCAAACTTTGGGTTGTCACATTATCCCCCCGTTAGAGGGAATTTCGTCCCGAAATTAAAACGTTAAATGAGACTCAAGGATTTTGAAAGACATACGGATACTTCAATTTTATCGGATCTTAACGCTCCTAATGAATTCTTGTCTTCGTATGGCATTCCGACGAACCTTCGTTATCGGTATATGGTTTTGTTTCGTATGTTTAATCTCTCGATCTATGGTTTCGATTGACTTCTCCATGAGGTTCAGACTTTCGTTGGTTTTGGTCACATTGAAGGGATTACTAGGGTTTCGTCGGGTAAGAACTTCTTATGAATAAATACGTGGAATACCGGGTGGATGCTGCTATTTTCTGAAGGTAGTCGGAGTTTGTAAATCATGGGGTCGATCCCAACGAGGATCTCGAAGGGTCCAATGTACCTCAGGTTGAGTTTTCCGCTGTTTTCTAGGCGTACCATGTCTCTCCAGAGTAAGACCTCCAACAATATGGTACATCCTTCTGTGTTAGAATAGTTAAGGTTTTGGCGATTCAGGAAAATTTCTTGATGAACCTGCAATAGTAGCCAACGAGACCCAAGAATTGACGGGTTTCTGTGGGTATTTTCGGTGCCGACTACTTCTCTAATTTCTTGATCTTATGAGGATTCCACACGTATGTCTTCATTGTCTACTACATGACCAACGGAAGTGGTTTGATCGATGGGCATCACTACGAGCTTATAGTGACCGTATCGAGTCCGACATACTGTCTAAGGAACATCACTCTCGTGGACTCGTAGTTGATGGTATCTTGTCGTAAGGTTTATCTTTGAGAAGTGGTTGGTTCTCTGAAGTGGATCGAAATGGTCATCTATTCGAGGAAAGAGGATATTGGTTTTGACGGTCAACTCATAAAGCTGACTGGATAACTCCTGCATTACTGCTGGCACTAATCGTCATGGGGATTTGGCTACGAGGGTAGTTCCAGGAATTAGGCCGATGCAAAACTCGACTCGACACTCGGGAGGAATTCCTAGAAGCTCTTTGGGAAAAGGCACCAGGAAAGTTGTAGACCTCGGGGATGCAACTTCCTATTTCTCAATGGTCACATAGGCTAGGAATTTATGGCACACCCTTTTGGGAAACCTTTTGAGCTTTGATGCAGGAAATGATATGAAGATTTGAGCTAAACTTATCGCCATAGATCGTGAGGGTTTGACCAGAGGGAAGGTTGAGACGAATGGATTTTTGGTAATAAAGGATATCCGCATGATTGGAACTCAATCAATCAATGCCAATGATAACATCAAAGCTCTCTATGGAAATCGACATTAGGTCGATGAGAAAGAAATGATCATTCTGTTGGATTAATGTCTAAGTCCATAACTATAATTGGTAAGACTTGACCCGACCCGGCATGGTCCATTTGGGTTGCATGGCATCATGCACTTGGATAGACTATAATGAGAGAAATAAGACACTTACGGTTATTAATATATTATAAGTTCTAGTATATTAATAATAAGAATAATGAGATTATTTAATTAGTATTGATCAAGAATTAATCTAGAATTAATTAAGTGATCAAAAGAAGACTAATTAAATATATGGGTTGATTGTGTAAATCATTCATTCTTATATATGTGGGCTTGTGATCCAAGATTCCTTATGTTGGACTAAGTCCATGGGGTGACCCATGGATACTCCATGGAGGTTAAAATCCATGGAGCATAAGGAATGGGTAAAGTCATGAGTTACATGGTGTAACCCTAATAGCCACCATATAAAAGAAACCCATGGCTCAAGAAATCGTGACTATGACTAACACTATGTGTATGTATAAGGGCTACACGATTTCATGAAGTGTTCTAATTTCTCTCTAAGTTATTCCAAGTGCTTATGGTGTTGTGTGAACCATTTGAGGTGTCACACTTGGGGCACTAGGCACTCAAGCTTCATGAAGACAAGCACTATCAAAGAGGTATGTATTCTATCTTGTTATATCCATTATTTTGTATGCTAGATTAGGATAATACCTTGGATGTTCATATTTGCATGTATAATAGAGAAAACATAGATCCAAGGTATTTAGGGTTGCATGTACACTTAGGAGTGTTAGAATGCTCATAACCCAACAGTGGTATCAGAGCCTAGGCTTGTTTTCTTGTTATACCTGCAATAGAAGCTGAAAAATCGAGTTTTGATGCTGTCAGCCCAGCTGACTCGCCGAGTCCATGAAGGGACTCGACGAGTCCAAGGCAAAATGCATCCAACTCGCCGAGTTGAGTTCATGCACTCGACGAGTTGGACCCCAGACAACATATCTTCGAGGTTTTTGGCTAGAAATGGACTAGGAACATTACCCTAAGGTGTTTTGAACTTATAAACTTGTTTTTAAATGTGGTAATGTTCATGCTAATCCATTTTCAAGATAATTGTCAATAGATTCATGTTTTGTATTAGTTTAAAGGTTAGACTAATTACATGAAAAAGTTTGATTTGAATTATCTTGTTCTTATGAGTTGCTTAGATTAATAGAAAAGTTGAGTGAAAAAGTTGTTTTCAATCCAAATTAATCTAAGAGTTGAGTATAAAATGTGTTTGTGTAACTTATCCTTAAGTTACATGAAGAGTCACATTAAAGACTCATAAAACTCATAAAGTTGGCAAAGG
The DNA here is from genome assembly GCF_052625555.1 of Lactuca saligna. Classification (NCBI taxonomy): domain Eukaryota; kingdom Viridiplantae; phylum Streptophyta; class Magnoliopsida; order Asterales; family Asteraceae; genus Lactuca; species Lactuca saligna. Next base: position 93,621,065 of record NC_136419.1, on the reverse strand, counting down.
TTACAAAAAGATGAAGAGTCTTGTCCTTAAGTTATGGAGGTTCAAGAGTCACTTCATTAAAAAATAAATAAATAAAATATGTAACCTTAATTAATTCCATAAGTTATAAAATAAAGAAAAAAATTAATTCTTTATTAATTTAAAGTCTTCCATAATTTGTCCACAAGTTATGGAACTTGAAGAGTTTTTGGATTAAAACTACTTTAAATACATAAGTTATGGAATTAATTAGTTTTGAATAGTTTCAAAACTTTCCCTCAAGTTTTGGAATTTGTAAAGTTTTCTCTTATGAATACTTTAATTCCAAGTTAGCCCTTAGAATTTTAAAAGTTAAAATTCAACCCTTATACTTTATAATATTATAAGTTAATAATATTTATATGTATAAGAGTAAAGTCGGTCTTACTGCTAGTACGCCTCATTCACGAAGCCGGTCTATAAGGTGGGTATAAGGTTGTTGCCTATAAAATGGCAACTTAATGGGTGTTCACTCTCACCCACCGCTTGCTTGACTGGTGGAGGGTCGTTAGCCGAACGGGTTTGACAGGACTATAATTCTCCCTTCATTAAAAGTATTAATGATAAATACTAAGTAACTAAACTCTAAATAATACCCAATCTTAGTTACTTAGGAAAAATGTGAATAAGGTGCTAATCCATGAAATTACACTTTGCACTTTGTTTAAGTCGGTTAGTGGAGCGTGTGTGGTTAACCGGCACACTAACTCGCATTTAACAAGGTAGGCAAAGGGTAACTTAATGTTTATCATAGTATCGATGGAGCGTGTGTGGTTAACCGGCACATCGATTGAGGGATAAACACTTAAGGGTACCCAGTAATTTGCATGGTTACTTCACACCTTGTTTTGTGATCCTCGGCATCCCAGTCACAAAACCTGAAGGGCACACTCGAGATTGAAACATGCCATTGAACAGTTCAATGAATCTCAAAAGATCTAGGAGTTTCAAAACCAATTAAAACCTAATAATACATTTCGTTTATCTTGGTGGAAATTGGTGAATCGTCATTCACCTACCTTCAAATTGTTTTATAGCTTGGATTACGGCATACCTCTTCTAAGTTATAAAATAGTTTGTTGGGTCCTAGCCTTAATATTTTCATATTGGGTGTCATATTAAGGACTCAAAGATCAACTATCTTGAATATCTCCCATAACATGTCTGGATTAGACATTTATGATCTTCCCAAATCTCTTGAAACAAGCTTTCCTAAATGAAGATGATGTCCCATGGATATCATACTTCTTTCTCCTCCTCCGATTATTCTCCCTAACCCACAAGTTCTTGAAAAGTTTAAGGTCACTCAAGCCCTATTGGCAAGGCAAGATCTAGGTGTGATCACATCTTGGAGATGTAGTCACATATTGACAAGCCGGGAGAGTTGGGTGTCAAAGTCTTGAGAAAGTTGGTGGTTCAATCACTTTCTAAGTCACATAGTGAGTTCTTTTGGAACACCTATGAAACAGACTATGACAAGACCCTTAATGATCCTATCTATTTGCTAAGATCAACTTCCTGAAACTTTATGGACATTAACAATAGTGACACAGGAAATCCAGGAAAGCATTCTCTTCCCAATGGAAAGGGATCGGCCATAGTCAACTCGGTTGAACAAATGGTAAAGAGAAAAGCTAAGTCTGTAATAGTCCTGTGTACCATTATCAAAGGGTCCATATGTTTATATTGCCAAAGTAAGGGTCATTAGTTGCGAAGCTGCCTAATTTACCTAAGGATGTTAAAGTCAATAAGATTGACTCTACTTCAGGTAAAAGTCCACAAATCTAACTCTATTAAGTTTCTATTCTGAGATTCCTGATACATGTTGTGACTGGGTCACATGGTAATGTTTTAAGAATCAAAGAAAAGTAAAGGAACTTAAAGAAAGAATATGTTGAATCTGATCGCATAGATGGATTTCTATCGCGTAGTTTGAAGATCGGATTCTTGAGCTACTTCTTAGGAGTTATGAGATATTGCTAAGGAATAGACAACAACAAGTTTTCGTATGGATTGTAAGGATAAGTTTTTCCGCATAGTTTTAAAATAAAAAGAAAATTTTGATTTTATTTATTTTAAAATATCCTTACAATGACATTTGAGGAAAAATTGTTGCTTATACAATTCCATTAATAGCAAGAGTGGAAATATGAAATTGATTCTTTCATTTGTGGTAATGTCTAAATTTACCAAACAAGGAAAGATTCTCATCATCCAAAGTCTCAATTGGACCGGGACTTGGAATCATGCAAATTCTATAGCATGATGAATGAGAACTTTCGAGTATTGGAAAATTAAGACTAATTACTTATTCACATGAATGTGTGAGTCAAGTAATGGACTAAGGGATCGAGTACATAGTCATGTGCACTGATTAAGTCCACCACAAAAGATATAAGGCTATTCGTCATATTTTACTAGAGTTCAGTAAATATGATTATACTTACAAGCTTAAGTGTAACTCTGAGACATTGGAAAAGGTTCCAATGCATGGCAGAGCGGATAAGAAGAATCAAGTTAGGCAGAAGGATAAAAGTTTCTCAAATCTGAAAAGATGGGAGAGTACTTTAGTATCAGTTTTGTGATCATCTTAATGATTAAGAAACCATATCAAAGCTTAGTTCTCTAAGGAAGTCTTAGTGCAGTCTTATGACTACGAAGAAGGGATCTTGAATTGTTGAAATGGTTAAATCAAGAAGATGAGTCATACTTCGTTCCAATACAAGTGTTAGAGTCATACTCCAAGATTGTAATTTGAGTGACATGTCCTTAAAGAGGGTTTAAAACACTTGACAAATGTAAGAGTAAAAGTTTTCTACTCTTTTACATTTGAAATTGGTAAGTTGTGATGTTTTGGATAAAACAAAGACCAACTTAGGCCAATTGTGTGAAGTGTTTGTCTTGATTAGAATCCACACTATCTCTTGGATATTTGACAAGGGAGTCTTATAGGTCAAGAGGACAGTGGGAGTCTTAAAGGTCTTGAAAGTCTCAAGAACTAATCAAGAGTAAAACCTAAAGTTCTTCACTAGCACACGACTTAAGGTTTATAACCTATCGTGTTGACATATTCTGTGCCCATTCCAGTTAGAGTTGGCTTTGCATATGAGTTCTTAGAGTTCTCAATGTGTTGCACAACAACTTGGAAGCAATGGTAGGCCCTTGAGCTACCAGGTGGCAAGAAATTAAGATTGAGTTCAATCCATATGGTTTTGGATTTGTCATTATCCTTGTCTTGTGATTATGGTTTTGACAAATTCATATGGGTAGGAACTCATACACCAATTAATCTAAGTGTCATAAGGTTTCTCTCTGATTCATGAAAATGATGGTGAGGAAACACTTCCACTAAGTAGATTTTAGTTAGATAGCAATTGTGATATTTGCATTCTCAAAGTCGTTAGTGGAGCGTGTGTGGTTTACCGGCACACTAACTTGGACTTGTGAGAAATGGCAAAGGTCAAAACGATCAAGACTATGATTACGGCATCCCTTTTCATAGTTCTTAAAATTGCTTTGACACACTCATGAGCTATCTAAGGGAAGGTGTATGTTTTTGATAAAGTCTTATCAAAAACAATCTAGTATCAGAAATTTGAACTTTGGTAAGAAAGTCAATAAAGTATTGATTTCTAGAAGTCGAGCTTTCTGAGTATATGTCAAAGCTAGTGGGAGCATAAGTGTTATGCTAATAATCATCATGTTAGTGGGAGCATGATAATTACGATAAGTATTGCAAGCTATCAATGTTAATTATAGAAAACAAAAGGTTTCAATTGGGAAAAAGTTGTTTTGCTATAATTAAGGGAGAGGAAATTATACTTCATCTCAAATCTATAAGCTTAGATCGTGAGGTTTTAATCATTTAGTCAAGGATATATATGAATTTCATATTGGAATGGCTCAACATAAGGAAATTCTGTATATGGGTCCATTATTTGCGTTCCTAAATTCGATTATGATTACGGCATCCCTTTTCATAATCTGAATTATGAGAACTTGGCAAATTGAAATGGAAATGTTATAGCAAAAGACTGGTTTAGTCTTTATGTGAGACATCATGAATCGTGTCCCATATGCTTCGGATATAGGATTGATTACATGTGCTATATTCATCCTTTCTAAAATTTTCCAAATGCCTAGGGCGTTAAGAATGGAAAAGGTTTAGAACTGGATATGACTAAAAAGGATTAAACAATTATCGAGGACAATCTAAGGTTTACCAAAGACTGGTTTCTCAAGGACAATTGGAAGTATAGTGATAATTCTGGAAGGACCATATTGACATAATCTGTAAGGAGGCAACTCTTGTTCAGAAGTGATAGTCAAAATGAATTCGGAAATGTTTCAAAGTTAGAATTTTCAATCTGTGTAAGATTAAGGAAACTTAATGCAAGAAGGATGGTTCCAAGGACTTGATCTCCTTTGGAATGCTCTGTAATGATTGTTGTTAAGTCTTTCTGACTTTGTGCATAATCATTACAAGAGGATCGATGCATATAAGTTTAGAATCTAACAGATTTTAGTAAATGACATGAATTTGGAATTCTTGCATTTGCAGTAAGGATTTGGGAGTGTGAAAAGAGAATCATTGAAGTTATGTTCATTTGATCTAGTTCACAAAATAAAGATCATAGACAAACATATTATGCATACTTGGTGTATGGCATGACTATTGTTTAGAAAAACATAGTGTGCATGCTTGGAGCATGGGACAACTATTGTTTTAAATTCAAGAATAATGTTGATAGCTGAAACAATATACAATGAATAATGTGTAATCATATGGTGATAAATAAAAAGTGTTTTATTTATATTCATAAGTTCTGAGACCATATTGGATTCAATTATTATTGTGTTTCACTTTGCATGTTTTGACTTCCCGAATAAACTAGGTTATTCTTCCGGAATGACTAAGTTATTCAAACCATCCACAGTCGGTCATATGTTGGAAGTAGATATGAATTAAGACTGTCATGGGTTGGCTTGTAGAGGTCTAAGCTGTTGGACAAAGGGCTACAACACTCATGAGTGCTCATAAGTTCTGAGTATTGGATTCAACCCGCGCTCATTGGAATCACTTCATGGATTTTATCACGAGTGATCATGAGACGATAATATCTTATATTCTTCAAACCTAGAGATATGAGTTGTTACTATGAGTTGGTTGTACATTGATTGCACGAAACTGCATTTGGTAACTCGGTGCTATAAAACGTGCCTTTGTGTATGATTCAACAAGTAGTAGAACAAGCCATATGAGTCGAAGTTTATCCATTCCTTTTACCTTCGGGATAAAAGCGATATCTGTGGGCCCCTCGATGATTTCATGATGACAAATGGAAGTGCTCGGCCGGGCCAGGACTGATTTGATTTGTTCAATTAGTCAGTCGTCATAAATCGGAAATCGGGAAACAACTAATGGACAGAGAGAATGATTATAATCCATGTCTCAGTCCATATGATATCTAGAATGGAGGAATATATGATCCCTTATCTAATGGACAAGTCGTTGACAAAGATCAGAGTTCATCTACAAGGTCAGAGTTCGACAGAAGCTTTTGAGAGCTACGATTGCTAGTTGGTTCCTGAAGTCATACGCAATAATAGTTTTAGACTTATCCAAGTGGGAGACTGTTGGATTAATGTCTAAGTCCATAACTATAATTGGTAAGACTTGACCCGACCCGGCATGGTCCATTTGGGTTGCATGGCATCATGCACTTGGATAGACTATAATGAGAGAAATAAGACACTTACGGTTATTAATATATTATAAGTTCTAGTATATTAATAATAAGAATAATGAGATTATTTAATTAGTATTGATCAAGAATTAATCTAGAATTAATTAAGTGATCAAAAGAAGACTAATTAAATATATGGGTTGATTGTGTAAATCATTCATTCTTATATATGTGGGCTTGTGATCCAAGATTCCTTATGTTGGACTAAGTCCATGGGGTGACCCATGGATACTCCATGGAGGTTAAAATCCATGGAGCATAAGGAATGGGTAAAGTCATGAGTTACATGGTGTAACCCTAATAGCCACTATATAAAAGAAACCCATGGCTCAAGAAATCGTGACTATGACTAACACTATGTGTATGTATAAGGGCTACACGATTTCATGAAGTGTTCTAATTTCTCTCTAAGTTATTCCAAGTGCTTATGGTGTTGTGTGAACCATTTGAGGTGTCACACTTGGGGCACTAGGCACTCAAGCTTCATGAAGACAAGCACTATCAAAGAGGTATGTATTCTCTCTTGTTATATCCATTATTTTGTATGCTAGATTAGGATAATACCTTGGATGTTCATATTTGCATGTATAATAGAGAAAACATAGATCCAAGGTATTTAGGGTTGCATGTACACTTAGGAGTGTTAGAATGCTCATAACCCAACACATTCGAGGTAAGGGTACAACCTATGAATCTATCGCTAATGTCCTCTTTCTCGTTTGTTAAACATCTCGATGGTAGACATTTCGGTTACTATTGGAGGACTACGGTTACGGTGATGTTTGATTGAATGAGTAACAGATTTTCTTTCAACAATATAATCAAAAAGGATTATGAGTATAAGAGCTATCGAGGAAGAATGTATATACTTGTGGCAATGGTGGGATCGGCAGCTGCCTCACCTTGTCGTATAGCTAGGAATCTTACAATATTGCCAATTGCTGCTGCTTTGGGGCAATTTCTCTTGAAATTCCCTACTTCGCCGCAACCGTAGCAGGCCCGACTGACGCCTACTCTGGATGATTGGTTGGTTGATTGGGCTGGTTTTATGCAGCTTCGAGCAAGGTGGCCCTTCTTGCCACAGTTGTTATAGAGTCTTTCCGACATGGTCCAGGAGTACGATGATGGTAGTTGCATTTGTCGCACCAAGGAAGGGTACCAGTATATCCACTGGTTGGAGTCTGAGTCCTAGATCCAATGGCGGTGACAGCAGCAGGGACAGTAGCAGCGTTGACTGCTATTGTTTGTTGTTTCTTAGAAGATCCGTGTGTACTTTGGGCCTTCCTCTTGTTCCAGAATTTCTTTTTACTTCCACCACTACTCTTAGTTAGCCGAGGAGCGGTGGTCTCCTCATCAGGGTTATCTTTGTGATCGATAAGAATTTGCGCAAGACATTTGGCGTTGTCGTAAGTATCCGGCCTCGTAGCTAAGACGTTTCCCATGGTTGGCTGGGTCAACCCCCAGATGACTCTCAATCTTTTTACTCTCTGGGGTAACCATTCCCGGATAGAGTAGTGCCAGGTTATCGAACCTTGAAGTATAAGCGGCTATGTTGGAACCTTGCATCTTTAGATTCCATAGTTCATGCTCCAACTTTTGCATCTCGCCCCGTGGGTAATACTCAGTAAGAAGAAGATCCTTCATGGCCTCCCAACCCATAGCATTAGCTACAGGTAAAGTTAAGGATTCGACTCTGCCATTCCACTAAGTCAAGGCTTTATCGGTGAAGGTACAAGCGGCGAACTTCACTTTATCCAATTCAGAGCAAGCATAAATTTTGAAAATAGATTCGATTTTCTCGAACAATCGAGTAAGGGAAATGACACCTCTAGTGCCATCGAAGGATGTGGGTTTCGCATTCATAAAATCTTTATAGGAACACTCCTTTCGGTGCCCCTGGCTACCTTCCTGGTTTTGAGGTTGGGGACCACCTTCTGAATTACCGGGGTTCATTTGCAACATGGCTGTTGTCATTGCAGCAAAGAACTGCCTGAAGCGATACAAGATCAAATTGAGGAGGAGGTGGTGGCGGAGGAGGATTGTTGTTGTTCTTTGAGCTAGGTCTCTTTCTTGGAGGCATCTTGATCTAAAAATATCAGGGAAAGAGAGGATCATAAGTCCTCTAGATTGAGTCATGAGATATGGAATAGTGGATATCTCAGTAAATCAGATATAGGATTCTATTAAGGGATAAAGCAGGAAAGAGTTATCAAAGTAACTAAATTATCGCTAAAGGAATGATCAAGGAACAACGCGTGAATGAGGATTTATACAAAGAATTTGGTCCGAGAAATACTCCCATAGTATTTCATGTCTCGTTGTAACGACGACTCATTGTTTGGGTATTGGGTAAGTTTTAGGCATGCCGCAAACCACAGTCACTCCCAAGCACATGTTGGCCGTGTCTCAAATGAATATAGTTGGCCAGGCTATATTGATCCTTGACACGACTACATAACTGCCCAGGTTTAACCGCAGTGTACAACACCCATTTACTTATGTTTTGTTCTACTTATAGTTCTGGATTTTGACGTTTAGGTATACTTGTATACTTTTGAAAATACTTATATTTTGAGGTATACTTTTAGTTCAGAGCACTTAGGCCCCTTAGTGTTTATAGTCTTATACCATGTAAGGTCTGGTATACTTAGTTCACTATAAACAAGGGCTCTGATACCAATATGTCACACCCCGAAACCGAAGGCGGAAACATTTCCGGGGCGGACTCCACGTTGAGTATCAAATCTAATGCACATAGTAAGCAAAGTAAACAACCATTACATTACATATTATAATTTGCATTTGTTCAAAAGTAAAGTGTTACAAGTGTTATACATATGTATCATATGAACAAAAGTAGAGACGTGTCTTCTATGTACTCCGTCTTCGTCAAAAGGATCGTTGGGTACCTGTCTAACACGGACCTGAGAATACAAGCAGTTTGAAAATTAGCATAAAGCTGGTGAGTTCATAAGATGTTTGTTTTCTGAAAATGTTTAAGTTTCCTTTAGTTTTCCGAGAAAGTTACAAATCCAAGAAAATCCCATATTTTCTTAAAAGTAGTCTTTAGTTAACTGTTTTCTTACACGATTCTGGTTATGTATAATTGTTATCCGAGGAAAATCATATATTTTCCTAAAAGTAAAGTTTCAGTTAAAGACCACATTGTATGATTTCACACATAAAACTATTTACTGAAAATAATGGGATTTTTATCCCGTACCAGTTGTAAGATAGTTTGATATACACAAAACTATAGATAGATATAGATTGAAAACCATAGGACTATCATCTCGTACTGGATATAGATTCAAAACCATGGGATTATTATCCCGTACGAGATATAGATTGAAAACCATGGGATTATTATCCCGTACGAGATATAGATTGAAAACCATGGGATTATTATCCCGTACTAGATATAGATTGAAAAACATGGGATTATTATCCCGTACTAGATATAGATTCAAAACCATGGGATTATTATCCCGTACTAGATATAGATTCAAAACCATGGGACTACCATCCCGTACTAGATATAAGATACTATAGATAGAAAGTAGATATGAAATTTAATCCGTGAATAAACATATATTAATATGTATTGTGAGTCGGGTAACCATGTTGATACAACAACGAGACCTCCTTGATGTTTGTCAGATGTCGAAATGATATCCAAAATTTGTCACTGCAGGCATGCCCGCCTAACTGTAGCTAGCAGTTAAGGTGTGGGATTGTCAGTCCCGAATAGATCTATCCACAAATTTCATGCTCTCCCTCCAGGAGACTCTGATTACACTTCCGAGGAGGATTTACTAATAATAAATGATGACGAACCTCACAAGCTAGTATTATATTATTCACGGTGTTCTCGGACGTTATCAAACATACTAATCGTTTAGAAACAGAATACACTACAAAAAGTTTGATACAATGAAATGATCTGGCAATATATTCTAAATTAAACAGAGATAAACTGAATTTGACATAGTTTATCTATTAACTTTATGTAAATCTATATTCATAAAACAAGAACTAAAGATCCCAAATTATTCCCATAATAATTTAATTGGTTTGGTTGTTTCCTTTACTGAAATTCACAAAGTTATAGTTGAGAAAACATCCCTTATGCTCAATATAATACATAAGGGGTAAAGATATTTAAAGGTTAGCCAGATATTTGTAGAAATACATTAGTTTTAGGTTTTTGAAAACATTTTTATTTTTGCTTGTATTCCCCATCCCCCCTGAACACATTGAAAAACACGGAAAAAAAGGTACGGGTATGAACTCACCAATCGCGGAATGTGTCGGTTTGGATGCTAAACGTCAGTTTGAAAATGTGCGTGGTTCCTAGGTAATGTAAAATGATACACATGTGTATCTAATTAGACTTTAATTCACTAATTAGATATGATTATTTACTCTAGGACGCGAAAACACCTCAAATCAAGCGTTTGGAGCGACGCGGGTGACATCTAAGGATGTATATGGCTTGGATATTGTGTTTACTCTTCAAGAGTAAACTCCTTATGGAGTTTTCGGCCCTAATACCATGTCCACATGAGTTCACAGCCGTGAACTAATGGATGATGGGTTTTAAGGTGCTAAATGGTCTTATTTCACTTAGGAAAATTGGCTAGGATCAAATCTATGGCATAGCAGAGGATTAAACTTACAAATGGACCATTTAATGGAGTTTACAGCAGTAAACTAGGAGTTTATGGCCGTAAACTCCCCCAAAAACAATCCTTATGTGTTTTGGTGGTGCTAAGACAATCACATGTGATTCAAACTCATTTTACAATCCTTGGATGGAATTTAGGGTATCATTTGACTATGTTATAGGAGTTTACGGACCAGGAACCCATCCTTGGGGGGGTTTACGGCCATGAACTCCTATAGGGAGGGTTTTCATTGAGTTTAAGGCTTCTAATTTGTTTGTGGTGGATTCTAGAATTTATTCTAAGGCTATTGGTCTGTTTAAATGACATTTTAACACTTTAAAATGAGTTTACTCCCCATGAAGAGGAGTTTATGGCCCAAGCATGTTCTTGGACAGTAAACTCATGTTTACTCTTCAAAAATAATGTTCAATGTGTTCTAAGTCCCGTTTGGTAAGCCCCTAAGTCATATCTAAGCTCCAAAGGTCGATTGGAAGGGTTTAAAGGCTCAAAAACCCATTTTATATGTGTTCACGCCCCAAAGGTATTCTAGGGCCGTAAACACATGATTATGGTCCTATTCCATGATTTGAACTCGAATTTGAAGGTCTAAGATACTATACTAGGTGTTAGGGTAGTTACCTTGGTGATTTGGAGCTTAAATTTGATGTTTTTGGACCTTAATCTTGAGTTTGAGGAGAGAGGTTACAGATAGAGAGAGAGAGAGAGTAGTGAGAGAGAGGAATGGCTTCAAATGAAGTCTTTTGAGCTTTAAATAGGTCCTAAGTTTGGGACACAGTGGAATTCTACCCGATACCGATGTTAAACGAGGCTTTTGGTCGCACCCGATTAAGATGTCGTAACCCGATATGGTTGAAACTAAAAGGTTTCTGATTACTAATATGGAGTGTTAAAATGAGTTCTAAAAATGTTTAGACACCCATTAAGTCATAATATAAATCTCAAAAATAATGACTTAATTTAAAACTTAAACGGAAACAATTCGAAAGAGACAAATTTTATGGACAGAAACGGGTTACGACGATGGAGAAAAAAATTTGGGTTGTCACACTGTTGTGGGTCTACACTCAAACAATGGAATCTACCTAGTAGCATATGCACTCGTAGAGATAGAAACAACTATTTCTTAGACCTGGTTCATGGAACTATTAGGAGAAGACTTAGATTTGGGAGAAAATTCAAAATTTACCTTTATTTGTGATAGAAAATTGGTATGTTTCACCTGATTATTTCTCATGTTAGTGTAGCTTACTTTATATTTTTATAAAGTAAACTAAGTATATTTGTACTTGTTTAGGGATAATACGAGTTGTTGCAAATGTATTCCCCAATGCAGAACATATGTTTTGTTTGAGGCATATTCAAAATAATATTAAGAAATAGTGGAAAGGAAAAGAGTTGAGTGACAAGCTTGAGGAATATAGTAGTGTAACAACAATAAATCACTTTAACTATATAATGGATGGTTTGAAGAAAATTAATGAAGAAGCTCATGCTTTGTTGTGTAAGATTCCTATAGTGACATGGTCTATATTTCACTTTAGTGGTATGTCACTAACAAGTTGTTGAGTTTTATGTTTTTTTGAATATAAAATGTGTAATTTTCGTTATTAATATTTTTTAGATACGTAGGGTACACACTAATTGTTTGTTGAACAATATTTGAGAGGTATTCAATGCTAAGATAGATGAAGGTAGGGATAAACCAATCATCACCTTCTTAGAGTATATTATAGAGCATCTCATGAAGAGATTATGTGTTGTGCAAAGGAAATAGATAAGTGTCAAGGGGAATTTATTCCTACTGTAACAATAATTTTAGAGGATAACACAATATGTAGCTAAGTATATTGGGGAAAGAAAGTGCCAAGTGGCAAGCAAATGGTAGGATCAATATGTGTTAAAGTATAATGAAAGAACTTGCACTTGTAGGTTTTAGGAGATTGCCGGTTTTTCATGTAGACAAGTTGTTTTTGCTATATGGATAAAAATTCAAAATGGAGAATATGCCCCTAATGTTGAGGATTAGGTCCATCCATGATATACGTTATCAATATGGAGTGCCATGTATCTGAACAAAATTGATCTAATAAATGGTCGTTCAATGTGGCAAAAAATTAACTATCCATTCACTTTAACTCCACCAAAACATCACACACAACTTTTTTATTTCAACCAGGCTAAATATCTACTTTGAATGTCAATATGTATGTTTATGTTTTAACTACAATATATACATATATATATATATATATATATAATATATATATATATATATATATATATATATATATATATATATATATATATATATATATATATAGGTTAGGAGATCAAAAAAGAATAGAAAGAGAGGTATTGATGAGCCAAACAACCAAACCACTAAATTCGGCATGAAATTTCTTACGGTCACATGTTCAAAGTGTCATAACAAGGGGCACAATTCTAGAACATGTAATGGGCAGGGAGGCATTGGTGAAGTTGGAGCAGAGGGGAAGAAGCAGGCATAGGGAAGACACAGAGAAAGTAGTTAGTTGGATGTTTAGGTAATAAGGTCTTGTGAAACATAAATTATGGTTTTGTTTTTTAAATTTGTAATATTTTTATGGGTTAAGACCTTCCATCATTATGTATTTTGAACCTAAGTGTCATATTTAAAGTTGTGTATGTTGGGTTTTATCAACAATATGCTTATGAATTACATTTGCAAACCATAAAAGAGATGCATGTATAACAATGTACATATGAAATACCATTTCTAATCATTCAAATAAATGCAATTCTAACAATGTATACACGAAAATGCACATTAAAACTACTTATTTATAACAAACTACATTACATTAAACTTCTGTTGACTTCATGTCTTACATAAACCTTCATACAACTAAATGAAGCCAAAAATCCCTATACCATCATAATCCATAAACCCTTAAACTAGTTAGATGCTTACAAAAGAAACCAAAACCTCCCATCCCATTACCATCCAAATTCAACAACTAATTTACTAGTTAAAATAAAACAAAAAAAATACCCATGAACAGAACACCATCAACTGGTAGTTCCACATTTTTGCACTTATAATTGCAATCCTCTCTTCCAATTGATTCATTGATCTTATCAAACCTGGAACTATCACCAATGCCCTATGACACACCGGAGGTAAAGCAACCATACAAACCCACGTCTTGAACAGTTCAAGAATTTCCTTCCAAGGTTATGATGCATCAACGATGTCACCTTTGTTGTTTCTATTCCACATCTACAACTCGTCATTTTCGACACTTATAGAAGACTTTTCCAAATGGATGCATAGTAGAGTGAGAGTAGATGGGGGTGGGAGAAGGGTTTTCAAAATGGTTAAACATGCATTTGGTTGGGTTATGATAATATGAGTGTTAAAGACCAATCATCAAAAGTTTTGTAAGCACATGGATCATCTATGAAAATTTTGAACCTAAGGACTAAACTTCAGATCTGTGGGAATCACAGAGACTATTTATGATATTTTTTCTAAGTAATATTAAATCTTAAAGTGGTTATCCGTTTTAAAAAGAAACTATCAACTAAACTCATTTATAATTTATATCGAGATTCTCTTTATCACTAAGACAAGATTATTATTATTATTATTATTTTAATTTTTTTTTTAATTTTTTAAATTTTTTTTTTTTTTTTATTTTTTATTTTTATGAAAAAGCATATTTTAAGATGTAGAGATTGTAGCTTTTGTTGTGTCAACTTGTATTGGTCTTGTCTGCAATGTCATTACTTTGTGTTAGTCTAGTTGTGATCTCGCCCATTTTTGCTACCTTAAGTTTGTCGCTTAGCTGTTGACTTGATATGCCTTTCATATATTTCGGTGATACCTATCTAAAGGCATACGAGATAGAAGAACGAGGAGGAGTTCTGTGTATAGAATAGTTCTTTACATTGTATCGAATTTTTCTACCTTGCTCATTAATGACATTGAGATATTATTTACATTGTGTGTTCTTGTGAATCTTTTCTTTGTTTAAATTGTAAATATATATGTTCCTTTAGGGATTGCAACTTATCAATCTAGCATCTGGAAAGAAATTGCAAAAGGAGCACACAAGTATTCCAAGACGAAGCAGGAAGTATTAACTCAAGAAGGTTTTGAATTTATCATTGTTGATGATAATCAAATTGATTCCATGGAGAAAGATAAATTGATTACCAACGTGAGATCTTTAAGAATCATAAGCTTTGGCCCTCCTTGTAATACTTTTCATTTAGTTAGTTGTTAGGGTGCAAAGTTATTTATGGATTGACATTGTAATGGCTTGACTTGAGAAAACGCACTTGCATATGTGGGATTGGTGCCTTGTGACATGATACATACATATATATATATATATATATATATATATATATATACACATGTATATATATATATACACATGTATATATATATATATATATATATATAGAGAGAGAGAGAGAGAGAAAGAGAGATAGAGAGAGAGAGATAGAGAGACTTGTTAACACCTCTATATATACTAGGTTGCATACCACTAATAGAGTGTGCTTGAGAGATGTCGTTCATTGTGATTAGTTATAGATACATTTATATAGAAGTAGATCTAGATCCCTTTTTGTACTCATTACATTGATCGAATGCATATTTTAACACCCAAATCACCATTTTAATTGTGTTCTTACAATTCGCATGTCAAATCAAATACTCATAATTCACTACATTTGATATAAGAACGAGTCTTCGAAGACTGAACTTATTTTTGAAGAAACGATTCTTAATTTGGAAAGAATCAACATAATTTGAACGACTATTGTGAGTCACTCGAAATCTCTCAGAATCGTGTTTTTGTTTTCGCTTTTTCAGCATTTTGACTGGTTTGGACAATATTCGTTTTGAGCCCAAATGTTGTTGATCCAATTCATCTATTCTCTAATTCTGCCCAATTAACATTGAATGAGCCCAAAACTTCATTAATTAATGTTCATCTTTGTATCAATTGGCCCAAATTGAAAATGTTCACGCTTGATCATTCTTGCTTTTCTATCAAAATTGATTCATGACATCTTTGGTTATTCACTCATACACTGTTCATTCGGTGAATTCAAATTTTCGAATCTTAGATCTGATTCCTGTTATTCCTTGCAATCCGTTGGTTGAATTTCTTATCAATTTCAATCGATTTTTTTGCTAATCTACTTACAATAAGTTTGTAATAATTTAACTTGATGGACTGAGAAGTCAATTGTTTAAGTTGATTGTTTCTTCACACTAATTTTGTTGATTCTCTTCAATCGCAAGTTAAATTTGATTTCTCTCGGTTTCTAATCATATTGCATTGTTGTAATCTTCATCTTATAATTGTTTTTGCAATCATTGAGTGTTTTTGAATTGATTCTCAATTCATTTGTAGTTTCAAATGAGTAATCTTGTTTGATTTGGACTGGTTGATTTGAATGTCAAAAACGATGCCAGTTATTGAAGTCTCAGGTATTGTTTGATCTAAAAAAGATTGAGATTGAAATTTATTGGTGTTTATGGAAGAGATGAAGTTGATCGTTTTGATATCAAAGGATGATTATCGAAGTTTATGGTTGATTGGAATTCAAAATTGGATTATATTTTTCTTTATGTTTTGGTGTTTGACAAAATTGGTAAACAAGACATGAAATTGATTTAAAGTGTGAAGTCGGTGATCAAAATTGGTGGTTTGATGCATGGTAATGTCTCAACTGATCACAACTTCTATGTTGCTTGGCATTTACTTCATGATTAAAGGATTTAATTCAATGATGGTGTGGTTTGGGTAATTTAGGAAATAAATAATCGATTGTCAATAGAAGTATTAAATGTCAAAACTATATGATTCTATGTACACAAAACTTGAAGTGATATGTTGTTACTTTCGAAACAATGACCTGGAAACGAAATGGGTTGAGTAATTTACTAACTTTGATTTTGATGGTATTGATGGTTAAAATTAGGTTTTTGAGTGTG
This sequence comes from Lactuca saligna, assembly GCF_052625555.1. Classification (NCBI taxonomy): domain Eukaryota; kingdom Viridiplantae; phylum Streptophyta; class Magnoliopsida; order Asterales; family Asteraceae; genus Lactuca; species Lactuca saligna. The sequence continues at coordinate 93,604,617 of NC_136419.1, read as the reverse complement.
ATTCAGTGGTGAAAGTTCGATGACTGAATGGGCGTTTATATCGAAATTGTAGAGGCATTTGATAGTGGTTTAGGAAAAAGGTACTGATAATGACTGAGTTGATAACAATTTTCGAGTCAATATTGGGTGAAGTAATTTCAATTCGATATGGTTTAAGGTCGAAAATTCAAGGTTGGGATCAATACTTAGTAATATTCGTGTCTAAACGGCATCCGAAACAATATGGGAAGATGATAACCAATATTTCAGAATTGGTCCCTAAACTTTTAGAAAACGACTCTTTATGTCCAGAAATCAAAATGCTGTCAAAAATTGAAGATTTTTTAGGGATTTTCAAAAGTGGTTCTTTTGCAAGTATTTTTCAGCAATATGAACGAGTTTGTTCATTTTCAAGTCAAAAGGTGGTCTGGGAAGTGAAGAATAAAAAAGTATCATATTTTTCTTGGATTTTCCAGATTTGTGCAAAACGTTATGCCACATGTCAATGCGGAGTTTTGCATGGAAAATTCCAAATTGAACGCTTTCTCATTCCCCTTCTTGGTTTTATAATCATATTTTGATTGTAAAAGGGGGGGGGGGGAGATTAAAATATGAGAATTCCAATGTTTTGAATTTTTTTATATTAGGCGAATTTAAAGACAGATGTAACCTTGAGAAAGTCAAATTTATGAGGTGGTTCGAATTGGAAATTTTGAAGTGGTATGGATTTTTCCTAGTTCTTAAGGGTTTGGACATAATGAATATCTTTGGGGTGTTTTTTTTAGTTAATGTATGGTAATTGATTTTTGGAGATTTGGATACTCAAAATTACCTTTCAATGCTCGGATTGTAATGTCTCACACTCTAGAATCCGGATTTTGATGGTATTGATGGTCATTTCTACATTTGTCACACTTGATAATTCATTCGTGAAGTTACTATTTTTGAAGATTGAATCAAATTCATCCATTTCTAACTTTTAAGGGGAGAATGTTAAGATGCTAAGTTTTTCATGGATTGACTTTTTAATGGCTTGACTTGAGAAGACCCGTTTATACATATAAGATTAGAGCCTTATGACATGAGAGAGAGAGAGAGAGAGAGGAGAGAGGAGAGAGGAGAGAGGAGAGAGAGAGAGAGAGAGAGAGAGAGAGACTTGTAAGCACCTCTATATATAGTTGGTTGTATACCACTAGTAGAGTATGCTTGAGAGATGTAGTTTATTGTGATTAGTGATTAAGATATTTATGTAAAACTAGATCTAGATCCCTTTTTGTACTCATTACGATGATCGAATACATCTTTTAGTACCCAAATCACCATGTTAACTGTATTCTTACAATTCTGCATGTCAAATCAAATGCTCATAATTCACTACATTAGCTCTTATAAATCTACAACAAGAGATATGCGATAGAGTGAAAGAAATATATTATGGAGTTGTTGATCTCACACATTCTCTGGAAACGTAACTTTTGTCTGAATTTGGATCTTTTGAGCAAAAGTTTGACAAAACTATTAGAAAAACTGTCAATTTATTTAATCATCTTTTAAGTTATATGCTAAAACACAATTTGAAGAGAGCAGTTATTGAGAAAAAGGTCAGACTCATGAATACTCTGTGGTCAGAATGGAAGTTAATTAATTGTACTGTCAAAGCACATGAATAATTCAATAAATACTCTCTTTCTTAAACTATTTGTATATTGAAGTATTATTATGATGAAGTAATGAAATAGGAAAAGTTGGTTACAATTGTTGGTTCTTTGGCCTTGCTGAAAAAAAGTGAATGTGTAAAGCAAAAGAAGACAAACATTTGTATGGAAGATTCTAAATCTGATATTTCAGATGTAGAACTTACAAAAGAAGAAAAAGTTTTGATGGTAACTGTCACACCCCGAAAACCAAGGCGGAAACATTTCCGGGGCGGACTCCACGTTGAGTATCAAATCCAATGCACATAGTAAGTAAAGTAAACAACCATTACATTACATATGAAAATTTACATTTGTTCAAAAGTAAAGTTGTATAAGTCTGATACATATGTATATATACATGAACAAAAGCAAGACGTGTCTTCGATGCGCTCCATCTTCGATAAAAGGATCATCAGGTACCTGTCTAATGCGGACCTGAGAATACAAGCACTTCAAAAATTAGCATAAAGCTGGTGAGTTCATAAGTGGTTTTGTTTTCTGAATATGTACGAGTTTCCTTTCGGTTTCTAAAAAAGTTACGAACCAATAAAATCCCATATTTTCTTTTATGTGAAGTTTAGTTATCTGTTATGTTACACGGTTCTGGTTATGTACAATTGTTATCCCAGGAAAATCCCATATTTTCCTAAAAGTTGGTTACCGATCTGAAATGTAGTGTGAAAGATGTATTCTGAAAACCTGGTTATCCTTGTTAAATGTATGTTAGTTTACCAATCCGAAATGTAATGTAAAAGATGTACACTGAAAATGTATTAGTTTTAACACGTATATAAAAACAATAACTGTAAAGCAAACTAGTTAATGAACCCATTATTACTAAATAGTAAATATCTATTATCCAAATTGCGAGTTCCATAACCATACGATAGACTAGATATGGAAATAAGTATTCAATCACACTTTATGACTTTCGTCACCCTTGAACCTTTCGGTTCGGCTGTAGCTAGCAGCCAGGTGTGGGGTAGTAGCCCCGAATAGATCTATACACTCAAGTCACACTCCCTATCTAAGAGATTCTTGTTACGGGTGCGGTCCTACACTCACGTATCTATGTGGAGTGTTCTCCGAGGACGTGTCTTCAATTTATAGGAATAACAAATTTACTAGTAATAATATAGAAAGATACTGTCACAAACAATGATCCTCCACTCGCGTATCTCTGTAGAGTGTTACCGAGGACAAATAGTGTACTAAGTTTCATGTTCAAAGGTCAAATATTATGCTTTTAACTGATAAAATGTGGAAAACCATTTGTGAAAATATAAAATACAACATTTTATAATGCTTTTCACAAATAATATGATAGTGTGTTCTGCAAGTTCAAACGGTTGTTTGTTATGACTGATAATGTTAAAAGCATATGAAATATGAAACATAACATATGTAAAACCATTTTTGAGTACAAGTATCTCTTGTACTTTGCTTGTATTCCCCCTGAAAACAGTGAAAACATTGAAAATGGGTAGGGGTATGAACTCACCAGACGAGAAAATGTGTCGGTTTGGATGCTATATGTCATTTCGGGGCTTGATAACGCGCGAGGTTCCTGTGTAAAATGAAATGATACACAATTGTATCTAATTAGACTTGGAACCACTAATTAGATATGAATATACACTTTGAGATGTGAAAACACTTCAATTCAAGTGTTCGGAGTGACCCGGGTGACATCTATGGATGTGTAGGACCTAGATATGGAGTTTACTCTTCCAAAGTAAACTCTTTGAGGAGTTTATGGTCCATTGACCATATCCCCATGAGTTTACGGACGTAAACTCATGAATGGTGTGTTCTTGGATGCCAAAAAGTCTTACAATGCACACGGGAAAGTTCTAGGGTTGATTCAATGGCTTAGGAAGTGATCGGGACTTGGAATAGCCTTGGAAATGGAGTTTACGGTCTATGAAGGTGTTCTTGGGGAGTTTACTACCTTAAACACATGAGTTTACAACCGTAAACTCATGTTTGTCCATGATTCATCGGTGTTAGTGTTTGTTGGTTAATCACATGTGATTCTAGTCCAACATACAAGCCATTCAAGGTGTTAAGGACATTTAAACACTCATTTTAAGAGTTTATGGTCTAAGGAGATGAGTTTACGGTCTATGAATGTTCTTGGACCGTAAACTCTAGTTTGTCCCATTTATGAATGTTTTGGTGCATTTTGTTGAAGGGTTATAAGGTTATATGCACTCATGGAAGTTCATTGAAAGTGTTTAGGGGCAAACTAACACCCTACAAGGTGTTTAAGGTCTAAGAATGAGGCTTTACGGTACAAGCATGTTCTTGGACCGTAAACTCATGTTTGGTCCCTTCTTGTATGATTTGGTGCTTCAAATCACGGAGTAGAAGGTCCTAGGCATGTTTGAAAGCTTTTGGTGGTGTTTAAGGGCATTTTTAACACCTAAAGAGGAGTTTATGGTTCATGCATGGGGGTTTACTGTCACACCCCGAAACTGAAGGCGGAAACGTTCCGGGGTGGAGGACGTCATGAATATCGCAACCAATGTACATAGTAAGCAAAGTAAAAAACCATTACATTACATATTAAAATTTACATTTGTTCATAAGTAAAGTTGTACATTGTTATACATATGCATATATAAACAAAAGCAAGACGTGTCTTCGATGCACTCCGTCTTCGGCTAAAGGATCATCGGGTACCTGTCTAATGTGGACCTGAGAATACAAGCAGTTTGAAAATCAGCATAAAGATGGTGAGTTCATAAGCGATTTTGTTGACTGAAAATGCACGAGTTGCCTTTTAGTTTCTGATAATGTTACGACCCAAGAAAATCCCATATTTTCTTAAAAGTAATGCTTGGTTAACTGTTATATTGTACGGCTTTGATTATGTTCAATTGTTATCCATGGAAAATCCTATATTTTCCTAAAATGTTTGTGAAGTGTTATCGAATCTGAAAGTAACGTACAAGTATCTACCATACTTAAAGTGTGTGTGTGCGAAGTTTCCTGGAAGTTTGGCTACCTTTAAATGTACATTAGTTTTAAGACGTATATAAAACTAATAAATAGGTATAAAGTTTTCATAATCTTGATTGCGAGTTCCATAACAATATTACAACTAGATATGACTCGAGACGGGGCCAATGTGACAACTGTCAATTCAGGTCATTCTCGGACTCATGCATCTTTATAAAAACCATTCATGCACAACATGCCATGGCCTAGTAGTATAAAGTAGGTCAAAATCTTGCATAAACTAGGATCCAACTAAGATCTAGGACTAATATACTTGACACTTACAATTCTAGTAAGTTGCTTAGCTACAATAGGAAATGCCAATACTATAATTAGAATAAAGCTTCAAGCTTTGTTATAATTGAAATAGGGTATAAAACCCTAAAAATAAATAAAAACATTCTAATTATACTTCAACATGTTGATGAACATCAAACAATATTCCAAAAACCCTAAAGAGCCAAAAATCCAAACTTATAAATTATAAAGCTTAAAAACTTTATAAAATTTGGCTATAAACTTCCTAATATCAAATTTTTATTAATCAAATTATGAATTATAATCAATGAAATAGAAATTAAATTATCAAGTATTAATCATAATTTATTTGTTGAAAACAAGATTTTTAAATAAATCAAAATTTGCTTGTTAAGCACTTTTATAAAAGTTAGTGCTTTTATAAAAAATAAAGAAGATAATTTTATAAATTTTGAATTAGGAGAGAGGAGGGCTAACCCACTCAAAAATCCGGCCATCTTCTCTCCCCATGCACTTTCTCTTCCCCAAAACTCAATGATTAAACTTATTCCCTCACTCCACCTCTTCTTTCTTCACTCTCTTCACACACTTCACTCTCTTCCTCTCTCTCTCTCTCTCTAACTTACGAAATCCTCTCATTCCTCTGCAAAATTTCTATATTTGAAGACCTTGAAGTGTTCTTACTTCTCTCAAGATCATAACCAAGGTAAACAACATCATCTTCTTCCATTGTTTCATGATTCTACTTCCTTTTCTTCATAGTTTTCTCTACTTTTCGGATTCTATGCCTTTCCATGGCTAGAAATCTTTATTCTTCTCTTGTGGTTTGTAGATTCTCACCATAACACAATGCATGTGTTTGAGATGGTGAAAATCCGGGATCAAACCCATGCAAGGAGTGAAGAGATGCATATATGATCATGTGACATCAAAACCGAATGTTTCATCTTCTTCTCCATTTCTTTTGTGTTATTGCATGACCAAAAGCATTTAAACCATTTCTAGTACATCTTAGATGCTCATTCACTCCATGCATGTGTTAGAAATCGGATCTTACCAAAGGCATGCATGATGTTCTTGTCAAAATACCCTAATAATGCACAAAAACAAACATGCAATCTGCCAGATTACTTTGTTCGACTTTGAATGGCCATAACTCCGTAATTTCTTAACCAAATCATGATATTCTTTTTATATTGGATAGTTCCACGAGTTAAATTTCAAACCCAACTGGTCTCACTGTAAAATATTAAATATCCGAGTTTTGGCAATTTTTACAAAATGGTTGCGCATACAGCTCTTTTTTTGTGATCACTATTTTTGTCTTGTATGATCAATGGCCTTAAGCCCAACCATAAATCTGAGGAAAAATACCTTAGAAACTTAACATATCTAAGTGAATGGTGGCCGAAATTTCATGGCTTAAAACCTCACTGAATGGGCTACACAAATTCATGAACTTCAGCCACATCTACATTTCATGCATCATTGCATGTAACCCTTCTTAATATGTTTAGATTCATTACCCTCATTTCTCTTCTAAATAGATTTTTAACATTTTTCCTTTTGAAAGCCCTCACATGAATGAGATAATCTGGAAAATTTCAAGAGCTTTTATTATTCCCTTGATTTATTAAAATTATTGCTAAAACCAAGGGCATAAATCACATAAAATACTTCCCGAGGTCAATAAATCATGCATAAATTCATGGATGATCCTTATGGTGAATAATGAACCTCACCAAATTTCATCAATTTTTATTACTGTTTAATACGATTTCTGATTTTCTTTTGTTTAGGGCATAATAAATCACAAAACCACTTTAGTGAATGTGAAAATTGTATCTAACAACTTTCGCATACCTTACCTGTGAATGGTGACTCCAGAAAATAATTTCAAGATTTTTCATCATGTCTAACTATTTTTCCCAATTTTTGGTAATTATAATGGTCTAAAAATGGGAAAAATAGTTCTGATTATCCAAATTTCATGAAAAATTACCAGGATATCATATTGTACAGTAGGAGGTTACATAAAAATTTTGAGGATTTTGCTCTATGGTAAACTATTTTTCTCTTATTTTCTAAAGTTAATTGCACTAAAATACACTTAAATACACATAAATACCCAAAACCAGTTTATACATTATGAAAACCACTTTTGATATTTTTCCCAGGTTATTCATACTGTAAATGATGTTACAAAAATTTATGGTGATTTATTTTAACTGTTTAATATTATTTCTTTAATTAATGATTATTTAAAGGAATAAAACAAGGAAAAATAGAAATGCCAACTAAAAAATATCTTTTATATTTTTCCCAGCCTATTTATGTATAATAACAATTAAACAAAAAGTTTGGGTAATTTTGGAATCTGTTATCTATTGATTTTAATTTTTATTGGAATAAATGCCCGTAAATCATAAAATATAATTAAACAGCTTGGAAATCCATTTTTATATTTTTCCTAGCTTAGTATTGTGTAATAACAGTTAAATAAAAAGTTTGAGAATTTTTATCCCTCTAATGCTATTTTTCGTGAATTTATGTTGTTATAGAGACTTAAAATTTGGAAAATTAACCTTCCAAGGTTGTAATTAATCGCACGACTTGTAAATTTTCAATATTTCAGCAAAAGTGTAACCAATTGATATAAAATCCAATACTAAAACATAAATTGACATTTCCCTATATGTAGAGTTTAGTATATTAGCATTAGATTTCGACATGGAAACTCACTAGTGTGTGTGTTTGATGTCGTAGGATCCCGGTAGTAAGACGTTGGTGCATCCCGAAGTACAGCTTGTGCCTACACGAAATACCGTGAGTATTCACGCACTCCCCTATTTTTGGTTTTTATGTTTTGGGGTGGAAAAGCATCTCCAGAAAAACTATTGTTTGCATGTTATATTTAAATTGAATTGTATCAAACATGATTGCTATTGTATTGCTATGTTTCTTTATGTATGTCTATGTAACACGGAACATGAGAACTTATCGTACTAAGGCCCTTCCCTTATCTCTAACCATTAAATCTTTGAGCTAATGGTCATTATGGATAGCGCTATTAGGAATTGACAACTCCTCACTCGCCCGAATCGTTGGAGTGCATGATACCATATTCATCTATGGAACGATAAGCATAGATCTCGATAGGGCTTCAGTCATAGGTTTGGTTGAGACTCATTGTTTGCTCATACACATACAAACTCGTTTCTCGTTATAGCAATAAACTTGTATTCATTAATAGCAATCAACTTGCTTATCATTGAAGCAATATACTTGTATTTACGAAAAGCATTATTGTACGCTCGATTTTATAAACTTGTGAACTCACCAACTATTTTCATAGTTGACGCTCGTTTTACATGCTTTTTCAGGAAATAATTAGTAAGTGGATGTAGAGATTCATCATCATAGAGCATGCTGCATTGTGTTGAAGCTATTATGAAGTTATATTTTGAACAATGTTGTTTTGGAAAAACTTGTACTTTGTTTCTTTTTTTAAGCTATGGGTTGTAAACTTTTAAATACTGCTATGGTGATGTATCTTTATCTTTTGCAATGAAACCGTTATCGCTGTCATACCTTGCGTTTCCGCTTTAGCGGGGTGTGACAGCCAATATCTTCTATGACTTTTGTCACCCTTGAACCTTTCGGTTCGGGTGTAGCTAGCAGCCAGGTGCAGGATAGTCAGTCTCGTATAGATCTATACACTCAAGTCACGCTCTCCTCTTTCCGGAGATTCTGGTTACAGAGATAGTCCTCCACTTTCATGTCTAGGGAAGTGTTGCAAAGGACGTGTCTCCAATCTTAAGATTCATGAATTTAAAAATGAAATTATTAATACGGAAATCCTATTTTATTCGTTCTTTACTCTTGTATCTAGGGGGAGTACTAACTAGGACCTGACTAAGTTCCAATGATACATGTCCTTCACACTTGTGTCTAGGGGGTGTTTTATTAAGGACAATGCAAAAGTTCTATCTACTATCCTCTACTCGTGTATCTCTGTGGAGTGTTACCGAGGACAAAACAATATATTAAGTTTCATGTTCAAAGTTCAAAGTTTATGTTTTTAACTATTATAATGTGGAAAACTATTTGTGAATATATAAAATAAGACAATTTATAACGTTTTTCACAAATAATATGATAATGTGATCTGCAAGTTCAAACGGTTATCTGCTATGATTGTCAATGTTAAAAACATATGTAATATGAAACACAATACATATAAAATAAGTTTTGAGTACAAGTATTACTTGTACTTTTCTTGTATCCCCCCCCCCCTGAAAACAGTGAAAAACATTGGAAAAGGGTAGGGGTATGAACTCACCAGGCGAGAAAACGTGACGTTTTGGATACTATGTGTCGGTTCGGGACTTGATAACACGCGAGGTTCCTATTGTTGGGTTTTGAGCATTCTAACACTCCTAAGTGTACATGCAACCCTAAATACCTTGGATCTATGTTTTCTCTATTATACATGCAAATAAGAACATCCAAGGTATTATCCTAATCTAGCATACAAAACAATGAGTGTAACAAGATAGAATACATACCTCTTTGATGTAGAAAGTCTTCATGAAGCTTGAGTGCCTAGCCCCAATAGTGTGGAAGCCTCAAATGGAATCACAATCATCAAAACACTTAGAATAACTTGAGAGAGTTCTACACTTCATGAAATCGGCTAGCCCTTTACTTCACTTTCTAATGTGATTCTAGTGGCCGATTTTTTGTCAAGAATAAGATCTTTATATAGTGTTACAATTAGGGTAAATCCTTAATTGTCATGGCTTTCCATTTCCTTGGATCCATGGGTTCAAATACACCATGGAGCATCCATGGACCATCCTATGGGTTTTAGCCCAACTTGATTATCCATGGAGCATTAGCCCACTATATAAGTATGGATGATTTACACAATCAACCCATATATTTAATTAGTCTTCTTTTGATCACTTAATTAATCCTAGATTAACTATTGATCAATACTAATTAAATAATCTTATTATTCTTATTATTAATATACTAGAACTTATAATATATTAATAACCATAAGTGTCTTATTTCTCTCATTATAGTCTATCCAAGTGCATGATGGTATGCAACCCAAATGGACCATGCCGGGTCGGGTCAAGTCTTACCAATTATAGTTATGGACTTAGACATTAATCCAACAGTCTCCCACTTGGATAAGTCTAAAACTATTATTGTGTATGACTTCAGGAACCAACTGGCAATCGTAGCTCTTAAAAGCTTGTGTCGAACTCTAACCTTGTAGATGAACTCTGACCTTGTCAATGACTTGTCCATTAGATAAGGGATCATATAATCCTCTGTTCTCATGATATCAGCCGGAAAAATACATGGAACAACGTCGTACTTATTGTCCAGCAGTTTGTTTCCCGATTTTCGATTTGTTTGACAAAGAACTTAATCGAACACATCAATTTAGTTCTGACCAGCCGGTACGTAGGTCACAACAAAATCATCGAGGGGCCCAGATATCGCTTCTATTTCTAGAAGGAACAGATAAACTTCGACTCATATACTTGTTCTACTACTTGTTGAATTGTACACAAAGGCACGTTTTATAACATCAAGTTACTGATGCGTTTACATGCAATCAATGCAAAACCAACTCATAGGTAACAACTCATATCTCTGGGTTTGAAGATTTATATCATATTACCGTCTCACGATCACTCGAGATAAATTCCATGAAGTGATACAAGTGAGCGTGGGTTTATTCCAATACTCATAACTTATGAGCACTCATGAATGTTGTAGCAACCATTGCCATGACTAAACCCATTTAGCCATCTACAAACCCGATTCATGACAGTCTTGATTCATACCTACTTCCAACATATGAACGACTGTGGAGTGTTTAAATAACTTAGTCATTCGAAAAGAATAACCTAGCTATTTTGGAAGTCAAAACATGCAAAGTGAAACACAATAATAATCGAATCTAATATGGTCTCAGAACCCTTTTGAATATATATAAAACCACCTTTTATTTATCACCATATTGATTACACATTATTCAATGTTTCAAATAATCAACTTAAGACTTGAATAAAAACAACAGTCATCCCATGCTCCTGGCATGTACACTTTGTTTTTCTAAACAATAGTTATGCCATACTCCAAGTATGCACACTATGTTTGTCTATGATCCTTACATTGTGATGTAGATCAATTGAACATGATTCCAATGATACTCATTTCACAATCCCAAATCCTTATTGTAAATGTGAGAATCCCCGATTCCTATCCTTTACCAAAAAAAAAAACTGTTAGATTTTAAACTTTTATGCAATGTTCCTCTTGTAATGATTATGCACAAAGTCACCAAAACCTTGTCACTAGTCATTACAGAGTATTCCAAAGAAGCTCAACTTCTATGGAACGGAAGTCTCATATTCAAAGTACATTGCTTTGAACATCCTTCTTGCATTAAGGTTTTCTAATCTTACATAGATTGAATAACTTCCACCTATGGAGAAATTTCCATAGTCCCATTTTGACTATCACTTCTGAACAAGAGTTACTTTTTTTTTCAGAATATGTCAATACGGTCCTGCCAAAATTAACACTATACTTCGAAATGTCCCTGAGCAACCAATCTTTGGCAAACCTCAGATTGTCCTCGATAATTGCTTAATCACTTTAGTCATATCCAGTTCTAGACTTTTCCCTTCTCAATGCCTTAAGCATTTGGAAAATTTAGAAATGATGAATATTATAGCACATGCAATCGATCTTATATCCGAAGCATATGGGACATGATTCATGATGTTTGACATAAAGACATGATATTAGACAAGTCTTTTGCTACAATATTTTTTATTTGCCATGTTTTCAAAATTTAACTATGAAGAGGGATGCCGTAATCATAATCGAATATTGAAAACGCAATATATATAGAATTTCTTCAAGTTGAACCATTCCAACACAAAATTCATTTATATTCTTGAGTAAAGATGATTAAAATCTCAATCCAAGCTTCTAGAATTGAAATGAAGTATAATTTTCTCTCCCTTAATTATAGCAAAACAACTTTTCAACCCCTGCAACTTCACGTATTGAAACTTTGTTTTCTATAATTAACATTGCTAGCTTGCAATACTAATCATAATAATCATGCTCCCACTAACATGATGATTATCAGCATAACACTTATGCTCCCACTAGCTCTGACATATTTTCAGAAATCTGCTGGACTTCTGAAATTTAGATTCATACATCCTTTCTTAGAAAGCTCACATGTGTGTCTAAACAATTTTCAGAACTATGAAAAGGGATGCCGTAATCATAGTCTCAATTGCTTAGGCATTTGCCATTTCTCACAAGTCCATGTTAGTGTGCCGGTTAACCACACGCGCTCCACTAACGACTTTTGAAAATGAAAATAACACAATTGATATCTACGTAAAATCTACTTAGTGAAAGCGTTTCCTCACCATCATTTTCAAGAATCGGAGAGAAACCTTATGACACTTATATTTTATAGTGTATGAGTTCCTATCCATGCGAATTTGTCAAAACCATAATCACAAGATAAGGTTAGTGACAAATTCAGCCTTACATGGATTAGACTTATTCAATCTTACTTTCTTGTCATCTTGGTAGCACAAGGCCCACCAATGCTTCCAAGTTGAACTCTGATAACTCACATGCAAATCCAACTTAGTTGAAGTAGGTATAGAAATAAGAATTATGTCAACACGATAGGTTGCAAACCTTAAGTCGTGTGCTAGTGATAAATTACAGGTTTCACTCTTGATTAAATCATGAAACTCTTTCAGGATCTTTAAGGCTCCCACTGTCCCCTTGACATATAAGTTTCCCCAGTCAAGAACCATTCCTTGACAAAACAAATATTCAAGGGATAGTGTGGATTCTTATCAAGACTAACACTTCACACAATTGGTCTTAGTTGGTCTTTGTCTCATCCAAGACATCATAACTTACCAATCTCAATTGTCCAAGAGTAGAAACATTTCACACTACATTTGATAAGTGTTTTTTAAACCTTACTTTATGTCACTCAATGTTACAATCTTGGAGTATGACTCTAAGAATTGTTTTGGAACGAAGTATGACTCATCTCCTTGATCTGAACCAATCCAACAATTCATGACCTCTCTTCTTAGCCATAACAATGCACTAAGACGTCCTTAGAGTATGAATTTGTGATATGGTTTCTAAACCATTAAGATGATCATAAAACTGATACTATAGTACTCTCCCATCTTTTCAGATTTGAGAAACTTTTATCCTTCTGCCTAATTTGATTCTTCTTATTCTCTCTGCCATACATTATAACCTTTCCATTGTTATAGAATTATACTTAACCTTATAAGTATAATCATATTTACTAATCTATAGTAAATCATGACAAATCAATCTTTGTGGTGGACCTTGACCAGTGCACACCCAGTGTGCCTAATTCCTTAGTCCTTCAATTGACTCACATATACATGTGATCAAAGAATTAGTCTTAATTTTCAAAGATGAAAATTCTCATTCATCATACAATACAACTTGTATGATTCCAAGTTTCTATCCAATTGAAACTTGGGTGATGAAAAACTTTCTTCATTAGGTAAATTCAGACACTACCACAAATGAAAGAATCAAATCCACTTTCCAATATTGCTATTACTGGAAACATATAAGCAACAATTTTCCACAGATGCCATTGTAAGGACATTTTTAACATAAATAAAAATTAAAACCTCTTTTTTTCTTTTATTTTAAAACTTTGCGGAAAAACTTATCCTTACAATCCACATGAAAACCTTGTTGTTATCTATTCACAAGCAATATATTATAACTCCTAAGAAGTAGCTCAAGAATCCGATCTTCAAACTACGCGATAGAAATCCATCTACGCGATCAGATTCAACATATTCTTTCTTTAAGTTTCTTTACCTTTTCTTTGATTCTTAAAACATCACCATGTGACCCAGTCACATCATGTATCAAGAATCTTAGAATAGAAACTTAGCAGAGTGAGATAGTGGACTTTACCCGAAGTAGAGTCAAACTTATCGACTTTAACATCCTTAGGTAAATTATGGCAGCTTTGCAACCAATGCCCCTTTCTTTGGCAATATAAACATATGGACCCTTTGATAATGGTACACGGGACTATCACAGACTTAGTTTTTCTCTTTACCATTTGGTCAACCGAGTTGACTATGGCCGGTCCCTTTCCATTGGGAAGAGAATGCTTTTCTGGATTCCATGTGTCACTATTGTCAATGTCCATCAAGTTTGAGGAAGTTGATCTTAACAAATAGATAAAATCATTAAGGGTCTTGTCATAGTCTTTTCAATAGGTGTTCCAAAAGAACTCACTATGTGACTTAGAAAGTGATTGAACCACCAACTTTCTCAAGACTTTGACACCCAACTCTCCCAGCTTGTCAATATGTGACTACATCTCCAAGATGTGACCACACCAAGACCTTTACTTGCCAATAGGGCTTGAGTGACCTTGAACTTTTCAAGAACTTGTGGGTTAGGGAGAATAATTGAAGGAGATAGAGGAAGTGAAGCATGATGTTGAGGAACATCATCTTCAAGAGATTTGGGAAGATCATAAATGTCTAAACCAGACATGTTTTGGGAGATATTCAAGATAGTTGATTTAAAGTCCTTAATATGACACCCAATATGAAATATTAAGGCTAGGACCCAACACAATATTTTATAATTTGGAAGAGGGATGCCGTAATCCAAGCTATAAAATATTTGAAGGTAGGCGAATGACAATTCACCAATTTCCACCATGAAAAACGAAATAATTTATTAGGTTTTAATTGGATTTGAAATTCCTAGATCTTTTGAGATTCATTGAACTTTTCAATGGCATGTTTCAATCTCGAGTGTGGCCTCTCAAATTTTGTGATTGGGATGCCGAGAATCCCAAAACAAGGTGTGAATAACCATACCAATTCACTTGGTACCCTTAATATTGTCACCTAATCAATGTGCCGGTTAACCACACACGCTCCATTGATCTATGACAAACATTAAGTCACCCTTCGTGATCCTTACTAGTCCAAGTTAGTGTGCCGGTTAACCACACACGCTCCACCAACAACTTGGTAAGGTACAAAGTGTGAATTCCATGGGCTAGCACCAAATTCACATTTTTCCTAAAGTAACTAAGATTTGGAATTATTAAGATTTTAGTTACTTAGTATTTATCATTAATACTTTTAATGAAGGGAGAATTTAAAGTCATTGTCCTACCCGTTCGGCTAACGACCCTCCACCAGTCAAGCAAGCGGTGGGTGAGAGTGGACACCCATTAAGTCACCATTTTATAGGCAACAACTTTATACCAACCTTATAGACCGGTTTCGTGAATGAGGCCTACTAACGGTAAAACGACTTGTTCTTATACACACACACATATATATATATATATATATATATATATATATATAATTAACCATTAATGTTATAAATAGTATAAGTGTTGAATTTTAACTCTTTAGAATTCTAAGGGCTAACTTGGAATTAAAGTATTCATAAGAGAAAACTTTTCAAATTCCAAAACTTGAGGGCAAGTTTTGAAACTATTCAAAACTAATTAATTCCATAACTTATGTGTTTAAAGTAGTTTTAATCCAAAAAACTCTTCAAGTTCCATAACTTATGGAAGACTTTAAACTAATAAAAGAATTAACTTTTCTTTATTTTTATAACTTATGAAATTAATTAAGGTTACACTTTTACTCTTTAATGAAGTGACTCTTGAACTTCCATAACTTGAGGACAAGTTATGGAGTCACAAAAAAAAATTCAATGACACAAGACTCTTCATTTTGTAACCATTACCAACTTTTATGAGTTTTATGAGTCTTTAATGTGACTCTTCATGTAACTTGAGGACAAGTTACACAAACACATATTATACTCAAATCTTAGATTAAAATGGATTGAAAACAACTATTTCAATTAACTTTTCTATTAATCTAAGCAACTCATAAGAACAAGATAATTCAAATCAAACTTTCTCATGTAATCAGTCTAAACCTTAAACTAATACAAAACATGAATCTATTGACAATTATCTTTAAAAATGGATTAGCATGAACATTACCATATTAAAAACAAGTTTATAAGTTCAAAAACAACTTAGGGTAATGTTCCTAGTCCATTTCTAGCCAAAAACCTCGAAAATATGCTGTCTGGGGGTCCAACTTGTCGAGTGCATGAACCGACTCGGCGAGTTGGATCGTTTTGATCAATTTTTAGGCATGGACTCGCCGAGTCTGATGATCAAACCGCAACACTTTCGATTTTTTAAGCATCTATTGCAGGTATAACAAGAAAACAAGCCTAGGCTCTGATACCACTGTTGGGTTTTGAGCATTCTAACACTCCTAAGTGTACATGCAATCCTAAATACCTTGGATCTATGTTTTCTCTATTATACATGCAAATAAGAACATCCAAGGTATTATCCTAATCTAGCATACAAAACAATGAGTGTAACAAGATAGAATACATACCTCTTTGATGTAGAAAGTCTTCATGAAGCTTGAGTACCTAGCCCCAATAGTGTGGAAGCCTCAAATGGAATCACAATCATCAAAAAACTTAGAATAATTTGAGAGAGTTCTACACTTCATGAAATCGGCTAGCCCTTTTCTTCACTTTCTAATGTGATTCTAGTGGCCGATTTTTTGTCAAGAATAAGATCTTTATATAGTGTTACAATTAGGGTAAATCCTTAATTGTCATGGCTTTCCATTTCCTTGGATCCATGGGTTCAAATACACCATGGAGCATCCATGGACCATCCTATGGGTTTTAGCCCAACTTGATTACCCATGGAGCATTAGCCTATTATGTAAGTATGGATGATTTACACAATCAACCCATGTATTTAATTAGTCTTCTTTTGATCACTTAATTAATCCTATATTAACTCTTGATCAATACTAATTAAATAATCTTATTATTCTTATTATTAATATACTAGAACTTATAATATATTAATAACCATAAGTGTCTTATTGCTCTCATTATAGTCTATCCAAGTGCATGATGGTATGCAACCCAAATGGACCATGCCGGGTCGGTTCAAGTCTTACCAATAATAGTTATGGACTTAGACATTAATCCAACACCTATGTAATATGAAATGGTATACAAATGTATCTAATTAGACTTTAAATCACTAATTAGATATGATTACACACACCAAGACGTGAAAACACTTCAAATCAAGTGTTTGGAGTGACACAGGTGACATCTACGGACGTATATGGCTCGGATAATGAGTTTTCTCTTCAAGAGTAAACTCCTTAGGGAGTTTACTGCCCTAAACACCACACCCACATGAGTTCACGGCCGTGAACTCATAAGTGGTGTTTTTGGATGCTAAATGGCCTTGAAACACTTGGGGGTTAAATCTAGGTTTGGCTTTAAGGCATTGGAAAGTATTTTAAACATTTGAAGGACCCTTAGAGGATTTATGGCAGTAAACTATGTGTTTACGGCTGTAAACTCTTGTGTATCCATTCACAAAGTGTTTTGGTGGTCCTAATTCAATCATATGTGATTCCAAGTCATTTTACAAGCCAAGGGGTGAAGTTTGGGCACCATTTGAATATTGTTTATGAGTTTACGGCCCAAGAACCCTTTATAGGGGGTTTATGGCCGTGAACACTCCAAGGGGTTGTTTTGATCAAGTTTATGGCCCCTAAATCGATTGTGGTTGATTCTAGAATTTATTCCAAGGCCATTGGTGTGTTTAAGTGGATTTTAAGCACTCATTGTGAGTTTACTCTCCATGAATATGAGTTGCCCAAGCATGTTCTTGGGTAGTAAACTCATGTTTACTCCTGAAAAATGATGTTCAAGGTGTTCTAAGTCGGAATTGGTAAGCCATTAAGTCATATCTAAATCCCAAGGTTGGTTTGGAAGGCTTTAAAGGCTCAAAAACCTCTTCACATGTGTTTACGGCCCAAGCATGATCCAGGAACGTAAACTCATGAATATGGTCCTTTTCCAAAGATTGATCATGAAATTGAAGGCTAATGGTGCTATACTATGAGTTAGGGAAGTTACCTTGATGGATTTGAGCCTTAAATTGATGTTTTTGGACCTAATTCTTTGGTTTGAGGAGAGAGGTTACAGAGAGAGTAGTGAGAGAGAGTCAAAGTTTCAAATGGAAGCTTAAACCACTTTAAATATGGTTCGGGTTTGGGACACGGTGGAATTCTACCCGATATCGACGTTACACGGGGCTTTTGGTCGCACCCGATTAAGATGTCGTAACCCGATATGGTCGAAACTAAAAATTTTGTAAGTAATAGTTTGGGATGTTTTGATGAGTTTCTAACGTGTTTGGATGTCAATTAAGTAAAAATAGAAGTCTCCAAAATAATGACTTAATTTATAACTTAAACGGAAACAATTCGAAAAAGACAAATGTTATGGACGGAAACGGGTTACGGTGGTGGGGCAAACTTCGGGTTGTCACGTCTTCTTAGTTGGCTTAATTCACATAATAAAATTCTCAAGTTCACAATTTCACTTTATTCGTGTATTTTTAATATCATGTTGTAATTCCTAAGGTGAGTAGGACTCTAGGATCCAAGTACGTGGAGGTTAAGCAAGTAGTGTTTAAGACTCGTAGTCTAATTCTATAAGTTGGTTGATTAGATCCGTATATACATGCATAGAGACCGAGTTAGGGTATTTTTGTAACACAATCAAAATTGAGTTTCAAGCTAATTTAACAATAATATTGGAGAGTTATTCCATATCTTGTGTTTTTTTTTAAAACATTAATTTGTATTAGATCTTGCTAAACAAGTTTCTCAAGGTTTCATTCATAAAATGTCATGTAAACTCTATACACGTGATCTTGAGGACTTGTTGATAAAGTTTCACCATGACGGGTGAATCTTCAAATCATAGATCACATAAGGAAATTGGAGTTACCTCTGTTTATTGTGCTATGTTAACCACAATAAACTACACCGACAAGGCGAAAAGGTTAAAGGTGGTGCTGAGAATCCACAAAGCATGGGACATGATTGGTCCAAGAACCACTAACAACACATACAAGAAGCTAGTCTACAATAATTAATGTCCAATTTTGATAGGCTCAATATGATGGAGACTGAATCGATCGATGAGTATGATGGAAAGTTGTCCGGAGTAGCGTCAAAGGAAGCAACAGTAGAAGAAATGAATGAAGAAACCAAAGTTGTAAAGAAATTCCGTAAAACTCTACCATGATCCAATTTTATACATATTGTTGCATCTCATGAACATGTTCTAAACCTTAATTCCATGAGAATTAAAGATATGGTAGGAAGACTGAATGCTTACAAAGAATGACTGAAAGATGGTGACTCTAGAAAAAGCAATCAATTAAAACTACTCTTTACTAAAAATGATTAGCAAAATCGAAAAACTCAAGAAAAAAAATAAGGAACGGTAGAAGGGAACGAACGACAAGGGAAATGGTAATCAAAAAGAGAAATCTTCTAATGTCAAAGAACCGTCCTTTTCATTTGATGATATGATTTGAAAGGGTAAACAAAAGACATACCGTTCCAAAGTCATATGTCACCGATGTGATAAACAAGGACACTTTGCCTTACAGTGTCCTGAACGACTCCGACGACTACAATGGGTAGATTTCACTAAGAACGAAGACAATTATGCCACGATATTCCTTCATGAATACGTGAAGAAAAAGTGATATCGTCGTGAAATGACTCAAAAGAAAGAGATGTGTGCTACCTAAATAATGAGGCAAGTAATCATATGATGGGAAATCAGTCATTCTTGTGTATATATTATAGGAAAATGTGATATTCTTCACCAAGGAAATACAAGGAAGCAACGGTTAATGACAAAGATATACTACATACCGGATCTTAAGAATAACATCATAAGCCTTTGACAAGTACCAAAAGTTGGATGTGACATGCAAATGAAAGACAATTATTTGATTATGCACAATGCCAAAAAAATTCTACTTATAATGGTACAAAGAACTCCAAATCCTCTTTGTAAAGTAAAATTAACAATTGGAATTCCCAGTTGCTATCACTGAAAATTTAGCATGAATACATGGCATGGAATGCAAGACTTGCGCACATCAATTTCGAGTCAATAAAAAAGATGTCAAGGAAAGGTCTAGTCAAAGCATTACCACACAAAGGGTATGTTTTCACATTATTTGAAAATTTTTCAAGGAAATACAAGGAAGCAACGGTTAATGACAAAGATCTACTACATACCGTATCTTATGAATAACATCATAAGCCTTTGACAAGTACCAAAAGTTAGATACGACATGCAAATGAAAGACAATTATTTTATTATGCATAATGCCAAAAAATTTCTACTTATAATGGTACAAATCACTCCAAATCTTCTTTATAAAGTAAAATTAACTATTGGAATTCCTATTTGCCATCACTCAAAATTTAGCACGAATACATGGCATGGAATGCAAGACTTGCGCACATCAATTTCAAGTCAATAAAAAAGATGTCAAGGAAAGGTCTAGTCAAAGGATTAACACACAAAGGGTATGTTTTCACATTAATTGAAAATTTTTTACGATATATATGGACTCATCTAATAAAATAAAAGAGAAAAGCATTTGCAAACTTGGCATGGAATGCAAGACTTGCACACATCAATTTTGAGTCAATAAAAAAGATGTCAAGGAAAGGTCTAGTCAAAGCATTACCACACAAAGGGTATGTTTTCACATTATTTGAAAATTTTTCAAGGAAATACAAGGAAGCAACGGTTAATGACAAAGATCTACTACATACTGTATCTTATGAATAACATCATAAGCCTTTGACAAGTACCAAAAGTTGGATACGACATGCAAATGAAAGACAATTATTTTATTATGCATAATGCCAAAAAATTTCTACTTATAATGGTACAAATCACTCCAAATCTTCTTTATAAAGTAAAATTAACTATTGGAATTCCTATTTGCCATCACTCAAAATTTAGCAAGAATACATGGCATGGAATGCAAGACTTGCGCACATCAATTTCAAGTCAATAAAAAAGATGTTAAGGAAAGGTCTAGTCAAAGGATTAACACACAAAGGGTATTTTTTCACATTAATTTAAAATTTTTCACGATATATATGGACTCATCTAATAAAATAAAAGAGAAAAGCATTTGCAAACTTCAAAAAATTCAAAACTTTCATGGAAAATGAAATAGGAAAGCCTTTGAAGGTTTTTAGAATTGATCGAGGAGGAGAGTTCACCTCACTTGATTTTAACAACTTATGTGATTAAAATGGTATCGATTGCCATCTTACCACCACATACTGACCTCAACAAAATGGGGTGGTAGATCAAAGAAAACATACACTTATGCAGATGACAACAAGCGGTTAATCACTCAAAATATTTGATCAATCACATGTAAACATGAATCCTAGTTGATAAAACTCCATATGAAGACTCATGAAAAAGAAACCAAACTTAGAAAATTTCTGTATATTTTGGTGTCTCGCATACGGAAAAGTTGGACCGGTAAATCTAAAGAAGTTGGATGCAAGATAAAAACCATTTATTCATCTTGTTTATGAACTAGTTATGAAAGCGTATCAACTACTTAACCCATTCATACAAAAGATAATTGTAGGTCAAGATGTTATTTATTATGAAACCAAAGAGTGGGATAGGGACAAGAATATTGGAACCGATATTAAAGAACCAGGTTCACTCACAATACTATGGGACAACTATTTTATCAATACAAACAATAATTCAGATGAAGCAGATCTAAATGAATCAGACATTAAGATCAAGTTTGATGTGACTAACCAAGAAGATGAGGATCAACCTAGTCCAACCAATAATATAAATAATGAAAAAACCCATTACAGCAAGACACACAATCAATCACCGGTATGCAAAGGCCTTTAAGAACAATTGTACCTCTGAATGATTTCATGATTATGTGTTTGATCTTGATGAATGCATTTTACTTCTTTTGGCAACCAATGATGAACTAGTAATGGTTTAAGAAACGAAAAAGAAATCAGAGTGGGTCAAAGCCATTGAATGCAAATATCGACTCAATAAAAAAACAATACATGGTAGCTTGTGGAGAATCCTATGGGGGTGAAACCAATTAGTCTCATGTGGGTGTTCAAACTAAAAAAGATGTGGGATTCACTATTAACTTGTACAAATCAAGGTTAGTTTCTTAAGGTTATGTGCAACAACCAGGAGTTGATTTTCAAGAAGTATTTTCTGTAGTAACTCGAATCAAAACGCTCTATGTTTTATAGACATTATTGCTACTAACAGATGGAAACTGCATCTTTTAGATGTTAAGACATAGTTTTTGCACGATGAGCTAAATAAACAATTCATGTGACACAATCGTAGGGATATATAAACAAATGCTATGAGCATAATTATATCAAATCATGAAGGCACCGTATGGTCTAAAATAAGAACATAGAGCAAGGAACACAAAACTTGATGGAATTCTGAATAAAAATGAAATTTAAAAAGTGCAAGAAATTACCATCATAGTGTCGGAAAAACGAAAGAAAAAATGCATTGATATAGGCAATTTATGTTGTTGATTTATTTACATAGCTACAAGTTTAAGCATGAATAAAAGGTTTAACATGGAGATGTCAAATATTTTCGAAATGTTAGATCGTGGAAAATTAACTTACTACCTTGGCATTGAAGTTAAGCAAAAAGAAACTAGAATAACCACAAATCAAGAAGCTTAACCATAGTGCATTCTAAAATAATTTGTTTACATGATTACAATCCAACCCATATTCCAATGAAACCAGGAATGAAATCCGCAATAGCCGAAGATGAACCAGAAATATACCCAACACAACATAGGAAGGTGGAATGATGTCTAAGATATCTCTTGAATACAAGACCCGATATGGCTTATCTGGTAGGATTTGTACGTCTATATGTGCAAATTTCAAGAGTCACATGGAGCTACAATCAAACACATTTTAAGATACTTGCGAGGAACGACTGCACGTGGAATTAAGTATGAGAGTACATGAAAGAAAACACTGATACGTTATAGTGATAAGAGCCATAATATTGATCCAGATGACGAAAAACGTACAACCGGTCATATATTTATTTATGGGTCATCTCTTATAACGTGGTGTTGATAAAAGCAAGATACAATTGCTTTATAATCTTGTGAGGCACATTTCATGGCAGCTAGTTCAGTTGCATGTCATACAATATGGCTTCAAGATTTTTTGGGTGAAATCCTAAACAAAGCTCAACAAAAAGTCATCTTAAGAGTAGATAACAAGTCTACAAAGAACTCACGAAGAATCATATTTTTAACGGAAGAACTAAGCACATAAACATAGTGTTCCACTTCATTCATAACTGTGTTGAAAACAAACAAGTGGAGGTAGAATACATTCATGTGATGAACGAAAGGTAAACTTTCTTACAAAACCGATAGCACGAACATGGTTCAAATAAACGAAGAGCTTCATCAGAATGAAAGATGTCTCTAGAAGGACTTAGAAATTAGGGGTTATTGTTGGAATTCCTTAGTCAAATAGGACTCTAGGATCCATTTACATGGAGGTTAAGAAACTAGGCTTTAAGACTCATAGTCTAATTCTATAAGTCGGTATATTAGATCTATATATATGTGCATGTAAACCGAGTTAGGGCAATGATTTAACACAATTAAAATTGAGTTTTCAGCTATTTTCTCAATAAAATTGGAGCGTTATTCCACATCTTTTGCTTTTCTTTTAGTCTTGATATCTTCTCTAAATCATTGTCTAAGGTATTTTTTTAACTCTTCATAGGTTGATTTGAATTTCTTAGATGGAGATTATAAGGTGATGTTTGAAACTTATTTTTTTACTGATTAAGCCCAACATACAACCACTCTTGCTATTTGCAAAGTTGCTAATGATAATCAACAAGTACAAATTAAAGTTTTTATGTGTACCAACGTGTATTATTTGTATCTACATATACTTTGTACACATGGACAATAACCAAGGCATATTTGGCCCATATCCTATTCAAATATCGTATAAGAGAAGATCGTATTATCTGATTAACCTAAAACCCCTAGACACTAACTTCATTAAATCGGAAGTCTTATTCTCAACCGATCTCCACCAATAAATAATTCTATTCTTCTTCTGCAATGACTTCCATTTCATCATGTGATGACTGTTACTAACATCATAAATTTTATTCCCTTCATATTTTAGATGGAAGAAGGTCAATACACATCATGGATGGAACTATTTAAAGTTCATTTCCATGCTCATTATGTTATACAACATAGTCTTCCATCAGAAGCCTCTCATTCTAAAACGTCAACAGATAAAGACAAGGTATATTAAAAAATTGCTCTCTAGAAAAGGCTTGAGTCCATAGTCTTCTAGTGGATATATGGTATGATTTAAAAGTACGTACTAATCATAATTCTGTAAACTGAATCCATTGTAGAACAAGTGTGGGAATCCTTGGTACACATTTTTATTGATAACAAACATTCACGTGCACTCAACATACAAAACAAGTTTTCTAATGTTAAGTTGGACTCCTTCTCCAACGTTTTTGCTTACTGCGAAGAGCTCATAACATTGTCTGATCAATTAACCCATGTTGATGCACCTATATCTAATGACCGTTTAGACTTACAATTGATGACCGAACATGGTGAGAAATATGAAAACATAGCAACGCATCTTCAACAGTATACTCCTTTTCCTAATTTCTACACTACATTAAATTGTCTGATCAATATCCTAATTTCTACACTACATTAACGCATCTTCAACAGTCTACTCCTAGTGAACAGTCATTATTAACACCGAAACCCACAGTAGTGAATGTCGGGATTAAGAGAAATAAATGAATCGCAGTGGTAGTGGCGATCGTAGACAACCATATTGTGGCGGGATTAATTCCAAAAGGTAGTCGTGGCCATGGTTGAGGACAAAGTCGTAGGCACGAGAATAACACTAGAATGGATGGAATGCTCCTCCGGCTCCACATCCGACTCACACCGGAAATTCTTTTACAGGTGTTCTTTGAGTCCACCACTTGGTTTTGAAGGGTATGAAAACTCTGACACTCCATTAATGACTCTCAATCCTGATCAAAATAGGTACCTTGATTCTGGAGCAAGTAGCCACATATCCAACGCGACAGGTAACATTTCCAGTTATTTTAATAACGCGATACGAAGCAATATCGTCATTGGAAATGGCTTTAAAATTCCAATTCATGGAACTGTTGACACAACCCTACAACCATCGTACCCACCCTTAATGCCTAACAAACTTCTTCATGCTCGTAAACTTATCAAAAACATACTTTTCGTCTGTTGTCTAACGACTGATAATTTAATTTCAATCGAATTTGACCCATTTGGTTTTCTGATGAAGGATTCTCAGATGTGTATTCCTATCCTCTGATGTAACAAGACCGGAGAAATTTATCCTCTCACTGTTCCCTCTGCTCGAGTTAGTAATCCGTCCACCTTTGTTGTTTTGTCACAAGATCTTTGGCACAGACGTTTGGGTTATTTGAGTTCTTCATTATTACATATCTTGAATAGACATAATTTCATTCATGTTACTACGTTTTCTGACAATCACTTATGTCAATAGTGTGTTTTTGGCAAACATGTAAAACTACCTTTTTATGATTATTTATCTTATACGTGTATGCCATTTGATATTCTGCACATTGATTTACAAACATCCCTGATTACTAGTTCGGGTGGTCATCATTATTATGTATTTCTCTTAGATGATTACACTAATTATTTATTGTAATATCTGTCAATCACTAAATCACATGTGTATCGTACCTCTCTTAATTTTTACAAGCTCATTAACACTTAATTTGGACATCAAGTCACATGCTTTGGATGAGATAATGGAATAGAGTACAACAATAAATATTTTCATGAATTTTGTTCCAAATACATTATGGTTTTCCATTTCTCTTGTCCTAATACCTCTTCCTAAAACACTAAAGCAAAACAATAGATCAAATCCGTTAATAACATCATGTGTATCCTACTTACCCATGCGTCCCTTCCACCCACTTTTTGGCACCATACCCTTCAGATGGCCAATTATCTTCTAAATATTATTCCTACCAAAACTAAATACAAATTCACTCCTAGGTTTCTTTTCTACAAGAAACATCCCACTTATACACTCCTATGAACTTTCGGGTGCCTATGTTATCGTCTCATCCCTTCCACCTGTATTCATAAACTAGAAAATCTTTCAACCTCGTGTGTGTTCTTGTGGTACCGCTCCAACCATAGGTGGTATAAAATTTATGGGCTTTCTACCTGTAAGACCATCGTATCTCGACATGTATTCTTCGAAGAACATGTATTCCCTTTTGCTATAATACACTCTACTTTACCATCGTATCTCGACATGTCTTCTTCGAAGACCATCGTATCTCGACATGTCTTCTTTGAAGAACTTGATAAGGCATATGTGGATTTTCAAACATTAAAAATGTATAATGGGTCATTTGAAAACTATAAAGAATGCTCGGTAGTCCAATGTGATGGTAGATCTCAACAAAAAGAGTCAAGTTGTCATGAAACATTTAGTCCAATTGTTAATCGATTACCCTTCATATAGTGGTTAGCATTGCTTTATTTAATAAATGGGAGATTAACCAATTAGATGTCAAAATGCATTGTTACATAGACATTTGGCCGAAACTATTTATATGTATCAGCCTATGGGATTTCGACACCCATCCGATCCTCATCATGTATGTCGATTAAAAAAATGTTTATATAGACTAAAAAAGGCACCCAACCAATTCGTTCCACCGGAGCATATACCTCGTCAAAAATCTACCCCGGCCTTCTTAACATAGCCCTTTGCCACCAACTGTGCTTTGTGCTTTATCACCTTTCCGTTTGGGTCCTTCTTTACCTTATAGACCCACTTGAGTCCAATTGGTTTGCATCCCAGGTGGTAGGTCTACAAGTGACCAGGTCCTGTTTTTTTCACTTGCATCGAGTTCACACTTCACTGCATCATTCCATTACTTATGTTTGGAAGCTAAAGTGTCAGTGGTTGGTTCTTCGCTATCATTCA
Organism: Lactuca saligna; assembly: GCF_052625555.1. NCBI lineage: Eukaryota > Viridiplantae > Streptophyta > Magnoliopsida > Asterales > Asteraceae > Lactuca > Lactuca saligna. Next base: position 93,577,502 of record NC_136419.1, on the reverse strand, counting down.
GGAGTAAGAGTTTTTCACTCTCTTCATATAGGTCTGTTAGAGTTCGAAATTTTTTTGGAGCTCCTCCACCTGTGGAACTTGAGGTGGTGCTAGCGGATCCGGTTGAGCTCACTGGAGATAGGGGTGTTGGAGTGGCTGGTTGTGGAATGGATGGTACAGGTGTTTCTGATGGATTGTGCTCTATAGTTTTTTCATTTTCTTGTGCATACCCACTATCATAAATTTCAGGCATGTAAAGTTCCGTTTCTACTTCATTTCCTTCATTCAGTGGCATAAATTCTTCAATTGTAAAAGTTATCCCTAGAGTAACTCTGAAATTTTCCGATTTACCCCATGACTACATTTTCACTTCTTCAAAACGGACATCTCCACTCACCCGAATGTCCCCTATCTCTAGATCAAGAAATCTATAGGCTTTCGTCCCTGTTTCTGTTTCTCGGTGAACCATTGCCTTGCTCCGGTTGTCAAGTTTCATAAGATGACTGCCAATCACTCGCATGTGCTCTACACAACCAAACACCATTAGATGCTCAATGTTGGGTTTTCTACCACTCCACATCTGATAAGGAGTTACCTCATTAAGTGCCTTTGTCGTCACCCTATTTAGAATATATACTGCATTACATACTGCTTCACCCCGTAGTGTTTCAGGTACTTACATGCTTTTAAGTGTAAATCTTGCCATTTCTACAATTGTACGGTTCCATCTTTCAATGACTCCGTTCTGTTGAGGGGAGTACGGACCCGTGTAGTGTCATTTTAAACTAGTCTCATCATAGTAGGAGGTGAATTCTTTTGATAGAATCCCCCCCCCCCCCGCCCCGGATCTGTATGGAAAACTTTAAACTTTTCATTTGTTTTAGTTTCTACTAATCCACATAACTCTGCTGAAATCATCGACTAATAAAAAGATATACTTGTTCCCAGATGGAGTGGGTAGCGAAATTGGACCACAAAGGTCCCCATGAACCAACTCTACTCTCCTAGTAGCCCTGAAGTTCGTGTGTGAGGGGTAAGGTGTCCGAGTTTGTTTACCCACTAAACATCCTTCACACAAGCCTGTAGGATTATTTCATCTTGGCAGCCCTTGTACCATTTCTTTGTCCGACATGAGTTTGGGCAATGAAAAGCACACATGTCCCATTCGGGCATGCCATTATTTAGACGGTTCACTAATCTTCCCAAGTAAACATTTTGATCTGACATCTTCCAAAACAATTTTATACAAATGATTGGCTGATCATTTTACCTTCATAAGTAGTCTTCCTTGTACATTATATATCCACAGAAACGAGCCAAACATCAAAATCCTGTCACCACCTTCAGCCAATTAACCTAGGTTGATTATATTACTACATAAACTCGGGATGTAGTAAACCTCCTTCAGTAAACGATATTCCCCATTCTTGCACCTCAACATAATTGAGCCTTTTCCTTTTGTACGTACTATTGAGCCATCACCAAATTTCACAAAGTCTTGAAAGGATTGCTTGAATTTATAGAACTTATCCTTTTGACCCATCATATGGTAACTAGCACCATTATCCAAGTAACAAATGTTTGTGTTACTGGATTCATCTCCTGCTAATCTTAACTTTGGGTTCACTTTTTCTTCATTCAAGGAAACTTCTTAAACATCATAGGCTTCTTTATACAGGCAGTCAATAATAAGGTCGGTTCATCATCATGATTTCCTTGGGTTAAATTTACTTCCAAGTTCCTTTCTAGTCATTGATTCATACAATCAGTGGCATAGTGACCAATTTCTTGACAGTTGTAACACCTTACCTTACTTTTATCCCGAACACCAGATGACCCACGACCACTCTCACGATGCTAGAAGGAGTTGCCTCCTGAACGACCTATTCTGTGGTTACTAGAACATCTTCCACATCCTCTTCCTCGACCTTGATTATTGATTGAGATGGACCGGTTTGAACATTTCAAAGATCTTGACTCATCTTCTCCTTGCTTCTTTGATTTTCCATCCATTCTTGTTGAGTCAACAGGACCTTTTATCATCTATTTCACTATGGCCTTTAATTCTCTCTTCGTGATCCTTTAATCTACCAACCATCTCGTCTACTGTAAGTTGGTCAAGCTCTGCAAACTACTCAATGGTTGAGCAATTTGCAAGAATTTTGATGGCACAAAAGCTCGAAAATTGCTTACAATATTGCTCACCTTTGTTGCAAAATCATCCACATTCTCCGACTCCTTCATATTCAAAACCTCAAAATCCGCATTTAGAGTTCATACCTTTGCCGTCCGTACTTGATCGAGACCCATGTACATGGTTTTTAGCATTTCCCAAGCTTCCTTTGTTGTCTACATCTCTGCCAAAGACAACAAAATATCTTCAGGAATGGCTTGGTAGATGACAGCCATTGCCATCTTATCTTTCTTGCTACTTTCAGGATTCTAAGGGTGCCTAGGCTCAATAGCTTCCCACACTTCTTGAGCTTGCATGAATACCTTCATCTTGATAGCCCAAGAAGCATAATTGCTTCTAGTCAACAGTGAGTAATGGAGTGAAAACGAGCCGTCTTTCATCTGACCGTCCAATATTGTGGGTGTGTTTCTTGCAACTAACCTAGTTAGATCTGATACCAAATGAAGTCAGGACCTACCTGTAAAAAAATGAGCCTTCTTAATTCTAACAGCAAGAAGTAAGAACATCGGAACATAGAACAAGAAGAAGCAATTGAACGGTATTTTCGTCCTACTTTCTGCTGGGATTTTATTGAACTAAAAAACTCTCTGTAACATCATAAATAACGTTCCTACTTATACTTGAAAGAAACAAATCAAAGTAACTAGGTGGGTTAATCTCTAAAATAAAGGAAGAAAGGGTAACGACTAAAAATTAAAAAAGTAAACTAGATAAATTCTTCTAAGCTTCTGCATTATTCCAACAAGGGCATGATATCAACATTTTACTAATTTCATCACCATACTTGGATTTCATCGTAGTGCTTGTGACCATTTTTTTTGTACAAATAAGGACAAGACACGACATATTTATTACTCTACGTCGACGACATCAACCTAACCGCATCATTGTCCAATTTAAAATAGAACATCATGTATTACTTGTCATGTGAATTTGAAAAGAGAACTGTTGGCCCATCACATTACTTCATGGGAATCTATATCACTAGAGATTGTAATGGAATGTTTCTCTTTCAGCAGTAGTATGTTTCTAGCATTATTTTATGCGTCAAGATGAAATATTGTAATATGCTTCGTACACCAATTGATACTGAGAGTATACTTAGTTATTTTGCCAAGAAATTAATAGTTGATCCAACCACTTACAAGAGTTTATCTGGTGCTCTATAGTACTTAAGATTTACCCATCCTGAGATTTCATATGTTGCTCAATAAGTTTGCATGCATATGCATGCACCATGAACTGCTCACTAGAATGCTCTTAAATGCATTATCAAGTACATTAATGACACCATTAATATGGGTTTATACATGCACCCCCGTTCACTGTCCACCCTTATCTCTTATACTAATGTTGATCGGGCAGGTTTCACAGACGCTCGTCCCTCCACGTCCGGCTAGTGTGTCTTTTTGGGTGATAACTTACTCTCATGGTCTTCCAAAGGACATACAACAATTTTTCGATACAGTATTGAGGAAAAGTATATAGGTGTTGCCAATGTTGTTGTTTAGATTTTTTGGATTCGAAATCTTATTCTAGAGTTGGGTTTTCTATAGAAGAGTACGACTCACATATATTATGATAATGTTAGTTCCATATACATGTTGCGAAATCCTATTCAACATCAACACACTAAACATATCGAGATCGACACTTACTTTTTGATAGAGAAAGTTCAACACGGCCACATTAAGGATTTTGCATCTCATCGCGTTACCAACTTGCTGATATTTCACAAAAGGATTACCACGAGCTTTATATAATGACTTCAGATCTAGTCTAAGCATTCTACATCCTCCTCCTTAAACTGAGATCTTATATTAGACTAGGAATTATATATTGTAATGTTTATGATAGTCATGGTGCTAAAGTGTATTATCTTTAACTATATATAGTTTATACACGTGAATAATAAGCAAGGCATATTTGGTCAATATCTTATTCTAATATTTATTTATTTCGTTCAATTATTTTGTGGCTTTTATGTTTAGGTTTAAGGATCGTCGATTGTAATGAAATCACAGGTATTGAACTAAATTATTTAATTTATCTCTAAAACTAATGAAATTGTTGTTTATGGATTTTTTTTTTTTTTGGTAATATATAAAGAAGAAGAGCAGTCAAATTATTAACAAATACTGGAAACGAATTTCACCGATGAGACACAATCCATATGGGTAAGTTTTTTAATCTTTTAATGTAAATTTTTTTTAAAGATTTTTCAAGCCATGTAAAATAGTCACCAATCAAAAAGTGTCCAAAATCAGTAGGTCCAAAGGTACCAACCATGTTACCTCGTAGATGTTCAATTCCTAGCATCAATATTGCGTTAACAACTTAAATCTACTTAGCAGAATCCATGTATGCAACTAGCCCCCCCACCCCCCCTCTTTTCCATTTAAAAGTTACTTACTATCTTCGTTCTCTGATATTTGAAGTGAGGCCATACACCAAACACCAAGTACAAATGTATTTTGCTTTTATAGTCTTCTTTGAACTTTGTATCATGATATTGTTAGCATTGGTGTGATAACCAGAAATTTCTATCTTATAGAGTCAATCAATTCAATCAAACTCGGACTTGTTTTTGCTACCAATTAGCACTGTTTAGAGTCTGTTTAAGTGTTCTAAGCTTAGTACATTCAATGATCGGGTGTTAGGAAGTATCTGCTGGAGCCCAGTATGCCTTAATCAAGCTTTAAACCCCATCATATGGAGTTTACGGCCACACCACCGTGAGTTTACGGCCATAAACTCATGCTATATGCATGAGATTTCATCACTTTTCCACATTTCTCTTCCATTCCAAGTCTAAGAACCTGATTTCTCTCTCAAGTGTCATAGGATCTTCATCTTGATCTTCCAAAACTGTAAGAATTCTTTCCATTTAACTAGTTGATACAAAGATTTATCTAGTACAACCTTTTGATTTCATCCAGGAAATCATATATTTTGGTTAGATCTTCAAGAAACACCGAGGATACACACTAGTGTTTTGGGACCTTACACCCAAGAGCATCTCCCTTGGCCATAAACCATAATTAGATATGCACTTGTGCCACAAATCCTTCCTAAGGCTTGGACTCGGGTCTAGAACACTTCTTTGTGGTTTGTAAGACCTTAAATCACACTGAAGTACAAAATACCATGAGTTTACATCAGTAAACTCATAGGGCCGTAAACCCCTTTGGCCGTAAGCTCATGTGAGTCTTGTATGTTGGTCGTAAACACCCTAGTGTGGCCATACAACACTTATATACAATCCTAGGTGGTTAAACACTTCGATGTAGGTGTTTCCTAGTCCCTAACGTTGTTCCATTTCATGATTAGTTGTTATAAACACTAATTGTATTCATATATCTATCATTATATGCTAAATAGGATCTGTGTATGCTCAAGCCTTCACTTGACACTTAGCATCTGTCACACCCCAAAACCACGAACAGCGGAAACGTTCTGGGGCGGAGGACGTCATGTATGCATCACAACAAATGTAAAGTAGTAAACAAGCAACAACATCATCCATTGCATCAATAGTATAATTTTAATTACAAGTGTTTTCTTTCATTGTACAAGATATGATAATAACTTATCAAAATAAAAGACGAGTCTTGAGTGCTCCATCTTCTCTAAACCTTGTATCGACACCTGTTTATTTGTAACCTGAGAATACAAGTTATTTTGAAAGAGTAGATCAGCATTTAAGCTGGTGAGTTCATAAGTATTTAATGTCATTACTTTGATTAGTTGATATGAAAGACTGGTAAATGAATGATGAAACATTTAGTATAAGTATGAAAAGCTCTAGAAAATCCCATATTTCCTACTAGTATAAAAGTAGTCTTCTACCAAGACTCGAATGTTTTGAAAGTAGTCTTTTACCTAGACCTGACTGTTTTGACAGTACGTATCTCTTGAAAATGTGATGGTTTTTCCTTGTTTAACTCTTATTAGTAGCCCCTTAAGTATACCTGAAATGGTATCAACCTAGAACATCCGTAGACTGCTCATTTACCTCTATTGCTAACAGCCGGGTTTAGGAATAGTTAGTCCCTTATGTATACCCATGATGGTATCAACCTAGAACATCCGTAGATTGTTCATTTACCTCTGTAGCTAGCAGTGGTTGTCGGAATGGTTAGTCCCTCAAAGTATGATGTGGTAATAGGAGATAAAGTCCCAGTCTACCTCGTCGATGATGTGATTGAATCACAAGGTAAAGATAGAAAGGCGAACAATATAACCGTATCTAGACATATAACATGTAATATTAAATTGCCATATAATGTCTATGTAAAAGTATTCATGTATAAGTATTCATGTATAAGTATTCATGTATAAGTATTCAGGTAAGAGTATTCCTTCATATAACATGTAGTAGTAATTTACCATATAATGTTTATGTAAAAGTATTCATGTAAAAGTATTCCTTCATATAACATGTAGTCTGGACTCATGAATGAACTGACTCTGGTGTAATTTCTTGTAGTAGTGAAAATGTTTTGTTTACTCTAAACTATTCCTATAATAGTTTACTAGAATGTAATTGATGAGTGACCAAGTAGGTTTATACACCATTGATATCTATTTGTATCGGAACTAAATTACTGATGGAACATTTATGACCATATATGTATACATGATATATAACTAATATTTAAACGACTTTCGGACGAATACCCAATATCCCACCAGACCACATCTCAAGGCGCGAAAAGGAAATAGGGTGGATAGCCTTTCTAAGTCTTTTAAACATTTCTTATATAACTGTACATATAGAGGCATGCAATTTATAATATAAAAGAATAAAGAAGTTTTGTAAAACCGTTGAAAAGTCTAATAAAGATTTGTGACTTGATGTTAGTTTATAAAATGATTGAAAGTATTTTGTTTGATAAGACAATTTAAGTACACGTAAAAACCATTGTTTGAAAACACCTTTGTAACCGATTTTGAAAGGAAGCTTACAGTATGTAAGACAGTTTGATAACGAGCTTTAATCATGTAAAAACGTTTAAGAAAGTCATTTAAAGTAATATGTTTAGTGAAACTATTGAACTTGTAGTGAATCTATTTGTATACTAGTTATAAATCACATATGATTGATTTATTAACAAGAAGTATGCCAAAATATTGATGTTTTTCGTACCAAAATAATCGTATGTTTGTAGTACTAAAATAATCGTATGTTTGTAGTACCAAAGGTGGACACATATACATACAGTATAAGCGGAGTGTTTGATTTATATATAAATAACAACACTTTTCAATTTCCGAAAGATATGATATTATCGTGATGCATTTTGCACACAAAAGTTTCTTTATAATGATTATAAATCACATATGATTCCGTTGATAAAAAGTATAAAACGAAACTTTATATAACATACGATAATCATCGTGTGTTTTACTTGTATTCCCCCCCCCCCCCCCCCTTAAAAGCATATAAAAATATTCATAAAACATTTAAAAGTGTGGATTATAGGGGTATGAACTCACCTGATTGATTGAAGAATGCGTGACGAAAACCGAGCAGAACTTCTACTCGAGAAAGCGGATCTCTCGAGATTCTCGGGAAATCTCGGGAGTCTCGGGAGTGTAAAACTTTCTTCCCACCTTGGATATGAAAGCCGGGCCTTTGGGATGATTCCGAGGGTTGAAACGCAGAGCTTCGGCGCGAGAAAGGAAGGAAATTAGCAATTTTGGCCGGCACCCTCGCATGCTATTTATAGGGGTCTGAGGGGGTTGCGTTACGCGGGGCGTACTTAGAGTACGCGCTGCGTACTCATGCGTCATGCATGAGCGCATCCTCGGTCGAAACATTGGAGCGACGTGGACGAACCGGAGCCTAGCATCCGAGTACGCTGGGCGTACGACGGTACGCTGGGCGTACGAGGGATCGGACCGGTGACTCCTCCTTCGGATAATACCGGGATTTAATTTAATTTATATTTAAATTAATTAAGAAACTTCAAAAATTCATATCTTTCTCATACGAACTCCGTTTTCGACGTTCTTTATATCCACGCGAAGGTGAGACTACGATCTACAACTTTCGTTTAGACTCCGTCGGCTAGTTTTGATTTTATTTTTAATATTATATTTTTAATAGGTCGGGATAGGAAAAGTCTGTTAAAGTTCCATAACTTCTTCATCCGACGTCCGTTTTCGTCAGACTTTTTACCGTTGTGCTAGAATTGTTGACCCCTTTGATTCTCATTTGGGTTGTTTTGGCCAAAAGTCTCTCGATCTCTATTTCGAGTTTTTAGCTGTCTACTGCTATATCTGTAACTTAGAAAAATCACAACTTCCTCATACGAAGTCAGATTTGGGCGTTCTTTTTTATTGACGCTCTTATCTTAACATATTATATAACTTTTTTTTAGATTGATAAGGCTAAATCTCGCTCTATCGTAAATTCACTATTTACGCTTCCTGGTGCCGTGTCGGTTTTGCCGTAAAACTTCGACATGTCATAACTTCTTCGTTATGACTCGGATTTCGGCATTCTTTATATCTTCGGAATCCTTGTTTCGACCACTACAACTTTATTTAACCCAAATAAGATTTTAGGAAAGTTAAATTTTGACCTAAATTTGACTTGCGTCCCAACATATCGTCTTGAAATATCGGGTTGTCACAGTATCCTTTATCGATCTTTCATTCGAGTTACTCACTATAGGTGAGTTCATACCCCTTAACTTCTCTTTTAAATGATTATAAATGCTTTTATGGGGGGAATACAAAGTAGAAAATATGTTAGTTATATAATGAATCACATGTGATTTATAACTACGTTTCAAACAAAGGATTTCATATACTGTAAACTGTGTTATCAAACAAACTACTTATAAATCATTTTATAAACTAACATCAAGTCATTAATATTTATTGTTAAACTCTTCAAATGTATTACATACCTTGTTTTAAACTTATATATTGTCAAACGCATGTCTATACATGTATAGTTATATAAATAATGTTTAAAGGACTTAGGACTGATAACTCGCTTTATTTCCTTTTCCTTGTTTGGATGTGGACTTAGGTTATTAGTTATTTGTCCAAAGGTTTTCTAAATACTAGTTATATATATTATGTATATATATATGTTGATATAAAAGTACTATCAATCAGTTCAGTACCTTTGGGTAGCAAAGGTATAGATTCATTTATAAACACTACAGAAATTACTAGTAAACTATAATAGGTATAGTGTAGGAGAATACTATCACTATACAAATACTATAACAGAGAATACTAGACAAAGAATAATATAACATAGAATACTAGACAGAGAATACTAGAACAGAGAATACTAGACATAGAATACTATAACTGATAATACTATACAGAGAATACTATACATAGAATACTATAATTAAATCAGGGATACTATAACAAGTTCAAGATAACATAATGTGAGATACTATTTCTTGACACATCAACCATTTTGTTTTGTCATGTTTTGTAGCCAGAATCTCCTAGAGGGAGAGCGTGAGTTTGTGTATAGATCTATATTGGATTGACTATCCTACACCTTAATGTTCGCTACAGTGGGAGTTGCAAGTCTACGGGTGCAAAATATCATTTCTTCTGACGTCTTTCATCATCATGTTATAGTCGTTATTAGTATGGGTACAACCTTATCATATTTTAGCTAAAATAAACCATTGGTTTTAAGGTAGTTATTACTACAGTAGTTACTATATATAATACTACAGTACATATAGGTGCTGTTTGATTTTCTGAAGCAAAAATTCATGAAATCTGCGGACCACCTCTACAACCCCTGCAGTAGAAGAGGTGGACCAAACGGTTGCAGACTGTAATAAGAACCGTGTTTGTTTTTTTTTAACATCTGCATATTGCTGCAGATATTAAAAATTTAAAATAAACTAATTTTATAAATCAAAATAGTTTTTTAATACGGAAAATTTAATAATGTTTAATATTTCGGCAAAAATTAATGATAATTCAGTAAAAAATAATTATATTTCAACAAAAAAAAACAAAGATATTTAGTAAAAAAATAATGATATTTCATCAAAAATTATCATTATTCAATATAAAAAAAACGAAAAAAGAATTCAACAAAAATAAACAAAAATAACGAAAAAAAAGTGAAATAAAATTTCAACAACATATAATAAAAAATTCAGCAGGAAAAAAAATGAGGCTAGAAGAGGTTGGAAGAGGCAATACAAGTGCAGCGACAAACAGAGCACGCGCAGAGGTTTTTGACTCTGAAGACTTCTAAAAAACAAACAAATGCGAGATGAACAGTATTGCACATGTGCTGCACCGCGCAGCAATAAAAGGTTTGATGAGGTTTTTTACAAAAAACAAACAACACCATACATTTTCCCATTATATTCAAATTGTGATCTTCTCACATAAAAGGTAATATAAAACTATATTTCGATAATAATAGTCATACTTGGGAAAAACATTCGCTTTTACAGAGAAACCAACATACAAAATAGTAGGGTCTTAGTAGAAGACTACTTTTTATACTAGTAGAAAATATATGATTTTCTAGGAGCGTTAAAACATATACAAACATTTATAATGAACATTTACAAACTCTTTCAGTAACCTTATACAAATATCAACATTAAATACTTATGAACTCACCAGCTTAAATGCTGATCTACGCTTTCAAAATGACTTGTATTCTTAGGTGAACAGTAGACAGGTACCGATGACCAGGTTTTGAGAAGACAGAGCATGTTCAAGACTCTTCTTTCATTTTGATTATTCATTTTTTGTGTCTTACTACTTTTAAAGAACACACTTGTATCAAATTATACTATTAATGCAATGGATGATGTTGTTGCTTGTTTACTACATTGCATTGTTATGATATTGTACATGACGTCTTCCGCCCCCGAACGTTTCTACCGTTCCAGTTTTGGGGTTTAACAAATTGGTATCAGATCATTGTTTATAGTGAATTGAGTATATCCACCAATAAAAGATATATAAACTATAAAAAACAACGGGATTAAAAATACTCTGACCAAGAGTTTATAATTTTAAATAATAAAATATTTAACTAAGTATACATACCTAACTACGGATTTGCCCACTGCATCAGACCGAAGTCCAGAACTAACTATGGCCTTGCCAACTGCATCGGACCGAAGTCTGGAACTAACTAGAGCCTTGCCCACTGCATCGGACCAAAGTTTGGAACTAAGTAAACATAGAATATCATAATCATAACATATAACAATAACACATGTACTGCATACTGCATCGGACCGCAGACTGGAACACATAACACATAGACATGCATGAATCACAAAGACATCAAGCATACTAAGTTATTGCTATCTAAACGGGCCGACATTGTGGCCGTAGATGCGTTCCTACTAGAACGAACTCACCTCGTAAGGATGACTGCTGAAATGATGATTAGGAACTATCTGGCTGCTTCTCCGGTAGCTCCCCGACTACAATTCCAATAAAGACACTTAATCAAACACTGATAACAAATCCTAGGGTAAAGTGACTATTTTATCCCTGGTCAAAATCAACTTCAATTTGTCCTGACTCACCGAGTTGGGCCGCCAACTCGTCGAGTCCTTATCCTTTCTTCTGCCCCCTTACCCAGCACTATTCGTCGAGCTTAGAAAAGACTCGACAAGTTCTCCTTCTATAATTCCTCGATTCAATCTTCATCCGACTTGCTGAGTTGTATGAACAACTCGTCGAGTTCATCTTCATCATATGAACACGTCCAAACTATGACTCGCCGAGTTGTATGAACAACTCGTCGAGGCTGTTCTAGTGGGTCAGGAGATTGCCTTGGACTCGCTGAGTGTGTTTAAACACTCGTTGAGTCCCATGGTTTCCAGATTGTTTTTATATCTCGATAAGGCGAATCACTCCTCTGGACTCGTCTAAATGCTTGTTATCACTTAGTTGGGTCCCTTTGAACCACAACAGATTGGGGACTGAAGCCCCGGACTTTCCGAGTTCCAAGAACAACTTGTCGACTCGCCTATTGTCCATGTCTATAACTCAATTTCTGGCGTACAACTCTAATCCAAAAGGTAGATCTAGACTTCGAAGATCGATCAAGCACGTAAAGTTATGAACTTTACGTGCACGCATGGAAGTATAAGATTTAGGCACCCAAAATGAGGTCTGAATGGGTGCATGGGCTAATATGGCCATAAACTTGCATCTTTATGCCATGAACTTGGTTCTAGAGTCTAGACCTGAAGCTGAATCTACTTGGGATGTCCAAGTCTTAAGGATCAAGCTTATTGACCCCAAAACTCCATAAAAGGGAAAAGGAGAAAATCTATAAAACCACAAGTCAAGTTTTGAGCTTGATTACCTGAAAGTGAAGAGAAACTGATGTTGCTCCTAGATCTAGTCCTTCTCCCTTGATCCTTCTTCCTTCCAACTCATTTATTAGATACACAATGCACCAAAAACCATCCAAGTCACTAAGAAAACTCAAGTTTTCCAAAAGGGAGTGAGGATTTTGAAAGCAATTCTCTAGAGGTGATGGAGGCTGGACCTGAAGCTCATAATGTTGTGTAAATAGGGTGCAAACCCTTTAATTAGGGTTTCATCCAGACTAGCCTACTCATCAAGTCCAAGCGCAAACTTAGCGAGTAGATTACTTAAACCCGCATCCCAACCTCGCATCTGCTCGACGAGTTAGGGCTGCCACTCGTCGACTCACTTAATACAAATTATATAAAAGTAGATCAAATACGTACCAGAAACGGGGCGTTAGACTTATCCAGCCTCTGTCTTCCTCTTCTGAATGTGGTCTATATCAATCCCCTCTCTCTCACCCTGACAATAATGTCATCTGGTTGTCCGACAGGCCGAGTAGTTGATATATTTTTGAATGTCAGCTCTCAACATGTCTTGGTAGCGGGTCTTCTAAGTCTCCTCATCCTATGCATATTGAGGCACTAATAAGACCCTCTCCTTGAACTTGGCGGTAATCTCCGCTACCGACTCAATTGTCTACCTAATATCCAAAAACCCCCTGGGTAGCTGCTGAAGCTCAACAACCGGTGCAAACTCGGCCCTGAACCTGGTCACAAAATCTGACCAAATCATAGCCTCAATGGCTGGGGCTTCCAGTGAATCACAAACTGCCTCCCACCAATCCCGAGCTCGGTCCCCAAAGCATCCCACAACATATCGAACCTTCGACCCCTCACGGCAGAAGCTAGTCAATTGAGCAGACTCCATGTCTACAATCCACCTTCTAGCCACAAGGGGTTCCTTCACCCCGTGGATGTCTGGCGCACCACACCCCCTGAAATCCTTGAAGGAGAGTGTGTGTGTGTGTGTCCCAGACCGGCTAGATGTCATGTCGTTCTTGAAAGCCCTGAGACGCTCCTCCATCAGGTCGATGATCCCTTCCTTGATCGACCCAAAAATCACCAGGGTTGCCTGAAGGATACCTCTCGTGATCTCAGATGTGATGAACTCGCATAGTCTGTCATCAACATGATCGGAACCTGCACCCGAACCTAAACCAGACCCAAAACCTCCTACTCCGAGACGTGTCACCACGATTCTGAAACAAAACACATAATCATCAGGGTCATACATAAACTTGAGAGGTCTCATACACTCTACAAGTTCCCTGGTTCCATCTCATCTCTCCTTGACTCGAGTACGGATCCTCTGTTTTCAGTAGTACGGGCCCATACTACCTTCCAAATCTATCCGTACTTTCCTCAAGGATTGCCTTGACTTCACCAACTCACTCTTACTACTACTGCTCGCTGCACTAATCTCATATGAGGCTTACCCTACGGTACTCCTCCAACCCACTATCCGCCATCAACTGCATAAGAAGTCCATCTTACCTTTCCCTAACTAGCACACGAATACTATTACATATTACTAAGACCAGATAATTCATCAAATGACAGGTCTCTCCCTACAATGGTTAGACTCAGACGAGAGCTACGAAATAGGGCTAAACCTCACCTTCTAAAATTATTTAGTCCTGGTGACATGTAACCTAACATCTTCATTTACTAGTTAGCTAAAGATAGCTAGACTCCTAAAATCACAAAGCAAGCAGCATTCGGGTATTGAGTAACCCAAATCAAACATCTCATATTCAGGCTATCATATCACTGACTAGTCAGTATTATCATGCAATTTAATAAGCACATAAAAGCACATATGACATCTCCCTAAATCCTTAACCCTAATCTAGCATACAGTTCTCATACATATAGCAGGCATATAAGGCATCCTTCCTAGATCCTCAGCCCTAATCTAGCATGCACTTCTCAAAATAATATTATATATCATAACAAACATGTTTGGGTATCTTAGGGAAAATTTAATTGAGCTCGGCCGATTGCACGCCTGACACACCTTGTTCTTTCTCAAAACTCTTTATTTTAATTTTTAGAAAAGTTATTTGTTTTTGAAAAAATCTTTCAAACCCTCAATTTGAGTCCAGACACCCCAAGACGTGTTTCCGAATCTCTTAAACCAAATATCTGGTACCAACTTATAAAATCTAAAAAAGACGGACCAAAAATTTCATTTTTAAATTGAACAAATATAAAACCATTTGTCTGAAAGCCTCATAGTAATAATACAATTTAAAACCAATGTATCCATAGTTAAATCATGTCATAACAAAATCATAAAAGAGTATAAATAATATAGATCTCTAGTGCGGAAAATGTGGTGTGATGCGTTGTGATCATGTCGACTCATTTTCCTTCGAATAAGAGGTACCTAAAACCAAAACTGAAAACCGTAAGCACAAAGCTTATTAAGCTCCCATATCTTAACACATACCATACTATCAACATACTGCTAGACATATTTTGGTGCCCGACCTACCCAGTTGAGCATATCAGGGTGCTCAACGTACACCTGCTAGGCATACCGAGCTCCCTCCCTAACCTACCCCTATCAGACATACCGGGGTGTCCAACCTACCCTTTCGGTTTATCTCAACCAATTATGGGTATTATTTCACCCCTATTACTACCACTATACAACATAACATAATCATATTGTAAGGCATACTGGGGTGCCCGACCTACCCGTTCGGTCCTTTCGACTGATACGGGGACTGTTCCTCCTACTACCACTATCACATAACATTATACCATACTAACGCATAAACATAACAAAGAGTGGCATACCAGACAATTATCACAAAGACAATCATCTAACAAAAAAATCCTACTAGTGGGTCGGAATTGTGGTCGTAGACCTACTTCTACTGGAAGATAAGTTGAATGTCGAATATCACTGGAAGGAATGTCTAACAGCTGCTCCAATTACTCTCCAGCTATCATTATCATAACAACACTAAGACAAAATCCATAACACTTCTTAGGGTAAAATGACCATTTTTATCCCTTGGTCTAATTTGGACTATACCCAAGGCCCATTTCCATCTTATCTTTCCCAACCTACTATTAGCCCACTAAAGGCCTGGTTTTTTAAGTTAGGTCCCACCCTTCAAATGCGCCTTTTCACCAGACCAATAAATCCTTAACCCAAAAAAACTAATCTCGAGTGGCCTAATATTCTATGTTCCAATTTCAGACCTAGAATGTCTGCTCCATAGTGGGCCATAGGGCCTAACTATCCACTCCCAGACTTCTAAGGACCAAAGGCCAAAATTTGCACTCTGCATGCGTATGAGCGGCGTACCTGGCATGTACGCAAGTGTACGCTGGCCATGAACAAAACGGGAAGTTAACCCAGTATGCGTAATGTACTAGGGTGTTTGCATGACATACCGACCAACTTTCTTGGGGATTCATTTTTGACATAACCCATTAAGTCCTCATATCTAGAATGTAGATCCATGTCCATTAAGGCATCCTAGTCCATAAAGTCACAGACTTTCTGTGCTTGCATGCATGGTTGGGGTCAAAACATGATTTTTGGTCCTTCACCCAACTTTATGCCCTTCAAACACTTCAATGGTTGTAGATTAACCATCAAGAGCCAAAAAGAACAACTCTTATGTTCTAAAACTATCAAGACTCAAGCAACCTCAACAATAGAGTCGAAAAGTGACCTAAAACACCCCAAAATCAAATCTAAACAAGAAATGATTGAG
Organism: Lactuca saligna; assembly: GCF_052625555.1. Lineage (NCBI taxonomy): Eukaryota > Viridiplantae > Streptophyta > Magnoliopsida > Asterales > Asteraceae > Lactuca > Lactuca saligna. The sequence goes on along the minus strand of NC_136419.1, from coordinate 93,561,234 downwards.
TTTGAAGCTTGATACCTCAAATGAGTAAGAAATGGTGCTAATCTCATGGATCTACAAGCTCCCTTTGAATCCTTGCTTCTTCTTCAAACTCCTTTCTCTTCTAAACACCAAAACAACACTAAAAGTCTCTCAAGTGGCTTCCAAATAACAAGAACATACACATATGAATTGGGGTTTTCATGGTGGCTGTCTAAAGTTATGAGGGAGGCTGGACCAAATGCATCAGGTCCATTATATAGCGATCAAACCCTAAAAATTATGGTTTTAGAACCTGCATAGGTACGTTGTGCATACTCAAGGTACGCTGGACGTACCTGCATGGCTTCCGCGTTCCAATCTCTTAAGTACGTTGAGCGTACATGGCAAGGTATGCTCCGCATACGGTGCTTCCTCATCCCAATTACAAGGGCCCAAAGGTCTAAGCCTAAGCCTTATAAAACTATTAGCCTTATATAAATAAAAATAGTACCTTATAAATCTCGGATGTTAAAATTAAAAATTCAATACAGTTAAAATGCAATACCATCATTTTATTATTTACCTTTATGTCAACTTCTAAATGGATTCTTTGAAGGTTGTGATACAACCTTCTTAACTTTTATATATATATATATATATATATATATATATATATATATATATATATATATATATATATATATATATATATATATATATATATATATATATATATAACTTCGGTACCTTACATGGATTTTATAGTGGCATCAAGAGATCGTTTGATTGGAAATCAATCTTCCTCTTCTTGTCTAGAATAATAAATGAATATCTATTTTTATCACATGACTTTTAACAAATTTTATTTCATATGTTTGAAATAGATAATATCTATATTTTAAAATTTTATTTTGAAAAAGTAATTCTTGTTTACACTTTCATATTTAATATCTTTATTTCAACTATGGTAATACATAGGTATAGGTTTTACACATAGTAATTATCAAAATAATTGTATTATGCACTACCCACACCTTCGAAATCTCGATTACGCACAACCTTGACCATATTAGAATACGACCTCACCCATTCCATGTTGTACACTTGACGATGACCATTATTTAATCTACGATTCATGTATTGCACTCTCCCAAAAGAACATATAGGTTTTATTGTATGACGTTAAAACCGACCGTCCAATGCAAAAATATGGTAATTAGCAATCAACACCGAAGACAACTTTTTCGCAAAATAAATTTAACCTTTAATCCTCAAAAAAAAAAAAATAAATAAATAAATAAATAAATAAAACTACGTAATTTTAACTGTTTTTGTGCAGTGTTTACATTGGCTACCATCCCATATACTGTACACAAATTCCAACGATCGGAGAATTCATCTCTGGTGGAAAATTAGTATAAGGGAAAATGACTCTTGAGGGTAGTTAATTTTTGTGTTTGTACTCATTTGGTTATTTTTTTATTATATTTTCTTTTATTATTATTATTATTTTTTTTGTATTCAATATAACATCGAACTTGTTGTTTGTGTTCACCATAACCCTTTTGACCGGCTTTTGACCTGTGATAGTCAGTCAAAAGGTTATGGTAAACACAAACAAAAGTGCGATGATATATTGAGTACAAAAAAAAAAAAAAAAAAAAAAAAAAAAAAAAAAAAAAAACCCAACCAAATGAGAACAAACTCAACAGTTGGTTACCCTCCAGAATTATTTTCCCCGAAAAGTTAAATAAAATTAAAGTTGCGAAATTATCAAAGACTGCAACCTTCTTTGGCTATAACGTATATGAAAAATATTTTAGATGGGTAACTTCCTTAAAATATGGTCTATGCTATAGATATTGTGATTAGCTGTCAACACATCTCTTTAAAAGGATATGATTGTGTTTGAGAGATATATTTATGAGCATAAACATTTACCTCAATGTATATTATGGTGATATGTCTGCAAAACTAGCATGATATTGTACATATTGATGTTGTATCTCATTCCGTGAATTCGATCTTAAAGCTAATTAAACTAAAAAATCACAGCACTTGTGATTCCACTTGTTTGTAGACTCGTCTAGAATCCATGATACGATAAATCATTCGATTGGAAATGTAAATGTAGTCATGAAATGCGTCTGCTTAGTCAAGATTCCCCTAATAAATATTCAAGTATATTACAAAGTTGTATATGTATGAATAGTGTTCTTTCGTGGGTTATGTTTTGAAGAGAAGCAAGAATAAATCTCATAAAATCATCAATATCAGTAGGAGATGACGTGGGATTTGCGGTAATAAGTAAAGGGAAAATGACTTAGGAGGGTAACCAACTTTTGCGTTTGTTCTCATTTGATCACTTTCCTTTTTTTTTGTACTCAATATACCATCGAACTTGTTGTTTGTGTTTACCATAACCCTTTGATCAGCTATCACAGGTCAAAAGTCGGTTAGAAGGGTTATGGTGAATACAAAGAACAAGTTCGATGGTATATTGAATACAAAAAAAAAAAAAAAAAAAAAATAATAAAAGAAAGACCAAATGAGTACAAACGGAAAAGTTTATTACCATCAAGTGATTTTCCCTTAGCATAATATAAAAAGTAGATAAAACTTTTTCCCAACGCTTTTCCGTTGGGGGTTGCATAATCACCACTTGACTCACCCTAAACCGATTATCACTTTCATTGAGAGGAACCTTCTTGTTTAGGTTAGCGATCCACCATACTCATTCATCAACACTTCCATTTTGTTTAAATGTCGAGCCATCCGATACCCATGTATTGTCCAGAAAAACATGGAACATTAACCCAACAAGCAAACTTCTTCCATGAACCCCATTCTTAATGTCAAAACATCGAATCAAGAATGCTAAACCTACCTCAACCCCTTTGCAAAAAGTCATTTGTGACACATATTATATGCAATGCGTCGTATGTCACATCAACATGTCTCCATTTTGTTGTATTTATAATAGAGGCTCAAAAATTTACATTGATTGAGATGCACATAAGTCCCCACTTTCCAGATATATCAAAATCAAGTAATCAACATCAAGTTCTATAATCTCATTAGAATGACGAAAGCAATTTTGGGCACCGGTGACATATAATTATAATTTAGACAAGGACAATAACTATTAGGGTACTGGTAAATACTCCTCCAATTATCAGTGTATGTTTTCTTTTTCTAGGCTGAAAATTAGTAGTAAGTTGCCTTCTCATCCTTGTGGCTCATGTAATCGATGTGTTTTTGTAATAATGTTACAGGTTTTTAGAAACTGGTTGCATGAATCATGATAACAAATTAATGATTTTGATATTGATCATAGGTGTTGGCTCTTTAGTCCTCAAGCCGACTTCAAAAAAGAAACAGATTTTTCAATTCTGATATTTTTAGAGTAAAAATATAAATTAGTTAGATATTGCTAGCATCAATTATTTGCCTCGATTAATCATCTTATTCTAAAACTTAGATTTGACAATCATGATGTACTTTTTAGAACTAGCGTGTGGACAACATTGTACATATTTTTCCTTCTTAGTTCGACAAAACCGACATAGACATTCTCATAAATCGGTCCACATGAAGGCCTAAACTAATGACAAACTAATAAACCAAATTCGAAATATTTAAACTTTACTTACGTTTATTTTTCAAATCTATTTTACATAGTATTCCAATGAATAAGAATATAACATTGATCAAATTGTTCTAGAATCAACAAAAATGTTAAAGTACGTTTAAAAAATAAGATTTCTAATCGACGAACCATGATGAAGGAGTAGTCGAATAGAGGGGCCTACAGCCATATAATCCACGTCACACCCATGTGTCCTTGTTCCTCATCCAATATCATATCATGATTCTTTTCATGTGGTAAATATCCTCATGTCAATGTCAGCAATTTATTAAAAAGTTTCAGTATACGTAAATTAATTAATAGTTAATAATTTAATAATTTATAACACCAACATGCTTGTTAAAATGATGATTGTAGGGCGTCTTGGTGTGCGACAGGGTCAATGGCGTAGAAGGGATTGAGTCAAGGATCAAATTTTATATTTGATTGAGACACTCTCTAGCAATTCATGATTTAGTAATCTAAAAAAATTTATGTTTGTTCGAATCTTAAGAGTTGGTGCAAAAATTAAAATAGCAACACCTTACTTTTTAAAAAAATTGGTTATAATTAAAAATTGCATTAATCGGTTAAAATAGATTTGCAGCAAGATCTTAGGTGGCATTTGTTTCGCAGAATATTTTTTGAAGAAATGGAATCTGTCAAAAGAATTGGAATAAAGGAATTTGAATCTGAATGTACTAGAAGCTGAAATGCATTTGAAGGACAAGAAATGGAATCTGTTTTCTGTTTGGTTTGCTGATTTTACAAAGGAATTAGAAAAGAAATTTTATAATATGACGACAATAAACATACATAGCATGTAAACAAAATTGTTCATACTTCACACAAAGAAACTAGAGATGTAGTAAACAACACAAATGTTAAAAAATTATGCTATTTTCTATCAGATAAAGATGAATCACATATTAATTGCAGAAAAATTGAACATGAGATGTTTACCTGTAAACGAAGATCATAGATACACCAAAGCAGTAGAAGAATGACGAGCTAGAGATGAAATGCGGCAGTACAATAGCTATGATCGATAGATGATTTTTTTTTTATTGACAAATACCGATTGGAGAAAAATACAATCGATAGAAGAAGGTAATCGTAGAAAAGATATGAAAAATCACATAGTTTATTTTGTTTTACTAGAATCGCATATAAATGGGAGGATAATTGTGTAATTAAAAAAAAAAAAAAAAAAAGATAAGCTAACAGAATGTGGATTCCTTATAAACAGTGAATGAATGAGAAATCTTTCATACACGGAATTAAAAAGTAATTATGGAAATCATATTACATTCCTTCTGTAAGCCAAACACGTTTTGTATTGGATTTTAGTTTCTAATTCCTTTCAATTCCTTATGATTCAAACGAAACAAATGACCCTTACAGTTTTTTCAATTCCAAAATTCTAAATTTACTGCAACTCCAAGCTAAATTGATGTTTTTTCGTTTAATGGTTTTGTGATTCTACTGGTTAATTATTTATAACACGAATATGCTAGTTAAAATGATAATTCTAAGGCGTCTTGGTGTTCGATAGCGTCAATAGCATAGAAGGGATTGTGTCAAGGATCAAATTTTATATTTGATTAACTTATTATCTAGCAATCAGTAATCTAAAAGTAAATATTTATGTTTTATTCGAATCCTAAAAGTTCGGTCTAAACATAATATTGCAAGTCCTTACATTTAAAATATTATGATTAGAATTAAAACCTTGTAACATCCTAAATTATGAGCTAAATTTTTGATTTTATTTCAACCAAAACATTACTTATCTATAAGCAGTGTTGTAAAACTTGCCGAGTTGGCTGATTACTCCTCCGAGTACTCGCTACTCTGCCCATTAACGAGGCGAGTTACAAAATCCCGACTACTCTCCGATCAACCCCTTACTGAACGGATAAGTGTTATATATATATATATATATATATATATATATATATATATATATATATATATATATATATATATATATATATATATAGAGAGAGAGAGAGAGAGAGAGAGAGAGAGAGAGAGGTAAGTTCATTTGAGAAAATTAAAAATATTGAGAATGGGGGATTCATTCTCAGCCAATCATTTATCTAAATGTTCAAATAAAAAAAAAAAAAAAAAAAAAAAATCTGTGTGTCCATTTTCATTAAGGGTATCTTTGTAAATAAGCAACATTTTTACATAGAACTTACATGTTCGTTGTTATCAGTTTCTAATTTGATGATATATTTAGGTCGTTTGAATCGGATATTAGGAATTCATTATCAAGATTATTGTCTTTATATAACTGGTTAGCAATTATACGTATTCATTCCATTAATCGTGAAGTTTTGCATCTGTTTTTCAATTTCTACTTCGTATTCAGTTTCCGATTTGATCTGGTATGTATATCGTTTGAATCGGATACATCGATGTTCATTATCAAGATTATTGATTTTTATAATTTGTTTGGAATTAAGCTTATTATCTTCATTTTGGAGTTGTTTCATCGGAGTTCATTATCAAGATTATCAAGTTTCGTAAATGTATTGTAGTTATTTCATCGGATTTTTGTTAAGTAGTTTGAGATATTTATTTCAAATCGAAGCTGATTTAATTATTAATTGGATATATCATTGTAGTTTTTACGCTTTGAACTGAGAGAGATTGCTTAATTACATCATCTGATCATATATGATTTAAGTTTTTTTTTTCAGATATTTTGTACGTTGAGGTGAGATATGTTCGAAATTAATTAACCAGGTTTTCATCTTTACGACTTTTTTTGTGAGATATATCGATATTAAGATTGTTTTTGTTTATTTATATAAATCATTTGGTGTATTATGTCGAATTCTAGTGTTATTGATGGTGATTTGTATTCTTCTATGAGTGAGAGTGAAGAAGAAGATATTGAGAACTCATTTTTTGAAGGTATCAGTTATTGGATTATTTTGTTGTTTTTAATTTTATTGATTAGCATTTATTTACATATGAATGTGTTAATATGAATAAATTGTTGCCTTATTTATATATGAATAAACGTGTGATAATTGTAATTTCGAATTTATTATTTTTTTTCGTTTTATTCATAGATGAATAAGTTATGTTTTATTTTATATATTTTGAAATCTCATGAATTTTATGTATTCATATATGAATGTTTAATTCATATATGAATGTTTTTAATTATTTATACGAGTTTCATGTATTCATATATATTATTTTTTTACTCATGTATTATTATTTTAGGTGGGGAATCTTCAAGTTCAGTACATGATGCGTAATATTGTGATGATATAAATGGAGAACATATCTATAAGTCAGATGTACATGTTCAACTTATTCCATTTAAGGGTTTAATCTTCAAATCATTAAAGTTGGCTATCAAAATGTATTCTGAGTATCCTGAAATTGGTGGTTTTAATGTTAGACTGAGCACACAATCAAGGTTTGATAACAAGATTATAAAGAAGAAACATCTTATGTAATCATGGTGGTAAATAGAAAAAGAAATCTTGTGACACATTAGGTACAAGTGGTCTTAGGAGGAAACGAAATTCAAATTCAAGAACTATTGGTTGTCAAGCAAAGATTATATTTGAATCTGTGTATGGAACTCCAGATTATAAAGTTTTTCAGTTTGATGAACTTCACTACCATCCACTTGAGAAGAGAAGTGATTTAAAAAAATCGAGACAAATGTCATCTTCAGAAAAAGAGTTTATTGTGCGTGCTTCCACATCAAAAATAGGTCAAACTATGGCTCATAAGTTGAGGGTAAGTCTGAGATGTGGGTATGAGTTTGTAAAGCCCAAAGTAGTTGACTATAAAAATTTAAGGAGAGATATCAACATGGTTATTGGTTATAAAGATGCCCAAATGATAGTAAACACAATGAAAGACCATCGAGCTCAGTATCCAAATTATTCATTTGAGTTTAATTGTCAAGATGATGTTTTGGGCTATATGTTTTGGGCTGATGAAATGGAGAATGCATATTATGCTGAATTTGGTGATGTTATCTCGTTTGATGCAACTTTCCGAACAAACAAGTAAGTTATTTTATCTACTTTTGTTTATAGCTTATTTATATATGAATATTTTTATGTTCACTTATTAATACATCAAAAATTTACTTTCATGAACATTTTTTTGTGTGTTAGGTATCGAATGGTTTTTGTTCCGTTTACTGCTATTGACCATCATAAAAAAAATCGGTTACTATTGGATCTGGGTTACTAAGCAATGAAAGCATTGAGTCTTACTCTTGGTTTCTTAAAGCATTTCTTAAAACTCATGGGAAAGAACCAACATTTGATTTAACCGATCAAGATGCTGCAATAAAGCACGCTATTGAGAATGTGTTTCGTAATTCAAAACATCGATTATGGATGTGGCATATAATGAAAAAGTTGAAAAAAGGTATTATTTTAATATATTTCAAATATATTACTTATTAATATATTCATTTATGAATATTGATTGTTATTTTACTTATTATTATTTATTCATTTATGAATATTTTTGTTTTAATACAGATATCAGATGATTTTTTATTTATGAACACAGACTTTAGAAAAAAGTTTCCGAAGCTTGTTTGTGAGATTAATATGAAACCTGATGTTTTTGAGGTGAAGTGGGGTTTGATTATGAAGGAATTCAATCTTGAAGACACAAGATGGTTTAAAGACATGTTTACAATACGTGATTCATGGATACCTCGATATTTAGTGATATTCCAATGTGTTGTTTGATGAAGACTATATCGAGGTCAGAGAGTATGAATTCATTCTTTAATAGATACTCAGAAAGTGGGAACTTACTTTTGAATTTCATGATGAATTACGACACTGCCATTCAAAAGCAAAGGAATACTCAAGGAGAGCTTGATAAGGCATCAAAGAAAGCATCATATAAAATGCAAACACCTCGAGAAATAGAACTGCAAGCATCAAAGGTTTATACAAGTACATTATTTTTTGAGGTGCAAAAAGAAATATATAAAACATGTTTTTCTGTACATACTCATATGTTGGTAATGAAGATGGTTGGGAAGTTTACATTATGCAGCACAACAATAGTAAAAGTGAATTTAAAAATGAATTTAAGGTAATTTTACTAGTTTTTTTTTATGAATATCAGAATATTCATATATGAATATCAGAATATTCATATATGAATATCAATATTCATATATGAATATCAATATTCATATATGAATATATGAATATTATATAAATATATGAGTATTGATATGAGTATTCTTATATGAATGTAAATGTGTAAATTTTGTTTTTGTATCAACTTGAAATAAAAGCTGAAGAGAAAGAAATAAACTGCAGTTGTGAACATTTTAAGCATATAGGTGTTTTATGCAGACATGATTTTACAATAATGATGAGATGTGGTGTTAAATAAATTCTTGAAAGTTACATTTTTGAAAAGATATAGAAAGGATGTGATATCAAGAAATTATCGTTTTAGTTCTGTTAACTACGATTCAGGTGATTGTAAGAATGTAAAGCTAGTCAATGATTCATATTATAGTGTTGAATCATGTTTGGATATTTTAAGAGATGACAAAAAGAGATTGACATTATTTGCTGAGAAACAACAAATGTTGTTGAAGGAATTTGAGAGTGATTATATTACTCCTGGATTGAAAAGCAAGACATATGGTTAAGTCGTATGTAAGCTTTTAGGTGTTACTATTTCTATTCCAGAAGATATTAATATTCATGTTCCTGAAGTTTAAAGCAATAAAGGTTCTGGAATCAAGAAAAGAATTCCAAGTGTAGGTGAAGTAGCATATGAAAATTCTAAAAAAGAACATAGAATGTGTTCAGGATGTGGAAAACGAGTTCCACACAATTTACGTACTTGTCCAGAAAGAGTTGGAGCTTCTAAATCAGCAAAAGACAGTTAGGGATTTTTTTTTTTAATATTTTTTTGGTTTTATTCATTTATGAATATATGCAGATAAAAACAATAAACAATAATATTCATGTATGAATAATACACATTTATATTGATATGGTAAATTGATATGTTGATATTTATTTTTTAAATTACTATAAAATAAGTTATATTGATATTGTAAGTTATTCATGAATGAATACAAATATGTGAAATTTGTTATACTAATAAATAAGTAATATTCATATCTGAACATTTTTATTTTAACATCTGAACTTTGTTATAATAACATATTACTTGGAACTTATTCATAAATAAATATATCATATTCATATTCATTTATGAATAAATAAAAATAAACTTTGAAAATATTTGAATATAAAAACATGACATAAATAAGCAAACTTGTTTCTACTAATAGGTTAGTTGTATTTATATCTGAAATTTGTTATATTCATATATGAACTTTGTTATACTGACATATTACTCTTAATTTAATCATAAATTAATATATCATATTCGTATTCATTTATGAATAAACATAAATAAACTTTGAAAATATTTAAATATAAAAACCTGACAGAAATAAGCGAAGTTGTTTTTATTACATAATCATTCAACACAAGATAATAAAAGTTGTTCATAAGCATTTAACAAAATATTAAAACGAACATTTAACAAACCATCTAAAATTTGTTTCGCATAATCATCTTACATGTACTTCAAATCCATTCGTCTTCAACACAAACTGTTCTATAGCATCACACTTCATCACAAGCAATCATCAATATTCTTTTAACATTTTTTGAATTGTTTGCATAGCCTTGTACTCATGATCAATACGCACTTTGAATTCAAGTTTTTTATATTTTTCAGCAAGATTCAACACCTTAGCCTTCAACATGTTAATTTCAAAAGTTAGCATTATGTGTGCATACCTTTGCCTGAGCTTCTCTAAAGTAGTTTGTTGAATTGCACTTTCTTTAGGAAAGCCTGGTTTTCACTTTGAGAGTGGTTATCCCATATAGGTCTCCATATGTCTCGTTGCAAAGATTCCACAATCAATTTTGTTTTTAACTGTTCTCTATGTCATTTTAAGTCATTGGGTTTGATACTTTCTTTTGAGATTGCATTTGCTCTTAGATGGTTTATTTCTTTAAAGTATATCACAAACAATTTTTTCTGATCGTTAAATAAAATAAAAGTTAGATATGAAATATATTGGTTCTTTTATGTTGTTGTGAATTGGGTACATACCAAAGGTTTCAATAGTACTCCGTATTTCCCTTCATAATCCCCCTCAACTGCATTGTTGTCCAGAATTTTAATTGATGGTTTTTATAAGTTGAAGACAATCACAAAAATGTGAGCATTTTTAACAACTAGAAAGAATACCTGTTTTATGTATATAATGGTAAGTATTTTGTTGATAAATTATATATAAAAAACAAGTTTAATTAACATACCATGTCAATATCTTTTATGTTCAATATTTTTTTGTACCCATTGGTACTGTCATGAATGTTCTCCTTGAATTTTTCATACTTTATTTCATCGGACAATGTTGAAGTTAGATAACCAGTCTGTAACAAATATAATCATATGTGAATTTCAATTGAATATATATAATTATATTAAAGAATACATCATATTTTGTATAATCATATGTGAAATTTCAGTTGTAAAAAAATATAATATTCATAAATGAATACATCATATTGGTGTATTCATTTATCAATAAGGAAGTAATTAAGGTTAGAACATAAACTTACAGAAACTCCAACTTTCAAGAAGAGTCTATATGGTGAATTTCCAAAATCCATTTCCAGTTCTTGGTGGTTAAGTAAATCAGACCAAGCGTCTAAAACTTCTCCAAAAATCTCTGTGTTTGCATATAGACTTTTGATAACTGCTCTTTCTATTATATGACCATATTTTGTTTGGACAACCACATCTCTGCAAATATATAATCAAATTGTCATAGATTATTATCTATATAATAATCATATATGAATGTATATAAACTAAAGTTACTTACGATATATTGCCTTGTAAGCTGAGCAACCATTCACAAATAATACTCTCCCGATGTGTCAGTTTGGGTTTTGTGTCTATTATTCTGCATTTGAAAGCATCAGCAAGCTTCTTCTCTCTTGGTTGATCTAGATCATGCTTTGATGGTCCTACTTCAGTAGGAATTGATACAGAGATTGGATTTAGACTAAGAACATTTTTCTTTGCTTATCTGATAACAACCTTCTGATAGTCGTCTTTCATTTGTTTCTTTGTAAGCGGTTTTTTTGGTGAAGATTCATTAGATTTTTTACTTGAGGTTTGATCTGAATCTTGACTAAGACCTAGACTAAAGCTTGGATCAGTATCTGCATGCCTGGAGATTTATCATATAAATAGTGGTAAGTTAATTAAAATATTTGAGTTTATATTTTGAAATGGTTATCCAAATTGTTACCTCATTTTTTTCCTTTTGTCTTGTCAGCTTTTTCTCCTTTCTTGTTTTCATTTTCTGACTTTTTCTTTCCTGGAAGATAAAGAACTTTGATTACGTAATTCATATGTGAATAAGTAATGTATTCATTTATGAATAAGTAATGCATGTCATTATTTTTGAATAAGAAATATTAAAATTTTATTTTTTTTGTATATTGCGTTATTTATTTGTGAATAATAAAACTTATTATATTCATTTATTAGTGATTCAACTATTTACCTTTATCTTCTGCATTTCCTTTCTCGGTTTCTGTATGTTTATCTTCACCTCCGTCTTTCGTGTTCTTAGTTTCTATTCCTCCTTTATTTCTATCTTTAGATTTTTCCTTGTCTGAAACATATACATCACATATGAATATTTTTTATTTTTTACTCATTTATATACTATATTATTCACTTCTTATAAACAATGTTATTAAAAAAACCAATATAAATATTGTAATATATTTAAATCATTCATTTACCTGTATCTTCTCCTTTCGTTTTTTCAACTTTTGTTCCTTGTTCATGTACATCTTATGATTTTTCCTTTTCTACAAGAGTATTAGTTTTACATGTGCTCCTTGGTGACCTTGGTCAAAACTTAATAAACAAAATTGTTATTGAGTATTAATATATATATATATATATATATATATATATATATATATATATATATATAGATATATTTAAAATAAAAGTAAGACAAAATTTACCTATATCAATATTATCCAAAATAGTTTTCATTTCAGGGTCATTCAAGATTTCATCTTCTTGACTATTTAAATTTGAAATTCGAATTCCAAGGACATTGTCCACAATGTTGTCAACAACTTTATCCAACAAATTTTCATTTTGAGTTTGTTGTATAGTCTCTTCATGATTATTTGTTTCTTCATTATCATCAACTTTTTTCTCTTCATCATTGTCATATTGATTGTTCTTTCCATCTTTCTCTTTTACTTCAGTTTCACCTTCTTTTTTATTATTATGTCCATCATTACTTATTCTTTCATTCTCTGCTTCATTTGAATCAAGAAAATAATCTTCTTCTGGTTGACTTCCATCATTATCATTGTCTTCTTCACCATTTCCCTCTTTATCTTCATTTTCTTTTTGATCATTTGTTTTTTGACCGATTATTGGTGTCAAATTGATTCCTTCAAATCCAGTTTGATTACTTGGAAATTTAAAAATAGTTGTGCCTTCTGTTTTTTCTTCACCAATTATATTTGTCATCTTTTCGTCGAAAATCGTAAAACTTTCCTTTTCAGGGAACTTTGTTATCGCATCATTGAGCTTTAAATTCAGCTTTTCCTTCATCCTCTCGAAACTATTAAGCATTTTAGATATTTTTTATTCATATGCCTATGTAATAAAAAGAAGTATGATTAGAATTAATGTAATCATATATTATTAACATGTTCAAACTAATTACCTCAACAGAATGATCTTTATCTTTATCAGAATCACTGTCTTCGAGATCTGTATCTCCTTCATCTTATTCATTAACAAATTCTTCATTTAATTCTCCAAGTCCAAATATACCTTTTTCTTGTTCGAATGTCTCTTGATATCTAATCTTCTCCAAACTCCAATAACAAATTGTTGAACGTTTAGGTGTTACTGTTAAAGCTTCTGAGTGGATGTTATCAGCATAGAACAACTTCACATAAATGATAACTAATTGATATTCATATATGAACAAGTAATATTATTTTTTACTTATTCATATATGAATAAGTAATGTAAAGCATTACGCGTGAACAAATAGATTTTTCTTATTCATATATGAACATTTGCTATTAGTTTATGAATAATCAATATTATTAAAAATTGAGTATAAACATTATAATAATTTACCACCAAGAAAGCTGAAGCTCCAACAAAGAAGTTGGTATCTGAGTATGGTATGTATGAGTTTTTTGTTCTGACAAGACAGTACAAAACATAGTTGCACCAATCTATGTTGCTGATAACTGTTTTTCTAGAAATATAACTCAAGGGAAACAAGTTGCATCTTCCCATTGATGTTGACTCGCAAAACGTGTTAACAAAAAGAACTAAGAAGTTCACTTTGAAATTGAAATCAACTTGTGTGGTAGAAACAATAACATTTTTGATTGCACTCAGTAGGATGATTGAATCTTTTTTAAATTGTTTCTTCCATTCATCATAACTTGTATCATCCTTAGGCCATTGATCCAGTTGTCTAAGTTTGGTTCCACTAATTGGTATGTCCAACATGTCATGAACAAACGCTACTGTTACTTTCAGTTCCTTTCCTTCAATATCTACCACCATTCTCTCAAAATCAAAATTTTGAAGAACATAAAATCCCAGCTTCAGTGGTATATTTGTGATTTTCATTTTTAATAAAACTCCAAAACCCATAGATCTTACAGATTCTTTTTGTTCTGTGCTCATCCCAAGGATTATAGATAGTAATGCCTCTTGTGAACATCTGTTTTTCATTGAGTAAAATTCTTTTACCATTGTTTTTTTTTGATTGGCAAGTCCTTTTTTTTTTGCCTTCTTCGATGGATGACTACTTTCAAAATCATAGTTTGAATCTTGTAGTTGTTATTTTTCAGGAGTTTTCCTTTTTGATGAAGTTTTTCTGCTTTGATGCTTTATTTTCTTTAGTACTTTTGTTTCTTTTTTATCTGGGAAATGAAAACATATAATATTTGAATAAGCTACTAATATATGAATATGATATATGCTCGTTGATTTATTAATATTTATTTATTACAAAAGTATAACTAATATATACAATTTTATTCATATATGAATATATTAGATATGATAGTAATTTTGTACCTTTCACATTTTTCGTCTTCAAATCTGTGTCTATCATAGTTGTTGGGGCTTTATCAGAAATACAAATCTTCTTACCTTCATGGAAGAGTGAGTAGAAGATAAATAATTTTGAAATACATTTTCAAACAAAATATATTATATTCATAAATAAAAATAGAATATTCATTTATAAGATATGATATGTATTTTATACTCTTTTGATTTTTCTACATTGATCTGGTTTCTCTCATTGTTGGTGAATCTTTAACGAAAAGGTTAGTGTTCTTACATTCATTCAATAGTAAGTAGAAGATAAATGAGTTTGATATTCACGAATGAATATTTGAATAAAACATATGTATTCATATTTTTTTATTCACATATGAATATATTTTGTTAGATTCATATGTGAATAGAACATATATAAGTCATTCTTGTTGTATCCACATTTGAATAATGTATGTACGACAACAACTTATGTTCTATTCATAGATGGATATAACATACATATTCATGAATGAATATTTGAATAAAACATATGTATTCATATTTTTTTTTTATTCTCATATGCATATTTGTTTGTCATATTCACAGTTGAATAATGTATGTATGGCAGCAAGTTATGTTCTATTCATATGTGAATATAACATATATATATTCACGAATGAATATTTGAATAAAACATATGTAATCATATTTCTTTTATTCTCATATTAATATGTTTTGTTATATTCATATATGAATAGAGCATATATAAGTCATTGTTGTTGTATTCACATTTGAATAATCTATGTATAGGAGCAAGTTATGCTCTATTCATATGTGAATATCACATACATATTCATGAATAAATATTTGAATAAAACATATGTATTCATATTTTTTTATTCTCATATGAATATGTTTTGTTTTATTCACATGTGAACAGAACATATATAAGTCATTCTTATTGTATTCACATTTGAATAATGTATGAATGGCAGCAAGTTATGTTCTATTTATATATGAATATAACATACATATTCACAAACGAGTATTGGAATAAAACAATGTATTCATATTTTTTTATTCTCATATGAATATGTTTTGTTATATTCATATGTGAATAGAACATATATAAGTAATTCTTGTTGTATTCACATTTGAATAACTTATGTATGGCAGAAAGTTATGTTCTATTCATATGTGAATATAACATACATATTCATGAATAAATATTTGAATAAAACATACGTATTCATACTTTTTTTATTCTCATATGAATATGTTTTATTATATTTATATGTGAATAGAGCATATATAAATCATTCTTGTTCTATTAACATTTGAATAATATATGTATGGCAGCATGTTATGCTCTATTCATATGTAAATATAACATACGTATTCAAGAATGAATATTTGAATAAAACATATGTATTCATATTTTTTTGTTCTCGTATGAATATATTTTATTATATTTTTTATTTGAATAGAACATATATAACTTATTGTTGTTCTATTAACATTTGAATAATGTATGTATGACAGCAAGTTATGTTCTATTCATAGGTGAATATAACATACGTATTCACGAATGAATATTTGAATAAAACATATGTATTCATATTTTTTTTATTCTCATATGAATATATTTTATTATATTTTTATGTGAATAGAACATATATATCTCATTGTTGTTCTATTAACATTTGAATAATGCATGTATGCCAGCAAGTTATGTTCTATTCATATGTGAATATAACATACGTATTCACGAATGAATATTTGAATAAAACATATGTATTCATATTTTTTTTATTCTCATATTAAAATGTTTTGTTATATTCATATGTGAATAGAACATATATAAGTCATTTTTGTTGTATTCACATTTGAATAATGTATGTATGGCAGCAAGTGATGTTCTATTCATATGTGAATATAACATACATATTCACGAATGAAGATTTGAATAAAACATATGTATTCATATTTTTTTATTCTCATATGAATATGTTTTGTTATATTCACATTTGAATAATGTATGTATGGCAGCAAGTGATGTTCTATTTACATGTGAATATAACATACCTATTCATGAATGGATATATACTTGAATAGAACATATGTATTCATATTTTTTTATTCTCATATGAATATGTTTTGTTATATTCATATGTGAATAGAACATATATAATTCATTCTTGTTGTATTCACATTTGAATAATGTATGTATGGCAACAAGTTATGTTCTATTCATATGTGAATGTAACATACATATTCACGAATGAATATGAGTTTTTCTTGTTTTCAGAAGTAAACAAAACATATTTTATTTACCTGTTTGATTTGTTCTTGTTTTTCTTTTATATGTATTCTTCACCATTGGTGTTGTTTCTGTAAGGGTAAGTAGCGGATATTAGGAAAACATAAGCGAAATGTGAAGTAACGTTTGTATTTTGACAGAATAGTTTTGAATAAAGATGAAAAATGAATAGATGATGTAAAATCATTTATATATCAACTAATAATGAATGATTGTTACAAAAATTTTAAGTAAATAAAGTAATAACGAATGAGAGTTACGAGAATGAACGAGTATCATAAAAAATTGAAGTAAACAACCTTTTTTTGAAGAATGAACAATGTGAAAACAATGTTTTTAGTTCTAAATCAACTAATAATTATCGAAGATTACGAGAAATTTCAAGTAATCAAGTGATAATTTTAGAAATGATTCGAAATCGTTAAAAACTTGAGAAAAAACGCCGATGGTTACCTTTCATTATCAAGAGTGAGGAAATGTTATTGTTCATGTTTTCATCAGAAGACATTTTTCTTCGTTTATGCTATTTGATGCTTCTACAAGTGGTTTTTTTTCTTATCGATTCTTCTGCAAATGGTTGTCGTGTTATTGTGTATCGAAGAGGGAAATGGTGATTTTCTATCGAGATTTGATGTGTTACCAAATTATTCAAGTGCCCTGGCGGTTTAATGTTTTTGGATTATTTATAAATTTGCCACCGCTCATTAATGTATTTGGATTATTTACAAGTTTGCCAACGTGCGTTTTTTAAGCTCATTAAATGATTAGTTGAGAATGGTTCCCCCATTCTTAACCTTTTTTTTTCTCAATTGAACCCTCCTATATATATATATATATATATATATGTCTTAAAATTTCAGTAATTATTTATGAAGTTACACTACTATGTGTTTTTTTTGTTTTGTGTATTCATATTATCTAATTTTGTTATATATTTCAATCAACTTATAATTTTATCTTATGATCTTGACATATATAATTTCCTTAAAAATATTTCTACATGAATTACCAAATCCGAGTACTCCCCCGGTACTCTTGAGTACTCTCGAATACTCGCTACTCAGTAGTCGGCCGAACAGGTACCGAGTAACGAGTTCTATAACCTTGTCTATAAGTAAACATTCTATACTCATTTGGTAAATATTCAAAAGTACTTTGTAAGAACAATTATCAGAGTACAATCACAAAATCATCATAATGCTGAAACATAGGTGGGTGTGCTGCAATCAAGTCGGGCTCTTCCTTTTGAAATCAAAAGTACCTAAAACATAAACTAAAAATAGTAAGCACAAAGTTTAGTGCGTTTCCCAAAATACCACATACGATACATATCAACATTGTTGGGTTTATTAGATTGCGTTATTGGGCTTGTTTGTATAAGTCCATTTTGTACATCGTTTTGGGCCTATCCAGCCGTTAGTTATTAGCTTATTGTATGTATGGTGCATGCATGCACCGTATTTGGTTAACTGTGGATTTTCTCCTTCAAAACTTATTGTAAGCCTACCACACCTCTATAGTAGCAATTCTTAATAGATAACTTCTGATATGTGTCTTTTTAATCATTCGACAAAAGTTTGATTCATTTGTGTTCTTGTTTGATTTGCATTCTTGGTTTGCTTGTTAAGAATCTAATCGATCTTAAAGACTTTTTAGTCTCATGAATTGGTATCATAGTAGAAGACTGTGTAATTCATATGCATATCTTTTGTTTGAAGAATATCTTTAGGGTTTCCGCTATTATAGCACATGTTGGAGCCGTCATCACTTTATTGGCGCTACTCCTTGATTTTGATTTTACCCTAACACTATCTTTAAAAGTCTAATTCTTGACAGCTAAGTAGATCAAGTCATCGTATCTCATGACGAGTTGCAAACTAATCGTATCAACATCTCCAACAACATTGGCTGCACCACAAGGTTTCCGATTTTATATACTCTTGAATACGAAGTTTGGGCTCTTCATTCTGAAGATTATGTTCTTGACTCAGAAGATAATGGGAATTTAATCTGGGAAGCAATCACTTTGCGTCCATGCGTTCATTCCGGAACCAATAGAACCATTAAAACACAGAAAGATTACAATCAGTTGATGATAAATGTGAAAGATGTTCCTAAGGATGAGAAGGACAAGCTGATTAGCGATGTAAAAGCATTGAGGATGATCAGATTCGCTCTGCAATCTGATACCTTTCGTCTGGTGAGTTCTTGTACTACTGCAAATGAGATCTGGGTAAGGCTTAAGGAGTTGTATTCCACTGATACGGATCTCGACCATTCCATCCAAACTCTTATGCTCTCGGAGTTTGGTGACTTTAAGCAAAAACCATAGGAAAATCTTGTTCAAACATTCAACCATTACAACCATCTACTCAACAAGATGATCAACCACGAAATTGGCAGAGAAGTGATCAAACAAAAAGTTACTTTCAAGAATGGTCTAAGACCATATTGGATGGGGATGGTTTCAACCATTAAATCTCATGAACAGTTCAAGGCTTACTCATTGGCAAAACTGGTGGGGATTCTAAAGTCACATGAAAGTATTGTGACAAAAGAGGCAAAAGTAGTTTCGGGCATGGGATCCTTAGCCCTTAGCTCAAAGAGTAAAAATATTGTTGAAGAAGAAGCAGAGTCAGATCTTTCTGAATGTGATTTGACTAATGAAGAGTATGTTCTGATGGTATCAAACCCCAAATGTTTCGTAAGGAATAAATCCCCATCTGCCAAAAACCGAAATTGGCAAGGGAGTTACAGTTCCGAGAAGGCGAAAGAGGAGAATAAAAACACTCCTCAGAAGGAAGAAGAGAAGCAAGAAGGAAAGCTAGTTGGTAACTTTGGGTACGATTGCCACTACTATCATGGGAAGAATCACCTGGCGAAGGAGTACATGTTGCGAAAGATTAATGAGAAGAAAGATAGGGAAGGTAGGAGGCTTACCACATGCGTAAGCTAGAAGAGATCAAGAAGAAGAAAACTAATGATAGTATATGCATGCTTTAATTGTGTAGGAAAATGCAACTGATGATGAGTTCAGTGGTGTAGAGGTTTGGTCTATTGACTCTGAAGACAAAAAAGTTTGCAAGCCCACACAAGGCATGGCGTTCGTTGCGAAGGAAGAAAATTCTGAGTATGCTGGCAAATGTTGGATGGTTACTGCTAGTGTGTCAAAAATGAGAGGCTACACAATAGATTGCGAGGGTGAACAAGCGAACGAGAGGGACGCCAAATGCTTTATCGCAAAACCAGTAGGAGAGCAGATCAACGAATGTGATCGGTTGATTCAAAAGTGAAATTCCATCCTTGAATCACTGAAAATACATGTCTCTAACTATGAAAAAGAACTAAATGATTTAAATTCTCCTTCTCCAGTTTAAGTGGTAGTCTAAAACAAACTCGTCTCATGAACTCTAACCTAATTGATCAAATCAGCAGGGTATCTTCCAAGAGTGAGGAGCAAAGGATGTGGATATAGAAGAAGGAATTATAGTTGGTTAGGGCAAGAGACAAATTGATTTATTTGAAACATGATAACTTAAAGTTTTTGATACAAATGAATATTTTTTGTTTGATTGCTAAATGTCATTATACCAATCTTACACAATTGCATTTAGATTGTGAGATTGGCAAAAAGATTCACAAAATTATCTTGCCTTTCCTTGAATTAAAGGAAGATGAAATAGATGTTGATTGCTATAACTGTGAATTAATTGTCTCGTCAGAAGAAACCTATGAAGCATATAGAATTGGTCTGGACAAAATTGAATCATTTATTAAGTCCAAAGACCACAAGGACATGCCTAGAAACTTACTAGATAAAAATGACAAATTGAAAATAAAGATCGAAACTATATAGAAATTTGATTCATCGAATTCCAAGTTGAGTTCTGATAATAACATCAATGTTGAAAATACATCTGAATTTAATGAGGACAATGACATGAGTGAAATATATGTAGAGGACAATGTTGACTGTTCTGAATTTGTTAAGACCAAACCTGAACCAACGAAAGTCCTTATACACGAAAACTTTGTTGAGTCCGCTCGTTTGTCTAAAGACAAGATCAAAGTCATCAAAAGAAAGATGTGGTGTACCAAAAAGTACAAACAGTACCAAATCAAGTGTATGTTACCACTAGAGTTACCAAGGGTCAAACATTTGAACTAACCACTTTGGTCGACGAAGATAATGCTGATGGCTGTGACGATCATTTCTGGTCGGCCCCACTTGATAAAGCAGATGAGATAGTCAGATTATCAAAACGAACCTCTTGGAGGGCGAAAGGTCATTACGTTACAGAACCAATAAACAAGACATCAAGCTTCGAGAAAGGTACTACAAGTGTTAATAAGAAGGTTAAAAGTGAAACCAAAAATACAAGTGAATCTCACTTTGTAAGAAGCGAAACTCATAAAAGGAAACCGAAACTGAAAATGAATATTCACAAATCACCCAAACAACTTGCAGAGCAAAAACGTCAGCGAAACATGAGCTATCAGAAAAATCTCAATGAGAGGAAATAGTTTTGGCAATCCCAAAACTCCAACTATGTTCGTAAAGAAAAGGCCTTTAGTAAAAAAGGAAAACCACATTCACTGGCGAAACGCAGACAATGTTCACACTGTCATTCATGTGCTTCACAAAAACAAAAAGGAAGTTTCGCTCATATGTCATCGTTTCCAAAAAGGGTCCCCGAGAAAATCGATCATTCTCAATCAAAGAAAACTCCTGTCAATGATGTTAAAGGGAAGGGAAAGCTCGTCTTAAATTCTTAAGTTCCAACAAAGAAGACGACTACTAACCTTAGGAAGGATAAGAAAGAATTTGTTATGAATCAACCTAAAGAAAAAAAATTGATTAAAACAAAATGAGTAACAAAATTAAGGTTTTCACCATTAAAAGGAAAGACGAAACCACTTTAGTAAAACGAATATATTTGGTTGATCCTGCTATTACTTTTCCATGTTTCCTGTAAAAGGATCACAAGTACCCAAGCAAGTTTTGGTTAGGAAATCTTCTTGATTTTTGCAGATAATACGTGACGAGCAGTTTGACAACGAATGGTACATTGATAGTGGCTGCTCGCCTCACATGACAGGAAGAAAGGAAGAGTTGAGAGAGTTTTAGGCTCTTAAAGATGGTGGATGTGTCAAATATGAACTAATTCTTTTGGAATGACAAAGGGTTATGGGATGATCACAAATGGAGATTTTCCAATCCAAAAGGTGGCCTATGCGGAAGAATTACATCACAATCTGATTAGTGTTTCATAATTAGTTGTGGGGACTGGACTTAAAGTATCTTTTGACAAGAAGGATTTGAGATAATAGAAAAGAAAACGAAAGCAGTTCTACTAAATTTGCAGCTAAAAGGGGAAATGTAACCCTTAAACTTAATTCCGATAAGAGGAAAGCATGCTATATGCCTGCTAAGGAAAGATCATTCTGATGATAGCTGGTTATGGCACAAAAGACTTTCACATCTCAACTTCGAATATACCAACAAGCTTGTTCTTGGTGATCATGTGTGGCGGATTCCTCTCTTGAAGTTTGAAAAATAACATCTTTGTGATGCATGTGAAATGGGAAAACAAAGCAGAAAAAGTCATCCAACTTGTATAAACACGAAGATCATCGAACCTCTTGAACTTCTACATATCGACCTTTGTAGACCTTCTACAATTGAAAGTGTTGGTGGTAGTAAGTAAATTCTAGTAATTGTTGATGATTTTTCATGTTTTACGTGGGTGTATTTCTTAAACATAAATCATAGGCTACTACAAAGCTAAAGATCACTATAAAACAAGCGGAAGTTTAGCTGTGAAAGTTGGTTTGCAACATTAGAAGTGATAATGGGCTGGAATTCAAAAACAATGAGTTTGAAGAATTCTTAACTGAAAAAGGAGTAACTCACAACTTCTCGGCTCCCTATACTCCACAGCAGAATGACATAGTTGAAATACGGAATCGTTCCTTGTGTGATGCAACCCGAACCATGCTCAATTTTTCTTTCTTACCTCTATATTTCTGGGCTGATGCTATCGTTACTACTTGCTACACTCAGAACATATTCCTCTTGAATAAGTGATTTTCTCTTACTCCATATGAAATTTTAAATAATTGCAAACCTAACATCAAGTTTTCCATGTCTTCGGTTCCTGGTTTTTCATTGTCAATTCCAAAGAAAACCGAAACAAATTCGATGTGAAAGAAGACGAAGGTATCTTTCTGGGTTATTCCCTAACCTCCAAGGCATATAGGGTTCTCAACAAACGATCCAAGAAAAATGAAGAAACCTATTATGTCATGTTTGTTGACAATCATCTGAAGAAGAATCAATCAAGCGAAAGTCAAATGGGATATATCTTTCCAACACCAAGTCTAGCCACAATCCCAACAGCTGATCTATATAAGGAATATATCTTCGAAATCTTCTAAAACATGGGGTATCTGTCCTTCTCTCTGCTATCACAAAGTTCAAGAAATATTTCCTTCCTCCTCAATGGAATGGCTTGTTTACCCTTCTCTTCAAGAGGTTTTCTGAACGTGTTGTTGGATCTGATGGTGCTAGAAAAGCTTTCCTGACGATTCTCCATGGTCTACACCCTGGCTTCAATCTCGATTATGGTTCTATTCTTTGGACTCAACTGGTTCAAAGCTTGAATTCTTCATCTCATCACAATGAGATTTACCATGGGAGATTGTGGACCATCATTAATCAACGAGCTATGGAGAAATTTCGAGTTCCTGTTATGGCGGATTGTTTAATGTCTTCTATTGCTACTTTCCACACCACAAAGATTATTGTCTCAGACTTTTCAAAGTTCGCTTTTAATAGGACACTTCCTGAGTCAATGTGTAGATGTGTTTCAGATGCAAGCAAACTCATAACCATTATAAGAAACTTGTAGTTTCAGGTCAAAGGCCCCTTACTTCAGAAATGCAAAACTCCATCGATGAAGCTGACAATGCAAAGAAAGGAGGAAAGAAAAGGGATAAAAGGAAGGAAATTCAAGAGGGACCTTCATCAAAACTTGTCACGCCTAAGAAGCGAAAGGTTTAAGCCACCTAACCTTCGGCTCCTAAAAAGAGAAAGCTAAAGAAGATGGCTCGCAAGTCGATAATTACATCATCCGGTGATAGTGAATATGTTCCATTTGATCAAGATGATATGGTTGCACTCAAACAGGAGCAAGGAAAGTTTGAGGATTCGGTCCATGATGACTCACCAGAGGTAATCTTTATTGACAAAGTTCCATCTCCACTACCTTATCTTCAACACACTTCTACTCCTATTTATCTTGCTCCTTTCCTACCTCCCGTTTCATCTCAATCACCCACTTCTATAGATTTACCACCACTACTTTTCACCAAAACAACTACTACAACCACTACCACTACAACCGAACCACCTGTTCCTGTCAACGCATCTGATGCGGGGGCACGAACTTCCAGAGTCGAAACTCCAAATACCTCACAACCTCTGTCTCCAACACACTCCAACCAATCTGACACCATTCTTGGTAGGCATGATATGTATTTTGATACTTTCCATTTCAGCCCTTACACTGTTCAGAGAGATGAAGATGATGATGATCCAGTCATCAAGCGACATCTTAAGACTCTGAATGAGAAGCTTGATTGATTGCTCACCTCTTCATCCCACTCCTCCACCTTAGCATACTTCAAACCAGCTATTAAGTCTCTGGTGGCTACCCTGGTCTAGCAGGATGAAGCTTCCATTGAAAAAGTAATTAAGGGAGTTGATGCTTCCACCCAATCTTGCAACAAAGCGACCGAAAATGTTAAAAAACTAATTTGAGATGATAAATTATTTTTGGAGTCTCTACAAGCTGCAGCACAGCAAAATGAAAACACCATGAATGCCTCTGTCGAAAACCTTGCCTCTTCACTACAGTGAAATTCAAAAATGTTCGAAAAACATCCAAACCGATCGCACGACGGTCCAACCGTTTGTCAACTCTAGCCGTGAAAAACTTCAAGCTCACTTAGCTTTGGAAAATAAGGTGATGGATGAACTTGCTCGACTAATATCGCTACTCAAAACTCAATCTATAAAGCTCAATCAAGCAAAGAAGGAGGTTGATGATCTCAATTCAGAGCGTGCTATTGTAAAAAGCTATGTTGTTAATGTTCATGCTATTCTGTCTAATCTACTAGATACACATGATTCTTTCCTAACCATCACCATTAGGAGACATTTTGCTAAGAAACTGCGTCCTGCGCTTGCAATGCGGAGCTAGATTGAAGGTATTCAAGAGGTAGGTATCCGTCCAAAACAAGGGGGAGAAGTTAGTAGTCAAGCTCCACCACAACAACCCCGCACAAGCCATACTTCAACAGGAAAAACGACTCTACCACCTCCTGTTAAACCAAATGACACCAATGAACCGAAAGGTAATTTAGACAAATGAAAGAAGATTATTGGTCAAAATTATGATGAAGATGAAAACGAAGAAGAAACATTGAAGCGAAAAAGTCATGACCGAGAGCTTGATGAAAATGCTCGGATCGCAAGAGAAGAAGAAAAAGAGAGGGGACCAAAGCAAAAGGAAGTTTGTGATGCACTGGATAGCAGAAAAACTTTGTTTAGTTTGTGGAATTTAGATAGATTGTTAAAAGAGGCTATCGAATCTCCAAGTTCGCATTGTTTGGATTCGATCATCTCTTTTGTCCTAGAGAACTCAAAATATTCTCAATTTTATATGCCGACTACCAGGAGAGCATTTGTATTTCCCTATTTTGATCCAATTGCCTCTATTCCAACAACTGACCCGAAGGTTGATAGAGAGCTGATTGATTATTATCTTGCTTTCTCGAAAACTCAATACTTGAACTATAGTGCACAGAAGATTACTACGGTCAAGATAATGAAGCCAACTGCTACAGGGAACTTCATCAATTTGAAGTTCTGGGTCACTCGTGGGGTCTGAAAATACACTTCATGAGATCTCTCTTGTTGATGTATTGAATCTCAATCCTCATGACTAGATTGTATTGACGAAATTTTGCTATGGGATGAGTAGTAGTACGAACCCATTCTTTCTCACATCAAGCGAATGTTGGTGTCATATATACACGAAGTAGCAAAGTTGGATCAAGAAATTTCTAAAGCTTTGAGATGAAAGCCTATTGTAAAACCAGTTGGCAAAGCTAGTGATGTGAATAAAATGTGTATAGGCCAGATTGACACTGAACACTGGACGGTGATGATTACTAAAGGAGTTGATACTCCACTGAAATGCTTGTTCGGCCTACCTAACAAACATCTATTTTCCACTGTCTATCATGAACGTATTCTAGATATAATTAACAGATGTAAATCTAATAATGCTACTACAAAGAAAAACTTCAATGACATGCTTCGGTGATATATCAACTTTTGTTGCACTATTCTTGCTATCATTCTGAACCTGTTTAAAACGGTAAAGAAGGAAACGCAAGCACAACAACAGTGACCTCTCGCCTCCAATTACGCAAAGGGGGAGATTGTTGGGTTTATTAGATTGCGTCTTTGGGCTTGTTTGTATATGTCCATTTTGTACACTGTTTTAGGCTTGTCCAGTCGTTTGTTTTTGGGGTTATTGTATATATGGTGCATGCATGCACCGTATTAGGATAACTGTGGACTTTATCATTTAAAACGTATTGTAACCCTACCACACATATACATTAGTAATTCTTAATAGAGTTCTTCTGAGGTGTGGATTTTTAATCATTCAACAATAGTTTTATTCATTTGTTTTCTTGTTTGAATTACATTGTTGGTTTGATTGTTAAGAATCTAATAGATCTTAAAGATTTTTTAGTCTCATAAAACATATATACAGGGCCCCGCCTAGCATCAACCCCCACTCGGTATACAGATCTATAAGTCATTTGGCCATGTATAGCTTCCCCCCTCCCCCGGTATAAACAAATAAATATATAAGCACATGGCATAATCACGGAGATAAATATCATACAGACTAGCCTTCGGTGCCACGCTTGACATCGGGTCATACCCTGTAATCATAAAAACACATACATATAACTAGCATACAGTATACTCAATAGGCCTCATCTGGGATCGGGCCCGCCCGGCATCGAGCCCCTCTTGGTAAACATAACACATGCAAGAGTCATGCAGACAACCAACATACTAAGCATAGCAAAACCATGGACCGAAATTGGTACCTTGAACCCGCTAAAGACACTGAGGAAGCTCACCTCAATATGTTGATAACCAAATAACTACTCGGACCGCTGAATAGGATAATGTCGCGCCAATTAAGAAAAGAAATACAATCGTAACGAACAATTAAGCCGATAATCAAAAAATATGAGGCACACTCCATAAGCCTGTTGGATAAGATGTCTAAGTCCGTAACTATATTTGGTACGAACTTGACCCGACCTGGCATGGTCCATTTGGGTTCCACTTTACCTAACATCTTGTATGGATATATTTTTTAGAATAAGATGTTTATGATATATTAATATATTATAAGTTATAATATATTAATATGAAATCATATTATTTAATAAGTGTTGATCAAGAATTAATTTAGTGATCAAAAGAGGCAAATTAAATATGGACTCATGTATATATATATATATATATATATATATATATATATATATATATATGGATTGGGCTAATATTTATTTAGGATGTGCTAAGAGTGTATGGAAGTCCATGGATAGTCCATGGAGCTTTTAACCCATGGATCCTAGGTAAAGGAAGAGTCATGGGTATAAGGGTGTAACCCTTATCCTCCTTAGTATATAAAGAGGTCCGGTTTTAGCAAGCATCATATTCTCTCAAGTATTTCCAAGTTGGTTTGGGTGATTTGTGACACCACTTGAGGCATCCACACTATTGATGTTAGGCTCTAAAACTCCAAGCAATCAACCACAAAAGAAAGATATGTTATTCTACTAAAACTTTATATTACAAGTACCCCATAACATGGTAGTTAGTTTGTAAACCTTGGAAATCAAGTTTGCATATATTTTAGAGAAAACATAGATCCAAGGTTTCTAGGGTTGCATGTACACCATAGGAAGGTTACAATGCTCAAAACACAATAGTGGTATCAGAGCATAGGCTTGTTTTCTTGATACTTGATGCAAACTATGACAACCCAAAAATTTTCATTCTGTAAATCCATCCACAGCAATCGAAGTCAAATCCGTTATGCTAACTTTCAAACTTTTGGGATAAGTTTGAGTATTTCAGGATTTACACTTAAAGAGATATCAGGAGAGACGATGCACTAGGGTATTATGCAACTCTGTTTTTCCAAAACTCATTGATATTAGAGTTCAGTTCCTGAATAAAATATTTTCTGCCAAAAACCCTAGGGTATATATATGTTTCTTAGCCATATTTATTCATTTATTACATTTCCAACTAGAGAAAAGCCGATTTCTCTCTCAATGATCTTCATCCGTTCACCCCCAATTGTAAGTACTTCAACCATAGAGCATATTAAAGGGTACTACATGACTAGATAACATGTAAATTGCTCGGGATTGTCAAGCCCACCAAGCAAATTACACCCTTTGATTGCTAAATAAACGTAATATAATGGTAAAAAGGGGTATCGATCCTCGGGGAAATGGTTGTATTCAATCACCAATGCAATTCTATAGAACTAGTGAAATTAAACTAACTAACTACAATTAAAATAAAGGGGGGGGGGGGTGTTTGATTACTTGAAAACTAAAATACTTGAATAACAAAAAACCTTGCAATTAAGCAAGTTGATGAGATGCTCAAAGATTGTGAATAATTGGCTAACTAAGGCAATTCAACACAATGAACATTTGTGTGTTTATCATTAGGATCTAATACAAAGCTTATCCCTCATCCCAAATTGGTTATAGCAATCATGAAGCATGATATGCCAAGATTCCTCATAGGTAGTATGGAGGTTGGGGAAGCCCACAACACACCTTCTTAATTAACATCAAGGGTCAACTGAAGTAATTAATCCCAAGAAATCAATTAGCCTTAAGAATGAAGGAATCCCTAATTCCTAGAGGATGTCAAATGCTTACACATCCATAAAGGAGATATGATTCATAAGCTAGAGATGATTTCTACCATCATAAAGCCCTTGTTCTAGATAAATTCAATGATCCAATGCAAAATCAATGAAATAAATCAACTATTGCTCAATCAAATACTAAGCTCATGATCAAAGTATCAAATAAGCATAAGAATTGCAAACTAGAATCATAAACATGGAATAAATTGATAATCAACATAAATCCTTCAAAACCCACAAACATTCATTGGTTTTCAGCCAAAGTCAACCAAATAAGAGTATTAGCCACTCATGGCAACAAAGTAACAAGATCAATAATCTAATTGCATAAAGAAACTACCTAAGATTTGGAAAGATGAAAGGAAATGATCTCTAGCTCCCAAAATCGCCTCTTGCAGGTCTCCAATGGTGGAAAATCGTGAATGAGCCTCTAGATCTGATCCCCAAGGGTTATGGCAAGCCAAATGACCAAAATGCCCAAACTAGGCAGTTGCGCGGGTACCCGCGCGATGGAAATTCCACCCGCGCAAATGTTGCTGTAATGCTATTGGTCCACCAAGCCACTCCACCCTTCCACTACCAAAGATTCCTTTGGTCCCCCCTCCTTGTCCATGTAATTTGAAATGCACCAATCATCATTTAGCCACCAAATGGATGCTCCAAGCCCAAAATTTGAATTTTGTGATCCATCTTCACAAGCCCAAATAATCCAAGTCAATAACTTTCAAAGCACAATTCTTCCTCTTTGATTCCGCCAAGTCCAATAATGCCTCAGGAGCCCACTAAGCCCGTCTCCAATCAACCCGCAACCGCAACAAGCACCGAAAAACCTATAACAAGCACCTGGTACGATCCATACTAAAGAAAAATAAATAAAATACAATGCATTAATGATAAGCTATCAAATCACCCCAAGCTTAAACCTAACATGTCCTCAAGTTAGAACAAGACTAAAAATGAGCTCGGGATGAACTATCTAAAAAAAAGAAAAAGAAAGATACCATAGAACTTGGTCAACATCAGTCAACATGGTCAGAATTAGTCCTTCATGGACCCTACGCATCTTCAAAATGTTCCTCGCTTTAGAGCCATAAACCACATTCTCAACCACTTGATAGGCGAATAGATCACGGCTGGATGTGGTCGCGGTGTGCAAGACAAAGGAAACAGAGATGCGCCTAGTGGGGGCACTTTAAATCACCAATGTAGACCATAGTGCACGAAGGAAAGGCGCCTCTTCACACACTATGATTCCTACATTTGTCAGGCCAAAGTGTGTAATAACGAAATAGGGTTTTGTAGCACGACCTTCGGGCAAACATCCGGTTTCAGAGGCTTCTCCCTTGTACTGTCCTTTATAGTCTACCATCTCATCGTCGGGGCCTTTTCTCACCAAAAATCAAAAATAAAATAAAATAATAATAAAAATTATACTTAACCTAAATCTAAACCTAACAACCTAAATCTTCAATCTTGAACTTCTGTTATTGGGTCTTCAATCACATTTGTTGCTTGACATCCATTTTTTTTTTTTTTCATAAACATGGATATATAACATAAGTCTTGAACTTGGAATCTTGTTATTCTTTTTGTGTTGCTCTTTTTCTTCATTTTTTTCTTCTTTGTTTTTGTTGCTTTTCTTGAATCATCTTTAATAGGCTCTTATTTTCTTCACTTTTTCAAATTTCTTCATTCTTTGTGTTGCTTCTTGGAAGGTCTAAGGATTTTCACCAAGTAACATAGGACTCCAATAGTGAAAATTGAGTGATAGATGGAGGCTAATATGAACACCTAATGATCATTGACAATGTGCCAAGATCAACTAAAAAGGGTGGGGAATGACTCAAAAATGGGTGTTACCGAAAAGACTTGGTCCCAAAAGATGTAAATTGGGGGACCCACTTCAAAGTTCATCAAGCACCTCAATGCAAGGTGTGATAAACAAAATCTATCTAACTATCTACTCTAGACCCCTAGAAAAATGATAACCTATCCTAAAAAGGTGGTGAGAATCTAACTAAGCAAGGCTCGGACGAGACTCGGGAGTACTAAGGGGTACTCCCTCCAAAACCAAGATGCGAGTCTTCAATATCTTCAATGTCTTCAAAATACCTTACCGGGCTAGTCTTTGCTCGCACACATTGGCATGACCAACCACATCCCTCCGCACCTAGACCCAATCAAGCTACCTGCATCTGACCCCCACACAAGCGGTCTCAAAGTGGTCTGTGAGGCTCAAAACGTGCCCCATTCATCAAATACAAGGAATTCCATATCAAGACCCAGGACCAATCTATGATTCAATACTTATGACTCGGCGCTATGGTACCTGTAGGGATGAGAAGACAAGAGAGAACAAAAATGCATGAACTTAAACTAGAATGCATCTAAAAAGTATGAAAATTAGAAAAGAAAGAAAGAAAATATGCAATATTTTTGAATTTTTTTATGCAATTTTTATGAATGCCCTAAATGACTAACTCTAAATGCAACTATATACAACCTAAATGCAATAAAAATAAAAGATTAGATTACCTCACCCCAAGCTTAAAATTAAGCATTGTCCTCAATGCTTAGGATGAGAGTAAGGAAGGATCATACCGGGATCAAGGTGGAGGAGGCCCGCGGGGATGGTATGGAAGCAACACATGGATCGCATAATGATGCTTGGATGGAGTTCTTGGCTGCCTAAATACACATGGATGAAAGTTTGGTCGCGTAAAGGACGCATATGAAATGACTCGAAATTTTCTTATGAAATGACATATTTGCGCGGGTACCCTCGCAAACTTTACGCGGGAGGGGGGCAGCCGCGCGCACATATCAGAATACATCCCATGTTGGGGTAATTTGGAACTCGGAATCTGCGCGGTTGGGGTTCGATCGCGCAACGGCTGCGCGGGCACCCGCGCGCAGCAATCAGAAAGCACCCCATGTTGGTGTAATTTGGAACTCGCGCGAAAGTCAAATTTTTGGAATTTTTCAAACTTCACCAAAATCACTGGAAGACTTCTATATGCTTATTTTTAGGCCAACTTCAAGTTTAGAAACACCCAAAACTTCAAGCGGAGATTATTTATTCACAATGCATTTATTTAACGTCTTTGCCAAGACATAGCCCCGCTTCCATCAACTTTCGTAATTTGGTATTTCCAATGTTATGTTGTCGAATTCTCCCGTATCAAAGCCTTCATAAAATGGTTTCAAGTGGTGCCCATTCACTTTGAATATTTGATTTGTTTCCAAACTCTTAATTTCAACCGCACCATGATCAAACACTTTTATGACAATAAAAGGTCCGTGCCATCGAGATCGCAACTTTCCCGGGAATAGTTTTAAGCGTGAATGATAAAGAAGAACTTTTTGACCCGGAATAAAGTGTTTTCGAGTGATGTGCTTGTCATGAAACGCTTTCGTCTTATCTTTGTATATGCTTGCGTTTTCGTAAGACTCGTTTCTTAACTCCTCGATTTCTTGAAGTTGCATTTTTCGGTGCTTTCCACTTTCTTCAAGATTGAAATTGCACTTTTTAACCGCCCAATATGCCTTGTGTTCCAATTCCACCGGTAAATGACAAGATTTTCCATAGACAAGGCGGAATGGAGACATACCAATTGGAGTTTTGTAGGCGGTCCGATACGCCCATAAAGCATCTTTTAACTTTAAGCTCCAATCTTTTCGGGTAGTGTTGACGGTCTTTTCAAGAATTTGTTTGACTTCTCTGTTTGACACTTCGGCTTGGCCATTGGTTTGTGGATGATAAGCGGTTGATATCCGGTGTGTGACACCATATCTCTTTTCCATTGCTTCCATCATTTTATTGCAAAAATGAGTGCCCCTATCACTCACCAAGGCTCTCGGTACACCATATCTTGCGAAAATGTTTGACTTCAAGAAATCAATAATAGTTTTTGAATCATCATGCCGTGTAGCCTTTGCTTCAACCCACTTTGAAACGTAATCAACTGCCAAGAGTATATAAGTATAACCAAACGAAACGGGGAAGGGACCCATGAAGTCTATTCCCCACACATCAAAGATTTCACAAATAAGGATAGGACTTTGAATCATCTCATGCCTTATGGATACGGTACCCGTTCTTTGACATCTATCACAACTCTTGCAAAATAGATAGGTATCTCTTGACATTGTTGGCCAATAGAGTCCGCATTCAAGCACCTTTCGCATGGTTTTGTTTTGACCAAAATGTCCCCCGCATGCATATTCATGGCAATATTTCAAAATTGACTCGACCTCATTTTGATGAACACACCTCCGTATTAGTTGATCCGGACAATGTTTCCAAATATAAGGGTCGTCCCATACGTAGTATTTGGAATCACTCTTCAACTTGGCCTTTTGGTGCTTGGTAAAGGCGTGAGGAATTTCTTTAGTAACCAAGTAATTGACAATATCCGCATACCATGGAATGGAATTTGAGATATGGAAGAGGTGCTCATCTAGGAATTCGTCAAGGATAGGAGAAGAAGAATCGCCAACATTCAACCGACTTAAGTGATCCGCAACTAGGTTTTCGGCACCACTTTTATCCTTTATCTCAAGATCGAATTCTTGTAAAAGAATAATCCAACAAATCAACCGTGGTTTGGCATCTTTCTTAGTCACGAGATACTTTAATGTGGCATGGTTGGAATATACAATTACTTTTGTCCCAAGAAGGTATTGCCGGAATTTTTCCAAGGCGAATACAATGGCTAGTAGTTCCTTCTCAGTGGTGGAATAGTTGTCTTGAGCATTATCCAATGTTTTAGAAGCATAGTAGATGACATGTGATGCTTTGCCCTCTTTTTGACCTAAGATCGCTCCAATAGCAAAATTGCTTGCGTCACACATTATTTCAAATGGAAGCTCCCAATTTGGAGGTTGGATTATTGGTGCGGAAGTGAGCAAGTCTTTAAGTTTGTCAAAGGCTTCTTGGCATGCAACATTGAAGTCAAAATCGATATCTTTTTGAAGAAGAAAGCACATTGGTCGCGTAATCTTGGAGAAATCTTTGATGAATCTTCTATAGAATCCCGCATGACCCAAGAAAGATCTCACTTCTCCAACACATGTTGGGTAAGGTAGGGTTTGGATGACATCAATTTTGGCTTTATCAACTTCAATTCCCTTTTTGGAGACGATGTGTCCCAAAATGATTCCTTGATTAACCATGAAGTGACATTTCTCAAAGTTTAACACCAACTTTTTCTCTATGCAACTTTTCAAAATCTTCCTAAGGTTACCCAAACATTCATCAAACGAATTTCCATACACGGTGAAATCATCCATAAACACTTCGATTATACTTTCAACATACTCGGAGAAGATACTCACCATGCATCTTTGGAATGTGGCGGGAGCATTGCATAATCCAAATGGCATCCGCTTGTAAGCAAATGTGCCAAAGGGGCATGTAAAAGTTGTTTTATCTTGATCTTCGGGGGCAACGGGTATTTGGTGAAAACCCGAGTATCCATCAAGGCAATAATAATGCGATTTTCCCGCCAATCGCTCGAGCATTTGATCAATGAAAGGAAGAGGGAAGTGATCTTTCCGCGTGCTTGAATTCAACTTTCTATAATCAATGCACACCCTCCATCCATTTTGAACTCGAGTGGGTACCATTACACCTTTGTTATTCTCCACAACCGTGATTCCCGTTTTCTTGGGAACCACTTGCACCGGACTAACCCATTTGGAGTCGAAAATTGGATAAATCATATCTGCATCAAGTAGCTTGATTATCTCCTTCTTGACAACTTCCATCATGGGAGGGTTTAATCGTCGTTGGGCTTCCCTCCTAGGTTTGCAATCATCTTCCATGAGTATCTTGTGAGTGCATACATTAGGATTTATCCCTTTGATGTCCGCTATGGTGCACCCCATGGCTTCTTTATGCTCTTTCAAGACTTCAATTAATTGGTTTTCTTCAAAGTCTTTCAATTGAGAAGAGATAATCACCGGTAAATTCCCATCTTGACCTAGATAAGCATATTTCAAATGGATAGGTAAAGCTTTCAACTCAAGTGTGGGTGGTTGGATTATGGAAGGTGGCATCTTGATTGGAGAATGAGATAATGCAACTTGAGAAACATCCTTCTTTGTGGAATTAGTAATTTCTAAAGCCTTCACAATATTTTCGACTTCGGAATCCAATGTATACATATCCAAGGTATTCTTCAAACTTTCACCTTCAAGACTCATGTTAAGCACCATCTTCAAAAGATCCCCATTTGATAACTCGAATAATTGTTGGGTGATTGGCTCAATCACATCAACTCGATACAATGGAGATATATTGCTAGGATATCTCATTGCTTCGAAGATGTTGAAGTGAATGGTCTCGCCATCAAACTCCATGGTGATCTTCCCATTGTGGACATCAATAATCGTGTGAGCGGTATTCATGAAGGGTCTTCCAAGGAGAATCATAGATGACTTGGAAGGAGTCTTTTCTTCAAGATCAATGACATAGAAATCCGCAGGAAATACTAGTTGATTAACTTGAACGAGTATATCCTCCAACATGCCTCTTGGAAATACACTTGACTTGTCCGCTAATTGAATAATAACTCCAGTTTCTTCCAAAGGTCAAACATTGAGAGATTGAAAAACCGAGTATGGCATGACGTTGATTGAGGCTCCAAGATCTAGCATGGCACTTTCAACATGTAAATCACCAATGGTACAAGGTATAGCAAACATTCCCGGGTCTTTGCATTTGGGTGGAAGCTTCTTTTGGATGACCGCGAATACATTTGCATTTACTTGAATCTTCTCATTTGTCTTGAATATTCTCTTGTTGGTGCACAAATCCTTAAGAAATTTGGCGTAACGTGGGATTTGCTTAATAGCATCCAATAGTGAAATGTTGAGTTGAACTTTGCGGAAAGTCTCAAGAAACGCTTGCTCTTCTTCTTGTTTCTTTGAGGAAGCCAAATGGGATGGAAAAGGTGGTGGTATGACCAATGGTTTGGTGGATTTGTTGGAAGGGTCGGGTTGATCAACATTTGGCACAACCGATTCTTTTGGAGGAACCACAACTTTTGGAGGTTCCACTATGATCACTTCATCTTCTTCTTCTCTTGAAACTCTTTTAGGTTGAATTTCTCCAAGTGTTTTCCCACTTCGCAAGGTGATGGCATTCACATTGGGGTTCTTCTCGGTTTGTGATGGAAGTTTACCCCTTTGTTCTATCTTGTTGAGAGCGGTTGCCAAGTCTCCAATTTGTGCTTGAATGTTTGAGAAGGTATTCTTGGTCTCTTGTTGAAACTGGCTTTGGCTTTGAGCAAGAGAAGTAACGAGTTCTTGAAGGCTCATTTGATGGTTACCACTTGATTGGCCTTGTTGTGGAGGTTGTTGGTAATTTGGAGAGTTATAAGAAGTTTGTGGATATGTAGGTTTTTGAGAGGGGTATTGTGGATGTTGAGGTCTTATCAAAAGATTTGGTGGATTTTGCTTTGGTGGATAAGAGTTGTTTTGGTTATTCCTCCAATTTGGGTTGAAATTGTTTTGAAATCCCATGGGTCTTGGTTGATCCTGATATCCGCCCATTGCATTCACATCTTCCGGTTCACTTCCAAGTGTGGGACACTTATCCGTATAATGACCTGTCATTGCACAAATACCACATACCATCAATTGTTGACCACTTCCCACCACCATTTGACTTAACAAATTAGTCAAATCCAAGAGCTTTGATTCCAAATTTTGAGTGTTGCTAACTTCACCAACCACTTGTGTAGAATTTCTCTTTATGTCATTTCGAGTCCCAAAATTCCTTTGATTTTGAGAAATGGTACCAAAAAGTAATCGGATCTCGTGAGGGGTTTTGTTGAAGATGTCACCACCACTTGAAGCATCAATCATCCTCCGATCTTTTTCATTCATACCCTCATAAAATTGTTGAAGAAGTAGTTGTTCGGGTATATTGTGTTGAGAACAACCCGTACACAAATTATTGAAGCACTCCCAAAAATCATGAAATGTTTCATTTTCCCCTTGACGATTCCCCAAAATGTCACTTCGTTGGCTTGATATCCGGGAGGTGGAATAGAATTTGCTATTGAAGGCCTTGAGTAACTCTTCCCATGTGTGAATAGATCCGGGTGGTAAGTTGAATAACCACTCTCTAGCTTTGTCTTCCAAGGTGAGCGGGAATGCGGTTAACTTGAAATCATCCAATGTCACATTGTCGGGCAACATGCTAACACATATCATATGAAAGGACTTCAAATGATTTTGAGGATCTTCTCTATCCAACCCATGGAACTTGGTAAGTTGATGGATGAAACTTGACTTCAATTCAATCCCTCGGCGGTTTGCGGGATAAACAATAGCAAGAGGTGTATGAGTAACATCCGTTTCCATCATTTGTCTAAGTGTCAACTCTTGAGGAGGATTGGGTGGATTGGGGTTATTGGGATATTGTTGCATGTAATTGGGTGGTTGTTGGTAAGGTGGATATGGGTATTGTTGGGGATTGTATATTGGTGGTGGATAAGGTTGGTAGTTAGGGTATTGGTTGTAAGGAGGTTGTTGTTATGGGTACATTGGGTTTTGGTACATTGGAGGGGGTTGGTAATTAGGTTGATTTGGGTAACGTACTTGTTGAACTTGAAAAGCATTGTTTTGAGGTTGGTTGTTTTGGTGGAAGTGTTGGTTTTGTAGTTGTGGTTGTGGTTGATAATTGGGTTGGTTTTGAGGAGGGGCTTGATTCCAAGGTGGCATATCAATGAGAGGTTCTTGTGGTTGTTGTCTTGGTTGATGGGGTGGGGTATTGGCATCTTGATTGATTGGGTTTGGGTTGGGATTATGAGGTGGAGTGTGATTCATGGCTATGTGGTTTTCAAACGGAATGTCTTCAAAGGAATGACCAACAATTGGAGAACTCGGTTCGGTGTCGGTATCACTTGAAGTATGAACTTGATCTTCTATGTTGATTAGTAGAGAAGAGGAAGAAGCTTGAACTAGTTGTTGTTGCTTTTCTTGTTTTGCTAACTTTTTTCAACCTTTTTGCTTCTCTTTCAATTTTCGGATTGTAGAGTAGTTCACCGGTTCTTGTAGACCTAGGCATAAACAATCAAATAACAAAAACCAATTTCCCCGGCAACGGCGCCAAAACTTGGTCGGGATTGTCAAGCCCACCAAGCAAATTACACCCTTTGATTGCTAAATAAACGTAATATAATGGTAAAAAGGGGTATCGATCCTCGGGGAAATGGTTGTATTCAATCACCAATGCAATTCTATAGAACTAGTGAAATTAAACTAACTAACTACAATTAAAATAAAAAGGGGGGGGGGGGGGTGTTTGATTACTTGAAAACTAAAATACTTGAATAACTAAAAACCTTGCAATTAAGCAAGTTGATGAGATGCTCAAAGATTGTGAATAATTGGTTAACTAAGGCAATTCAACACAATGAACATTTGTGTGTTTATCATTAGGATCTAATACAAAGCTTATCCCTCATCCCAAATTGGTTATAGCAATCATGAAGCATGATATGCCAAGATTCCTCATAGGTAGTATGGAGGTTGGGGAAGCCCACAACACACCTTCTTAATTAACATCAAGGGTCAACTGAAGTAATTAATCCCAAAAAATCAATTAGCCTTAAGAATGAAGGAATCTCTAATTCCTAGAGGATGTCAAATGCTTACACATCCATAAAGGAGATATGATTCATAAGCTAGAGATGATTTCTACCATCATAAAGCCCTTGTTCTAGATAAATTCAATGATCCAATGCAAAATCAATGAAATAAATCAACTATTGCTCAATCAAATACTAAGCTCATGATCAAAGTATCAAATAAGCATAAGAATTGCAAACTAGAATCATAAACATGGAATAAATTGATAATCAACATAAATCCTTCAAAACCCTCAAACATTCATTGGTTTTCAGCCAATGTCAACCAAATAAGAGTATTAGCCGCTCATGGCAACAAAGTAACAAGAACAATAATCTAATTGCATAAAGAAACTACCTAAGATTTGGAAAGATGAAAGGAAATGATCTCTAGCTCCCAAAATCGCCTCTTGCAGGTCTCCAATGGTGGAAAATCGTGAATGAGCCTCTAGATCTGATCCCCAAGGGTTATGGCAAGCCAAATGACCAAAATGCCCAAACTGGGCAGTTGCGCGGGTACCCGCGCGACGGAAATTCCACCCGCGCAAATGTTGCGGTAATGCTATTGGTCCACCAAGCCACTCCACCCTTCCACTACCAAAGATTCCTTTGGTCCCCCCTCCTTGTCCATGTAATTTGAAATGCACCAATCATCATTTAGCCACCAAATGAATGCTCCAAGCCCAAAATTTGAATTTTGTGATCCATCTTCACAAGCCCAAATAATCCAAGTCAATAACTTTCAAAGCACAATTCTTCCTCTTTGATTCCGCCAAGCCCAATAATGCCTCGGGAGCCCACTAAGCCCGTCTCCAATCAACCCGCAACCGCAACAAGCACCGAAAAACCTACAAAATATCTTATGCAACATAACAAGCACCCGGTACGATCCATACTAAAGAAAAATAAATAAAATACAATGCATTAATGATGAAAAGATCTAAAAATCTAAAATAAACTAATAAAAATAGGGAAATAAAATAAGCTATCATAAATCATCTATAAAACCCAAGAAAAGGGTGTTCATAGCCCAAGATCCTCTTGGACCGTGAACACTAAATTTGCGGCCAAAAGTGTGCCTTATGCCCCTATATACCATGGAATCGAACATGGAACTACCCTTGACATGTCTAGGCCTTAAAATCATTATGAAACAAGGGCTAGAAGTGAGTTCACGGCCAAGGATCTTCGTGGGCCGTGAATTCCATTTTATGGTGCCAAAATGCCCTAAATGCCTTCCTTAAGCGAAGAGACTAGCCTAGCACTTTACCTTGATGTATTTAGGACTGAAAACAATCAAAATACCATCACCCATAGGTGATTACGGCTGCAAACTCAATCCAAAATGGCCCAAGGGCCGAAAACTCGAGTAAGGGTTGTTTTGATGCCACAAACACTTCCTAAGGCTTAGAATTGAATTTAGGATGCTTCTTTATGACCTTTAGGACCCTAAACAACCCTAATAAACATAAATGACCATGATTTTATGGTTGTAAACTCATTAGGGCCGTAAAAACCTCAAAAACTCCAAAGAATGTGGTTTTCCTCAACCTAGGGTAGAGCTAATGTCCCTAAATCATCCCCTAGCCTTCAAATTTGCACTTACCCATGAGTAACCATGAGTTTACGGCTGTAAAATCCCTTGGGCTGTAAACCCATGGTAGTAAACTCATGTGAGTGCCATTCTACCTTCCTTTGTTGAATCACATGTGATTCGGACACTTGGTCAAGGTGTTTCCTAGTCACGGAAGGTGTTTCCTTTCATATAGTAGTTTATAAACACTATATTCATGTCAATATGTGTCCTTATATGTCAGTTAGGACTTATTGTGTCACAGAACTTCATTCGTGGAACTTCTCATCTGTACGCGCATACCCGATTGAATCACCCACATCAGGTGAGTTCATACCCCGTAATGAATCTTTTAACTATTTTAATTGTTTTAAAGGGGAGAATATAGGTTGAGCACAAGGATAATTGTGTAAATGTTTGTTGTTAAACATCTTTCAAAATGTTACTTATGTTAATTATAAGTTGTCAAAACATTTCAAAACTCGGTTAAAGTTATGTTACTTGATAGTTATACAAAACTCCATTTGTAAATTAAAAGCATAACTTA
Organism: Lactuca saligna; assembly: GCF_052625555.1. NCBI lineage: Eukaryota > Viridiplantae > Streptophyta > Magnoliopsida > Asterales > Asteraceae > Lactuca > Lactuca saligna. The sequence goes on along the minus strand of NC_136419.1, from coordinate 93,520,324 downwards.
GTAGAGAAATGAGTCTTTTCAGTAACAGTCCAAGTAGAGCATTAGTAAACTATTATAGGGATAGTTTAGAAGAATGCTATTCATTACTTCTAGTACAATGAAGCATACAAGGAATCAATACCAGAACAGAACAAACAATGAAGAGAATCAAACAATAGCAGAACAGATGAAACAGTGAACAGAATCAAACAATCCCAAAACATAACATAACAAACAAGTTAGGTTGCTATAGCATGAGACCACACAAACAAGATGTAATTATACCAATCAATCACTAACACATTAGTGATAGTTATATTGGGTAATCATGATCATATAACTTTAATGTGAATTACACGACTTGCAATGAATTGTTGGGGTCACGTTTGGTTCCCTTAATCTCTTTACATTGAGAGCGTTTAGTAGGGGTTCTAGCTTTCACATTATGACCGTAATAAAACAAATATGTTTTTAGGTTATTAGTACATCCGCATGTCATTATAAACGACATTTTTGTACTTACTTCTCCCATTACTTTCATAAACTTTCGGTACCACTTGAAAGTTGATCTATTTTCTAGTCAAGATAGTTATAAACTAGGGAGAATATACTTCTACATTTGACAAAGGAACAGTAGGGTTTAAGTCATACCAGAAGATGACTTGGTAGAAGGCTATGATTAAAGGTTAGGATCATGATGCTAACTTTATGATTCCTTAATGTATACGCTATAGGATATATATTCTACTAGATTATGATAGCTAATAGGATGTGTGCTCTTCGCTGTAACTCCTGTTCCCATTGGATGTGGGCTTGCACCGAGGTCACTCAATCTATTATCTATCCGAATCTATATATATCTATGCTTAGTATACATTAAGTCATCATAAGGATACCAGGTATGGATCAGGTCATAGGACACAGAGTCAACACACATTTATTCTAGTACAAAACTTACTTATCAAAGTCAGTTGTTGGTATATAAAACTAGAGATTTCCCAGAAAAGGGCTTAATCCATTTTATTAAGCCAGTATAGTTTTAGAGACTTTAGGTGAGTTAACTCTATAACACCTTATTTTATACACCATGTTTATATATATAACTAATATCCAATAGATAGCTAAATGTGTGTTTTCCCCCGACGTCTTGTTCCCGTTGGATTGTAGGCTTAGGGCAGATTCCCCCAATTAACTATCTACCCGATATCAGATTATATATAGCAGTATAAACAAAGCTATTATAAAAGTAATCACCATAGTCATTAGTTTACTATAAGAAATATAGGTTTTCTTAAAAGAACTCTCCATTAGATATAAAGGAACCATTACAAATAACTCCATGAGTAACACGTGAATACACCAAGGTTATATATGACAACGATCTAACAACCAATGGAATGTATGCTATCCGCCTTACTTGCTGTTCCCCGCTGGGTTGTAAGTTTAAGGCAGATGCACACATTCGATTGTTTATTTAATCTAAGTATATATAACTTGTACCCACTTAGTATGCATAGAAAGGCTTGTAGTGTCATTTTACTTAACTTCCATTAAAGTAGGAAATATAGGATTTTGTAGATGAACCGGCGAACTTTTCAAAACAGAACTTATAACTTACATCACTTGTGCATATACATTTTCAACCACATTTTACAAGTTACTCACATCACTAAAATCATATGAGCTAACCAGCTTAATTGCTGATCAACTCTTTCAAATAACTTGTATTCTCAGGAGACTATTAGACAGGTGCTCGTGCTAGGACATCAGAAGATGGAGCATTATAGCTTCAAGTCTTTTTTAGTTATTTGTTTATGACTTCTATGTTTTGTGAAAACACACATTGTAAAAACTTTCTTTCTAAATGAAATGGTTGTTCATTACTTGCTTACCATATACATATCTCGTGATACTTGACATGACATCCTCCACCCCCGAACGTTTCCGCCGTTCCGGTTTTGGGGTGTGACACAAATTCTTGAAAAAACTAAAAAATCGGCTATCTGTTGCTTGAAATCGTCGAGTCCATGGGGGGGGGGGGGGACTCGACGAGTCCATGTAATAATTCATCGTACTCGTTGAGTAGGTTCTTGCACTCGACGCCTAGGAGCCCCTGAGTGCAGATTTTCGATTTTTGCTGCTGGAAATGGACTAGAAAGATTACCCTAAACTGTTTTGGTGTTTGAAAACTTGATTTAGATGGTGTAATAGTTGTGTTAATCAATTTACAATGGCTAATATCAAAATTCCATGTTTTATATATGTTAATATGATTCTTGAAATTTTGATATGAATATTCATGTTCTTATGAGTTGTTAGATCATAGGAATTATTTGATGAATTGTGTAATGATTAATTCTTGATCAATTATGTGTTTTATTGGAATCCATAATTTGTTCTCAAGTTATGGATTACAAAAAGTTACTCTTTTAAAGTCCATATTAAAATAAATAGGTTACATAAAATGAAAGGTCACTCATTTTAATAAACCATTAACTCATAAGTTATGAAGTTGAAACATCTTGAATAGTTTCAAAACTTGCCCTCAAGTTTGGAATTTGTAAAGTTTCACACATTAATACTTTAATTCCAAATTGAACCTTAAAATTTTAAAAGTTTAAATTCAACCCATATACTTCTATAATATCAAACGTTTAATTATATATATATATATATATATATATATATATATATATATATATATATGTATCTATGTATAAGAATAAGTAAGTCTTACTGTTAGTAGGCCTGATTTACAAAGCCGGTTTATAAGCGGGGTATAAGCTTACTGCCTATAAAATGGCGTTTTAATGAGTGTCCACTCTGACCCACCGATTCCTTGATTGGTGGAGGGTCATTAGCCAAACGGGTAGCATAGGACCTTAATCCTCATTAAAAGTATAATGAAATTATAAAGTAACTAAACCTTTATTAATTCCCAATCTTACTTACTTTAGGAAAATGTGAAATAGGTGCTGTGACATCCCCATTTTCAAGGCCAGAAAAGACGGATTTTGTTTATGCTTTATAAAAATCAGACTACCTCGTTTAATAAAAATGTTGTGGAATTTGTTCCTAGTAAAACATGATAAATACGTTATTAAAGCATTTCTGAAGAAAAGTATTTTTATTCATTTTAAAACATTTGGGATGCAATCGTCAATACAAAAACATAAGCAAAAACATAACTTACATTCATTATCACTAGGGATTTATATCTCTTTAATCTCTCAATGTAATGTGGCTTCATATCAACACCTGTGATATAAATCAACTGAGTAGGCCAGGTTAGGAAACCTGGTGATTACATAGGGTTTTCAACCCATAATAATATAATTATTATGTTTAAACATCAAACAATCAACCCAATTACCCATCCACATTATCTTCTTTACTCTTAAGGATCTACCCTAAGAATCATCTATTCCTCGTTCATTGATTCTTAAGGATCACCCTAAGGAATCAGCATGAAGTCCATCATTGTCATGGTTTACACAATAGGCTCTAAGTCTGCATTGTCGCCAGGGATTAGGCATAAAGTCTGGATGATCGCCAAGGTTTAGGCACTAAGTCTTCAAAGTCACCAGGGTTTAGGCATCAAGTCTGCATGATCGCCAAGGTTTAGAGTACACCGGGTGAACACATCATTCACAACACCTACAGGTTGTGAGCCTGCTAGTGTTCCACTTGACTGTCAAGAATAGTCTGTGGTTGTCATTCATACTATGCTAGATGACGGGGCCATCATTTGGCAACAAGGCTTCTCACATCGTCCACCCTCACCCTTACCTCATGGTCTATATCGCCTATCAACTCATCATCCAACTCATATTTCATCTACCCATGTTTTACCCAACATATTATGTATATATAGATACATATACAGTTTAAATCATATAAAACTTGTTTAAAATCATTCATCCAACATAGGTAGAAATCATATAGATAATATGCACACATAGCACGTAGTTTATATAAAATACTTCATATCTATGTGTAAGATGAAAGGGACCATGCACTCACTTGATAAGGTGGTGACTTGGTACTCGGACAATGCTTCGTTTACTTTAAAATAAGTTCCTTCGACGAAACCTAGTATTATTACCACTAGATTTAGTCTAATATTTACCGTCACTAATTATTATTATTATTATTATTATTATTATTATTATAATAATTATTATTATTATTATTATTATTATTATTATTATTATTATTATATAAGCGTTTAAACAATAATTTCCAACCACTATGTACAGACAGGGGCTAGACATAAAATACCGAAGGGCAAGACCATTTTGGCATTAGCACTTCTGAAATCAACAACCCTATGCGGCCCATTAAACTAGATTCCCCGTACCGCGAGTAGTTAAATAGATATTATAACGACACTTATATAATAATAGCTCAAGTATTTATTATAAGTTAATAAGAACAATACTAAGTTTAAATATAAACTATATTAAAATTGGGTAAGCATAACTTACTTACAAGGTGGTTTTAGCTAGCAGTCGGGCTCTGCAGGGGCGGAACTTTGTCGCTAAATCTTTCTAAGAAAGATTCGTGCAGCGCTTCAGCGCTCACCTTACTATACTAAAACTACACAAAGAGAAGTCGAATCACGATGGACTAAAATGCTCGGAGGATAAGAAAAGAAAGACTCTTGAATCAATAGAATGGTGCAAGAAATATGAGATCCCACGCCTCTTATTTATTGTAATTGAATTTACGAAAACTACACTCCATAATTACTTAATGACCTTATAGTTATATAAACGGCTAAACATCCCTTCATAATACTATTTTAATAAGATTTAACAATATTTATACTAAACTAATGTCGAAAGTACTCAACACTAGTCTTATAATAACCGCATTATCGATACCTTTTTAATGATATATATATATATATATATATATATATATATTTGTATATATATGTGTACGTATATATGATTTATAATTTATTTTAATACATAAAGATGCTATTACAATTTGTAATTTGTTCACATGAACTCCATTTTTGACGTTCTTTATATCCACACGTTGGTATTTACGATTACTACAACTTTCATTTAGATGACGTCAGTGAATTCTCATTCTTTCTTAGATTTACAAAAATGTATCGAATTTGTCGCTCTCGAAGAGTAGGGACCAAGTTTCGTCCATATCTTTAACATACAACCTCTACTCTCGACATTCTTTATATCCACGCATAGGTAAAAACAAGATCTAAAACTTTTATTTAGACTCCGTCGGCTAATTTTCGACCGATCATAAATTTAACAGTAGGAGGAGATTATACTGTTAAATGTCCGCGTAAAATTCATAACTTCTACATACGGACTCTGCTTTTGTCTGTATTTTTACCATTGAATTCCTATTAATGAGATATTCAACTCTCATTCAGGTTACTTAGGCCAAAAACAGCTCGAACTAAAATTTGAGTTTCGGGCCGTGCATTATTATGCCAAATGTTAGACAATTCATAACTTCCTCATACAAAGTCATATTTGGGCATTCTTTTTATGGACGCTCTCAGTTTAACATATTCTACGACTTCTGTTTAGATTACTAAGGCTAAAAAGTCTTCTATCATAAATTCACTATTTACGTCTCCTAGTGCTGTGCCGGTTTTGCCGAAAAAGTTTGACGGGTCATGAATTCTTCGTTATTACTCGGATTTCCGAGATCTTCATATGTATTGAACCCTTGTAACATACTACAACTTGGTTAATATTCATCATTATAAATAATCTTCCATTAAAAAATCATTTTTGATGCTTATTGTCTCTAAATTGACTAGCCAGGATCTGCGGGCGTTACAGGTGGTAACCCGTGAAATGACACCTTGTAGTGTACTAAGTCGTTATTGGAGCGTGTGTGGTTAACCGGCACAGTAACAAGGAATAGTAAGAGTGGCAAAGTGTGACTTAAATTTTATCATAGATCGGTGTAGCACGTGTGGTTAACCGACACATCGATTAGGTGATTAAATTAAGGGTACCAAGTCAATTTGCATGGTTATTCACAACTTGTTTGTGATCCTTTGTCACACACGAAAACCTGAACGGCAGAAACGTTTCAGGGTGGAGGACATCATGTATAGTATCATACACAATGCAAAGTAGTAAATAAGCATCAACACAATCCGTTGCATTAATAGTATAATTTCATACAAGTGTGTTCTTTAAATAGTAATATGACACCAAAAATGAATATCCAAAATAAAAGATTAGTCTTGATTTTGCTCCGTCTTCTCAAAACCTGCCATCGGTACCTATTTACTGATGACCTGAGAATACAAGTTATTTTGAAAGAGTAGATCAACATTTAAGCTGGTGAGTTCATAAGTATTTAGTGTCAATGTTTGTATAAGTTCGATGAAAATTTTTGTTAATGTATAATGTAAATGTTTGTATATGCTTGAAAACTCTATAAAATCCTATATTTTCTACTAGTATAAAAAGTAGTCTTCTACCAAGACCTAACTATTTTGTATGTTTGTTTCTCTATAAAAATGATTTTTTTTTCCAAGTATGACTATTATTACCAAAATATAGTTTTATATTACTAAAGTAATAACTACTTTAAAACCAACAGTTTCATTAAGGAAAAATGTGATAAGATTGTTACCATACTAAAGTCAATATAACACGACAATGAAAGACGTCGGAAGAAATGACATTTTGCACCCATAGACTTGTAAATCTCACTCTAGCGAACAACAAAGGTGTATGATAGCCAATCCAGAATAGATATATATGCAAACTCATACTCTCCCTCTAGGGGATTCTGGTTACAAAACGTGACATAACAAAATGGCCAATGTGTTATGAAGTAGTATCTCACATTATGTTATCTCTGAATGTTGCTATAATATACTTGTTGTAGTAATAGTATTCTATGTATAGTATTCTCTGTGTAGTATCCTTTGTATAATATACTCTGTTATGGTATTCTCTGTTTAGTATTATCTGTTATAGTATTCTTTATTATAGTAGTTGTCTATGATACTATTCTTCTAAACTATACTTATTATAGTTTACTAGTAGTTTCTGTAGTTTGAATGAGTGAAGGTATACCTTTGCTACCCAAAGGTACTGAACTGCCTGATAGTACTTTTATATCTGAATATGTATACATAATATATATATAATATTTAGATGACCTTCGGACAAATAACCGATACCCTAAGTCCACATCCAAACAAGGAAAAATAAATAAAGCGAGTTAGCAGTCCTAAGTCCTTTAAACACTATATGTATAACTATACCTATATAGATCTTCTTTTGACAATATATATAAGTTTAAAATATGTTTTGAAATACATTTTAAATAGTTTAACAATAAATATTAATGACTTGATGTTAGTTTATCAAACGATTTAAAAGCAGTTTGATTGATAATACAGTTTTAAAGTATAAGAAATCATTTGTTTGAAACACAGTTTGAAGCATATGAAATCCTTTGTTCGAAACATAGTTATAAATCACATGTGATAGATTATATAACTAACATGTTTTCTACTTGTATTCCCCCATAAAAGCATTTAAAATCATTTAAAAGATAAGTTAAGGGGTATGAACTCACCAGATAGTGAGTGATGTGAATGAAAGATCGGTATAGGATGCTAAGTGTCAAGTGAAGACTTGAGCACACACAGATCCTATTTAGCATATAATGACACATATATGCATCTAATTAATGTTTATAACAACTAATCATGAAATGACACAACCTTAGGGGCTACTAAACACTTGTTTTGAAGTGTTAAACCACATAGGGTTTCATATAAAGGGTGTAGGGCCACACTTTGGAGTTTACCGCCCAAGTGTAAACATCCCCATGAGTTCACGGCCCCATGAGTTTATGGCAGTAAACTCATAGTAATTTGTACTTATGTGTGTTTTAAGGTCTTACAAGTCACAATCAAGTGTTCTAGACTTGGTTCCAAGCCATAGGAATAGATTAGGGCTCATTTGCACCCTTAATTAGGGTTTACGGCCCAGGGAGATTTCCATGGCCGTAAACTCTCTTTTGATCTTGATTTCATGTTGTTTTAAAGGTGTAAACTAAGTGATTCAATCGTATAACAAGCTAAAGTAAGAGTACATACAATATAGAAGCTTGTAAAGGTGATTAATATCCAAAAACACTAGTGTGTCTTCTTGGTGTTCTTGGTGAAATGAAGAACACTTGAAGATCTATCAAAATGGAGAAACTTCATGGATGAAATCAAAGGGTTGTACTAGTTAATGAGATGTAACAACAAATCAAAGGAAGAATTTATTACATTTTTGGAAGATTAAGATGAAGAACTTGATGATACTTAAGAGAGAATCGGAGTTCTTGAACTTGAAAGGAAAGAAATAATGAAAAACGATGTAAACTCAGGCATATAGCATGAGTTCACGGCCATGGATGACTTTAAGGCCCTAACTCATGAAGTTTGGCCGTAAACACCTCATAATGGGGTTTAAGACTAGATTGTTACACATTAACCCTAGAAGATACTTACTAACACTTGATTCTTGAATGCAATATTATTAAAAACACGCAAACAGACTCAAAACAATGTTAAAAGTTTGCAGAAATAAGTCTGAATGTGATTGAATTGATTGTCTATACAAGATAGAAATTTCAGGTAGTCACATCATCCCCCCGGTAAAGAGAATTTTGTCTCGAAATTAGAGTTTAATTAAATAAATAGTTACAATTAAATAAGTAAAAAGATGAGGATATTTCAGTTTCATCTGATCCTCGCGCTCCCAAGTGAATTCCAGTCCCGTTTGGCATTCCAATGAACCTTCACTATCGGGATACGACTTTGCTTCGTTTGCTTGACCTCTAGGTTCATAATCTCTACACGTTATTCCACGAAGTTGAGGGTCACGTTGATCTCTATCTCGTCGAGTGGGATTATAAGAGTCTCGTCGGATAGACACTTTTCCAAGTTTGAGACGTGGAAATTAGAATGTATGTTACTAAGTTCACGAGGTAGATTAAGTTTGTAAGCTACAGGGCCGATTCTAGCAAGAATCTTGAAAGGCCATACATATCTTGGATTTAGCTTTCCATGCTATCCAAAGCGTATCATGCCCTTCCAGGGTGAGACTCTCAATAGAATGTGGTCTCCTACCTGGAATTCAAAAGGTTTCCTCCTTCTGTCGGTCTCTAGAGGCTTTCAATCGTTCACGAATCTGAACGATCTACTGTGTCATTTCCCATCTGATTTCCGGACCTATGAGAGTGTTTTCAGGAACTCGTCCTTTAGCTACCTATGTGTCACCCACCTCATCCCAGCATAGAGGGGATCTGGACTTCCGACCATAGAGGGCTTCAAATGGAGCAGCCTTGACGCTTGTGTGATAACTGTTGATGTATGAAAATTCTACAAGAGGTAAATGAGTATCCCATGCCTTCCCAAAGTCGATTACGCATGCTCGCAATATATCTTCCAAAGTTTGTATCGCCCTCTCACTTTGCCCATCGGTTTGCAGATGGTAGGCTGTACTCATGTCTAGCCTAGTTCCTAGGGAACCTTGTTGCGACTGCCAAAACCTTGATGTGAATCTACTATCTCTATCCGAGATAATGGATATAGGAACACCATGCAGTCGTTCAATTTCGTTAATATAAGTTCTTGTTAGTTTCTCCATCTTGTCAGTCTCTTTGATTGGTAGAAAATGCGTGGATTTGGTCAATCTGTCGATGATGACCCAAATGGTATCAATTCCACCCGTTGTCTTGGGCAACTTGGTTATGAAGTATATAGTAATCCGCTCTTATTTCCATTATGGTATCTCCGGTTGTTGTAGTAATCATGATGGTTTCTGGTACTCGACCTTAACCTTTGTGCAACTAAGACATTTACTCACGAAGGTAGCAATATCTGCTTTCATGTTAGGCCACCAGTATAGTTTCTTATGATCCAGATACATCTTATCTGAACCTGGGTGGACGGAATATTTAGTGTTGTATGGTTCAGTCATGACCAAGTCTCTGAAGCCACCGTGTTTCGGTATCCAGAGACGATCCATGAGATATAAGGCTCTGCCATCCTTGACTTCTAAGTTTTTATCCATTCCTATCAGGGATTCACTCGCCACATTTTTAGGTTTCAAGGCTTCAAGTTGAGCCTCCTTAATTTGTGTGGACAAGTGTGAATGGATAGTCATAGTCAGAGATTTGACTCTCCGACCAGAGTATTCTTTCCAACTCACGGCGTCAGCTACTACATTGGCCTTGACGAGGTGATAATGAATTTCTTATTCGTAGCCATTGAGTAGCTTAACCCACCATCATTGTCTCATGTTGAACTGCTTCTGATCGAATATGTGCTGAAGGCTCTTGTGGTCTATGAAGATAATACACTTTGTACCATATAGGTAGTGTCTCCAGATCTTCAGAGCAAATACAACTGCTCCTAAATCAAGATCGTGTGTTGTATAGTTGACTTCGTGTGTCTTAAGCTATCTCGAGGCATATGAAATGACATTTCCTCTTTGCATTAGAACACAACCAAGCCCGTGGTTGGATGCATTGCAATACACAACAAAATCTTATATCCCTTCTGGGAGGGATAATATCGGTGTGGTGCACAAGGCTTGTTTCAGTGTTTGGAACGCCTTCTCTTGTTTCTCTTCCTAGTTAAAGTCCACGCCTTTTTGGGTCAATGAAGTTAGCGGTTTCATGATGCTAGAGAAGTTCTGTATGAACTTGCGATAGCAGCCAGCAAGACGTAGGAATTGACGAATTTCTGTAGGTGTCTTCGGTGCTGACCAATTCTCAATGCCCTTGATTTTGGAAGGGTCCACATGAATTCCTTTTTTGCTAACAATGTGGCCCAAGAATTCGACTCTTCGTATCCAAAATTCTCACTTAGAGAACTTCGAATCGAGCTTCTCTGATTGTAATGTTTATAAAACTCTTCGTAGGTGTTTGTGAAAACCCGAAATTTTCTATCATGTATATAGTCAAGCACTTCAATTATAAGTTAAAGACTTTCTGCTAATTTTTAGCCGGTTTAAAGTCAGTTTGAGTGTTCTAAAGTGTAGTACTGCAAGAGATAACTGGAGTGAGGATACTTTACGGTAAAGTGTGCAACATTTAGGTTCTAAAACTTAAAGAGTTTGGAGTTTACGGCCCAAATGGTATGGGGGCCAAAAATCCTAAGTACTATATAAATGACACTTAGTCATTTTATTCACTTTTTACCATTATCAAACCAAAAATCCATTCTCTCTCAAGTAGCATCCGATTTTCCTTCTTGATCTTTAAATTTGTAAGTGTTTTCATCCATTATTAGTTGATTTACTTCATCATTTAGTGATCTTACAAGGTTTCATCTATGAAATCATTCCATTTGTGTAGATCTTCAAGCATTCTTCAAAACACCAAGAACAACAAGAACACACACTAGTGTTCTTAGACCTTAAACACCCAATCAAGCTTCTAGATTGTAAGTAAACTTATCCTAGATTGTTATACACTTGAAATGGAATTGTTTGCACCTAGGAAACACAATGAATCACAATATCAAAGGTGTTCAAAGCCAAGGAATGTTCTTGGGCCGTAAACCCTAAAAGATGGGACAAAGTGAACCCTAGTCCCATCCTTGGCCTTGGATACTAGTCTAGATCACTTCCTTGAAGTGTTTAGGACCTTAAATATCAAAGAAGCCAAGTTCACATAGAGTTTACAACCGTAAACTCATAAGGAAATGGTCCTTAGGCCGTAAACTCTATAAAGCGGTGATATTGTGCCCCTAATGCTTCCTAAGGCTTGGACTTGATCATAGAATGCTCACTCATGACTTATAAGACCTTAAATCAACAAATGGCACTTAGTACCATGAGTTTACAGCCGTAATTTCATGGGGAAAATGACCTTAGGCCGTAAACACCATAAGGAGTTGTCCTTGGGCCATAAACTCCAATGTCATGCCATGCAACCTTTAGATGCAACCCTTTAGTACCTATAGCACTTGAATCAATGTGTTTCCATGTCATAGGGTGTCTTAACTTAGTTAATTAGTTGTTAAATGACTAATTTGATACATATATGTGTTATTATATGTTATTTAAGATCATTATGTATCTTCAAGTCTTCACTTTACACCTAGCACCTTGTCCGATACTTCCATCCAATGCACTCACTACAGGTGTGTTCATACCTATCAATCTATCTTTTAAATGATTTTAAATGCTTTTATGGGGGGGGGGATACAAGTAGAAAAAATTTAGTTATATAATCAGTCACATGTGATTTATAACTGTGTTTCGAACAATAGATTTCATTTACTTTAAACTGTGTTTCAAAGAAGCTACTTTTAATCAGTTTTATAAATCGACATCAAGTCATCAATGTTTATTATTTTACTCTTGAAGTGTTTTACAAAACCTCTTTTAAGCTTATATATTGTCAAATGCATGTCTATATATGTATAACTATATAAGTAATGTTTAAAGGACTTAGGACTGCTAACTCGCTTTATTTCCTTTTCCTTGTTTGGATGTGGCCTGACAGTATCAAATATTTGTCCGAATGTTGTTTAAATCTTAAATATATATTACGTATACATATGCAGATATAAAAATACTATCAGATAGTTCAGTGCCTTTGGGTAGTAAAGGTATATCTTCATTTATTCAAATCACAAAGGTTACTAGTAAGCTATTATAGGTATAGTTTAGGAAAATACTATCATATACAAGTACATTAACAAAATACTACCATATACAAGTACATTAAATAGAATACTATATAAATATACTATGATGAGAAACTAAGAGAACTTATTATTATGAGAAACTAAACAAACATACTATGATGTGAAATAGATAAAGAATACTATAACAAGAAACAATACATAATAAGATGCTATAGCATACAACAACTATTGGATCTAATTATACCAATGAATCACTAACTCACTGTTCTAAGCAAAAGGTGATAGTTAAATTGGGTATACATTATCATATAACTTTAATGTGGATGTACACGATGCAACCACCGGTTTGCCAAGTAGTGTTTGGTTCCTAGAATCTTTTGATAGGGAGAACGTTTAGTACGGGAACTAGCCATCACATTATACCTTAAACAATCGATTTAAGGCAATAAGTACAACAGCGGTTACTGTAATACAATACTACAGTACTTTAATATTTTCCCCATTGCATTCATATTGTGATCTTCTCACATAATCAGTAATGTATAAACTATATTTTGTTAATGATAGTCACACTTTTTCAACAAACAAACATATAGAACTTTGATGCCTTGGTAGAAGGATACTTTTAGTAGAAACTATATGATTTTTTAGTAGATACAATTACTTATACAAACATTAGCATTGTACACTTACAGACACTTTCATACAAACAATGACACTAAATACTAATGAACTCACCAACTTTTATGCTAATAAACTCTTTCAAAATAACTTGTATTCTCAGGTCATCAGTAGATAGGTACAGTCTACCAGGTTTTGAGATGATAGAGCTTGTTGAAGACTCGTGTTTTATTTTGATTACTTGTGTTAATGTCTTATTACTATAAAAGAACATACTTGTATCAATTATTACTATTAATACAATGGATGATCTTGTTTCTTGTTTACTATTATGCATTGTTATGATACTGTACATGACGTCCTCCGCCCCAGAATTTTTCCGCCATTTTTGGTTTTGGGGTGTGACAGACTGGTATTAGAGCATTGTTTATAGTGAATTGAGTATATCAACCCATAAAAGACATACATACTATATATACAATGGGATTAAAATACATTGAGTAAGAGTTTTTAAATAATAAAATATTTAAGTAAGTAGACATAGTTGCATTAATACTAAAATCAGTGTCACAATGACAAGAACAAAAGTATTACGACTGTTGAATATCACAAGTAAGATCGGGGATGTATGGTCAGTCCTGGGAGTGGCATAGCCTGATCAACTATGCTGGTCCGAGGAATGATTAGCATATTCCTAATAATGGTTGTGATATGGAAACAAGTCTAAAAACTTACCAACACTACTACAATAAAGACATTAGGAATATCATATGTTACTATAAGTACTTAGTTGAGAACTAAAAAGATCCTCAATACTAGGTCAATAGTTGCTAAGTGGATACACTAAGGTTATATGTAACTAGGATGTCATAGATTTAGAATCTGTAAATTTTTGCTTTACCCCTTTTCCTGGTGAATTTGGAGTTAAGGTCACTTATTCGAAGGCCTATCCTGTTTTGATTACATATAACCGGTATGCACTTTACAAATAATTAAGTAACTAATGAAGATTATCTTATAATTATCTACTTAGTTCGTCTAATAATTATTTCCTTATCCCAATTCTCGCGTAGATAACATGGCTGGACTCCATCCCCATGACGATAAGTACCTTCCGAATGAAGATAATGTTAGATGGTTTGGAGAAGAACCAGAGGATGATCATCCAATCCCTTTGGCTGATCACCATTGTGAAGACTTTTCGGATGGTGCTAACTCTGAGCCCGAGGTTGAGAACCTACCCCCGGTAGCTCCCATTCAAAATCATAACCCTCGTCCGAATTTTCATGGCCCGACGCCTCCTTGGGTAGATTGCTTGGAAACATGGAGCAAACACAAGATCAACCTATGTCATTTAATGGAGAACAAAGCTTCTACGACTTAATTCAAGGGGGTTCAACAGACAGAGTTCTGCCAATCCTGGTCCGTAGAGTTGCCCGAAACGAAATTCAGGGCATGACATCTCTCCATCGTATCGCAGAGGTTGATGCCAATGCAAGAATGCATACCATCCGCACCAATCGCCTTGAAAACACTTGTGAGAGATCTGAGAGAGACCATGAGACCCTGCTGCAAGCACTAGCTGAAACTCGAGTAGAAGTCATAGAGCTTTGAGTACGCCAAAGGGTGTATGAAAGATACCTGCTTGATATGGAACGACAACTGGTTGAATGAGAGTTCACCAGAGGAATGCCCGTCACCAGTAGGAGATGCTTTATTTTCCTTCCTTGTTTTAAGGAACCATTTTCCTGTCTATGTCCTATGTAGCACCTTTCTATGTAACTATATTGTATTGTAAGTACTTTTGGTTAGGCGTTTCTACTGTCAAAAACTTTTCTACTCCGGATATGATGTAAGACCTACTACAAGGTCAATTTTCCCAAACTTATTACATCTTAAACATCAATGATGTTGACAGTCGGCTAACTTCTTTGTCACTCTTTGCTCAAATACTTTCATCATATTATCATTGGAGTCTATCTTAAACCCCCTCTAATCAAGTTATTGGATTATAGTAATGTAACTCCGGGATCATTTCCAATTCTCTTTCAAAGGATGGATCATGTTATCCACCAACCAATAATACCCTAGTTTGGACGGAAAACGTCTTGAGACCATTCTATGAACTTACTTCTACTCTATACTAGGACTGCATCATAGGGATGTAGGTCAAACCCTCGAGAACATACTTTTACTCTTTACATGAATGATTGAAAAACATCTAGGTTCAAACATAATCACTCACAAACTCCTTTTCTTTCGTATAACATAATCATGTCATCATCCAGAAATAGTCAGCTAAATAACGAAACCCCTATCCATCACATCGACGCCGCTACATTCCAAGCCGCAGTATTAGCTGTCGTGACAGTTGTCCTTGCAAACCTTAGCTCTGGCAACACGAATAAGACTGGCAAAGGGGTTGACAATTCCGATCGTTATACCGATCTGAGAAATCAACAAATAATAACAGTCACAAACACCCAAAGCCACAACTTAGACTTTAAGAATCGAAAGAATCAAGCCCAAAAGGAACGCAAGCGATATCAAAGGCTTGCCATGCAACAGCCACAAGTGGCGACCCCTGCTACCTCAACACGGATCAAGCGATATGAGGGAACATTCCCGAAGTATATCAAGTGTAACTATCATCATAATGGAGCTTGCTGGTTATTGCAATGCATCAATTGCAACAAAATGGGGCACATTGCTCGTTTCTGTAGAATCACCTCCACCACCGGACCCAGCTAGGTTTGCTATAGTTGTGGTGAGATAGGAAAATATCATAGGAATTTTCCAAAAGGGAAGAACAACGAAAACACTGGTGTCCACAAAACTCCAACCCGACACATCACTTCCACCACCGATGCTGATGCAAGTCAGATATGTCACCAATACAGTGAGATAGGACACCTCGAGAAGGATTCTCCAATAATAATGAACTCTGGTGCAGACGGGAAGCTACTAAGGATCACTGCCGCAGGAGAGGCTACTCTAGACCCACGTTAAAGTAATTTAGGAGATTTGTTGTAACATAATCATAAACTGTTTAAAACTAGTGCAACTCGAGTATTATCTTTTCCGAGATCCCGTCAGTCAAGGGACCCTCGTGCTGCGTATACTTGCATTTTTGTAGTATACCTTGTTCGTAGCAGTAGTCGTGTAGTTAATCTAAAGTACTATAAGTCTGTTAAAAATTTGCACTGTTGTGTTTTGTTTGTAACTCCTTAATGATCAAATCTAATGCCTTTATTTCCAAGTGAGTCCGATATTATCATACAACTTGAATCAATTCGATCCTCACTATACCAGTTTTGTGCGCACATCTCTTTCTTCGTAATCACCTTTCTAGCGAAGACGTCAATCCAGAACTTCGAGATACTCATGTGTGGGATATCCTATATTTCATAACCTTCCCTAAGAAACCTCCCCGGAGTACGCCTCGTACAGTACGTCAAGTTTAATCTGAAGACCCATATGGTTAATCTATCGCGGGGGAATGTATACGCAAGGGTGGTATATAATCAAGGTTCTATAGGTTTACAATTAATGATTCCGCTTTAACTTCTTTTCCTTGTTTAGATGTGAGCTTAAATAAGAATCATTTATTCGACTACCTTTTCAATCTTAATTGTATACGAATCGTATTCATGAAGTTGCGATTGATGAATTAAATACAACTTCTAATACGAACTTTAGGACGGAGACTGCTCAAGACTACGAGTGATCGTGCTGTCATGAGAATAAACTTAGAATCCAATAAAATGTTATCCATGTAACCAAATCGACCTATAGTGTAGCACCTACAAAGATGCAAGAACTGTCCGGTCAAACTTCACGAACTGCTCAACAATGGTTTATTAAGACCGAGCTCCTCACCCTGGGAAATTCCAGTCTAGTTCGTCAAAAAGAAAGACGGATTGTTTAGTATGTGCACCGACTATAGAGACCTCGATAAGATTTCCATTAGAAATCATTACCCTCTGCCTCGCATAGATGGATCGTTTGACCAACCGCAAGGAACGCGTTACCCTTCGAAGATGGATCTGAGATACGAGTATCACCAGTTACAAGTGTTAGAGGATAAAGTCCCGAGAACAACCTTCTGGACACAATATGGACACTATGATTTTTTAGTGATACCTGTCGGATAAGACAAATACGCCCGTAGTATTCCTAAACTTAATGAATAGGGTATGTCATCCTTACTTGGACCAGTTCGTCATCTTCCTTATAAATGACATACTTGTCTACTCACGTAGTAAGAAAGAGCAAAGAAGAATCCACTAGTCAACTTACCCTACAAACTCAGTAATGTACATTCTACCTTCCACGTCTCGAACACGAAAAGTTGTCTGTCCGATGAGACTCTTGTAATCCCACTCGATGAGATCGAGATCAACAAGAGCCTCAACTTCGTGGAAGAACCATAGTGACCATGGACCGAAAGGTCAAGCAGACGAAGCAAAGCCGCATCACATTAGTGAAGGTTCGCTGGAATGCCAAGCGAGGACCTGAATTCACTTGGGACCACGAGGATCAATCGAATAGGAAGTATGCTCACCTCTTTACTTGATTATTCATACCTACTTCCTTACCTAAACTCTAATTTCAGGACGAAATTCCCTCTAACTGGGGGATGATGTGAGAACCCAAAATTTTCTATCCGGTATAGTCAAGCACTTCAATTAAAAGCTAAATACTTTCTGCTAATTTTTAGCTGGTTTAAAGTCAGTTTGAGTGTTCTAAAGCCTAGTACTACAAGAGATAATTGGAGAGAGGATACTTTAGTGTAAAGTGTGCAACATTTAGGTTCCAAAACTGCAAGAGTTTGAAGTTTACGGCCCAAATGGTATGGGGGCCAAAAACCCTAAGTACTATATAAGTGACACTTAGTCATTTTATTCACTTTTTACCATTTTCAAACAAAAAAGCCATTCTCTCTCAAGTAGGATCCGGTTTTCCTTTCTTAATCTTCAACTTTGTAAGTGTTTTCCTCCTTTATTAGTTGATTTACTTCATCATCTAGTGATCTTACAAGGTTTCATCCATGAAATCATTCCATTTGTTTAGATCTTCAAGCATTCTTCAAAACACCAAGAACACACACTTCTTGGACCTTAAACACCCAATCAAGCTTCTAGATTGTAAGTACACTTATCCTAGCTTGTTATACACTTGAAATTTACTTGTTTGCACATAGTAAACACAATGAATCACAAGATCAAAGGTGTTTAGGGCCAAGGAATGTTCTTGGTCCGTAAACCCTAAAAGATGGGACACAGTGAACCCTACTCCCTTCCTTGGCCTTTAATACTAGTCTAGATCAATTACTTGAAGTGTTTAGGACCTTAAACATCAAAGAAACCAAGTTCACATAGATTTTAATGTCGCAAACCCGAAAGACCGTAACTTTCGTATTTATGAAAGACCGAAACTTTCATACATAACAATATAGTTACCCCAAAACATGCTACTTGCATATTCATAAAAAACAATATTTTACATTGATAAAGAGGTTACAAACTACTGGATACAAACCGACTATTTTAAAGTGTTATATATTACATTACTTCCTAGGATTCTATAGTTTTATATATATGGGAATGCAAAATACAAAAGTCTCAAACCATTCAAAAATCTTCTACCAGTATATAACTATACTGGATGCTTATCTCCTGCAATTTGTTAAACATTGAGACGGTAAGCGGTGACACTTAGTGAGTTCAATAATAGATACAATATAACGTTATGTCATATATATACTTCAA
Source organism: Lactuca saligna (assembly GCF_052625555.1). Lineage (NCBI taxonomy): Eukaryota > Viridiplantae > Streptophyta > Magnoliopsida > Asterales > Asteraceae > Lactuca > Lactuca saligna. The sequence goes on along the minus strand of NC_136419.1, from coordinate 93,501,277 downwards.
TATGACAGAAGCAAAGAGGAACAAGGAACAACAAGGGAATATGTGAATCATGTGACAAACATTCCATATCAATCATTGATTTGATTTAAAGATATACAATCAATGAGATATAACAATTTCCATACTTGATATACATCAATAAAGCTTTGGCCCAAATGGCACAAAAGACGTACAACTTCGAGTTAACATTTTGGTTGATTTCAGGCTTATAGCCTTGTCTAACCTTCTGCCAATACCATAGAATAGAAATCATTCTCTTACGGAGACATGTTCTACATGGTAAGAGGCTACATACCAGTACCAACGTGAATCTAAGTCCTTTCACTGATCACATGGTCAAAGGTATTTCTTTGCTATTAAAAATAACGAATACAATTAACACAGGAAAGTAACCTGGAATAATAACACTGAAAAGCACATAACACATATAACACATAACATACAATTGCTCCTATATATTGAACTCACCGTGAAATAACCGGCCGCTAAAATATTAATTTGGGCAGTACTAATATGACTTTCATCGTTGAAAAGCGGGTGTTTTCTTGAAAACCGAGCTCTACGAAGGTAGAGCTTCAAAACCGAAAATATAAAATTTTCAGGCTTCTCGAGGGTCTTAGGACGTGTTTCGGGCTTTGGAATCAGTATCTGGGCTTCGGGGGAAGTTGGAATAGTAAAAATATCAAAAAAATGGGTGAAAGTCCCAAATTTCCAAAATTACCCGAGAGGTCTCATAGGCTGCTATTTATAGGGCCAAGGTTCGGATCCGAGGCAATGAGAAGAGAGCACGTGGCTTGCATGCAAGGTTTGGCTGAGAAGGTGACACAATGAAGCAGCGAGGGAGAGAGACACGCGAAGGGGAAGGTGAGTCAGCAGCGAGGCTCGGGATAGGTGGCGGCTTCGACAAGGCTCGGACGGGCTCCAGCGATGCGAGGCACGTGTCGGACACGCATTGGACCGATGCTTTGGTCGAATCAGGAGGCAACATGCGTCGGATCCGGGTAGAGCGGCTACTGTTCATGCGACGTGGCAACACTATTCATGCGAACTTTCTCGATTCTTGTGTCAAATCTTGTAAAATCCACAACTTTTGCGTACGAGCTCTGTTTTTGACGTTCTTTATATGCATGCGTAGCTAAAATTATTCTACAACTTTCGTCTAGACTTTTTCGGCTAATTTTGACTTTAATTTTAATATTATTACTTTTAACAGACTGGGATAAGAAAATCTGTTAAAAATTCATAACTTCTTCATCCGACATCTGTTTTCGTCAGACTTTTTACCGTTGTACTACTAATGACGAGATATTCAATTCTAGTTTAGGTTGTGTTGGCTAAAAATCACTCGATCTAAAATTCGAGTTTTTAGCTGACTACTACTAAGCTGAAACTTCAAAAAGTCATAACTTCCTCATACGAAGGCAGATTTTGGCATTCTTTTTATCGAACTTCTCGGTTTAACGAATACTATGAATTTCATTTATATTAATAAGGCTAAATAGTAGTTTATCAAAAACTCACTTTTTACGCCATTTGGCGCCGTGCCGGTTTTGTCGCAGATCTTCGATTGGTTATAACTTCTTCGTTATAAATCGGATTTCGATGAAGTTTTCGCCTAAATGTTTCTTACGAGATTATCTACAACTTTAAATAATAAAATTTTACTTATTTCAAATTTTATATTTTCGCTATATTTCGCTATTTGGCTTTTAATTGAATCTCATAAGACTTCCAATATTTTATGAGTGATTCTAAACATAGTTTTACTTCATTTCTAGTAAAAACTATCTGTTAGAACTCAACATTCAAATTCACATAATATTTCATAATATTTTTTACTTAAAACACAATTTCAAACCGTGTATGTTACAAATAACTCCTCCTTTTGAGGATTTCGTCCTCGAAATTACATCCATTAGAATAAATGGGGATATTTTGCTCTTATCTCATTCTTATTTTCCCAAGTATAATTTGGGCCTCGATGGTGCTTCCACTTGACAAGAACCAACTCTACTTCTTTATTACGTAGATTAGTTGTTCTTTCATTCACGATCTCTTCAGGTTCTTCTACATATCTTAACTTAGTGTCCAATTTCACCTCAGATAATGGAACTGTCTCATCAATGATGCTCAAGCATTGGTGCAGATAGCCTACATGAAACACATCATCAATACCTACCATATCTTCAGGTAATTCTAAGTGGTATGCTTGCTTTCCAATTCTTTGGATGATTTTGAAAGGACCAACAAATCTAGGGTTTAGTTTTCTTTTCTTTCCAAATCTCGTAAGGCCTTTCCATGGGGATACCTTCAACATTATGTAATCACCCACTTGAAATTTTATGGGTCACCTCCTCTTTTCTGTATAGGACTTCTTTCGATCTTGGGCCGCTTTCATTCTTTCTCGTACAATTTGAATCTTGTCGGTGGTGTCTTGAATCATTTCATGGCCTCCAAGGATCTTCTGTTCTATGTCTCGCCAACATAATGGAGTACGACATTTGCGACCATATAAGGCTTCATATGGTGGCATTTTGATTGAAGCATGGTAACTATTATTATATGAAAATTCAACAAGAGGTAACTATTTATCCTAGTTACCACCGAACTCCAAGACGCATGCACGTAGTATATCTTCTACTGTTTGGATTGTTCTCTCCGTCTGACCATCTGTTTGGGGATGATAAGCTATGCTGAGAGCAAATCGAGATCCTAATTCACGTTGCATACTCGCCCAAAAGTGAGAAGTGAAGCGAGTATCACGATTGGAAATGATCTTTAGTGGCACACCGTGTCTTGCAACAATTTCATCCATGTATACTTGTGCGTATTTCTCCATTGGAGCCGTTTCATGCATGGCAAGAAAATGAGCACTTTTAGTCAGGCGGTCGATGATTACCCAAATGCTATCATGTTGTCTAGCAGTATTTGGCAATTTGGTAATGAAATCCATGGATAGTTCTTCCCATGTCCATACAGGAACACTAAGACTTTCTTGGGTTCCATAAGGCTTTTGGTGCTCTACTTTGATTTGTAAGTATACTAAGCATTCTTGTATATATCTTCCAATGTCTCTCTTTAATCCAGGCCACCAATAATCAGCTCTTACATCATAGTACATTTTACTTGTACCAGGATGGATTGACAATTTAGATTTATGGTCTTCATCTAAAATATTTTATCTCAATCCACTAATCTTTGGAATCCACAACCGATTCTTGAATACTTTTAATCCTCGTGGATCATCAAGTAAAGCATCATTATAATGTATCATTCCTTCTTTCTTCATATTTTCTGGTTTAGGGCCTCTTCTTGCCACTTCTCTAATTCATCGAAAATAGTGAATTTCATGTAGTATGAGTAATAGCATAACACATACTATTGCGATAAACCTTTTTGCTAAGTGCATCGGCAACTACGTTGGATTTTCCAGGATGATATAGGATTTCACAATCATAATCTTTGATCAGCTCCATGGCTCGTTGTTGTCTCATATTCAAAGTTTGCTGACTGAATATGTACTTGAGACTTTTGTGGTCGGTAAATAGTTGGCATTTTGTACCAAAAAGATAATGCCTCCATAGTTTTTGGGCAAATACCACTGCAACGAGCTCGAGATCATAAGTGGAGTAATTCTTTATATAATGTTTCAGTTGTCTTGAGGCATAGGCTATCACTTTCCCACGTTGCATCAACACACAACTGAGTCCTAATCTTGAAGTATCTATATATGGAGAAATCATCATCACCTTCTGGGAGTGATAAGATCGGAGCATAAGTCAAAAGATCTTTTAGAGTTAAGAATGCTTTTTCTTGGGCTTCACCCCATTCGAACTTCACTTCCTTCCATGTAAGACTGGTGAGAGGTACAGTTATACGAGAAAAGTCATTAATGAATCTCCGGTAACATCCCGCGAGACCCAAGGAACTGCAAATTTTGGAAGCATTACGGGGCACTTCCCAATTTTGAATGGCTTTGATTTTAAAAGGATCTACAGATACACCATCACTAGAAATAACGTGACCGAGAAATTGAACTCGGCGAAGCCAAAATTCACATTTCGAGAATTTAGCATATAGTTTCTCCTTTCGAAGAAGTTCTAATACCACACGAAGATGAATGGAATGATCAGCTTCAGACTTGGAATAGATTAGAATATCATCAACGAATACTATGACTGATTTATCGAGCCTTGGGGGCATACCCGATTCATCATATCCATGAATATAGTAGGAGCATTTGTTAAACCAACGGCATAACAAGGAATTCATAATGCCCATATCGAGTACGAAAAGCAGTCTTCGGTACATCCTGCTCGTGAACTTTCAACTGATGATATCCAGATCTTAGATCAATCTTTGAGAAATTGCTAACACCCTAAAGTTGATCGAACAAATCGTCGATGCGAGGTAGTGGGTACTTGTTCTTGATAGTCACCTTATTCAGCTCAAGATAATAAATGCACATTCGCATTGATCCATCTTTCTTCTTGACAAACAGTACCGGAGCACCCTAGGGAGAGGTACTCGGTCGAATGAAACCCTTGTCAAGTAGTTCCTGCAGTTGGATCATCATTTATTTCATCTTAGCTGGCGCAAGACGATAAGGAGTCTTTGCAATTGGAGTAGCACCAGGCACAAGGTAAATTCGGAATTCTAGTTTCCTATCAGGAGGAAGGCCAGGCAAGTCATCGGAGAAAACATTAGGATATTCGTTAAAAACGAGAACATCATTAACAATTTTCTTCTCCTCTTCTGAGACATCAACTGTGTAGGCTAGATAGATAGAACACCCTTTCGATATGAATTTATGATCCTTAAGGAAAGAGATTATTTTTATGAGTCTTTGTTCAACGTAGACATAAATAGGATTCTCCCCTTCAATTGGAATGTGTACTATCTTTTCATAGCACAAGAGTTCAACCTGGTTCATTGATAACCAATCCATGCCGAGAATAATATCAAAGTTGTGCAAGGAGATAGGGATCAAGTTTGCAAGAAAAGTATAACTTTCAATTTCTATGAAACAATCCCTATAGACTTTATCAGCAAGTAATGATATACTTCCCCCAGTATCTACGTGAAATGGTTGTGCGAGTACAAAGCAGGCAATTTGAAAGGAATGCGCAAATTCATAAGATACAAAAGAATATGAGGCACTAGAATCAAATAAGATGTGAGCAGGTCTAAAGTTGACAAGAAATGTACACGTCAGAACATTCAGGTCCTCGCATGGTTCCTGTAAGGTAATCTGGAATGCACGACCCCTAGCTTTTGGCACCACCTCCCTTTTAGTTGGAGTACCCTTTGATTGTTGAACAGGGACTTGACTTCTCGCCGGTTGTTGAAATGAAGCTTGACTTCCCGTCATCTGACTAGTAAGAGTAGGGAAAAAACGCTTCTTATGGCTAGTAATACCACATGCATAGCAAGTAATATCATTTCTTGGGCATGCCGACTTTATATGACCCTTTTCTCCACATCCATAACAGACAATGGATTCCTTGTCTGTTTTGCATTGGCCCGGACGATTCCTTCAAAAAATACGACATGAAGGCGACTGCATAGAAAAAGATTGTGATCTACCGCATTGAGCTGGTAGAAAGAAGGAACAGGAATAGTTCTTTCAGTACATGGATGCTTCGGAGCAGTAAAAATGGCACCACATATTTCTAAGTCATGCTCACATCTTCGAGCATATTCAACGACTTTATCGAATGGTAGAACTTCCCAATTGGCAATGAAATCGTGGATTTCATTACGTAGTCCCTCCATGAATAATTGAATTTTCTTGTCTTCAGTTGGAATATACTTTGTAGCGAACCTTGCTCTTTGATTAAACTGAGTTTCATACTCATTCACAGTCATTCCTCCTTGTTTAAGCTCGAGGAATTCGTTCTCCAATCTCCTCCTCATGTCTAGAGGACAATACTTTTCTAGAAAACTAGTTTTAAAGATTTCCCAAGTTAAATTCTCCTGGTCAAACTCCTTTAGAGCTTCATAAGTTGCTTCCCACCAAATCAAGGCTTCTCCAATGACCATTGCAGAAGAATAATTGGCCTTGTCTTCATTATCCACATGAGAAATATGAAACACTTTCTCTGTCTTCTGGATCCAACTAAGAACAATAACGGGATTGAGAACAACGAAAAACTCTGTAGCACCGCTACTCTTGAAATCTTTGAACGAGGGATGCTTCACCTATCCTTTTGAAGATTCACCGGTGGCTTTCTCTTTTCCCTTATCACCATTATTTTTGTGTTCTTCGAGAGCCTGTCAAATAACACCTGTAAGTTTATCCAAGAGTCGCTCCTCAAGAGGAGATACTAGAGTATTCACTTCCTCGGGTTGAGGACCTCCGCTAGCCTCATGGGTACGGCTACTAACGTGTTCAGCCATTGCTCTGCAATACAGGGTAACATTGTATTTTAGAATATTAGGGTTTATTATTACCTAATACATTTTACATATATATATATATATATATATATATATATATATATATATATATATATATATATATATATCCTATGGTTTTTATCCCTATACTTACAATAATTAAGTTCATATATTGAACATCCAGTAGTTTAAGTCTAAATAGCAATCCGTGGAATTTAGTTCACTCAAACTACTGCTCTGATACCATGGTTGAAAGACCCTAACTTTTGTATTAATGAAAGACCCAAACTTTCATACATAATAATATAGTTTCCCCAAAACATGGTACTTGTATATCCATAAAAAACAATATTTTACATTCATAAAGAGGTTAGAAACTACTGGATACAAACCGACTATTTTAAAGTGTTATATATTACATTACTTCCCAGGATTCTATAGTTTTATACATATGGGAATGCAAAATACAATAGTTTCAAACTATTCATAAGATTCTATCGATACAATAGTTTCAACCTATTCAAAAATCTTCTACTAGTATATAACTATATTGGATGCTTATCTCCTGCAATTTGTTAAACATTGAGAGGGTAAGCAGTGATGCTTAGTGAGTTCAATAATAGATACAATATAACGTTATGCCATATATATACCTCAATATGGCAGAAGCAAAGAGGAACAAGGAACAACAAGGGCATATGTGAATCATGTTACAAACATTCCATATCAATCATTGATTTTATTTAAAGATATACAATCAATAAGATATAACAATTTCCATACTTGATATACATCAATAAAGCTTTAGCCAAAATGGCACAAAAGACATACAACTTCGAATTAACATTTTGGTTGATTTCAAGCTTATAGCCCTATATAACCTTCTGCCAATACCATAAAATAGAAACCATTCTCTTACAGAGACATGTTCTACATGGTCAGAGGCTACATACCAGTTCCAACGTGAATCTAAGTCCTTTCACTGATCACATGGTCAAAGGTATTTCTTTGCTATTAAAAATAGCGAATAAAATTCACATGGGAAAATAACCCGGAATAAAAACACTGAAAAGCACATAGCACATATAACACATAACATACAATTGTTCCTATATATTGTACTCACTGTGAAATAACTGGCCGCTAAAATATTAATTTGGGCAGTACTTCGACTCTAAATATGAGTTTCATCGTTGAAAAGCGGGAGTTTTGTTGAAAATTGGGCTATGCGAAGGTAGAGGTTCAAAAACGAAAAGATAAAATTTTCGGACTTCTCGGGGGTCTTAGGGCATGTTTCGGGCTTTGGAATCAGTACCGGGGCTTCAGGGGAAGTTGGAATAGTAAAAATATCAAAATGAGGGGTGAAATTCCCAAATTTCCAAAATTACTCGAGAGGTCTCGCAGGCTGCTATTTATAGGGCCAAGCTTCGGATCCGAGGCAATGAGAAGATAGCACCTGGCTCGCATGAGATGTTCGGCCGAGAAGGTGACTCAGTGAAGCAGCTCGGTGGCAGCGAGTGGGAGAGACATGCGAAGGGGAAGGCAAGTCAGCAGCGAGGCTCGGGACAGGTCGCCGCTTCGGTGAGGCTCGGTTGGGCTCCAGCGATGCGAGGCGTGCGTCAGACACACATTGGACCGATGCTTTGGTTGAATCAGGAGGCAACATGCATCGGATCCGGGTAAGCGGCTACTATTCATGCGACGTGGTAGCACTATTCATGCGAACTTTCTCGATTCTTGTGTCAAATCTTGTAAAATCCATAACTTTTGTGTACGAGCTCTGTTTTTGACATTCTTTATATGCATGCATAGCTGAAATTATGCTATACAACTTTCGTTTAGACTTTGTTGGCTAATTTTGAATTTAATTTTAATATTATCATTTTTAATAGACCGGGACAGGAAAATCCGTTAAAAATTGATAAGTTCTTCATCCGATATCCGTTTTCGTCAGACTTTTTACCTTGTACTACTAATGACGAGATCTTCAATTCTCGTTTAGGTTGTGTTGGCTAAAAATCACTCGATCTAAAACTCGAGTTTTTAGCTGTCTACTGCTAAGCTAAAACTTCGAAAAATCATAACTTCCTTATACGAAGTTAGATTTTGGCGTTCTTTTTATCAAACTTCTCGGTTTAACAAATACTACGACATTCATTTTGATTACTAAGGCTAAAAAGTAGTTTATCAAAAACTCTCTTTTTATGCCATTCAGCGTCGTGTCGGTTTTGTTTGGATCTTCGATTGGTCATAACTTCTTCATTATAACTCGGATTTTGATGAGGTTTTCGCCTAAATAGAGAGAGACCCCAGAGTGTGTGAGCATTTTGAGAAAGAAAGGAAGTCATTTTTGATCCTTGTGTGGGTGATTTTGCAAGAAGAAGGTGAACAAGGCAAAAGGAAGCTAAAGAGGGAGCTAATCTGTGGGTTTCAGAGCTTAAGGACTTCATCTTGAGGTATATATTTGATCCTTCTTCAGTTTTGGGTGTTAAACCTTGAGAGTTAGGGTTTCTAGCCCATTTAGAGTATGATTGTTAGTGCAATTGGTCCCTTCTTGTGTTGAGGCTTCGTAAATGGATCTAAAGAGGTCCAGATACATTACATCCTTGATCATTATTGAGTGTCTTGGAGAGATATGAGTTTTGGATGGCATATTGAGGCCATTTCTTCAAATAGAGCCATTGGGTCTTTGCATGGGCATCAAGATCGAAACTTTATGTGTTTTTATTGCTTTAGGAGGTCAGATCTATGAGTTTGAGGAATGGATCTGACCTCAGGAGCTCATTTGAGCTCGAGGATGGCATGAACTCGGTGAGTCCCAACAACAGACTCGGCGAGTAGGGCTAGGATTTCTCGTAAGTCACTCAGTGAGTAACTTGTCGAGTTGGGGGAATGAGTCGGTGAGTTAGAAGGGGGTAGAGGATTACAGGTGGAACTCATCGAGTTCATAATTGAACTCGACGAGTTGAGTCGAGGTGGCCCCACGATTCATGCCAGGTGTAACCCGTCGAGCAGGGGGAAGGCTCGACGTGCCATGAGAGGCTAGAGAGATAGTGGACACGTGTAGACTCGCCGAGTCGCCCAAGTGCACTCGACGAGTCAAGTGAAAGTTTAGCCATTGACTTTTTTGACTATTAGGGATTGGTCAACAATGGGGTCTTTGTAACAACCCGAAGTTGTTCATCGCCAAAACCCGTTCTACCCGAAAAATTCGCCGTTATCAAATTCGTTCCATTTTGACTTTGGGTTAAATTATTTAAACTTATATGTTTATTATAATTTAATGAGTGTCCAAACCCCTTTGGAATTCATGAAATTAACCCAAAAGTGTTTATTTCAAAAAGTTAGAAACGTTCCCGCCGGGTTACGGTAACTTAATCGGGTGCGACCAAAAGCCTCGTTTAATGCCCGTATCGGGTAGAATTCCACCATGTCCAAGTTTTAGGACCTATATAAACGTGTTTAAACACTCATTTGAAGCTTTTTCTTCCTATCTCTACTCTCTCTCTAACCTCTCTCCTAAAATCCAAGTTTAAGGGTCCAAATCATCAATTTTAGGCTCCAAATCTTTGAGGTACTTTCCCTAGCTTTTTATGTAACCTCCCTAGCCTTCAAATTCGAGTTCAAAGCATGGATTAGGACCAAATTCATGAGTTTACGGCCATGGAACCATCCTAGGCCGTAAACTCATATAAAATGGGTTTTGGAGCACAAAAACCCTTCCTAAACACAATTGGACCTTAGATATGGCTAGATGGCTTCATGGAATGGACTTATAACATTTAAAACATGGATTTTGAGACATTTGAAGGAGTTTACGGCCAAGGCACATGCTTGAGCCGTAAACTCATGTATAAGGGGTTTTTATGACCTTAAACCCTTCCAAAACCTCAACAAGACATGGATATGACTTCTAGAATAATTGCTTTAGCCTTGGAACACTTTAAACATAATTTTTGGGTGACTTATATGAGTTTACGGCCAAGGCTTGTGCGTGGGCCGTAAACTCTTTAAAACTTGGTGTAAAATCAATTTCAATGTGTTAGAAAGCCATCCAACACCACCAAAAGCCTTGGAATAAATCATAGGACCAACCAAAAATAGTTGAAGGACCTTAAACACATCAAAACCCCACATTTGAGAGTTTACGGCCATAGAACATGCCCCATGGTTGTAAACTCCTAAAAGAGTGTCAATTGGTGCCCAAAATTCATTTCTAGGCTTGTGGGAATTTTTAGAATCACATGTGATTTGTTTGGAATCCAAAAACACAATTTTTCATGGGTATTTAGGAGTTTACGGCCAAGAGTCCATGCTAGGCCATAAACTCCCATAAATAAGTCATTTTGGTGTTAAAAATCCATTCCAAGACTTTGAACCAAACCTAGAAAAATTCCCCTCAGTGTTTGAAGTCCAATTTGCACCATAAACCACCCCACCATGAGTTTATGGCCGTAAACTCATTGGGAATGGGTCTTATGGCCAGAAACTCCATTTAGAAGTTTACTCTTGGGGAGTAAACTCATTTCCTAAGTCCCTCGCATCATTACACGTCCTTAAATGCCACCCGAGTCCCTCCAAACACTTGTATCGGAGTGTTTTCGCGACTAGAAGTAATTGTCCCTAAAAAATAATCAATCTAAGTTGTAATTAGATACAAATGTGTATCTTTACAATATACTTAGGAACCTCGTGCATTTTCAAGCCCCGGACCAACGTTTAGCACCCGAAATCGTCACATTTCTCGTCCGGTGAGTTCATACCCCTACGCCTTTTTCCGTGTTTTTCAATGTTTTCAGGGGGGAATACAAGCAAACTACAACTATTTTCGAATTATAACATTGATGTGTTTCAAATAATATCTGGCAGACTTATAAATACTTTTACTCCTTATGTATTATGCTGAGCATAAGGAATGATTTATCAATTACAACTAAATGGATTTTATATTATGGGAATAATTTGGGGTTCTTTAGTTTCCATTTTATCATGTACTAATATGTATATAAAGTTATTTAGATAAACTATGTCTGATTCAGTTTATCTCCGTATCATTTGAATGTATTGCCAGATAGTTTCACTGTATGTATCTATTTTTACTGTATTATGTTTCATCATCTTTGTATGTTTGATATCGTATGAGAATCCTGTGAATAGTTTAGTACTAGTTTGTGAGTAGTTACTACCCTTTATGGATGATCAGTAAATCCTCCCCAGAAGTGTAACCAGAGTCTTTTGGAAGGAGAGCGAGGAATTTGTGAATAGATCTATTCGGGGCTGACAATCCCACACCTTAACTGCTAGCTACAGTTAGGCGGGCACGCCTGGGGTGACAAATTTCTGAATATCATTCGACGTCTGACAAGCATCAAGGAGGTCTCGTTGTCGTATCAGCATGGTTACCCGACTCACAACATGTATTAATATAAGTCTATTCACAGTATCGTTTTGACTTGTTTCGACTCCGTGTCTACTTTTATATTGAATCTATAACTTGTACGGGATGTTTGCCCCATGGTTTATAACTATATCTTATACGGGATAGTAATTCCATTGTTTTGAATCTATAACTTGTATGGGATGCTTGCCCCATGGTTTTTAACTATATCTTATACGGGATAGTAATCCCATGGTTTTGGATCTATAACTATTTCGGGATAGTAATCCCATGATATGTTGGTATCTACTTTTCTTAAATGGTATCTATAACTTGTCCGGGATAGTGATCCCATGGTTTTCAATCTATATTTATTCGGGATAGTAATCCCGTGATTTGGATCTATATCAAGTACGGGATAATAATCCCATGGTCTAAATCTATATCTTGTCCGGGATAGTAATCCCATGGTTCCCAATCCATATTTTCATATATATCAAATTATCTTGTGTCTAGTCCGGGATGGTAGTCCCATGGTCTTAAATCTGTATTTTCATATGTATCGAACTATCTTATATCTCGTTCGGGATAGTGATCCCATGATTTTCAATATATAGTTTTGTGTATTAAACTATACTCTGTGTTATTAAATCTTGCATTTAGGAAAATATGGGATTTTCCTGGGGTAAAATACATCACATAATCGAATTGGTAACAAAAGATAACTAAACTAACTTTACATAAGAAAATATGGGGTTTTCTTGGATAACAAACCTTTTTGGAAAACTAAAGGAAACCGATACATTTTCATAAAACAAAACCGCTTATGAACTCACCAGCTTTATGCTGATTTTCAAACCGCTTGTATTCTCAGGTCCAAGTTAGACAGGTACCCGATGATCTCTTTTGGTGAAGACGGAGTGCGTGGAAGACTCGTCTCGTTTTGTTCATATGATATATGTATAACTTTTGTACAATTTACTTTTGAAACAAATGTAAACTTTCATATATATGTAATGTAATGGTTGTTTACTGTGATTACTATGTACATTGGATTTGATACATAACGTGGAGTCCACCCCGGAAATGTTTCCGCCTTTGATTTTCGGGGTGTGACAGATTGGTATCAGAGCCCTTGTTTATAGTGAACGGAGTATACCAAACCTTACATGGTATAAAACTATAAACACTAAAGGGCCTCAGTGCTCTGAATTAAAAGTATCTTGAAAACTATAAGTATTTTCAAAAGTATACAAGTATACCGAACCGTCGAAATCCGTTACTACAAGTAGAACAAAACATAAGTAAATGGGTGTTGTACACTGCGGTTAAACCTGGGCAGTTATGTAGTCGTGTCTAGGATCAATATAACCTGGCCAACTATATTCATTCGAGACACGGCCAACATGTGCTTGGGAGTGACTGTGGTACGCAGCATGCCTAACACTTACCCAATATCTCAAACAACGAGTTGTCGCTGCAGCGAACCATGCAATACTATGGGAGTATTTCTCGAGCCAATCCTTCGTAGAAAATCCTCGTATACGCGATGTTACTTGACCATTCCTCTAGCGATAAAATGTTCTGTCTTGATAACTCTTTCCTGCTTTATCGCTTAGTATAATGTTATATCTGTCTTGATGAGATATCCCCTGTTCCATATCTCTTGATTCAATTCAGAGGACTTATGATCCTCTCCTTCCTGATCTTTTTAGATCAAGATGCCTCCAAGAAAGAGACCCAGCTCGAAGAACGACGACAATCCTCCTCCGCCACCACCTCCTCCTCAATTTGATCTCGCATCACTTTAGACAGTTCTGACTGCTGCAATGGTAGCAACCATGTCGCAAATGAATCCTGGTAGCTCAGGAGGTGGTCCCCAACCCCAAAACCCAGAGTATAGCCAGGGACACCAAAAAGGGGGTTCCTATAAAGACTTCATGAACGCGAAGCCCACATCCTTTGATGGCACTGGTGGTTTCATTTTCTTAACTCGATGGTTCGAGAAAATCGACTCAATCTTCGAAATATGTGCCTGTTCGGAGTCTGAAAAAGTAAAGTTCGCCGCCTGCACCTTCCTTGACAAAGCCCTAACTTGGTGGAACGGCCGAGTCAAATCCTTAACTCTACCTGTAGCAAATGCTATGGGTTGGGAAGCTATGAAGGAGCTTCTTCTCGCAGAGTATTGCGCTCGGGGAGAAATACAGAAGCTAGAACACGAACTCTGGAACCTTAAGATGAAGGGTTCCAACATAGCCGCTTATACCTCAAGATTCGATGACCTGGCATTACTCTGTCCGGGAATGGTTACCCCGGAAAGTAAAAAGATCGAGAGATTCATCTGGGGATTGACCCAGCCAACAAAAGGGAATGTCTTGGCTGTGAAGCCAGACAGCTACGACAGCGCTAAATGTCTTGCGAAAATCTTGATCGATCATGAAGACAACTCTGATGAGGAAACTACTACCCCCGAGCCAGACGGAAGCAAAAAGAAATCTTGGAACAAGCGGAAGGCCTCGAGTACGCAAGGGTCTTCTAAGAAACAGCAAACAGTAGCAGTCCATGCCGCTACTGCCCTATTGCTGTCTCAGCTGTCGGATCCACGACCCAAACTCCTACCAGTGGGTACACCGGTACCCTTCCTTGGTGTGGTAAGTGCAACTACCATCACCGCATTCCTGGTCCATATCGTGAAAGGATCTGTGACAACTGTGGCAAAAAAAGCCATCTTGCTCGAACCTGCAGAAAACCAGTCAACTCAACGAACCCATCATACGGAGCAGGAATCAGTCCAGCCTGCTACAATTGTGGTGAAGCAGGGCACTTCAAAAGGAATTGCCCCAAGGCAACTACAACCACTGATACCTCTATCACCGTAGGTATACTTCTCTTTGATAATTCTTATACCTGCAACTCTTTTCGATTCCAGTACAAAGAGGGAAACCTGTTATCTATCTACTCGAACATTTTTCTAAGGTCAACCGTTCGTATGTGATCGAAATGTGTATCATCGAGACGGCTAACTAGTGAGAGAGAGAACACTAACTTTGTACCTATAGATTAAATCCTCAGTCTAGAGGACTATTCTGTTCCATTCAATTTAAAAGAGGTAAACTTTTCACGAAATGCTTTGATGCTATGTTTAACAAGAAATGACTGAGCCTCATTCATGTTGTTATCTTGGTTTCGAAAGGGTCGCCTGTCTAGATCTTTTCCTCGACCCGAATATCATGATCTTTGGCATCAAACCTTCGTATTGTTTCATGCTTCAAAACTCAAAGATTTTCCTGATATGAATTACCACGCATCCCTCGTTTCTGTGAGCATTGAGAAACGGGAAGTTAGCAGCTCTTTCTTCTAAATGTCTGTCCCGAAGGATTCCCAGGAATTTCATTCGAACGTCTAAGTTTAGTCCCACCTCACACCTTTCGAGATCTTTGTAGAAATCGTTTCTGCAACCTTCAGATTTTGGATGCTCTTAGAGCTTGGTAACATCTATCCAGTACGTCATGTCTCGAATCCTTAGAAGCTTCTACCCAACGAAACCCTAGTGATTCCTTTGAGGAAACCGAAGTCGTTCAGGGTTGGAACCTCCATGGGAGAATCAATTAAGATCATAGATTGAGAGAGAGTCAAGGTACGAAACAAAGACACATTCCGATAAGTGAGAATTCACTAGAACGCCCAGGAGAGACCTGATTCCACTTGAGAAAGTGAAGATCTGAGGCAACAAATCCGTTCGTGTCTCATTCCAAATTCATGATCTATATCTTATTATTTGAATTTCAGGACGAAATTCCCTCTAACGGGGGGATAATGTAACAACCCAAAGTTGTTCATCGCCAAAACCCGTTCTACCCGAAGAATTCGCCGTTATCAAATTCGTTACGTTTTCACTTTATGTTAAATTATTTAAACTTATATGTTTATTATAATTTAATGAGTGTCCAAACCCCTTTGTAATTCATGAAATTCACCCAAAAGTGTTTATTTCAAAAAGTTAAAAACGTTCCCGCCGGGTTACGGTAACTTAATCGGGTGCGACCACAAGCCTCGTTTAATGCCGGTATCGGGTAGAATTCCACCATGTCCACGTTTTAGGACCTATATAAATGTGTTTAAACACTCATTTGAAGCTTTTTCTTCCTCTCTAATCTCTCTCTAACCTCTCTCCTAAAATCCAAGTTTAAGGGTCCAAATCATCAATTTTAGGCTCCAAATCTTTGAGGTACTTTCCCTAGCTTGTTATGTAACCTCCCTAGCCCTCAAATTCGAGTTCAAAGCATGGATTAGGACCACATTCATGAGTTTACAGCCATGGAACCATCCTAGGACGTAAACTCATATAAAATGGGTTTTGGGGCACAAAAACCCTTCCTAAACACAATTGGACCTTAGATATGGCTAGATGGCTTCATGGAATGGACTTATAACATTTAAAACATGGATTTTGAGACATTTGAAGGACTTTACGGCCAAGGCACATGCTTGGGCCGTAAACTCATGTATAAGGGGTTTTTATGACCTTAAACCCTTCCAAAACCTCAGAAGACATGGATATGACTTCTAGAATAATTGCTTTAGCCTTAGAACACTTTAAACATAATTTTTGGGGGAATTATATGAGTTTACGGCCAAGGCTTGTGCTTGGGCCGTAAACTCCTTAAAACTTGGTGTAAAATCAATTTCAAAGTGTTAGAAAGCCATCCAACACCACCAAAAGCCTTTGAATAAATCATAGGACCAACCAAAAATAGTTAAGGACCTTAAACACATCAAAACCCCACATTTGAGAGATTACAGCCATTGAACATGCCCCGTGGCCGTAAACTCCTAAAAGAGTGTCAATTGGTGCCCAAAATTCATTTCTAGGCTTGTGGGAATTTTTAGAATCACATGTGATTTGTTTGGAATCCAAAAACACAATTTTTCATGGGTATTTAGGAGTTAACGGCCAGGACTCTATGCTAGGCCATAAACTCCCATAAATAAGTCATTTGGTGTTAAAAATCCATTCCAAGACTTTGAACCAAACCTAGAAAAATTCCCCTAAGTGTTTGAAGTCCAATTTGCACCATAATCCACCCCACCATGAGTTTACGGCCGTAAACTCATGGGGAATGGGTTTTATGGCTAAAAACTCCATTTAGAAGTTTACTCTTGGGGAATAAACTCATTTCCTAAGTCCCTCGCATCATTACACGTCCTTAAACGCCACCCGGGTCCGTCCAAACACTTGTATCAGAGTGTTTTCGCGACTAGAAGTAATTGTCCCTAACAAATAATCAATCTAAGTCCTAATTAGATACAAATGTGTATCTTTACATTATACTTAGGAACCTCGTGCGTTTGCAAGCCCCGGACCAACGTTTAGCACCCGAAATCGTCACATTTCTCGTCCGGTGAGTTCATACCCTTACGCCTTTTTCCGTGTTTTTCAATGTTTTCAGGGGGGGAATACAAGCGAACTACAACTATTTTCGAATTATAACATTGATGTGTTTCAAATAATATCTGGCAGACTTATAAATACTTTTACTCCTTATGTATTATGCTGAGCATAAGGAATGATTTATCAATTACAACTAAATGGATTTTAGTTAAGAAAATAACCAAACTAATCAAATTATTATGGGAATAATTTGGGGTTCTTTAGTGTCCGTTTTATCATGTACTAATATGTATATAAAGTTATTTAGATAAACTATGTCTGATTCAGTTTATCTCCGTATCATTTGAATGTATTGCCAGATAGTTTCACTGTATTATGTTTCATCATCTTTGTATGTTTGATATCGTATGATAATCCTGTGAATAGTTTAGTACTAGTGTGTGAGTAGTCACTACCCTTTATGGATGATCAGTAAATCCTCCCCGGAAGTGTAACCAGAGTCTCCAGGAGGGAGAGCGAGGAATTTGTGAATAGATATATTCGGGACTGACAATCCCACACCTTAACTGCTAGCTACAGTTAGGCGGGCACGCCTAGGGTGACAAATTTCTGAATATCATTCGACGTCTGACAAGCATCAAGGAGGTCTCGTTGTCGTCTCAGCATGGTTACCCGACTCACAACATGTATTAATATAAGTCTATTCACCGTATCGTTTTGACTTGTTTCGATTCCGTGTCTACTTTTATATTGAATCTATAACTTGTACGGTATGTTTGCCCCATGGTTTATAACTATATATTATACGGGATAGTAATTCCATGGTTTTGAATCTATAATTTGTACGGGATGTTTGCCCCATGGTTTTTAACTATATCTTATACGGGATAGTAATCCCATGGTTTTGGATCTATAACTATTTCGGGATAGTAATCCCATGATATGTTGGTATCTACTTTTTTTAAATGGTATCTATAACTTGTCCGGGATAGTGATCCCATGGTTTTCAATCTATATTTATTCGGGATAGTAATCCCATGATTTCGATCTATATCAAGTATGGGATAATAATCCCATGGTCTAAATCTATATCTTGTCCGGGATAGTAATCCCATGGTTCCCAATCCATATTTTCATATATATCAAATTATCTTGTGTCTAGTCGGGGATGGTAGTCCCATGGTCTTAAATCTGTATTTTCATATGTATCGAACTATCTTATATCTCGTTCGGGATAGTGATCCCATGATTTTCAATATATAGTTTGGTGATTGTGTTCATTGATGATATTCTGGTATATTCGAGATCTAGAGAGCAACACGAGGAGCATTTGAGGGAGGTTCTTGGAGTTTTGAGATCGGAGAAACTTTATGCAAAGTTTTCCAAGTGCGATTTCTGGTTGCGGGAGGTCCAGTTTCTGGGACACCTTGTCAACCATAAAGGGATATTGGTCGATCCGGCCAAGGTTGACACAGTGATGAGGTGGGAGGTGCCAAGGTCACCTTCTGAGATCCGGGGTTTCCTTGGGTTGGCCGGGTATTATCGGAGGTTTATTAAGGATTTCTCCAAGATTGCAGTTCCACTCACCAGATTGACCCGGAAGGGTGTTGCATTTTTATGGGGTCCCGAGCAGCAGACCTCCTTTGAGACGCTTCGCCAGAGGTTGTGTGAAGCTCCGATATTAGCTCTTCCGAAAGGGATGGAAGGTTTTGTGGTATTCTGTGATGCATCGATTTTAGGACTAGGAGCGGTGCTGATGCAGAAGGGACATGTGATAGCATATGCATCGAGGCAGTTGAAGCCTCACGATACGAGGTACCCCACACATGATTTGGAGTTGGGGGCAGTGGTGTTCGCCCTCAAGATTTGGCGGCACTACTTGTATGGGGTTCGTTGTACGATTTACACGGACCATAAGAGCTTGAAGTACTTGATGGATCAGCCTAACCTAAATATGCGGCAAAGGAGGTGGTTAGATGTGGTCAAGGATTATGATTGCGAGATCTTGTACCACCCGGGCAAGGCTAATGTGGTAGCCGACGCGTTGAGTCGTAGGGCGGAGAGGACTCCACTGCGAAATGTATGTTTGAGATTGATCGTGATAGCTCCAGTTCTGGACGCCATTCGTGGGGCACAGACCGAGGCTGTGCGTCCGGAGATGCAGAAGAGAGAGCGGGTCGTTGGGTTGGTTTCTGAGTTTGTATTGGATAGTCGAGGGCTTATGACTTATCAGGGTCGGATCTGGGTACCGTTTGTGGGCGGTACGCGTACTACATTGATGGAGGAGGCTCATAGATCGAAATTCTCGATCCATCCCGGGGCTACAAAGATGTATTTGGACTTAAGAAAGGAGAATTGGTGGCCTTGTATGAAGAGGGATGTCGCATGGTTTGTCGAGAGGTGTTTGACCTGTCGAAGGGTAAAGGCCGAACACCAGAGACCGCATGGCAAGTTGCAGCCATTGGAGGTTCCCGAGTGGAAATGGGAACAGATCACTATGGATTTCATCACCAAATTGCCGAGGACTGCCAGAGGAGTCGATGCAATTTGGGTGATTGTGGATAGGTTGACAAAGAGCGCTCACTTTCTTGCCATCGGTGAGAGTTCTTCGGCGGAGAAGTTGGCGGAGATTTATGTGAAGGAGGTTGTATCTCGGCATGGGGTGCCGATCTCGATTGTTTCATACCGTGATGTGCGTTTCACTTCCCGGTTCTGGAAGAAATTTCATGAGGAGTTGGGTACTAAGCTGCATTTTAGTACCGCATATCACCCCCAGACCGATGGCCAGAGTGAGCGGAGGATTCAGACACTTGAGGACATGCTTCGAGCATGTGTATTGGACTTCGGGGGTAGTTGGGATACGTATTTGCCCTTGGCAGAGTTTTCCTACAATAACAACCATCATTCGAGCATCGGTATGCCGCCCTTTGAGTTGTTGTATGGTAGGAGGTGTCGGACTCCCATTTGTTGGGGAGAGGTTGGACAAAGGGTAATGGGCAGTACAGAGATCGTGAATCAGACGACAGAGCAGATTCAGCTGGTCAGACAGAGGTTATTGACCGCTTAGAGCCGACAAAAGAGTTATGCGGATAGACGCCGGTCCGAGCTGGAATTCCAGGTCGGCGACTTCCTTCTCCTGAAGGTTTCTCCTTGGAAAGGAGTGATCCGGTTCAGGAAGAGGGGCAAATTGGGGCCCCGGTTTATAGGTCCATTTCGTGTGATTGCAAGGGTAGGCCAGGTAGCCTATCGGCTGGAGTTACCAGCAGAGTTGGGGCAGATTCACAACACTTTTCATGTATCGCAGTTGAGGAAATGTATAGCCGATGAGTCGGCAGTGGTTCCATTAGAGGATATTCAGGTAGATGCAAGCCTGAATTATGTTGAGAGACCAGTGGCCATTAGGGATCGGAAGATCAAGATTTTGAGGAACAAGGAGGTACCTTTGGTATTGGTTCAGTGGCAACATCGGAGGGGATCAGAAATGACTTGGGAGCCGGAACGTATGATGCGGAAGCAGCATCCGGAGCTGTTTTAGAGCGAGACTTCGAGGGCGAAGTCTAGTTCTAGTGGGGGAGAGTTGTAACATCCGAATTTTACCAGGTATCTTGCAAATATAATTTTGTTGAATTGTGAGGGGGACTCGGCGAGTTGGAGCTCAGACTCGCCGAGTAGGGACGCGGAATTGGACAATGGATCGCGCCTGGACTCGGCGAGTCCAGGATATGGACTCGGCGAATCTGCGCTGTGTAGAGAAACCCTAAAATCCCGGGCTTGAGGCCTATTTAAAGGGCCTTATGTCCGTCATCTGTGCTCACCCAACCCTTAGAGAGAGACCCTTGTGTTCTTGAGTGATTGTGGAGAGAGAGGAGCATTTCTTGACCTTGTGTGTGCCATTTAGCAAAGAAGAAGGAGATTCTAGGCAAGAGGAAGCAAAGGAGGCTGCTATTTCGTGGATTTGGAGCTTAGATCATCAATCTAGAGGTATGATTTCGGTCCATATTCTGTTTGGTGAAGCATTATGCGATTTAGGGCTTATTATGGTCATTTATGGGATGATTTGATGCCCAATGGTTCCCTCCTTGTGTTGAGGTTATGGATCTGGATCCATAGAGGTCCAGAGAGCCTCACTCATCAAGCTTTATGTATAATAATGGAGTCTAGGACCTTGTGTTGTGGTATTTGAGTCAAAAACATCATATATGGTCATATAGAGGTTGTATGTGCATCAAGATTGTAACTTTACGTGCTAAATGAGCTTGGAGGGACTGGATCTATGGATTAATGGACTGGATCTGACCTTATGAGCAAGATTGAGTCATTGCATGGCACGGACTCGCCGAGTCTGAAGAACAGACTCGGCGAGTAGCATGAATGTTGCCCGACCACACAGTGAGTGGTCTTGCCGAGTTGGGGAGGGTGGACTCAGTGAGTCAAGGGGGAGTCAGAATGGACCGGTGGACTGAGTCAAACTGGACTCGCCGAGTTGTTCTTGAGACTCGGCAAGTTGAGTCGTGGTGGCCCCACAACTCATGCCAGGTGGAACTCGTCGAGTTGAGTGAATGCTCGACGTGTCAAGGGAGGATTCCAGGGAAATTGGTGTATACGCTCAGACTCGCCGAGTCGCTATAGCGCACTCGCCGAGTCCGGTCAAAGTTGACCGTTGACCGTTGACCTAAACTGACTTGTGATAGTGTGGTCAACCCTAGTTGGGAAAGTGTTAATTAGGGATGTATTGTGCTATAGGGGGACTACAGCTCGGCAGATCGAGTTGTTAGCGATTTCAGGTTTACGATTTACCGAGACACACGAGGTGAGTCTTCTCACTATACTTTACCTTGAGTAGGTAACCAGAGTTATGTGATAGAGTATTTGTATGCTATGTGTGTTATGTGTTGTACTGCATTATTTCTATGTGATATATGTGGTGCATGTCTATCAGAGCTAGAACCTGAGGGTTCACAGAGTTTGGGTGCACGGACCCACAGAGTTATAGCCTAGAGTGGCTAATATGTGTTATATGTGGTATTTTGGGGAACTCACTAACCCTTGTGCTTACAGTGTTTGATGTTATTGTTTCAGGTACTAGTGACGACCGCGGGAAGGCGCCGGCTTGATCCGTACACACACACGTTCGGAGCTTGATATTATGATCTTGGGATTTTGTATTGTCTTGTTTGGATAATTAAAATGGTTGTTTTTATGAATATTGATGGAATTATGTTTTATAAAAAAATTGAAAAATTTGTTTTGAAATTTACAGTGTTACAAAATGGTATCAGAGCTAGGGCACGGGTCGATGTGTTCGACAGGGACGTCGAACCCTATAATGGGGGGTGAAAGTGGTTTAGATCTGATCCCACATCGGCTGGGAAGGAGAACTAAGCATTCCTTATAAAGGGTGTGGATACATTCCCTATCACTGCAGTTAAGCGTGAGGGCAGCAGATCCCATAAGAACTCTGCAGTTAAGCGTGCTCGGGCGGGAGTAGTACCGGGATGGGTGACCCCGTGGGAAGTCCTCGTGCCGAGTGGCCCAAAGCGGACAATATTGTGATACGTGCCAGAGGGGGTGTTACAAATCCCGAAATATCAAGAGTAGAGTTGAAGGGCTAAAAGAGTAAATTAGGAAAGAGTGACTCTGCAGTTAAGCGTGCTCGGGCGGGAGTAGTACCGGGATGGGTGACCCCCTGGGAAGTCCTCGTGCCGAGTGGCCCAAAGCGGACAATATTGTGATACGTGCCAGAGGGGGTGTTACAAATCCCGAAATATCAAGAGTAGAGTTGAAGGGCTAAAAGAGTAAATTAGGAAAGAGTGACTCGGCGAGTCCATGTGCGGACTCGGCGAGTAGAGTCGCGACCTGGTCGCGTGTTAAGTGGCCGACTCGGCGAGTCAGTTAATGGACTCAGCGAGTAGGCGCTGAGTGGAGAAAACCCTAATTCTCGGGGTTGAGCCTTATATAAAGATCACTATGTTTTCCTCCCAGCCTCTTTATCACCCCTTGAGCCCCAGAAAACCCTAAATCACGGAGAAGCACCATTGTTGAGTGGATTGGAGCTTGGAGAAGTAATGGTTGAAGGAATTTTGGGAAGATTGAAGGCTTGGAGCAAGGGGATTTGCTTGGATTCGAATTTCATTGTAGTTGGGGCATCACTTAGAGGTAATATCTCGTTATTGACCTGTTGTTATGTTGTTTCTTCATTTTGGGGTTTGTGAGAAATTGTCTATGGATGAAATGGGAAGTCTAGAGGTTAGATCTGAGGTTGCTACCTCAGATCTGGAAGGGAGAAGAATCAGAGAGCATGAAAGTCCCTGTGTTGGAGTGTTTAGTGAAGCTTACATGTCCCAAACCCTAGCCCCAATGTGCAAACGGCTTAGATCTCTTTGGATTCACGTAAAGTTTGCCACTTTACGTGATGGATGGGTTGTAGGAGGCTAGATCTATGTTTTGGATCAATTTCATGGCCTGGAGTGCTTCTGAATGGATTCAGAACGGTGGTACTCGGCGAGTCACATGGGTCGACTCGACGAGTTGCTTGAAGATGGCCTGGAACTCGACGAGTTGGAAGAACAACTCGGCGAGTAGGTTGAAGATAGCCTTGGACTCGACGAGTCTTGTCGAATAGTCCCAAATATTCTCTGGTTGAGCCGAGAATCGGTGAGTCGAGGGATGACTCGGTGAGTCGAGTGCGAGTGGACTCAGAGTTGTTGGACTCGGCGAGTCTCAGGGTGAGTCGGCGAGTTAGGTCGCAGATTGAATAAAGTTCTGATTATGGGAACTCGACGAGTCACAGGGTTGACTCGGTGAGTAGGGTCAGTCAGGGGTTGACTTAGACTGAGGACTTTGATTTCGACCAAGGGTTGGCCGTTGACTTTTAGGGTTTGGTCAGCAATGTGGCCTTTGGGCCAAGAGAGAGGTAAAATAGTCTTTTAACCATAAGAGGGTGTTATGAGAGGATTTATTCTAGTGTCGAGAGTTATATTCATGAGAGTATTTGCCTTACGTGTTAGGCGGTGGCGAGTTCGAGATTCAAGTGTGGGGATATCTGCTTCCTGCTTGCCAGGTGAGTCTTCTCACTATACTTTACCTTGAGTAGGTAACCAGAGTTATGTGATTAGAGTATTTGTATGCTATATGTACGTGATGTGTTGTACTGCATTATTTCTATGTGATTTATGCTGTGCATGTTTATAGAGTTGGAACCGGAAGGTTCCCAGAGTTAGAACCTGAGGGTTCACAGAGTTTGGGTGCACGGACCCAAAGAGTTATAGCCTCGAGTGGCTAATATGTGTTATGTGTGGTATTTTGGGGAACTCACTAAGCTTCGTGCTTACAGTGTTTTGTTTGATGTTTTTCAGGTTTCTTTCAGTATCACGGGACGGCACCGGCTTGATTGTACACACCAAAGAAAGAGTCATATTTTGGAGGAACTGGTTTTCTATGCAAGTGAAAATGGAGTTATGTTTTGTAAATCGACTATGAATAAGATTTTAAACAAGTGTTTCTAAGAGTAAAATGATTATTTTTAAATGAAAAATTTGTCTTGAAATTTACGGTGTTACAAGTTGGTATCAGAGCCTTGGTTTGAGGGATTCGGATGCGCCTTCGGGTAAATCTGGACTCAAACTGAGGAAGTAAGAAAAGTTTTAAGGAAATAATTTTCTAAAAACGAATAAGGGTTCAAAGAGGAAGCAAGAAAGTGCAGTGTGTACAATCAGCCAGAGCCCGAACGGTGATTTCCCAAGATACCCTTATTTTGTGTTATGAGATATTTATGATGCACTTTATGAGATATTATTGCATGCTAGAGACAGGCTAGGTATTTCATATGTTAGGACTAGAGTGGCCTGATTTGTAATGCCTTAGCCTAGGACTCGTTGTTATATGTGTTATGCTTTTGAGTATGTGATGAGTGAGAGTATCCAGTTAGAACCCATGAGGGGTAGAGTTACAGAGTTTGGTGGTACTTTCGAGGATGAGCCGAGAAGGTAAAGTTATCACAGAGAGGGAGTCCTATGTATTCTTCGATGCTCGAATGCTGCTTGCTTTGTGCTGTGGAACTCTCGATGATGGGAGTCAGCTACCAAGTGAATATGATGATATTCAGGAGGTAGATGGCTGGCATCATTAGGAGCTCTTCAGCAGCTGATAGCAAAGAAGGGGAGGACAATGGAAGAGCCTAGGGAGTAACCCTATCCAGATGAGTGCGGTTGCAGAGTAGAGAATTTCGCTGGGGAGCGAGCACGCGCGATGGGATTAGTGAAAGGGCAGGTCGAGCAGCTACTTAGAAACTCTGGGATGGTCCATGTGGAAAGTATGGGTAGATGTGGCAGGTAGTATGGGCCCGTACTACTGAAAGCAGAGGACCCATACTTGATACAGGGAGTATTCTGAAGGTTCTAAGGAGCGGATTGAGGAGTGATGTTATGGTTCGGGTACCATACATCAGAGCATATTGAGGAAGTGATGTTATGGTTCGAGTACCATACATCAGAGCAGATTGAGGAGTGATGTTATGGTTCGGGTACCATACATCAGAGCAGATTGAGGAAGTGATGTTATGGTTCGAGTACCATACATCAGAGTAGATTGAGGAGTGATGTTATGGTTCGGGTACCATACATCAGAGCAGATTGAGGAGTGATGTTATGGTTCGAGTATCATACATCGAAGCGGATTGAGGAGTGATGTTATGGTCCGGGTACCATACATCGGAGCGGATTGGGGAGTGATGTTATGGTTAGGGTACCATACACCGGGGCATATTGAGAAGAGATGTCATGGAATGAGTACCATGGGTCGTAGTGAAGGATGTTTGTGGTTCTCTGGTTATTCGGTTATGAGTAAGTTCGATGAGGCATCCCTTGAGAGGGAGATCGAGAGCCCCTCAGAGTATTTTAGTAAGGAGTCAGTGAGAAGGGAGAATTTCGATCTGATTTGGGCAATCAGTCGATAAAGGAGATGTCACCTCCTATGATCGGGGAGGTACTGATTATGTACGTGTGAAAAAAAAATGAGGAGCATGATGTTTTAGTTTTGGGTTTAGGGGTAAACCCTACAGGTCGTCATTGACGATGATTTCCCACCAGAGTATCAGGTAGCATGTGTGCCGCGAGGCAGTGATCTATCATGAGCAGATAGTCAGTTAGGACTAAGATAGTCGAGGGCCACGCTATACCTAATTGAGTTTAGTCGGGTGTACGGTAGTGGTATCAGCGGGGAGTTCAGTCGAGTTCAGCGGTGCCGAGAGTTTTCTATCCATGGAGTGTTGAATTTGGGAGTGGGTTCCTGTTCTTGGGATGATCCCGGTGTTGGAGCGTTGGTTAATGAGTTGAGGTGAGGGTATGATGGTTTTATGGTTCAGTCTATGAGCCAGGGATGTTATCGAGCAGTTGAGTTGTTTGGTACTAAATTGGTACGAGATTTGGAACGGCTAGAGGCAGACATGACGAGAAGTTCTTGAGGAGTTCACCAGAGGTTCAGAGTATATGAGGTCGATTCATTTCCTTAAGGGGGGATTATCGGGCGTTGTGTAGCACTTTCCGGGGGCAGGTGCGATTTTGCTAGAGAATATAGTTATGGGTTAGGTGCGTGCTATTTGGTAATGGTTCGAACCCTAAGTGGGGGAGAACCGGGTTCCGTATGTAAGAAAGCAGAGATTTGTCAAGAGCAAGTATAAGTGGAGTAGATAGATATGAGGTAAGAAATCATGAGACCAGAGATGTCGGTGATCGAGGAAAGGGGTCAGAGTGAGTTAATGCGGGAAGTACTTGTTTGAAAAGGATGAATGTCTCCACGACAGGTGTTTATTACTCAGGAATCTGGTATTGGTCGGTGTTGGGGCAAGTAGATAAAGAATGATTGGGCAGCCAACTCCCGGGTCGGTATGCGTATCCTTGTTTGGATTTTGAGCGGCGGGAAAAAGGGTTTCGGAGAATTATCAGCGTATTTCGTAGCATTAGCGTTTCTTCGTATTGCAATTGAGAAATTGAATACACCGAAGTTGCAACTGTTGGATAAGGTGTCTAAGTCCATAACTATTTCTGGTATGTACTTGACCCGACCCGGCATGGTCCATTTGGGTTGCATGGCACCATGCAATTGGATAGACTAAATGAGAGAAATAACACTTGGAGATTATTAATATATTATAAGTTCTAATATATTAATAATATTATTTGATTACTTTGATCAAGAATTAATTTAGAATTAATTAAGTGATCAAAAGATAACTAATTAAATATATGGGTTGATTATGTAAATCATCCATATCTTGTATAGTGAGCTAAAAGGCTCCATGGACTATCAAGTTGGGTTCCACCCATAGGATGCTCCATGGGAGTTACAAACCCATGGGTCATGGAAATGAAGAGTCACGACACATTAGGGTTTAACCCTAGATGTGTCAACACTATATAAGTAACATGTTCTCCACCTAAAATCGGCTACACTAAGAAATAAGAGGGCTTGGCCGATTTTGAAGAAGTGTGTGTTCTCTCATAAGTTCTTCCAAGAGTATTTGGTGTTGTGTGAAGCATTTGAGGCATCACACTTGGGGTGCTAGGCTCACAAGGTTTCAAGGAACACAAACAACAACAAGGTAAGTTATTCTATCTATACTTTATGATAAAATTGTTCCCCATGTATGCTAGATAGGAATATAACCTTGGAATTCAACTTTGCATGACAATTAGACAAACATAGATCCAAGGTTATTAGGGTTGCATGTACACTTAGGAAGTGTTAGAATGCTCAAAACCCATCGGTGGTATCAGAGCCTAAGCTTGTTTGCTCTTATTTGTGCTTAAAAGTTGAAAACAGAATCGGAAATCTTGCTGTCTGCGAATGGACTCGTCGAGTCTATAGGGGGGACTCGTCGAGTCCATGAGTATCTTCAACCAACTCGGCGAGTCAGTTCATGCACTCGGCGAGTAGGGTCGACTGACTGCAGAATTTCGATTCAGTTGCTGGAAATGAATTAGAAACATTACCCTAAACTGTTTTGGTAATTGAAAACTTGTTTTTGGTGGTGTAATGTCTTTGCTAATTCATTTACAACAACTAGTTATCAAAATTAAAAAGTTTTAAATGTAATTTTTTGATTGTGTTCCTATCCATGTTCTTGTTCTTATGATGTTTTAGATGATCATAGGAATTATTTGTAACCTATGTGGTAGATTAATTCTTGATAATAAGTTGTTTTAATGGAGTCCATAACTTATCCTTAAGTTATGGAAAACCAAGAGTCACACTTGAGTTAAAACCATTAAAACAAATACAAGAGTTAGAAAAATGAAGAGTCTTCATTTTATTACTCTATTAAACTCATAAGTTACAAGAAATGAAAAGTTTTGAAAGTTACAAAACTTGCCCTCAAGTTTTGGAACAAGTAAAGTTAAGTTAAAACTTTAAGTTCCAACCCCTAGAATTTTAAAAAGTTAAAATTCAACCCTTATACTTATATTATGATGATTTAATAATTATATATATATATGTATAAGAATAAAGTCGTCTTACCGCTAGTACGCCTCATTCACGAAGCCGGTCTATAAGGTGGGTATAAGGTTGTTGCCTATAAATGGTGACTTAATGGGTGTATATTCTCACCCACCGCTTGCTTGACTGGTGGAGGGTCGTTAGCCGAACGGGTAAGACAAGGACTTATAAATTCTCATTCAAAGTATGATGAATAAAATAAAGTAACTAAATGTTTATTAAATTCCCAATCTTAGTTACTTTAGGAAAATGTGAATAAGGTGCTAATCCATGAAATTACACTTTACACTTTGTCTAAGTCGTTGGTGGAGCGTGTGTGGTTAACCGGAACACTAACTTGGACTTAACAAGGTAGGTAAAGGGTGACTTAAGGTTTATTATAGTATTGGTGGAGCGTGTGTGGTTTACCGGCACATCGATTGAGTGATAAACTTTAAGGGTACCAAGTGATTTGCATGGTTACTTCACACCTGGTTTTGTGATCCTCGGCATCCCAGTCACAAAACCTGGAGGGCACTCCCGAGATTGAAACATGCCTTTGAAAAGTTCATTGGATTTCAAAGAATCTAGGAATTTCTAAAACCAATAAAAACTAAATATCTAATATTTCGGTTTTCGTGGTGGAAATTGGTGAATCGTCATTCACCTACCTTTCAAATATGGTATAGCTTAGATTACGGCATACCTCTTCTAAGTTATATTATATTGTGATTGGATCCTAGCCTTAATATTACATTTGGGTGTTTTATTAAGGACTCTCTTAAATCTAAACTAAACTTGTTCTTCTCTTTCAGATGTCTTTAAATAATGCTTCTGGCTCAAATCCTAATGGCTCCTTTACTCTTATGAGTTTGTGTGGGAAAGTCACCTTTGATGGATCCAACTTCAATAAATGGATCAGAAACATCAGGACGATTATCCGCTACGAGGACAAAGAATATGTCCTTGACAAGGAGCTTAAGGAAATTGATGAGTCCACTGCAACTCCCCAGGAGATCGCTGACTTTCATACTCATGAAAGAGATGCAACCAAGGTGGCTTGCATCATGTTGGCCACAATGACAGCTGAACTCCAAAAGTCTTATGAGGACTTCTACCCTTATGAAATGCACCAAGATTTGATGGAAAGATACCATCAAAGTGCACGACAAGAGAGGTACGAAGTCATCTGCTCCATGATAACAACCATGATGAAGGACGGAGAGTCCGTCACGAGCCACATGCAGAAAAATGCAAAGGTATGTGGATCGTTTGCTGAAGCTTAATGTGAACTTCCCTGAGGAGCTTGCAATAGATATCATTTTGCACTCCTTACCATCGTGCTATGATCAATTCCGCATGACATATCACATGAACAAGGAAGAGGTCACCCTCAGCAAACTTCAGGGACTTCTCAAGACCGCAGAAACAGGTCTTAAGGGGAAGTCGGTTGCTATCACTCCTACTCCAGACTCAACTCCGGTCTTGGCAATCGGGCAAAGTCGAGGTAGGAAGAGAAAGAGATCTTCGAAGGGTACCAAGGCTTGGATCCTTGATGGCTCTTCTTCAAGTGGAACCAAGAAAGGTTTCATTACTCCTTCTTCTGACCCAAAAGAGGCTGAATGCTTCTATTGCCATGAAAAAGCTCATTGGAAGCGGAACTGCCCAAAGTACTAGCAGGATGTGAAGGATGGGAAAGTCAAACCCAACCATGCAGGTATTTACACTATCATTTCTAATAACTCACCCCATTCGAAATCTTGGGTCCTTGATACCGGTTGCGGTATTCATATTTGTTGTGACTTGCAGGGACTAGGAAGAAGTGAGAATGTGGAGCAAGGAAGAATAAACTTAATCATGGGGAATAGGAAAGTTACAACTGTCACCAAGATTAGAGTTTATACTTTATCGCTAAGTAGTGGGTTAAATTTAGATTTGAATAAATGTTGTTATTCGCCAGAAATGGCAAGAAATATTATTTCCTTTCATGCATTGTACAAACAAGGTTTCACCTTTTCGTTTGATAATGAAGTTGGTTCGATTAATGCTTTCTTTAATAATGTACTTTATTTTAAAGCATTACCTTGTGATGGTGTGTATGAAGCTGTATCTGTTGTAGATAACTTAGGAAATAATGTTTTGTGTATTGATTCTACTAATAATAATATCTTGGATAAAGCATCATTATGGCATTGTCGTCTTGGACATATAAGCAAGAAACACATAGGCCAACTCCAAAAGGATGGAGTCTTGGAGTCATTTGACCTAAAGTCAAATGATAGTTGCGAATCATGCTTACTTGGAAAAATGACAAAGTCACCCTTCACAGGCTCGTGTGAAAGGGGTGAAGGTTTGTTGGACCTTATACACACGGATGTGTGTGGGCCATTCAAACATGCCACAAGGGATGCTAATCGTTATTATTTGACTTTTACTGATGATTACAGTAGATATGGATATGTCTACTTAATCAAGCATAAGTCAGAGACTTTCGAGAAGTTTAAGGAATTTAAACAAGAAGTCGAGAATCAATTGGGCAGGAACATTAAGATGCTTCGATCCGATCGGGGTGGTGAGTATCTTAGTTCAGAGTTCCTCGACTATCTAAGGGAATGTGGGATTGTCTCACAATTGACACCTCCTAGGACACCGCAGTTGAATGGTGTGGCTGAGAGGCGTAATCGAACCTTGTTGGACATGGTTCGTTCCATGATGAGTCGAGCTTCGCTACCAATCTCATTCTGGGGTATGCCTTAGAGACTGCCGCCCATATCCTTAATCTAGTCCCTACAAAGAAAGTTGCCAAAACTCCTCACGAGATGTGGACTGGTAAAGTACCTAAACTAGACCACATCAAGATTTGGGGTTGCGAGGCTTTCGTGAGACGCGAGACTCATGATAAGCTCGAACCCCGAAGCGAGAGGTGTATTTTCATCGGCTACCCACAGCAATCCTTTGGTTACCTCTTCTACAGACCTAGTGACAATGTGGTCTTTGTAGCAAGAAGAGGAGTCTTTCGAGAAACAGAGTTTATAAGCCAAGGAGACAGTGGGAGGCAAGTTGATCTTGAAGAAATTCAAGTGTCAAGTGGTGAAGGAACTTCAAACTCTAGCCCTCAACTTGAGGAGGAAACTCCTGTTGAGCCAATTGACGAATCTGTACCTCTGAGGCGTTCCACGAGAATTAGGAGTGCACCTGAGCATTACTATGGATTCCATATTACTGCAGAAGGTGAGACACTTATTAGTGATGAGACACTAGTAAGTCAAGATGACCCTAACAGCTACGAGGAAGCCATGGCAGGCCCCGAGTCTGCTAAATGGAAAGAGGCTATGGATAGCGAGATACAATCCATGTATGACAATCAAGTTTGGAACTTGGTTGAGAATGTACCAGGTCGAAAGACTGTAGGGTGCAAATGGGCCTTCAAGAAGAAGACCGACATGGATGGTAAAGTACACACTTATAAGGCTAGACTGGTTGCAAAGGGCTTCTCTCAAATTCCTGGAGTGGATTATGATGAGACCTTTTCTCCGGTAGCCAAGATTAAGTCTATTCGGGTTCTGTTAGCCATAGCCGCATTTCATGACTATGAAATTTGGCAAATGGATGTCAAAACCGCTTTCCTTAATGGGAAGTTGGCTGAAGATGTTTACATGAGTCAGCCAGAGGGTTTTGTCAGCAACGAGTACCCTAATAGAGTGTGTAAGCTTGAGAAATCCATTTATGGATTAAAGCAAGCACCTCGCAGATGGAATCTTTGCTTTGATGAAAAGGTCAAGGAATTTGGCTTTTCTAGGAGTGAAGATGAATCTTGTGTATATGTCAATGCTAGTGGGAGTATAGTTAGCTTTTTGGTATTGTATGTGGATGACATACTACTCATAGGAAACGACATTCCAACCCTGCAGGAAGTAAAGTCCTGGCTTGGAAAGTGTTTCGCTATGAAGGACCTTGGTGAAGCTGCCTATATTTTGGGGATAAGGATCTTGAGAGATCGGAGTAAAAGACTAATTGGACTTAGTCAAAGTACCTACTTGGAGAAGGTTCTGAAGAGATTCAGAATGCAAGACTCCAAGAAAGGAGAGTTGCCCATCCAGAGTAACGCCAAATTGAGTAAGACACAAAGCCCTAGCACTGAGGCTGAGATAGCAGAAATGAGTCGAGTACCTTATGCTTCGGCTGTAGGATCGATCATGTATGCTATGACTTGTACTCGACCTGATGTAGCTTTTGCCCTGAGCATGGTTAGCAGGTTTCAGGGGTACCCTGGCAAGGCACACTGGACTGCGGTAAAGAATATTCTCAAGTACCTACGAAGGACTAAGGACTGGGTCCTTACCCTCGGTGGGAGTGATGACTTGAGAGTTGTAGGGTATAGTGATGCTAGCTTCCAGACTGATAGGGATAACTTCCGTTCTCAGTCGGGCTGGGTCTTTACCCTAAATGGAGGAGCAATTTCTTGGAAGAGTTCCAAGCAAGAGACAGTGGCAGATTCTACTTGTGAATCAGAGTATATTGCAGCTAGCGAGGCGACAAAGGAGGCTTTATGGCTGAGGAACTTCATTGGAGACCTTGGAGTTGTACCAGCTATTAAAGAGCCAATGGAAATTTTCTGTGATAGTGAAAGTGTTGTTGCCTTAGCCAAGGAACCAAGGGATCACGGGAGATCCAGACACATCGACAGAAAATACCATTTCATCAGACATCGGATCGAAGAAGGACTCCTCGTGGCAAAGAGGTTATCATCAGATGAGAATCCGGCAGATCCCCTCACGAAGGGACTGACTCGGGTTAAGCATCTCCAGCATGCTCGGAGCATAGGGCTGAAGGATGATATTAGATTTAGTAGTTAGATAACCTCGAAATTTGTAAAGTGTAATTGACATTTGATGATAAATAAAAGTGTTTTATTTATGAGTAAAGTGTTGCTATCTCTTGTCGATCGTTTACTATATTTCTTTTGCATGTTTTGACTTCCAGAATAATTTTGTTTGGTATAACATATTATTCAAACCTCCACAGTCGGTCATATGTCGGAAGTAGGTATGAATCAAGACTGTCATGTTTGGTTGTAGAGGTCTGGGACAAGGCTACAACAATCATGAGTGCTCATAAGTTCTGAGCATTGGACTCAACCCACGCTCACTGGAATCACTTCATGGAATTCTATCTCGAGTGATCGTGAGACGGTAATATCATATAAGTCTTTAAACCTAGAGATATGATTTGTTACTTACAAGTTGGTTATGCATTGATTGTACGAAAAACGCATTGGTAACTCGATGTTATAAATCGTGCTCTTATGTGTAATTCAATGAGTAGTAGAACAAACATATGAGTCGAAGTTTATCTGTTCCTTCTTGGATTAGAAGCTGATATCTGGGCCCCTCGATGATTTTGTTTTGACCTATGTACCGGGCCCGGTCAGAACTAAATTGATGTGTTCAATGAAGTTCTTTGTCAAACAAATCGGAAATCGGGAAACAAATTGTTAGACAATAAGTAAGACATTGTTCCATGTATTTGTCCGACTGATATCTAGAACAGAGGATTATATGATCACTTATCTTAAATGGCGTACCATCATCTTCTCAGTTTCGAGAAACCTTGTAAAGAGCTACGATTGCCGATCGGTTCCTGAAGTCATACTTGCAGTAATAGTTATTAGACTTATCCAAGTGGGAGACTGTTGGATAAGGTGTCTAAGTCCATAACTATTTCTGGTATGTACTTGACCCGACCCGACATGGTCCATTTGGGTTGCATGGCACCATGCAATTGGATAGACTAAATGAGAGAAATAACACTTGGAGATTATTAATATATTATAAGTTCTAATATATTAATAATATTATTTGATTAGTTTGATCAAGAATTAATTTAGAATTAATTAAGTGATCAAAAGATAACTAATTAAATATATGGGTTGATTATGTAAATCATCCATATCTTGTATAATGAGCTAAAAGGCTCCATGGACTATCAAGTTGGGTTCCACCCATAGGATGCTCCATGGATGCTCCATGGGAGTTACAAACCCATGGGTCATGGAAATGAAGAGTCATGATACATTAGGGTTTAACCCTAGATGTGTCAACACTATATAAGTAACATGTTCTCCACCTAAAATCGGCTACACTAAGAAATAAGAGGGCTTGGACGATTTTGAAGAAGTGTGTGTTCTCTCATAAGTTCTTCCAAGAGCATTTGGTGTTGTGTGAAGCATTTGAGGCATCACACTTGGGGTGCTAGGCTCACAAGGTTTCAAGGAACACAAACAACAACAAGGTAAGTTATTCTATCTATACTTTATGATAAAATTGTTCCCCATGTATTCTAGATAGGAATATAACCTTGGAATTCAACTTTGCATGACAATTAGACAAACATAGATCTAAGGTTATTAGGGTTGCATGTATACTTAGGAAGTGTTAGAATGCTCAAAACCCATCAGCAACTTGGGAAAAATGAAGATCTAGTTATGGGGTTCAGAGGGAATGTATTATTGCATCTATATGGTGCTTGGGGCAGGAGATCTGTGGTTGTGGCAGGATATTGTGATGTTCGGTGGGGGTGTTCCGAGGTATCCGGGTATTGATATCTTTATTTCGAAGTTATTCGTGAATCTTGAGTGAGACGACTTGTGGTATATCAGGTATCTATGGAACTAGTGATAGCCCTTCGAGTATGGGCATCCAGGGAGATTACTTGGGAGAGTGGATCTTCGCAAGGGTGGGCATCTGTTATGACGATTGCCTCCAGAGTCTGTGATGAATATTCGAGACGAGTATGGGTAGCCGCCTATGATAGTCTGTGGAGCACGAGCTAGTGGAGTCAGAGGGTGTTGTGATACTGCGGGGAGCCGTAGTACTCACTAGTCAGAGGGTGTTGTGATACTGCGGAGATCCGTAGTACTCACTAGTCAGAGGGTGTTGTGATACTGCGGAGAGCCGTAGTACTCACTAGTCAGAGGGTGTTGTGATACTGCGGAGAGCCGTAGTACTCACTAGTCAGAGGGTGTTGTGATACTGCGGAGAGCCGTAGTACTCACTAGTCAGAGGGTGTTGTGATACTGCGGGGAGCCGTAGTACTCACTAGTCAGAGGGTGTTGTGATACCACGGGGAGCCGTAGTGCTCACTAGATGGCAAGAGAGTGTGATGATGGAATGTTCTCCGATCAGTGTATGATGTGGAAGAGTTTTGGGCTTGAGTAGCCCTAGTATTGAGTTTTTGGAGCCTGGATGTTGGACCGGGGGTGAGACTGGGGTCCCCGTCTCTGTCGGGGAATGTGGTGAGATGGCAAGGGATATGCGCAGCAGAAACCAGAGATCAGAGTGGAGACGATCCTCGGTTGGATTGTACTTTCTTGCATAAGGAAAAGAGAATTTCGTGACTTGCGTGTCACGGGGCCGGGATAGTGGTCACGGGGAGGAAGTTAGTGGGATATTTGGATCATGATTTGGGTGACCTTTGGAGGCTCAGCTGTGGAGTCAAAAGCTGACCTGGTGCCCAGTCTCGAAGAGGGATATGTGATGAGCTAGAGCTTATCCTGATGATGTCGGAGGACACCTCAGAGGGAGTGAACGATTCAGACGCTCAAAGACATGCTTCGGGCATGTGTATTAGATTTCGGAGGGTGTTGCGGCACGTATTTATCCTTGGTTGAGTTATCCTATTTCAACAGCCATCATTAGTGCATTGGTATGCCACCCTTTGTGTTGTTGTATGGGAGGAAGTGTCGGACCCTCATTTGCTGAGGAAAGTGTCGATTCGCAGAAGTGGAAGTTGTAGTGAGAATGGATGATTTGGAGTCTGATGGTCGAACATTGTGTCTGTGACAGTGGTATGGAATGACATCATGATGGGATGTCTGCTGAGGATGCAGAAGGGATTCCGCGGGTGTAGAGCCAAGAGTCTCAGGATGGATGTAGGGATGGAGTCTGGGACTCCCAGCTTGATTCTGATCAAGGGTTGTGTGCGTAGTGGTGGTGTCTCCTGGGGACGTTAGAGATGTCATCAGTGCGACGGGTTCTCCTAACCCGAGAGTGCGAAGGTTGGTGCGGCTTGGGTGCTTGAGTGCAAGAAGAGGACTCATGAGAATTGCTCTGGGATTGAAGAGTGGGCCTTTCTATCGTCACAGATTGGATAGGATGGGATTTGGATCGGGGATCCAATGGTTCATGGCTTCTAACCTTTATGGGTCAAGTGATTGTTGAGATTTGGATCAGTGATGCTTCATGGGTAATTCTCGGATCGTTGAGTGTGGTTATCTGAGGGTACATCCGGTGCCCGGTTCGAGACAATGGTCAGGACACCGTAAGGAAAGGGAAAGTGTGTTCGAGTTTCGATGGGTATGCCTTGTAAGAGCGGGTCCGATTAAGGCCAGGTGGCACGTTGTGGGAGTATTTCTGGAGTTGAGTTGTTGTAGGCTTCGAGGGCGAAGCCTAATTTAAGTGGGAAAGAATTGTAACATCCCGAAATATCAAGAGTAGAGTTGAAGGGCTAAAAGAGTAAATTGGGAAAGAGTGACTCGGCGAGTCCATGTGCCGAATCGGCAAGTAGAGTCGCGACCTGGTCGCGTGTTAAGTGGCCGACTCGGCGAGTCAGTGTAATGGACTCAGCGAGTAGGCGCTGAGTGGAGAAAACCCTAATTCTCGGGGTTGAGCCTTATATAAAGATCACTATGTTTTCGTCCCAGCCTCTTTATCACCCCTTGAGCCCCAGAAAACCCTAAATCACGGAGAAGCACCATTGTTGAGTGGATTGGAGCTTGGAGAAGTAATGGTTGAAGGAATTTTGGGAAGATTGAAGGCTTGGAGCAAGGGGATTTGCTTGGATTCGAATTTCATTGCAGTTGGGGCATCACTTAGAGGTAATATCTCGTTATTGACCTGTTGTTATGTTGTTTCTTCATTTTGGGGTTTGTGAGAAATTGTCTATGGATGAAATGGGAAGTCTAGAGGTTAGATATGAGGTTGCTACCTCAGATCTGGAAGGGAGAAGAATCAGAGAGCATGAAAGTCCCTGTGTTGGAGTGTTTAGTGAAGCTTACATGTCCCAAACCCTAGCCCCAATGTGCAAACGGCTTAGATCTCTTTGGATTCACGTAAAGTTTGCCACTTTACGTGATGGATGGGTTGTAGGAGGCTAGATCTATGTTTTGGATCAATTGCATGGCCTGGAGTGCTTCTGAATGGATTTAGAATGGTGGTACTCGGCGAGTCACATGGGTCGACTCGACGAGTTGCTTGAAGATGGCCTGGAACTCGACGAGTTGGAAGAACAACTCGGCGAGTAGGTTGAAGATAGCCTTGGACTCGACGAGTCTTGTCGAAGAGTCCCAAATATTCTCTGGTTGAGCCGAGAATCGGTGAGTCGAGGGATGACTCGGTGAGTTGAGTGCGAGTGGACTCAGAGTTGTTGGACTCGGCGAGTCTCGGGGTGACTCGGCGAGTTAGGTCGCAGATTGAATAAAGTTCTGATTATGGGAACTCGACGAGTCACAGGGTTGACTCGGCGAGTAGGGTCAGTCAGGGGTTGACTTAGATTGAGGACTTTGATTTCGACCAAGGGTTGGCCGTTGACTTTTAGGGTTTGGTCAGCGATGTGGCCTTTGGGCCAAGAGAGAGGTAAAATAGTCTTTTAACCATAAGAGGGTGTTATGAGAGGATTTATTCTAGTCTCGAGAGTTATATTCATGAGAGTATTTGCCTTACGTGTTAGGCGGTGGCGAGTTCGAGATTCAAGTGTGGGGATATCTGCTTCCTGCTTTCCAGGTGAGTCTTCTCACTATACTTTACCTTGAGTAGGTAACCAGAGTTATGTGATTAGAGTATTTGTATGCTATATGTACGTGATGTGTTGTACTGCATTATTTCTATGTGATTTATGTTGTGCATGTTTATAGAGTTGGAACCGAAAGGTTCCCAGAGTTAGAACCTGAGGGTTCACAGAGTTTGGGTGCACGGACCCACAGAGTTATAGCCTCGAGTGGCTAATATGTGTTATGTGTGGTATTTTGGGGAACTCACTAAGCTTCGTGCTTACAGTGTTTTGTTTGATGTTTTTCAGGTTTCTTTCAGTATCACGGGACGGCACCGGCTTGATTGTACACACCAGAGAAAGAGTCATATTTTGGAGGATCCTGGTTTTCTATGCAAGTGAAAATGGAGTTATGTTTTGTAAATCGACTATGAATAAGATTTTAAACAAGTGTTTCTAAGAGTAAAATGATTATTTTTAAATGAAAAATTTGTCTTGAAATTTACGGTGTTACAAGTACATCACATAATCGAAAATATGGGATTTTCCTGGGGTAAAAAGTACATCACATAATCGAATTGGTAACAAAAGATAACTAAACTAACTTTACATAAGAAAATATGGGATTTTCTTGGATAACAAACCTTTTCGGAAAACTAAAGGAAACCGATACATTTTCATAAAACAAAACCGCTTATGAACTCACCAGCTTTATGCTGATTTTCAAACCGCTTGTATTCTCAGGTCCAAGTTAGACAGGTACCCGATGATCTCTTTTGGTGAAGACGGAGTGTGTGGAAGACTCGTCTCGTTTTGTTCATATGATATATGTATAACTTTTGTACAATTTACTTTTGAAACAAATGTAAACTTTCATATATATGTAATGTAATGGTTGTTTACTGTGATTACTATGTACATTGGATTTGATACACAACATGGAGTCCACCCCGGAAATGGTCTTTTATCCATCTGAGGGTGCTAAGAGAGGATTGGGTCTAGTCTCGAGAGTTATATTTATGAGCGTAATTTACTTTATGTGATTAGGGGGAGGCTAGACTATATAACTACCGAGTCAGGGATTTACCGAGACATCTGAGGTGAGTCTTCTCACTATACTTTACCTTGAGTGGTAATTAGAGTTATGTGACAGAGTTATTGTATGCTAGGCTCACAAGATTTCAAGGAATCAAAATCAATTACAAGGTATGTAATTCTAGCCATCCTTTTAGTATTAATGTTCCCCATGTATACTAGATAGGATTATGAACCTTGGAAACCAAATTATTCATGTATTTAGAAAAAAAAAAAACATAGATCCAAGGTTATTAGGGTTGCATGTACACTTAGGATGTGTTAGAATGCTCAAAACCCATTAGGCTTTAACCAGATGATAGCGAATTTCGCACTCGTAATCATTAATTAACTCTACCCAATGCCGTTTCCTCATGTTAAGTTCCTTCTGATCTAAAATATGGTGAAGGATTTTGTGTTCGGTGACGATAGTGCACTTGGTACAATAGAGATAATATCTCCAAATTTTTAGGGCAAATACCATTGCTCCAAACTCAAGATTGTGAGTAGTGTAGTTGACTTCGTGTGCTTTAAGATGTCTCGAGGCATAAGCAATAAATCTCTCTCGCAGCATGAGCACACAACCTAGCCCCTGAATGGATGCATTGTAGTATATAAAACTGTCCCTTCTGGGAGATACAAGATAGACGCGCTGCATAGGGCACACTTAAGTGTCTGGAACGTAATATCTTGTTTTTCTCCCCAACTAAAGGTTACACCCTTTTGACTCAGGGAAGTAAGAGGCTTAGCAATTTTGGAGAAGTTCTGTATAAATTTGCTGTAGTAGCCTCCAAGACCCAAGAATTGATGGATTTCCGTGGGTGTTCTCGGTGTTGACCAATTCTCGATTGGCCTTATTTTGTATGGGTCCACATGTATGCCTTCTTTACTAACTATGTGAACCAAGAAGGTTACCTTCCTAATCCAAAACTCGCACTTAGAGAACTTTTGTAACGACGAGATTTTCAAAAAAAAACATTCTCATTTTTCAACAGCCAATTTTTTTAAATATAAAACATTCTTAGAAGTATTACACAATAGTTATCAAATCAAACACATCCCAAGATCACAAATCAAATCTCCTCTCTGTGTGTACGGGTCACGCCGATGCCTTTCCACGGTCCTTGCTAGTACCTGAAGCACATAACACAACAACTGTAAGCACAAATGCTTAGTGAGTTCCCCAAAATACCATATACAACACATACGCCACTCGAGGCTGTTGTACGACCCTTCGGTCGATGTATCTCAGTGGGACACTCCAGTCTCGTAACTTGTTGGGCCCTCCGGACCGGTCTGAATCGTTGGACCCTCCGGTCCGGTCTATACAATTATATCATACTTACATTACATAGCACATAATCTCATACATGGCACACAATCTCATACATGGCACACAATCTCATACATAGCACATAAGACCTTCCGGTCAACTCATAATACCACTCTAGCTAACGTATAGTGAGAAGACTTACCTCGTGTAACTCGGTAACTCAGAAATATCGGACTCTGTGAAATAGGATCTAGCCTCTGCCTAATCATACGAAAATAAGCACTCGGCATCAACACATTTCCCAAGGCTAGACCATTCTCTCTCTTAGCACTCTCAGGAGGGTAAAAGACCATTTTACCCCTCTCAAGGCTCAAATACTCTAAAGTTGACCAAACCCTAAAAGTCAACAAAATTCAAAGGTCAACCCTTTGACCAGACTCGCCGAGTGCACAATTGTGACTCGGCGAGTTCAGTCATGAACTCACGTCCTCAAAATCCCAAATGACTCACTTAGTCACTTCCGTAACTCAACGAATTATCATCTGCGTGATTTACGGGGAAAACCCATCCTACTCGCCGAGTTTGTTCTTGGACTCGGCGAGTTCAAGCCATGCTCAATCTCAAATGACCTGCTCAGGTAAGATCCGTTCCTCTAACCCATAGATCTGGCCTCCTTAAGCAAAATAAACACATAAAGTTTGGATCTTGATGCCCATGCAAAGACCTAATTGCTCTATTTGAAGAAATGGCCCAATATGCCATCCGAAACTCTTATCTCCCAAAGACACTCATAAAGATCGAGGAGTTAAGGTCTCTGGTGCCCTTTGGATCCAGATCCAATGTCTCAACACAAGAAGGGATCAATTGCACCACAATCCATACTCTAAAGAGGCTAGAAACCCTAACTCTCAAAGA
Source organism: Lactuca saligna (assembly GCF_052625555.1). NCBI lineage: Eukaryota > Viridiplantae > Streptophyta > Magnoliopsida > Asterales > Asteraceae > Lactuca > Lactuca saligna. The sequence goes on along the minus strand of NC_136419.1, from coordinate 93,459,610 downwards.
TCAACACCAAACTGAAGAAGGATCGAAATATATACCTCATAACAAAGTCCCTAGCTTCTGAAATCCACAGAATAATGCCGTCTTTCGCTCCCTCTTGCGTTGGCCACCTTCTTCTTGCAAAACACCCACACAAAAATCAAAAATAACCTCTTCTTCCTCACAAACGCTCGGATCTCTTAGGGTTCCTCTCAGAGGTCTGGTTGCCGCAAATGGGGGCTAAAAGCCCCTTTAAATAGGTCCCAAACCCCAGGGATTAGGGTTTCATTAAACAACGTGGACTCGTTGAGTCCACGAATGGACTCGCCGAGTCCGCCATTAAATCAGTCCGATCATCCGCGATCCTACTCGGCGAGTCTAAGCGCCTACTCGCCGAGTCTCTCTCCAAAAACTCAATATAATGCATAAAATAAGATACCTGGGAGTCCAGATGTTACAATTCTCCCCCACTAGAATTAGACTTCGCCCTCAAAGTTTCATGTCGAAAACAACTTCGGATGCTGCTCCCGCATCTCCGACTCCGGCTCCCAAGTCAGCTCGGACCCTTTCCGATGTTGCCACTAGACCTGCACCAGTGTAACTTCCTGGCTCCTCAGAACCTTGATCTTCCAATCCAAGATTGCGATCGGCTTCTCGTCATAATTCAGACTTGTGTCCACCTAGATATACTATAATGGTACCGCTGCCGACTCGTCGGCTGTACACTTCCTCAGCTGCGACACGTGGAAGGAATCATGAATCTAGTCCAACTCCATAGGTAACTCCAAACGATATGCTTCTCTGCCCACCCTCAAGATCACCCTAAAGAGCGCAATATACCAGGTCCCCAGCTTGCCCCTCTTCCTGAAACGGGTCACTCCTTTCCAAGGAGACACCTTTAGGAGTACAAGATCCCCAACCTGAAACTCGAGCTCCGATCGATGCCTATCTGTGTAACTCTTCTGGCGACTCTGAGTGGTCAGTAACCTCTTTCTGACCATCTGTATATGCTCTATCTTCTGAAGCACTATCTCTGTACTACCCATCACACGTTGCCCCACCTCACCCCAGCAAATTGGGGTCCGACACCTCCTTTCATACAACAGCTCAAAGGGTGGCATACCAATGCTCGAATGATGGCTGTTATTATAGGAAAACTCAGACAAGGGCAAATACGTTTCCCAACTCCCACCGAAATCTAGTACACATGCCCGAAGCATGTCCTCGAGCATCTGAATCATCCACTCGTTCGGTCCATCAGTCTATGGGTGGTACGCCGTACTAAAATGTAGCCTCTTACCCAATTCCTCATGAAATTTCTTCCAGAATCTGGAAGTGAAGCACACATCTCGATCATAGATGATCAAGATCGAAACTCCATGCCATGATACCACCTCCCTAATGTACAACTCTGCCAACCTCTCCACAGAAGAGCTCTCACTGATGGCAAGGAAGTGAGTGCTCTTTGTCAACCTGTCCACAATCACCCAAATTGCATCGACACCCCTAGCAGTCCTCGACAATTTGGTGATAAAATCCATTGTAATCTGTTCCCACTTCCACTCGAGAATCTCTAATGGCTGCAACTTACCTTGCAGATGCAGGTGCTCAGCCTTAACATTGCGACAGGTCAAGCACCTTTCTATGAACCATGCAACATCCTTCTTCATACAGGGCCACCAATACTCCTTCTTCAGGTCCAAATACATCTTAGTGGCCTCGTGGTGGATCAAGAACTTCGATCTATGTGCCTCCTCCATCAAGATGGTATGCGTTCCGCCCACAAACGGTACCCAAACTTGACCCTAAAAGGTGAAAAGTCCTCGACTATCGGTAACAAACTCCGATACCTGCCCGATCACTCGCTCCCTTTTGCAGTTCTTTGGTTTCACGACCTTCACCTGGGCCCCTCAAATGGTGTCCCACACCAGAGTCATCACTGTCAATCTCATGCAAACATTTCGTATCGGGGCGTCCTCCACCCTACGACTCAGGGCATCAGCTACAACATTAGCCTTGCCCGGGTGGTACAGGATCTCGGAGTTGTATTCTTTTACCACATCCAACCATCTCCTCTGGCGCATATTCAGGTTAGGCTGATCCATCAAGTACTTCAAGCTTTCATGATCCATGTATATGGTACACCGAACCCCATACAGATAGTGACACTAGATCTTAAGGGCGAACACCACTGCCCCCAACTCCAGATCGTGGGTTGGATACCTTGACTCATGAGGTTTCAGCTGCCTCAATGAATATGCTATCACATGCCCCTCTACATAAGCACCGCTCCCAACCCTGATATCAATGCATCAGAGTACACCACAAAATCCTCCATCCCTTCCAGGAGTGCGAGCATGGGAGCTTCACATAATCTCTTGCGAAGTGTCTCAAATGAGGTCTGCTGCTCTGGACCCCATGAAAAAGCAACACCCTTCCAGGTCAACTTGGTGAGTGGCATGGTGATCTTAGAGAAATAATAACCAGCCAACCCAAGGAAGCTCCTGATCTCGATAGGAGACCTTGGCACCTCTCAACTCATCACCGCCTCAATCTTTGCAGGATCGACCAATATCCCCTTCTGGTTAATGAGGTACCCTAGGAACTGACCTCCCGTAACCAAAAATCACACTTGGAGAATTTGGCATAAAGCTTCTTCGATCTCAAAACTCTGAGGATCTCCCTCAAATGCTCCTCATGCTACTCTCTGGATCTCGAATACACCAAGATACATCGATGAATACGATCACCGAACGATCCAACATCGACCTGCACACCCTGTTCATGAGATCCATGAACACTGTTGGTGCATTGGTGAGCCCGAAAGGAATCACCACGAACTCGTAATTCCCGTAACGAGTCCTTAATGTTGTCTTCTGGATATCTTCATCCCTAACCCTCATCTGGTGATATACCGACCTCAAGTCTATCTTGGAGAACCAAGATGCTCCCTGCAATTGAATGAACAGATCATCGATCCTTGGTAACGGATAATGGTTCTTGACCATCAATTTGTTGAACTCCAGGTAATCAATATACATCCGGTGTGAACCATCCTTCTTCTTGACAAAAAGGATCGGCACTCCCCAAGGTGATCTACTCGATTTGATAAACCCCTTTCCCAGCAGCTCCTGAAGCTGCAAAGGATAACTCCTGCATCTCGGGCGGCGCAAGGCGATAGGGTGCCTTGGCAATGAGTGCCTCCCCTAGCACCAAGTCGATATGAAACTCCACCTGCCTCACGGGAGGCACGCCCGACAACTCCTCGGGGAAAACATCAGGGAACTCCCGGACAATCGGGACCTCATCAATCGAACATGGCCTCCAGCAGCCACTCATATGTCCATTACATAGGAAACAAATCCCCTACAGCCCTGCTGTAAACTCTGCCTCACCCTAGCAGCCGAACAAAATGCTGACTTAGGACGGGTACCCTCACCGTACACCAGAAGCACACCCCCACTAGGGTCTCGAATCGTCACCAGCTGGCGCTCGCAGTCTATAATAACTCCAAATTGGCTCAACCAATCCATGCACACTATGACACATACGTCCTCCCATAACAATCGGGACTAGATTGATCGAGAACCCCACACCGAAGATCTCAAGTCTACATCCTCGAATCACCTCTGTGGCATATACTACTCGTTCGTTAGCTATAGAAACTCGTAGAGAACGATTCAAAGCCTCTCGACAAATACTGATATGACGACTAAAAGCTAACGACACAAAAGATCGACTCGCTCCCGAGTCAAATAGCACTAAGGAAGGTACAAAATTCACAAGAAAGGTACCTACGCATAACATAAGATAAGCTTAATATCTCATATTCAAATAAAGAGAGAGAAGAATACATACCGGCTACAACGTCGGGTGCTGCGCGGACCTCCTCCACTGTCAACTGGAAGGCTATCCCATGAGCCTTTGGTTCCTCAACCTTCACTAGCGGAACCTCGGTAGCCCTAGCAGCAGGCGCAGATCCCTGCACTAATCGATGATGTAGCTGAGGGCACTCAGCCTTCCGATGGCCGGTCTGGTTGCAATGGAAGCAAATAGAAAATCCCTTGGGGCAATCCCTCGTGATTAGCCCCTCCTTCCCGCACTTGTAGGATACTCCTGCCCTGCACGACCCCTCATGACTCTTGTTGCACTTCCCACAAGTGCGACCCTTCGCACTCCCAGATCTCGAATCAGTGGGCCTGGCCCACTTGACTACCGGCGGAGACTGAGTCGGCCGCCGATCCATCCTCTTTGACTCGGCCTCCTCTCTGGCTTGAGTCTCCAACCCAATCTCCCTCTTCCGTGCATTTTCCTGGATCTCAGCAAATGTCCGGTAAGTCGAGTTCACCACGAACTCCTGAATATCTCTCCTCTAAATACTCAAATACCGACTCATGCGAGCCTGCTCGGTAGACACCTGCTCAGGGAAAAACATCGCCCTCTCATGAAAATTCTGCGTAATCACCGTATTTGAATCAGTACCCTGCTTGAGGGTCAAAAACTCTTTAGCCAGTTGTTCCCTTTCCACAGTGGCAACGTACTCATCTCAAAACATGGTGGTGAACTTTTCCCAGGTCAACTCATAAATCTCTGCCGGAATGAAGCTCGTCGTCACGAACTTCCACCAATCCTTCGCTCCCAAGCGAAGCTGGTTCAGAGTGAACCGTACCCTCAAGTGCTCTGGACATGAACATGTGTAGAAACATCCCTCGATATCAGAGATCCACCTCATCGTAGCAATCGGGTCCTGCGTCCCATCGAACTCTAGTGGCTTCGTGTTGATGAACTCCCGAAACAACAATGAATCACATCTCTAAGGTCTAGAAGTAGCTGCAGTAGCCGCAACCTCAATCACTGTTGCATATCGCTCATCAAAGGTCTGAATCAATGTGGTCTTGATGTTCATGAACATCTCTGGAATCTCGGCCCGAATGGCAGCAGCCACCTCCTCATTAATCAATCAACGGATCTCCTCGTCGCTGACACCACTGCTCCATGGTGTTTGTCATGTCCCAACCATGATGCCTCTGAAATACAACATAAAAATATTGGAGACTCGATCGAGCATACTCGCACTTGATAACGCAACCCTACTCGTCCTCCAATATCCAAAGGATTCTTACTTGGACTGCTCACTGATCCGGTGTCTTCAGTAGTACGGACCCTATACTACTGACCACACCACATCATCATTCACCCTAAGTCCTCCTCCTTGGATCCCGGATCGCAAGTACTCTACTCTTGCTATGCATTGGCTACCCTCCGATAGACCTCTCATGAGCTCCTAACTGCTACCTACTCACTCTCAAGGCATCTCATATCAGCAGTAATCTCCTAGGCTAAAGCATCACAAATTAGGCCACTCTAGTCCTAATATGATTACCTACCCTACTCTAGCATTCATAACATAACATATCATATCTCATAACACATAATGTAAGGGTATTTTGGGGATTCACTGTTCGGGAGCTAGCTAACCGTACACACTGCTCTGCTTTGGTTGTTTCAAAACTTATTGCTCTTTTTAGAAAAATCAGTTCTTATTTGATGAAAATTTCTCAAATCCTCAGTTTGAGTTCAAATACGCCCGAAGGTGCATCCGAGTCCCTCAAACCAAAGCTCTGATACCAACTTGTAACGACGAGATTTTTAAAACAATTTTTTTGATTTTTCAACAACCAATATTTTTAAATCTAAAACATTCTCACAAGTATTCCACAATAGATATCAAATCAAACACATCCCAAGATCACAAGTCAAATCTCCTCTCTATGTGTACAGGTTACGCCGACGCCTTTCCACGGTCCTCGCTAGTACCTGAAACACATAACACAACAACTATAAGCATAAATGCTTTGTGAGTTCCCCAAAATACCACATACAACACATACGCCACTTGAGGCTACTGTACGACCCTCCAGTCAATGTGTTTCATCAAGACCTTGCAGTTACGTAACTCGTTCGACCCTCTGGTCCGGTTATAGCTTGTTGGGCCCTCCGGCCCGGTCTGAATCGTTGGACCCTTCGGTCCGGTCTGTACAATTATATCATACTTACATCACATAGCAGATAATCTCATACATGGCACACAATCTCATACATAGCACTTAAGACCTTCCAGTCAACTCATAATACCACTCTAGGTAACGTATAGTGAGAAGACTCATCTCGTGTAACTCGGTAACTCGGAAATCTCGGACTCCGTGAAATACGATCTAGCCTCCGCCTAATCATATGAAAATAAACACTCGGCATCAACACGTTTCCCAAGGCTAGACCATTCTCTCTCTTATCACTCTCAGGAGGGTAAAAGACCATTTTACCCTTTTCAAGGCTCAAATACTCTAAAGTTGACCAAACCCTAAAAGTCAACAAAAGTCAATCCACAACCCTTTGACCAGACTCGCCGACTGCACAATTGTGACTCGGCAAGTTCAGTCATGAACTCACGTCCTCAAAATCCCAAAATGACTCACTGAGTCACTTCCCTAACTCAGCGATTTACCATCTGCGTGATTTATAGGGAAAACCCATCCTACTCATTGAGTATGTTGTTGGACTCAGCGAGTTCAAGCCATGCTCAAACTCAAATGACCTCCTAAGGTCATATCCGTTCCTCTAACCCATAGATCTGGCCATGCAAAGACCTAATGGCTCTATTTGAAGAAATGGCCCCAATATGCCATCCCAAACTCTTATCTCCCAAAGACACTCATAAATATTGAGGAGTTATGGTCTCTGGTCCACTTTGGATCCAGATCCAAAGTGTCAACACAAGAAGGGAACAATTGCACCACAATCCATACTCTAAAGGGGCTAAAAACCCTAACTCTCAAAGATCAACACCAAAACTGAAGAAGGATCGAAATATATACCTCATAACAAAGTCCTTAGCTTCTGAAATCCACAGAATCATGCCCTCCTTAGCCAACTCTTTCCTTGGACACCTTCTTCTTACAAAAACACCCACACAAAGATCAAAAATGACCTATTCTTCCTCACAAAAGCTCTGGATATCGTAAGGTTCTTCTCAGGGGTCTGGTAGCTGTAAATGGTGGCTATAAGCCCCTTCAAAAAGGGTCCGAACCCTAGGGATTAGGGTTTCATTAAACAAAGTGGACTCGCCGAGTCCACGAATGGACTCGCCAAGTCCTCCATTAAATCATTCCGACCATCCACGATCCTACTCGGTGAGTCTGAGCGCCTACTTGCTGAGTCTCTCTCCAAAAACTCAATATAATGCATAAAATAAGATACCTGCGAGTCTGGATGTTACAACTTCGAGTAAAGCTTCTCTGGACTTAGTGTTTCTAGCACTTGTCCTAAGTTTTGATTGTGTTCTTCCTTGCTTCGTGAATAGATAAGTATATCATCTATGAATATTATCACGAACTTGTCTAGGAAGGGATGACACATCTGATTCATTAAATCCATGAATACGACAGGTGCGTTGGTTAGACCAAACGGCATCACTACAAACTCGTAGTGACCATATCGGGTTCGGAAAGTTGTCTTAGGAACATGACTCTTCTAGAATCGTAATGGACGGTACCATGGTCTTAGCTTTATCTTTGAAAAGTAGCTTGCTCCCTGTAGTTGGTCGAAGAGGTCTTCTATTCTATGTAGTGGGTAGCGATTCTTAATAGTGAGTTTGTTTAGCTCGCGATAGTCTATGCACATCCGGAAAGATTCATCCTTCTTCTTCACAAACAAGACCCGTGTTCCCTAGGGTGAGAATCTTGGTCTAATGAATCCCTTGTTGAGCAGTTCATTTAGCTGGCTGGATAATTCTTGCATTTCTGCAGGTGCTAGATGATAAGCGGATTTCACTATGGGGGTAGCTCCAGGAAACTGGAAAGTTATAGACTTTAGGGATGCTCTTGATCTCTTTAACTTATTTTTTTTCATAAACAACATGAGCTAAGAACGCATGACAATCCTTTCGAAAATATTTTTGACCTTTGATGCACGAAAGGATGTGAAGGTTCATGCTAAGTTTGTTGCCATACGTAACGAGGGCTTCGCCATTTGGAAGATTGAGGCGAATGGGTTTTTACTAAGAAAGGATATCAGCACGATTGGGGATCAGTCAATCCATGTCGATGATGACATCTAACTTTTTCATGGAAATCAACATATTATCGATAGGAAAGGAATAGTCGTTTAGAGTGAGGGTGCATCCTATGAATACGTTGTTAGTGATCTCTTTCTTTCCATTAGCCATGTCGATGGTGAATGCTTTGTTTAGTGGTTGGGATTTGTGTTTGAGTAAGTGTTTGAATTTATGACTAAGAAAACTCCTCTTTGCACCACTATTAAAGAGAATGCATGCATAAGAGTTATCGAGGAGGAACATACCCATGACTACTGTGGGATCTTCAGCTGCCTCCTCCTGGCCCAAGGATAGCACTCTCCCTATGTTGCTAGAATTTGGTACTTTAGGGTAGTCCCTCTTGTAGTACCTGTTTTGCCACATCCATAGCAACCTTGGCTTACCCCTCCACTAGTGGCATGGGTGGTTGGTTGCACGGGTGTCCTACAAAAACGGGCGGCATAATCCTTTTTGTTGCATTTCTTGCAAAGCATTTCTCTGCAAGATCCCGTGTGGTGGTATGTGTCAGCATATCGGTGGGAGGTGTTGGAGGAGTGGGAATAGCAGCAGGAATGGTAGCATCATGGACTGCCACTACTTGTTGGTTCTTTGGGGGCTCCTACGAAAATTGGCACCACTGCCCGCCCTGCTTGTGCCACTGGCGTTAATCTATCACATTGTGGCAGCCACGGCGGCTATAATTGATGATTGGAACACAACAATATCATACTGAGGAGGTGGTAGTGATGGAATTTTGTTCTTTCGATTGGACTTCTTTGGAAGCATATTTCTCTAAAATGGTCAAGAGAAAGATGATTGTAACGCCCCAAAATCGGAAACCGAAAATTTTTGTTATAAAATGTATTACGTATAAAAATATAGTTATTGAAATCAGCATTACGATTCCTTTTTACTACAAAATCATAAATCATAAGTTTCAAAAACATTCAAACTAATAGTATAATATCAGAGTATAAATCCTAGGCCTCTCAAATGCGGAAATCATGTACAAATGTGTGATGCGCTGCTACACCATCGGCTCTTTCCCCATGGATGAAGAGGTACCTGAAACCAAAACTAAAAACCGTAAGCACAAAGTTTAGTAGTTCCGTCATCATACCTATACCAAAGAAATGCAAAATCCTCGGTATCGTTCATCCGGTAACTGCCAGGCATGGACGGGAGATGGACTCCCCCTTGGTATCTTTCAACTTCTAACTAGGAAATAACTATTGGATCAGTGTCTAAGTCCATAACTATATTTTGTATGTACTTGATCCGATTGGCATGGTCCATTTAGGTTGCATGGCATCATGCATTTGGATAGACTAAAATGAGAGAAATAACACTACGGTTTATTAACATATTTTAAGTTCTAATATATTAATAAGATTATTTAATTAGTATTGATCAAGAATTAATTTAGAATTAATAAAGTGATCAAAAGGAGACTAATTAAATATATGGGTTGATTGTGTAAATCATCTATATTTTTATAGTAGGTTAATGCTCCATGGATTATCAAGTTGGCTAAAACCCATAGGATGCTCCATGGTTTTTTGGTACCCATGGATCTTGGAAATGAAAGGCCATGTCAATTAGGGTTTACATGGTGTAACCCTAATTGTGACACACTATATAAGCATCTTATTATTCCCAAAAATCGGTTACTATGTATGAATGGTGAAGGCTAGCCGATTTCATGAAGTGTCTCATTTCTCTCAAGTTACTCTAAGTGTATTTTGTGTTGTGTGAACAATTTGAGGTGTCACACTTGGGGCACTAGGTTCTTAATATCCATGGAATCAAGTTACATCAAAAGGTATGTCTTCTAACTTAGATTATTCCATATGAATCAATGTTTTGTATGCTAGTTAGGATAATACCTTGGAATATTCATATTTCCTTTTATAATAAAGAAAACATAGATCCTAGGTATTTAGGGTTGCATGTACACTTAGGAGTGTTAGAATGCTCAAAACACAACAGTGGTATTAGAGCCTAGGCTTGTTTTCATGTTATATTGGCAAAATTGGCCGAGTCCATGAAGGGTCTCGATGAGTCCAAGGCTAAACTCATCCAACTCACCGAGTTGGTTCATGCACTTGATGAGTTGGACCCCCAGATAGCATATCTTCGACTATTTTGGCTGGAATTTGACTACGAACATTACCCTAAGCTGTTTTTAAACTTATAAACTTGCTTTTGATGTGGTAATGTTCATGCTAATCCTATTTCAAAGATAATTGTCAATAGATTCATGTTTTGTATTATTTTAATGGTTAGGCTAATTACATGAAAAAATTTGATTGAATTATATTGTTCTTATGAGTTGCTTAGATTAGTAGAGAAGTTATGTGAAATTTTTTTTTTCAATCCAAATTAATCTAAGAGTCGGTTCTAAAATGCGTTTTTTTAACTTGTCCTCAAGTTATATGAAAAGTCACATTTAAGATTTATAATACTCATAAATATTTCAATAGGTTATGAATAAAAAAAAGTCATATTCTTTTAATAGTTTAAAGTCTTAAATAACTTGTCCTCACGTTATGGAACTTGAAGAGTTTTTTGAATTAAAACTACTTTAAACACATAAGTTATGGAATTGAATAGTTTTGAATAGTTTCAAAATATTCCCTCAAGTTTTGGAATTTGTAAAGTTTTCCCTTAGGAATACTTTACTTCCAAGTTAAGCCCTTAGAATTTTAATAGTTAAAATTCAACCCTTATACTTTATAGTATTATAAGTTAATAATATATATACATACATACATATATATATATATATATATATATATATATATATATATATATAACTGCAAGTCAGTCTTACCGTTAGTAGGGCTTATTCAAAAAGCCGGTCTATAAGGGGGTATAAGGTTACTGCCTATAAAATGGCAGTTTAATGGGTGTCCACTCTCACCCACCGCTTCCTTGACTGGTGGAGGGTCTGTAGTCGAACGGGTAGGACAAGGACTATAATTCTCTCTTCATTAAAAGTATTAATGATAAATACTAAGTAACAAAACTCTTATTAATACCCAATCTTAGTTACATAGGAAAATGTGAATTTGGTGCTAACCCATGAAATTACACTTTGCACTTTGCTTAAGTCGTTTAGTGGAGCGCGTGTGGTTAACCGGTACACTAGCTTGATTTAACAAGGTAGGAAATGGGTAACTTAATGTTTATCATAGTATCGGTGGAGCGCGTGTGGTTAACCGGCACATCGATTGAGGGATAAATATTAAGTGTACCAAGTATATTTGCATGGTTATTCACACCTTGTTTTGTCATCCTCGGCATCCCAGTCACAAAACTTGAGAGGGCACAATGGAGATTGAAACATGTCATTTAAAAGCTCAATGAATCTTAAAAGTTAGGAGTTTCAAATCCAATTATTAGGTTTTAACTGGATTTGGTGAATCGTCATTCACCTACCTTCAAATATTCTATAGCTTGGATTACGACATCCCTCTTCCAAGTTATAAAATATTGTGTTAGGTCCTAGCCTTAATATTTCATATTGGGTGTTATATTAAGGACTTTAGATCAACTATCTTGAATATCTCCCAAAAGATGTCTAGTTCAGACATCTATTATCTACCCAAATATCTTGGAACTTCACTTCCTCCACCTTTTCCAATTATTCTCCCTAACTCACAAGTTCAAGGTCACTCAAGCCCTATTGGCACGCAATGTCTATGTGTGATCGAATCTTGGAGATGAAGTCACATATTGAAAAGCCGGGAGAGTTGGGTGTGATAGTCTTAAGAAAGTTGGATGTTCAATCACTTTCTAAGTCACATAGTGAGTTCCTTTGGGACTACTATGAAACATACTATGACATGACCCTTAATGACCATATCTATTTGCTTGGTGTTGCTGAATCAGCAATGATTTAAGGACTAGCAAAGAAAATTTGATCAGGAGATCAACTTCCCAATGGACATTGACAATGGTAAGATTGGATATTTAGAAAAGGCTTTCTCTTCCCAATGGAAAGGGATCGGTCACAGTCAACTTCGTTGATCAAATGGTAAAGAGAAAGGCTAAGTCTGCGATAGTCCCATGTACCATTCCCAAAGGGTCCATATGTTTCTCTTTCCAAAGGAAGGGGCATTGATTGCGATGCTACCTATTTACCTGGAAGATCATAAGGTTGATCAAGTCAACAACTTTGACTCTACTTCAGGTAAAGTCCACTATCTAACTCTATTAAGTTTCTAGTCTGAGATTCTTATTACATGATGTGACTGGGTCACATGTTGATGTTTTAAGAATGAAAGAAAAGTGAAGAAACTTAAAGGAAGTATATCCTGATTCTGACCGCAAAGATGGATTTCGATTGCATGGTTCGGTGATCAAAATTTTGAGTTGTTGCTTAAGAGTTATGATATATTTCTTACGAATAGATAACAACAAGTTTTTCATATGCTTTTCCACTGTAAGGATAACTTTTTCCACAATGTTTTAAAATAAGAGGAAAATTTTTGATTTTATTTATTCTAAGTATCCTTATAATGGCATCTGTGAAAAATTGTTGCTTATATGATTCCATTGATAGCAATATTGGAAAATGGATTTTTTTTCTTTCAGTTGTGGTAATGTCTAATTTACCAAATAAAGAAAGATTCTCATCACCCAAGTTTTAATTGGACCGAAACTTGGAATCATGCAAGTTGTATGACGAATGAGAATTTTCATCTTTGGAAAATTAAGACTAATTCCTTGTTCACATGTTTAAGTGAGTGAAGTGAAGGACTAAGGGATCGAGTACATATTCCTATGCAGTGGTCAGGTCCACAACAAAAAGATCGATAAGACTATTCGTCATGATTTACTAAAGTTTAGTAAATATGTTATACTTACAAGTTTAAGTATAATTCTGAAGCATTGGAAAAGTTTCAGTGTATGGCAGAACGAATGAGAAGAATCAAATTAGGCATAAAAATAAAAGTTTCTCAAATATGAAGAGATGGGAGAGTACTTTAGTATCATGATTTTGATCATCTTAATGATTTAGAAACCATGTCATAATTCATCCTCTAAGGACATCTTAATGCATTCTTATGTCTAAGAACAAGAGATATCAATTGTTGGAATGGTTAAATTAAGAAGATGAGTCATACTTCGTTCCAAAATAATTCTTAGAGTCATACTCCTAGATTGTAACTTGAGTTAAATATCTTAAAGAAGGTTTTTAACATTTGTCAAATGTAAGAGTAAAATGTGTTCTACTCTTATACATTTGAAATTGGTAAGTTGTGATGTTTTGGATTAAACAGAGACCAACCAAGGCCAATTGTGTGAAGTGTTTGTCTTGATAAAGAATCTGTACTATCTCTTTAATATTTGACAAGTGAGTCTTTTATGTCAAGAGGACAGTGGGAGTGTTAAAGGTCTTGAAGGTCTCAAGAACTAATCAAGAATAAAACATGTAGTGTCTTACTAGCTTACGACTTGAGGTTTATAACCTATCGTGTTGACATATTCCTATTTCTGTGCCCATTCTAGCTTATGTTAGTTTTGCATATGAGTTCTGAGAGGTCTCAATTGGTTGCATAATAAATTGGAAGCAATGGCAAGCCCTTGTGCTGCCAGGTGGCAAGAAGTTAAGATTACGCAAGTTCAGTCCATATCAATTTGGAATTGTCAATAACCTTCTCTTGTGATTATGGTTTTGAAAAAATTCACATGGAAAGGAAGTGTCATAAGGTTTCTCTACGATTCATGAAAATGATGGTGAGGAAATGTTTTCACTAAGTAGATTTTTTAGTAGAGAGCAATTGTGAGATTTGCATTCTCAAACTCGTTAGTGGAGCGTGTGTGGTTAACCGGCACACTAACATGGACTTGTGAGAAATGGCAAAGTTCTAAACAATTGAGGCTATGATTACAACATCCCTTTTCATAGTTATGAATTTGTTTAGACACACACATGTGAGCTATCTAAGGAAAGGTGTATGATTTTGATAAAGTTTTTATCAAAGCATCTGGTATCAAAAATCTAAACCTTTGTAAGAAAGTCAATCAAGTATTGATTTCTAGAAGTCCTGCTGATTTCTGAGTACATATCAAAATTAGTGGGAGCACAAGTGTTATGCTAACAATTATCATGTAAGTGGGAGCATGATAATTATGATAAGTGCTGCAAGTTAGAAATGTTAATTATAGAAAAATAAAAGTTCAATTGGGAAAAGTTGTTTTGCTATAATTAAGGGAGAGGTTATTATACTTCAGTTCAAGTCTAAATGCTTAGATTGAGGTTTTAAACATCTTTAGTAAAGGATATATATATATATATATATATATATATATATGTATATATATATATATATATATATGTGTGTGTGTGTGTGAGAGAGAGAGAATTTTGTATTGGAATGGCTCAACATAAGGAGATTCTATATATGGGTACATTATTTCCGTTCTAAAATTTGATTATGGTTATGGCATCCCTTTTCATAATCTGAATTATGAGAACTTGGCAAATAGAAATATTGTAGAAAAAAGACTGATCTAGTATCATGTCTTTATGTGATACATCATGAATCGTGTCCCATATGCTTCAGATATAGGATCGATTGCATGTGTTATAATATTCATCCTTTCCAAAATTTTACAAATTCCTAGGGCATTAAGAAGGGAAAAGGTCTAGAATTGGATATGACTAAAATGATTAAGCAATTATTGAGGACAATCTGAGGTTTACCAAAGCTTGGTTGCTCAAGGACAGTTGGAAGTATAATGTTAATTTTGGAAGGACCATATTGACATATTCTGAAAAGTGGCAACTCTTGTTTACAGGTGATAGTCAAAATGGGAATACGGAAATGTTTCCATAGGTAGAAGTTATTCAATTTGTGTAAGATTAGAAAACTTAATGCAAGATGGATGTTTCCATGGAGTTAATCTCCATTGGAAGTTGGAATACTTTGTAATGTCTGTTGACAAGTCTTTATTAATTTGTGCATAATCATTTCAAGAGGATCAATGCATATAAGTTTAAAATCTAACAATCTTTCGGTAAATCGCATGAATTTGGAATTCTTGCATTTACGGTAAGGATTGGGGATTGTGAAAAGATAATCATTGGAATTATGTTCGATCAATCTATTTCACAAAGTAAAGATCATAGACAAACTTAGTATGCATAATAGGTGTATGGCATAACTAACGTTTAGACAAACATAGTGTGCATACTTGGTGTATTGCATGACTAGTGTTTAGAAAAACATAAGGTACATGCTTCAAGCATGGGACAACTACTGTTTTAATTCAAGTATAAAGTTGATAGTTTGAAACAGTATGCAATGAATAATGTTTAATTGATATGGTGATAAATAAAAGGTGTTTTATTTATATTCATAAGTTCTGAGACCATATTGGATTTGATTTTTCTTGTGTTTCACTTTGCATGTTTTGACTTCCAGAATAACTAATTCGTTCTTCCTGAATGACTAAGTTATTCAAACTATCCACAATCGGTTATATGTTGGAAGTAGATATGAATCAAGACTTTCATGAAGCTGGATTGTAGATGTACAAGGTATAGGACATAGCAAGTGGTGTTACAACATTCATGAGTACTCATAAGTTTTCAGTATTGGATTCAACCCACGCTCATTTAAATCACATCATGGATTTTATCACGAGAGATCATGACACGATAATATCTTATATTCTTCAAAACTAGAGATATGAGTTGTTGAGTATGAGTTGGTTATACAGTGATTCCAAGAAAACGCATTGGTAACTCGATGTTCTAAAACATGAGTCGAAGTTTATCCATTCCTTTTACCCTTAAATAGATAAAAGTGATATTTTTGGGCCCCTCGATGATTTAGTGATGACACCCCATAGTGCTTCGCCAAGCCAGAACTGATTTTATTTGTTCATGTGACAACCTGAAATTTATCTCGTCACCGTAACCCGTTTTCGTTAATAGAACTCGTTCTTATTAAACTTTTCCGTTAACATTTGGGATTAAGCAAATTAACATAGAGCTTGTGTTATGACCTCATAAGGGTCGGAACAAATTAGAAACACCCTCAATATTCCCTTAAAAAGTTTTAGTTACATACAAGTCAAATTACGACCATTTAATCGGGTACGACCATAAGCCCCGTTTCAAGTCGAAATCGGGTAGATTCCCACCTGGCCACAAACTCAACCCCTATATAAGGGTTAAGGGGGCACTAAATGGAACTTTTACCATTCTAGTCACTCTCTCTCTCTCTCTCTCTCTCTCTCTCTTCAAGGCTCGATTCTTCAAAAAATCTACAAGTTTTAGCTCCAAAACTGTAAGTCCTCTTACCCTAGATTATTCTAAAGCTCTTTACATGTCTATCTAGCTTGATAAACATCCAAGAAGGACAAGAATAAGGATTTTACGGCCCAAGAACCCTCTTAGGCCGTAAACCCCTAAAAGGGTGCCAAAATGCCCCCAAATCCCTTCCTTAGGCTTAGAGGTTATCTTAGAACTTACCCTTGGAGTGTTTTAGACATTAAAGATTAAGTTTGGAGGCTTGAAAGAGGGTTTATGGCCCAGGAACACTCTTAGGCCGTTAAATCCCTCAAATGATGCAAATTGAGCCCTAAACCCCTTTTTTATCCTTGGACCTTAACTTAGAAACTTGTAGGAGTGAGCTAAGGACCTCAAAAACGAAGGATAAGGGGTGTCCAAGGGTTTACGACTGTAAACCATGGGGTTCACAACTGTAAACTCCCATGGAGTGGTCCAAGGACCGCAAACTCCAAGGGAGTGCCCCTTTTGAACCTTAAACACCCCTCAAGCCATGGATTTAACCCTAGACCCCTTCATGGTGATGTAAGAGACTCATAAGCACTCAGATACACTCCTCCCATGAGTTTACGGCCGTAAACTCGTGGGGGAATTGATCCCTCAACCACAAACTCACCTAAGGTGAGTATTTGAGGAGTAAACTCCATAGTGAGGGCTTACACTCCTTCCTTGCAACCTAGTAGCCTCTTAGAACTTGACCAAAGAGTTTTTCTTCGTATTAGGATGTCTATACGTGTTTAATTAGTGTTTTAATCACTAATTATATGTAAAAATATGTCTTCATATGTTACTAGGGTTATAAGGTGTGTTCAAGTCTTCACTTGACACCAAGCACTCAACTGACACTTCCACCCGATCCACTCGCTATAGGTGAGTTCATACCCCTTAATTAACCTTTCAAATGATTTTAAATGTTTTAGGGTGGAATACAAGCTAAATACAACAAGTTATAGTATCAAATCACATGTGATTTATAACTTGCAATCAAAAAGGATTTTCTATACTTTTAGCTACTTCTCAACAAAACTGTTTTCAATAATTATCATACACATTTTCTATGTTAAATTGTTATTAAACTATTTACAAACTGTTTTTAAACTACTTTTCTTTTAAACTATATCTATACCAATATATTTATATAAGTAAGACTTGAAGGACTTAGGACCGATAGCTCGCCTTACTTCGTATTCTTGTTTGATTGTGGTCTTAGGGTATACTGTTATCCGTCCGACTGTCGTTTTTAGATATGAAAGTCTTCACCTTATTCAATACCTTTGTAAATAAAAGGCATGCAATCCCACACTCTATTTAACTATAATAGGTATAGTTAAGACTACTGCTTATTACCTCTATCACTATGATACTCACAATAATTACTACTATTACAAGTTAATGGATGTTAAAGAGAACACTTTATATGCTATACTAAAAGTTCACTATATTATAATACAAGAGAATACACTAATCCGAAATGTGACACACTATCCCTCTATACTGCACTCTACTGCGCGAATACCATGTAACCAGAGCTTCCCGGAAGGAAAGAAACACTACATGTATAGATCTATACAGGATGGACACTATTACATCCTGACTGCTAACTACAGTTCGAGCCGACTAGGTCCAAGGGTGACAGAACATCTCTACACTAAGTATGACCGGGAAGGTCATCGGACACTCTATTATCACTCAGTTTGGTTACATGAGAGATCACATCCATATCCAAATTAACACGCTAAGAATTAAAGGTTAAGCTAACTTCTCAAAGTAAATAAATATATATCACGAATTGAAGTTTGCAACACTACTACAACCAGCCAGTAATATCTTTCCTCATCTATTTTACATGAATGAAATCTATTACCTTATTTTTTATTACTGAAAGTTTCAATGGGAATACTTTTACACACTCGAAGGATCAAACTTACAAATGCTCAAATCTGGAAAATATAGGATTTTCTAGGGATTTTCACTATTCTCAAACATTAATCACAACTTTTATATTACATGATTGTAAACACTTTTATACCAGCAAACACACTAAATTCCTATGAACTCACTAGCTTTATGGTCATTGTCGCTAGTTTTTACTATTATGCAGTTGTTATGGTACAGTACATAACGTCCTCCACCCCATAGCGTATTTTTCCGTTCTCGGTTTTGGGGTGTGACAGATTGGTATCAGAGCATTGTTTATAGTGAATCAAGTATATCAACCCATAAATGATATACAAACTATAAACACTTCGGGACTAAAACACTTTGACCAAGAATATATACTTTTAAATACTAAAATATTTAATTTAGTATATATATACCTTCATAAATACAAAGGGTCAGTATCATACTAGAACAGAACAAAAGTATTAAGATTGTTGAGCAGCACAATTAGGCTTAGAGACATACAGTCACATCTGGGTGGATGTAGCCTGATCAACTACGTTTTCCTAGAAGTGACTAGCATGTGCCTAAGAGTGATTGTGATGTTGCAACAAGTCTAAAAACTTACCAACACTACCACAAGAACGTTAGAACAAGAATACTATATGAGTATTCTGCATTCTACTAACTACATATGTGATAAATAAAAAGGGTCGTTACTAGTAGGGCAATAGTTATTAGGTGGATACACCCCGGTTACATGTGACTAGGGCGCTATAGACTTAGAATCTGCGACCTTTGCTTCATTTCCTAGTCTTGTTTGATTGGGGATTTAGATTTAGGGTCACTTATTCGAAGCTCTAACTTGCTTCGGTTACATGTAATTGGTATGCACTATGAAAGTATTAAATAGAATAATAATGATCATCTTATAAGTAACCTAGATTAGTACATCTATTAACCTTTCTTTCCCCATTCTAGCGTAGATAGAAAGGTTGGCTTCCACCTTCCCGGTGATCCGTATTATCCGAACCAAGTCAATGAAGGATGGCTCGATGAGTAGCCAGAAGATGATCACCCGATCCCTTTGGATGATAACCATGCTGAAGGCTTTTTGGATAGCTTCAACTCCGAACCAGAAGTCAACAACTTGCCCACGGTAGCTCTAAACCCTAATCCCCATCCGGCATTTCAAGGTCCCACCCCCATGTGGGCAATAACCTTGAACTGATGGAGCGATGAGCAGGGTCAGCCTATACCTTTCAATAGAGACCGAACCTTCTACAACATAAGCGAAGGAGGATTAGCGGACCGAGTCTTGCCCATCATGGTCCATAGGATTGCCAGGAACACTGAACAAGATGAAGCAGCCATTGGCAGAGTCGTGGAAAGTAATGCCAACTCCAGCCTTAACACTGTACGTATCCGCCAACTGGAAGAAGCCATGAATAGGAATAGGAGGACCAATGAGGCTCTGCAGCAACAGCTAGCTACATCCCGAGCCGAAGTTAGGGAACTCCGAGCACGTCAGAGGGTTCAGGAACGACATCCTCAGGAAGTTGTTCGCCAACTGGCTAATCTTAGGGTTCGCCCAATGAGTACCCGTCGCCAGTAGAAGATATCTACTTATCTTTCCATTTTGTTAAAGGAATAGCCTTTTCTTTCTATGCTCGGTAGAGCACTTTTCTGTAAATGTTCCTAACTTTGAAAGTACTCTTTAGGCCTCTAGGCTACCAACATTTTCCCTTATGGTTTGATGTAAGATCTATTGTTATGTCGCTTTTCCCGAATTCATTTTACGTTATTAATACCAGTAATATTGGTAGCTACACACTTTGTGAGAAAGTCTGAAGTTGTGTTTTTCTACTTTATTGCTATAATTCCATTTGATAACTGAACCTTTTCAGTTTGGTCTGTGAAACTCTCACAAATTATTTACAATCAATTCTTACTATTATCTTCATCTTTATAAATTCCAGTAAAAGATGCCTCCCCGCAATCGTCCGAACAGAGGCAGACCTGCAACTCAGACTCCACCTCCACCACCTCCTCCTCCACATTTCGATCCTGTGATGTTTCAAACAGTTGTAACTACAGCTGTAACAACCGTTATGGCTCAAACGAACTCCAGTGATGTCAGTGGAGCTGGAATGCGCAACAACTCCAGACATGTTGAAATTCCCTTACGTACACAGGGGTGTACTTAAAAATATTTCATGAACTGCAAACCGACATTTTTCAATGGGACCATAGGAATCCTTGCTTTGTCCCAATGGATTGAAGGACTGAAGCTGTCTTCAAAATGTGCTCATGCCCCGAAGAAAGCAAAATAAAGTTTACTGCTGCCACTTTCACTGAAAGGGCCTTGACATGGTGGAATGGCCATGTCAAATCACTCTCCTTGGTAATAGCCAACGCCATGGGCTGGGACACACTGAAGGACCTACTGATGAATGAGTACTGCCCTAGGGGCGAAGTTCAGAAACTCGAAGGAGAACTTTGGAATCTCAAGATGAAGGGGACCGACATAATAGCTTATACTGCCAAGTTCTGTGACATGGTAGCTATGTGTCCTAGCATGATCCCTTCTGAAAGCAAGAAGATAGAACGATACATCTGGGGTTTAGTGCCCCCGTATTGAGGGAACGTGTTAGCATCACGCCCTACGACCTTTGTCAGCGCCAAGGAATTGGCCCAAAGGTTGACTGATCATGAAACTCCCTCCACCCCATCAACAACCATGACGATTACCACTACACCACCCAAATCAACCGACAACAAGAGGAAGCGTTGGGATCATAAGAAGGACAAGAAAACTAAATCCTCCTCCAAAAACCAACAGATGGTGGCCGTCCATGCAGCCACCACACCTGCTACCCCCGTACCAGCCAAATCCTATGCTGGAAACTTACCCAAGTGCCCCAAGTGCCCCTTCCGTCACAACAACCATTGTCATGAATTGTACTGCACCAGCTGCGACCGGAATGGCCATACTGTTCGGTTTTGCAGATCCCAACCCAAACCTATCTGTCAAGTCCCCAGCTCAGGAGTGTGTCAGGCCTGCTATGGCTGCGGTGAGGTTGGTCATTTCAAGAAAAACTATCTCAAGGCCAGGAATACGGAAGGAACAGGATGACTACTCGCTATTGGCCACAATGAAGAAGTAGCCGACCCCACAGTAGTCATGGGTACGTTCCTTCTTAATAACTCTTATGCTTGTGTCTTACTCGATAGTGGAGCAGAAAGAAGCTTCATAAACCAAAACTTTAAACACTTACTTAAGCAATCCCCACAACCACTAAAAGAAACATTCGTCTTAGAAATGGCTAATGGAAAGACAGAGAGCTCTAACAAAATCTACATAGGTTGCACCCTCACACTATATGATCATTCATTCCCAATTGACCTCATACCAGTACCGATCAAGATTTTCGATGTCATTGTGGGCATGGATTGGTTGAGTCTCTATCGTGCTGATATCCTATGCTTCGACAAAGCAATCCGTCTAAACCTACCAAATAACGAAACTCTGTTAATCTACGTAGACAAACCCAGTACGATCCTTCGCATCATCTTGAGTATTCAAGCCCAGAAGTACTTACGTAAGGAATATCATGCATTCCTTGAACACGTTGTTGACATGAGCCAGAAAACGAAAGATCTAAAAGACTTTCCCATCGTATGCGATTTCCCCGATGTCATTCCAGAGGAGCTACCGTGTTTACCTCCCAAACATCAGGTTGAGTTTAGAATCGACCTAATCCCAGGGGCTACCCCCGTAGCTAAATCGCCCTATCGTCTAGCGCTTACTGAGATGCAAGAATTATTTGGTCAACTTAATGAGCTGCTCAGCTAGGGCTTTATAAGACCAAGCTTCTCACCCTGGGGAGCACTGGTCTTGTACGTAAAGAAGAAGGACGGATCATTCTGTATGTGCATCGATTACAGGGAACTCAACAAGCTGACGGTCAAGAATCGCTACCCTCTTCCCCGTATAGACGACCTATTCGACCAACTGCAAGGGGCGAGTTACTTTTGCAAGATTGATCTTAGGTCCAGGTATCACCAGTTACGAGTGCTTGAGGAGGATGTTCCGAAAACAGCCTTCCGAACTCGTTACGGATACTACGAGTTCGTAGTAATGCCGTTCGGACTGACCAACGCGTCCGCAGTATTCATCGATTTAATGAATAGGGTGTGCCGTCCTTACTTGGATCAATTTTTCATCGTCTTCATTGATGACATACTCATCTACTCTAAAACTAAGGAGGAGCATAGCGATCACCTACGATAAGTCCTAGAAACCCTACGATCAAAGAAGCTATATGTAAAATTCTCGAAGCACGAATTCTGGATCCGAAGAGTCGAATTCTTGGGACATGTGGTTAGCAAAGAGGGAATCCATGTGGACCCATTCAAAATGAAAGATATTGAAAACTGGTCAGCACCGAAGACGCCTACATAAATTCATCAATTTCTAGGCCTCGCTGGCTACTACCGCAGATTCATTCAGAACTTCCCTCGGATTGCGAAACCCCTTAACACATTGACTCATAAAGGCGTGACATTTGACTGTGGAGAGAAGCAGGAAAAGGCATTCCAAACCCTGAAGCAAGCCCTATGCACCGCACCGATATTATCCCTTCCCGAAGGGACAGAAGATTTCATGGTATACTGCGATGCTTAAAATCAGGGGCTTGGTTGTGTTCTAATGCAACGAGGTAAGGTCATTGCCTACGCCTCAAGATAGATGAACACACACGAGGTCAACTACACCACGCACGACCTCGAATTAGGAGAAGTTGTGTTCTCCCTAAAGATCTGGAGACATTACTCGTACGATACGAAGAGCACGATAAACACCGACCACAAAAGTCTACAACACATATTCAACTAGAAGGAGCTCAACATGAGACAACGGCGGTGGGTTGAGCAACTCAATGATTATGAATGCGAAATTCTTTATCATCCGGTTAAAGCCAATGTGGTAGTGGACGCCCTAAGCCGTAAAGAACATTTTGGTCGAAGAGTTAAGTCGTTATCAATGACTATCCATTTGCATCTCTCCGCACAAATTAAGGAAGCTCAGCTCGAAGCGTTGAAGCCTGAAAATGTGGCGGGAGAATCGCTGTGAGGAATGGATAAGAACTTGTAAGTCAAGGGTGACAGAGCCTTATATCTCATGGACCGAATCTAGACACCGCGTCACGGTGGCTTCAGAGACTTGTTCATGAAGGAAGCCCACAACACTCGATACTCCATTCACCCAGGATCAGATAAAATGTATCTGGATCTTAAAAATTCATACTGGTGGCCTAACATGAAAGCCGAGATTGCTACCTTCGTAAGTAATTGCCTTACTTGCACCAAGGTCAAGGTCGAATACAAGAAGCCATCAGGTCTTCTACAGCAACCGGAGATACCGGAGTGGAAGTGGGAGCGGATCACTATGGATTTCATAACTAAGCTACCTAAGACAGCGGGTGGACTTGATACCATTGTTGGGTTTTAGCCATAAGAACTTTCCTATGTGCGCATGCAAAACCCTATTGCTCGGATCTAGGCTTTCTATCAAACATGCTTTTGAATCCAAGACTTCTAATGGCTAATTAGGTTAAACAACAACATTAAAATAGATCTAGAATCATACCTTTGAGTTCCTTGTTGATCTTCTTGTCTTGGAGCTTCTAGAGTCACAATTGTCACTCCTCTAATGGCTTACAAACACCAATAGCAAGCAAGATGATTTAGGAGAGAGGAGAGGGGATGGAATTCGGCCAGAGGTTCCTTGCTTTAGGTTCTAAAAGGTTGTACCCGAATTCCACACCCCAAGGGCCTATTTATACCTTTAAACTCCTTAAGGGTTTCACCCTAAACCCTAATTGGATAATCTTCACTTAAGGCTATCCAAATCCATTCATAGATATCCTTATGGACTATTTTGAGCTATCCTAAAGCTCTTAGAAACCGTCCAAAGTCCATCCTAATGGATTTATAGTCCAAAGTCTAACTATCAAACAATTGACAGTTTATACCCTCTTATTTAATTAATCTCTTTAAGTCACCAAATTAATACCAATTAATTTATGACTTATATTAATCAAATAGCTAAATATTATTCCTTATAATATTTACTCTCTCTTAACAAATCATCCTTCAAGTTGCTATGGTGAAGGCAACCCAAAAGGACCATGCACCACCGAATATAGTTATAGCCTTAGACACTATTCCAACAGTCTCCCACTTGGATAAGTCTAGTAACTATACAAGTATAATACGGTTTGCAATCGTAGCTCTCAAAGACGCTGTCAACTCTGATCTAATCAATCTTGTCCTTTAGATAAGGGATCGTACAGTCCTCTGTTAGATATCATGCTGACAATCCTATGGAATGGTTAGTCTAGCATTTAGATTTCTCGATCTTCGATTTATTTGACATAGAACTTAATCGAACATATCAATTCAGTTCTGACCGGGCCCGGCACATAAGTCAAATCAAATCATCGAGTGGCCAAGATATCTCTTCTACCCTCTTAGGATAAAATTTACAGATAAACTTCGACTTATATGCATTTACTTATTCATTAACCAACTATACACAACAATGCGTTTTATAACATCAAGTTACTGATGCGTTTTCGCATTATCAATGCACAATCAATTAACAAATAATAAACCATATATCTAGGTTTTAAGACCATATGATATTATCGTCTTGCGATCACCTTTTATATCGTATTCCATAAGGTGATTCCAGCAAGCGCGGGTTTATTCCAATGCTCAAAACCAGTTCGTAAGCACTCATGAACGTTGCAGCAACTCTTGCTATGTCTAACACCATTTAGACACTCTACACACCAATTCACGACAATCTTCATTCATATCTACTCCCAACATATGAACGATTGTGGACCATTTGAATAATTCGATTACTCCTAATAAACTCAATTATTCTGGAAGTCAAAACATGCAAAGTGAAACAATAGTTAAACAACTAACATGTGATAGTAACTTTACTCATAAATAAAACTTCTTTATTTAATCATCAAATGTTAATTACATTTATCTATTATACGTTTCTAATACAATCTAATCTATGCTAATATCATCCTTCAGCCCAATACTCCTAGCATGCTGTAAGTGCTTAACCCTACTCAGTCCCTTCGTAAGCGGATCTGCTGGGTTATCTTCTGATGATATCCTCTTCACTACGAGTTGTCCTTCTTCTACACGATGTCTAATGAAGTGATATTTTCTGTCGATATGTCGAGATCTACCATGATCCCTCGGTTCCTTGGTCAAGGAAACCGCACCTTCGTTATCACAGAAAATCTCCATAGGCTCCTTTATGGCCGGCACAACTCCAAGATCACCGATGAAGTTCTTCAGCCATATTGCCTCCTTTGACGCTTCGCTCGCTGCGATGTACTCTGATTCGCACGTTGAATCAGCTACGGTTTCCTGCTTGGAACTTTTCCATGTCACTGCTCCTCCATTTAGGGTAAAGACCCAGCCCGACTGCGAACGATAGTTGTCCCTGTCGGTTTGAAAGCTGGCGTCACTATACCCTCGCACCTTCAAGTCATCACTCCCTCCAAGGACTAAGAACCATTCTTTCGTTCTCCGAAGGTACTTAAGGATGTTCTTCACCGCAATCCAATGTGCTTTGCCAGGATTCCCTTGATATCTGCTAACCATGCTCAAAGCGAAGGCTACATCAGGGCGAGTACAAGTCATAGCGTACATGATTGAGCCAACTGCGGAAGCGTATGGTACTCGGCTCATTTCTGCTATCTCGGCTTCGGTACTCGGACTTTGAGTCTTACTCAACTTGGCATTTCCTTGTATCGGTAGTTCTCCCTTCTTTGAGTTTTCCATACTAGAACGTTTTAGTACCTTCTCCAAGTAAGTATTCTGACTAAGTCCAATTAGTCTCTTACTTCTATATCTTACTATCCTTATTCCCAAAATGTAAGAAGCCTCTCCGAGGTCCTTCATAGCGAAACACTTCCCGAGCCAGGACTTAACCTCCTGCAGAGTCGGGATGTCGTTTCCTATGAGTAATATGTCATCGACATATAGAACGAGGAAGCTTACTACACTCCCACTGGCTTTGACATATACACAAGATTCGTCTTCGCTTCGTACAAATCCAAACTCTTTGACTTTCTCATCGAAGCAAAGATTCCATCTGCGAGACGCTTGCTTAAGTCCATAAATGGACTTCTCAAGCTTACACACTCTATTCGGATGCTTCGGATCCACAAACCCCTCTGGCTGAGCCATGTAAACATCCTCAGCCAACTTTCCGTTAAGGAAAGCGGTCTTGACATCCATTTGCCAAATCTCATAATCATGAAATGCGGCAATTGCTAGCATCACTCTAATAGATTTAATCTTCGCAACTGGTGAGAAGGTCTCATCATAGTCAACTCCGGGAGTTTGAGTAAAGCCCTTCGCAACCAATCGCGCTTTGTATGTGTGTACATTCCCATCCACGTCGGTCTTCTTCTTGAAGATCCACTAGCACCCTACGGTCTTACGTTCGGGCACGTAATCAACCAAATTCCAAACTTGGTTATCGTACATGGATTGGATCTCGCTATCCATCGCCTCTTTCCATTTTGCAGACTCCGGGCCTGCCATGGCTTCCTTATAGCTATTAGGTTCATCAAGATTTACTAGTGTACCATCACTAATATACGTGTCCCCTTCGGTAGTAATATGAAAACCATAAAACTGGGGTTGAACTCTAAATCTATCGGAACGTCTAAGAGGTAAGGATTCGTCAATCAGTTCAACCGGAGTTTCCTCCTCGGGTTGAACGCCAGCGGTAGAGGTTCCTTCATCTATCGATTCTTGAATCTCTTCAAGTTCGATTTGCCTCCCACTGTCTCCTTGGCTTATGAGTTCTCGCTCTCGGAAAGCTCCTCTCCTCGCAACAAAGATAACATTATCTTTCGGTCTATAGAAGAGATATCCAAAGGAAGTTTGCGGGTAGCCGATGAAAATACATCGCTCACTTCGAGGTTCAAGCTTGTCGTGAGTATCTCGTCTTACGAAAGCCTCGCAACCCCAAACCTTGATATGTGCCAACGAGGGAACTTTCCCCGTCCACATCTCGTGAGGTGTTTTGGCAACCTTCTTGGTAGGGACTCGGTTAAGGATATGGGCGGCAGTCTCTAAGGCATACCCCCAAAAGAAGATAGGTAGTGAAGCACGACTCATCATAGAGCGAACCATATCCAATAAGGTTCGATTACGCCTTTCTGCCACACCATTCAATTGCGGTGTCCTAGGAGGCGTCAATTGCGAAACTATTCCACATTCCTTGAGATAATCGTGGAATTCAAGACTTAGGTACTCTCCTCCTCGATCGGATCGAAGCATCTTGATTTTCCTGCCCAATTGATTCTCCACTTCATTCTTGAACTCTTTGAACTTTTCAAAGGTTTCTGACTTTTGCTTGATTAAATAGATATACCCATATCTACTATAATCATCAGTAAAGGTCACATAGAAGCGGTTCCCATCCTTCGTGGTTGATCTAAAAGGTCCACATACATCGGTATGTATTAGGTCTAATAGTCCCTCACCCCTTTCACAAGTACTCGTGAAGGGTGACTTAGTCATCTTTCCAAGTAAACAAGATTCGCATGTGTCATCTTCCCTAAGGTCGAATGACTCCAACACTCCATCCTTTTGGAGTTGGGCTATGCGTTTCTTGTTGACATGTCCAAGACGACAATGCCACAAGGATGCTTTATCCATACTAGTGGAAGAATCAATATTCAAAACATCATTTCCTAAGTTATCAACAATCATAACAGTTTCATATATTCCATTACATGGTATAGCTTCAAAATAAAAGACACCATTCAGATAAGCCAAAATAGAACCATTCTCATTATTAAAAGAAAATCTAAAACCTTGTCTATATAAACCATGAAATGAAATGATGTTTCTAGCCATTTCTGGCGAATAGCAACAATTGTTCAAATCTAAAACTAAACTATTCTTAAGCACCAAAGAATACACTCCAATCTTGGTCACAGGCGACGATCTTCTGTTCCCCATGATTAGATTGATCCTTCCTTGCTCCACATCCCTACTTCTTTTTAGTCCCTGCACATTAGAACAAATGTGATAACCACAACCGGTGTCAAGAACCCAAGAAATAGCATGATTAGAATCGTTAGATTTTATTGCATATATACCTGCGAAAGATGGCTTGATCTTTCCTTCCTTGATGGCTTGCAGGTAGTCCGGTCAGCTTCGCTTCCAATGTCCTATCTTGTGGCAGTGGTGGCACTCTGCCTCCTTCGGGTTAGAGCAGGGCTTAAAGGGATCAACTTTTGTCCCACTAGAAGAGGAACCATCTCGGGCTTTCACCTTTCGATAGTTATTTGAAGAAGCTTTCCTCTTCTTTCCCTTCCCTTGACCAATTGCCAAGACAGGAGCAGCAGACGGATTGGGAGTTGGTGCAACAGACTTGTCCTTGAAATTGCTCTCAGCAACCCTCAAGAGACCTTGGAGCTTACTTAGAGTGACCTCCTCTTTGTTCATGTGGTAGGTCATCCTAAATTGATTATACATCGGAGGCAAAGAGTGAAGCACCATGTCGATCGCCAAGTCTTCGCCGAAGTCAACATTTAACTTGCGAAGGCGGTCGACATACCTTTGCATCTTTTGCAAGTGCACGGTAAGAGATTCTCCATGACCCATCTTAGCGGAAATCATGTTAGTGAAGATCTCGTAACGCTCTTGTCTCGCATTTTGGTGGTACCTCTCCAACAAGTCTTGATGCATCTCGTATGGATACATGTCCTCGTAGGACTTTTGGAACTCGGAGTTCATGGTGGCGATCATGATGCAATGTACTTTCGTCGCATCTCGCTCATGGGTTTCAAAGGCGGTGATTTCAGCGGGAGTAGCAATTTCGGGGTTGATTTTCTCGAGCTTCTCGTCGAGGACATACTCTTTATCCTCATAGCGAGCAATGGTGAGAATGTATCTTATCCATTCGCCAAAGTTCATTCCATCGAAGGTGACCTTTTGGCAAAGGCTCATCAACGTGAAAGAACTAGCAGCAGCGTTGTTTGCGTTTGACATCTATAGAAAGGACAAAGATATATTAGAACAAGAATCCCTAATTATCACCCAATAAGAGAATTAGGGCTAGGATCCAACAATAACATTTACATACTAGAAAAGGGATGCCGTAATCCAACATGCAAATAAATTGAAGGTAAGTGAATGACGATTCACTAATTCTCCATCACAAAACTTAAACTTTTGGTCCTAAGTGTTTTTGAGAATTCCTAGGTTCGGATGAGATTCATTGAACTATTCAATGGCATGTTTAAATCTCGATATGCCCCTCTTGTTTGTGACTGGGATGCCGAGGATCACAATGGGGGTGTGAATTACCATGCAAATTTACATGGTGCCTTCATTGTTACGATCACCTATTCGATGTGCCGGTAAACCACACACGCTCCATCGAACTATGATAAACAATGAATCACCCTTCGCCACCTTCGCTTAGAACCAATTAGTGTGCCGGTAAACCACACACGCTCCACTAACATCTTAGCAAGGTGCAAAGTGTAATTTCATGGAATTGCATCAATTCACTTTTCCTAAAGTAACTAAGATTGGGAAACTTGAAAAAGATTTAGTTACTTCGTATTTCTTATTATACTTTTAATGAGAGGATGAGGTTGCCCTATCCTACCCGTTCGGCTAACGACCCTCCACCAATCAAGCAAGCGGTGGGTGTGAGTGTACACCCATTAAGCGCCATTTTATAGGCCGCAACCTTATACCCACCTTATAGATTGGCTTCGTGAATGAGGCCTACTAGCGGTAAGACTAGCATTTAGTTATACATATATATATTATCATCATATAAGTATAGGGTTGCATTTTAAACTTTTCAAAATCTAGGGTTTGAAATTTAAGTTGTCTAAATTAAAGCTTTTAATCACAAAAATAAATTTCAAAACTATAGGGTAGGTTTTAAACATTTAAAAACATGGAGGATCAACTAACAAATAATTTCAATTAACAATTAATATCTTAATTATCTTTATTTGATTTATCTTTGATTTCTTTGAGGATAATTACCAAAAAATAATCAAAATAATTAAATAATTATCATATAGGAAACTAAATATTTAATTAGTTGATAATTACCTTTAACTAGATCAAGATAACACTTATATTTATCAAGAAATCGGATTCATATTGATCTAATTAGTTTATGGAAAGTTTGGATAAGATAAACACAAAGAAATCCCGAATCTGGTCCTTCCTGACGCTTGGACTCGCCGAGTGCACAAGGGGACTCGACGAGTCAGGCCTACTCGACGAGTCCACCATGGAACTCGACGAGTCAGTGACTCAAAACCAAAAAATCGAATTTTGCAGGTTTGTTTCAGTTATTCAAGCAACAATTTGTAGAAAACCAATCTAGGCTCTGATACCACTGTTGGGTTTTAGCCATAAGAACTTTCCGATGTGCGCATGCAAAACCCTATTGCTCGGATCTAGGCTTTCTATCAAACATGCTTTTGAATCCAAGACTTCTAATGGCTAATTAGGTTAAACAACAACATTAAAATAGATCTAGAATCATACCTTTGAGTTCCTTGTTGATCTTCTTGTCTTGGAGCTTCTAGAGTCACAATTGTCACTCCTCTAATGGCTTACAAACACCAATAGCAAGCAAGATGATTTAGGAGAGAGGAGAGGGGATGGAATTCGGCCAGAGGTTCCTTGCTTTAGGTTCTGAAAGGTTGTACCCGAATTCCACACCCCAAGGGCCTATTTATACCTTTAAACTCCTTAAGGGTTTCACCCTAAACCCTAATTGGATAATCTTCACTTAAGGCTATCCAAATCCATTCATAGATATCCTTATGGTCTATTTTGAGCTATCCTAAAGCTCTTAGAAACCGTCCAAAGTCCATCCTAATGGATTTATAGTCCAAAGTCTAACTATCAAACAATTGACAGTTTATACCCTCTTATTTAATTAATCTCTTTAAGTCACCAAATTAATACCAATTAATTTATGACTTATATTAATCAAATAGCTAAATATTATTCCTTATAATATTTACTCTCTCTTAACAAATCATCCTTCAAGTTGCTATGGTGAAGGCAACCCAAAAGGACCATGCACCACCGAATATAGTTATAGCCTTAGACACTATTCCAACAACCATATGGGTCATTGTCGACAAATTGACCAAGTTCGCACACTTCCTGCCCATCAAGGAAACAAACAAGATGGAGAAACTAACCAGAGCATACATTAAGGAGATCGTACGACTGCATGGTGTCCTTATATCTATCATCTCCGATAGGGATAGTAGGTTTACTTCGAGATTCTGGCAATCACTGCAAAACGCATTAGGAACACGGTTGGACATGAGTACAGCCTACCATCCGCAGACCGACGGAAAAAGTGAGAGGAATATCCAAACCCCGGAAGATATATTGCGAGCGTGTGTGATCGACTTTGGTAAGGCATGGTATACCCACTTACCCCTTGTCGAGTTTTCCTACAACAACAGTTATCACGCGAGCATCAAGGCAGCTCCGTTTGAAGCCCTATACGGCCGGAAGTGCAGATCCCCTCTGTGCTGGGCTGAGGTGGGTGAAACTCAGTTAGCTAAAGGACGTAGTCCTGATAGCACTCTGACGGGTACGGAGATCATTCGAGAAACGACCGAAAAGATCGTACAAATACGTGAACGACTAAAAGTCGCCAGAGATCGAAGGAAAAGGTACGCAGATAAACGAAGAAAACCCTTGGAATTCTAGGTGGGAGACCGAGTTCTTTTGAAAGCCTCTCCCTGTAAAGGCGCAATCCTCTTTGGAAAGCTGAATCCAAGATACATAGGTGTGATAACCCGATGTTTCAACTCTATGTAACGACCTAAAAAGTCAGGTATTGTAACCACATTTGTTATAATGAAATTAACTTCGAAAATAAAATGTCCAGAAATCACTAATTAAATTATCTATTATCTTAGATGTTATTAAACCGTGATCGTACGTAAAAAGAACTTCCAAATCTGACTTCGTATAAGGAAGTTAGGAATTTTCCAAGTTCGGCTTAGCAACGGACAGCTAAAAACTCGAAACGGAGATCGAGCGACTTTTAACCAGAATGACCGAAATGAGAATCGAAGGACTCGACAATGGTTTTTCAACGGTAAAAAGTCTGGCAAAAACAGACGTCAGATAATAAAGTTATAAATTTCTAACGAAATTTTCATACCGGGACCTTTTAAAAATAAATAATAAAAATAATTTCAAAATTTGCCGACGGAATCTAAACGAAAATTGTAGAGTATAGTCTCACCTACGAGTGCATATAAAGCACATCGAAAACAGAGTTCGTATGAAGAAGATATGAATTTTTTAAGTTTATTAAATATTAAAAATATAATTTTTATATTTAATTTCGGTATTATCCGAAGGCTGAGTCATGGGCCGATCCGAGTTATGCCGAGCGTACACTCGTATGCCCAACATACTCAAGGCCTAGGCCTCAGATCGTCCATGTTGCCCCTATGCGAGGCTATGCCCCGTCCCAACCGAAGTCCAAGGCAGTCGAGGATGTGGTCAAGCATGACGCACGAGTACGCCCAGCGGACTCGCGTACGCCCAGCGTACCCGCGTACGCCCAGCGTACCGAGGCAGTTTCCACCCCCTATAAAAGGGATGCGAGGGTTTCGAAGAAAAGGGCCAATTCCTCTCATCTTTCTTGTGTTTTTTTCGTCATTTTCCGTGCACGTGCTATCCCAAAGTCTCAGTTTCCATGCTCAAGTCCCGAAGGTCGTTTGTGCTCCCGAGATTCTCGAGAATCCCGTGAAAATCCACTTTCTCTAGTCGAAATTCTGCTCGGTTTTCATCTCGCCTTCTTCGAGCATTCAAGTGAGTTCATACCCCTATAATCCACACTTTTAAATGTTTTATAAATACTTTTATATGCTTTTAAAGGGGCTGGGGAATACAAGTAAAACACTCGATTATTATCGTGTGTTATATAAAGTTTCATTATACGCTTTTTATCAATGGAATCATATGTGATTTATAACTATTATAGGGAAACTTTCGTATGCAAAATATACCACGATAACATCTTATATTTTGAAATAAAAAATGATTTATGTAGTTATGTAAATCAAACACTCTTCTTATACTGTATGTATATGTGTCCGTTTTGGCACTACAAAAATTATACTTTTCATAACAAGTGAGCATTTCACTAGGGATTACTATACAAACGAAACGCACTTTTAGGAAACTATAATAGCTATAGTTTTACGAGAACACTAAGAACTTTTACATACTAGATATACTATTTCAAGAAGTTACTTTCATATACAAGAACAAACGAACATTTTCACACGTAAATTTGTTTATGCTTTGTGAGACATTAAACTTCACGTACACTCGAGTACACATTTTAAGTCCTGTATTATATACCAGAATCCCTTGGTGGGGGAGCATGGTGTTTGTGTATAGATCTATACGGGATTGACAACCTTGCGCCTTAACTGCTATCTACAGTACACCATTTGAGGTGACAAACGTCAGAACATTCCAACGCCTGAAGAACGTTGTGTATAGGCGTTTCTAGTCAATAGCATGGTTATAAAACTCACATAGAGTATTAAAAACACATTGATTTACGGGGTTTTTCAGACGTATTGGAGATTTCATGCGTACATAAAATTAACTACTTTAGGCATGAAAAACCTAATTGTGATACAATTTTGGAACTTCTAAACCGCTACCCACATATAGGAAAACATAAATTTTCTAGAAAGAAACATTGGTCTTGAATTAAGGCTACATTTATACCAGTAGAAAATATGGGATTTTCTAGGAACCAACGAACAACAACAAACCATTTCAATTTAGTTCATGCAACATTTTCATTTAATACTTATGAAACTCACCAGCTTAAATGTTGATCTACTCTTTCAAAACTACTTGTATGTCCTAGGGACTCAGTAATTGCAGGTACCAAACAACTTTTTGAAGAAGGAACGTTGCGGTGCCAGTTTAAATTCATATTTTTGGCATCATATTGTAATTGGTTTTGAACATGTACTCTTTTAACAATGTAAACTTTCAATTATATATATGATGGTTGTATTGCTTTCTTTACTAAGTATTCATTTGTTACGTTACCACATGAAGTCATCCGCCCCCGAACGTTTTCGTCGTTCCGGTTTGCGGGTGTGACAGATTGGTATCAGAGCAATGTTTATAGTGAACTAAGTATATTGAACCTCATAAGATATACAAACTATAAATGCTTAGGGACTCAAAGTCTCTGAAAAAACGTTCTTACTCCTAAAACCTTATTTCATTTAAATAGATTATTTTAGGTCATAAAAATACAAGATACATGCATACAACGATATATTTTCATGATTAGAGCTATACAAAAGGTATTAAGACGAGTTGGACACTACGATTAGTTCTCGATATATGTAATCGAATTTGGGACAAATATAGCCTGATCAACTACATTTATCCGAGATTGGACTAACGTATGTCAAGGAATGATCGTAGTGAGCAACAAGTCAAAACTTACCGAAATAGACACTAGTATCAAACTTACAAATTAAAATACTATAGGAGTATTTGGTGCATATAATAGTTTAATCGACATGTTTATTGTTACATGTTTTCAAATTTTGTTCAAATCTTATAAGACTATTCTCGTATAGTCAAATGGTTGGATTCCACCAACCAGGGGACCCTTACTACCCAAACCAGGGCAATGGAGGATGGGTAGAGGAGGATCCCGAAGAGGATGAAGAGCCTATCGAGTTGGAAGAAGGGGATGACTCTGGTATGGACTCAAAACCAAAAATAGTCAACCCTCTAGCCATTAGGAGGAACTTCGAGGGAGCGACTCCCGTTTGGGGAAGTCACCTCCACCATTGGAGCCAACACCAAGGGATAGACTCTCCCTACGGTGTGTGTCAGAACTTCTACGACATCGGGGACGGAGGTTCAGCCGACCGAGTACTTCCGGTCATGCTAGGTAAACTGGCCAACCAGTCCTATCAATCGGGGGTCCAAGCAAATCAAATCCGCGAAGTCAACGTGGAAGTACAAGTTCACACGGCCGACATCCGTCATCTAGATATGTTGCAGGATGACACCCATCTCCGCGCTGACGCATTCCAAGCACAAATGATTGCAGCCCTCGAAGAGTTTAGGGAACAATAAGCCGCCTTCGATAGGCGTCTAATGGAATCAAAGCAATCGGATGCGGAGTCAAGCTTCAAGCGCAACACATGTCGCAAGTAGTACTTGCGAAAACCCCAAATTTTGTTATAAGTTAGGACCTCGGCTAAAAGTTTTTATTTTATTAAAACTTGTAACCGGAGACCCTTTTAGGGGTCAAATTTTCGTGATCGTTGTATCATCTATTATATTAATATAGTTTGCACGCTATTATTACTACGTTGAGTATTTCGTTCAATCTTGAAAATATTATGGAAAAACCATACGCTTGGTTCATATATTCGGATTTACGAATAATTTTCATTCTTCAGTCTTTGAAACTCATACTATCATCTGTTGTTGAACTATATCGATTTAGTTCATGAGACACATGCATTTCCTATATTATGAAATTCTTACCCTTGTCTTTTCAATCTATAGTTGAAGGATGCCTCCGCGTAGAAATCCTAGAAAAAACAATGGTGGGGAAGCACCGATACCACCACCACCTCCACCTCCTCAATTTGATGTTGTCATGTTCCAAGCAGTAGTCACTGCAGCTGTGGCGGCTGCCATGTCACAGATCAATACCCCTGTTACTACTGATTCGGGAATTGACATACATCCTTCCAACCATGGCAATAGTCATGGGCAACCCCGAGAGTGCACCTATAAACACTTTACGAATGTAAAACCCCGGATGTTTAATGGAACTAGTGGTGTGATGATTTTAAGGTAGTGGATTGAAAGGACGGAATCAGTCTTTGAAATCTGCTCCTGTCCCGAGCACAGCAAAGTCAAGTTTGCAACTTACACACTTACTGATAGAGCTTTAACTTGGTGGAATGGCCACGTTAAGGTACTTACTCTGATAGTGGCAAATTCAAGAAGCTGGGAGAGCTTAAAAATCATGTTAATGAGAGAGTACTATCCACGAGGAGAGATTCAAAAACTCGAGCACGAACTTTAGACTCTTGGAATGATTGGTACCGATATAGCAACTTATAACAACAGATTCTGCGATCTAGCAATTCTTTGCCCAGATATGATTACTCTTGAGAGCAAGAAAATAGAGAGATACATTTGGGGACTGTCGCCCCAAATTCAGTCAAGCATGTTAGCTTCAAAACCACACTTTTGAAAGTGCCAAAGAGTTGGCACAATCGCTTATTGATCACGGAAATCATTAGAACTCAACAATTTCAGCACTAGAACCACAAAGGAAACAACAACAACAATAACAACAGAGGATGGAATAAAGGGAACGGTGGGTCTTCCCAAGAATACTAGAAGAAACACCAACTAGTTACAGTGAATATTGCTACTGTACCAACTACCATTCCTACAAATCTCTACCCAACAAAGCCTTATCTGGGCAACCTTCCAAAGTGCACCAAATGCAATTACCACCACAATGGACCTTGTCGGGAAATGCAGTGCTCCAACTGCAACAGAAAGGGACACACTGTCCGGTACTGTAAGACCCCCGTAAAGCCGATCACTCAAGTTCCCAATCCTGGTGTAGGCCAATCTTGTTACGGTTGTGGCGAGGTGGGCCACTACAAAAGAAACTGCCTGAAGGCAGCGAATACCGGCGGAGTCGGATGAGTTTAGGCTATAGGTGACGAAGAAGCCGTAGCTGATCCTACAGTAGTTGTTGATACGTTTCTTCTCGATAATTCATATGCATGCATACTATTCGATAGTGGAGCAGAGAGAAGCTTCGTGAGCCAAAACTTTATTCACTTACTTAAACATAAACCTACCATGTTAGAAGAATCATTCACTGTAGAAATAACAAATGGAAAAACGGAAAACACTAACTGCATATACATGAGTTTTACATTAACTTTAGACGGTTACTCTTTCCCAATCAACCTCATGCCGGTCCAAATTAAAAGTTTCGACATCATAGTTGGCATGGATTGGTTAAGTCTTCTTCGCGTCGACATCATGTGCTTTGAAAAAGCAGTTCGTCTTAATCTCCCGAACGATGAAACATTAGTGATTTACGGCGACAAATCAAGTACAAACCTTCACATCATTTCGTGCATCCAAGCTCGAAATTGTTTATGGAAGGATTATCATGCATTCCTTTCACACATCGTTGATACGAGTCGGGAAGTAAAGGATATTAACAGCATTCCAGAAGTACGCGATTTCCCCGATATCCTTCTAGAAGAACTACTGGGATTACCACCACAACACCAAGTCGAGTTTAGAATCGACTTAGTTCCGAGGGCTACCCCAGTAGCAAAATCGCCTTATCGTCTGGCACCAGCAGAGATGCAAGAACTTTCCAGTCAGCTTAATGAACTCCACCAAAAAGGATTCATTAGACCAAGCTTCTCACATTGGGGAGCACCGGTCTAATTTGTAAAGAAGAAAGACGGATCGTTCCGTATGTGCATCGAGTACAGAGAGCTGAACAAACTTACTGCCAAAAATCGTTACCCTTTGCCCCGCATTGACGACCTATTAGATCAACTTCAAAGAACGAACTACTTCTCGAAGATAGATCTGCGATCCGGATATCACCAATTACGAGTGCTAGAGGAAGATATTCCCAAGACTGCCTTCCGAACCCGTTATGGACACTACAAATTTGTAGTGATGCCGTTCGGATTAACCAACGCACCAGTGGTATTCATGGACCTAATGAATAGAGTGTACCATCCTTACTTGGAACATTTCGTCATCTTCTTCATCGATGATATACTTGTCTACTCCCGAAGTAAGGAAGAACATAGTCAGCACCTACGAAGAGTCTTAGAAAGACTACGATCGGAGAAGCTCTATGCGAAGTTCTCTAAATGCGAATTTTGGATTCAAAGAGTTGAATTTTTGGGCCACGTTGTTAGCGAAAAAGTGATACATGTTGACCCCTCCAAAATTAGGGCCATTGAGAACTGGTCGGAACCAAAGAAACCTACAGAGATTTGTCAATTTCTAGGTCTAGCTAGCTACTATCGCAGATTCATAAAGAACTTCTCTAGCATTGCAAAACCTCTTACTACATTAACCCAGAAAGGTGTGGCCTTTGAATGGGAAGCAAAACAAGAGAAGGCATTCCAAACACTGAAATAGGCCTTGTGCACCGCACCGATACTATCCCTCCCTGAAGGGATAGAAGACTTCGTAGTGTATTGCGATGCATCAAATTAAGGATTTAGTTGTGTTCTTATACAAAGACGGACGGTTATTGCCTATGCCTCCCGTCAGCTTAAGATACACGAAGTAAACTATACAACACACAATCTTGAGTTAGGAGCAGTGGTATTTTCTTTGAAGATCTGGAGACACTACCTGTACGGAACGAAGAGTACTATTTACACCGACCATACGAGCCTTCAACGCATTTTCGATAAAAAGGAGCTTAACATGCGACAACGACGATGGGTCGAGTTACTCAATGACTACGAATGCGAAATTTGTTATCATCCTGGAAAGGCCAATGTAGTAGCTGACGCCCTTAGTCGAAAAGAATACACTGGTCAGAGAGTCAAATCTCTAAATATGACTATCTATTCCTACTTATCCACACAAATTAAGGAGGCTCAACTAGAAGCTTTGCAACCTGAACATGTGACGGGTGAATCCCTGAGAGGAATGGAAAAGAATCTAGAAATCAAGGGTGCTGGAGCCTATTATCTCATGGACCGTATCTGGACACCATGTCTGGCTTCAGAGACGTGGTCATGACCGAAGCACACAACACGAGGTATTCCGTTCACCCAGGTTCAGAAAAAATGTATATGGATCTTAAGAAACTGTACTGGTGGCCTAACATGAAAGCAAAAATTCCTACCTTCGTAGGTAAATGTCTTACTTGCGCTAAGGTTAAGGTCGAGTATCAGAAACCTTTAGGATTACTACAACAACCTGAGATACCGGAATGGAAATGGGAACGAATTATTGTGGATTTCATAACCATGTTGCCCAAGACAACGGGTGGACTTGATACCATATGGGTCATCGTCGACAAATTGACCAAATCCGCACATTTTCTACCAATAAAGGAGATTGTCAAGATGGAAAGGCATAGAAGAACTTACATAAGGGAAATAGTGCGACTGCATGGTGTTCCGATGTCCATTATCTCCGATAGAGATAATAGATTTACATCAAGGTTCTGGCAGTCACTACAAAGTTCCCTGGGGACTAGACTAGACATGAGTACAGCCTACCATCCACAAGCAGACAGGGAAAGTGAGAGAATGATACAAACTTTGGAAGATATGCTCAGAGCCTGTGTGATTGACTTTGGAAAGGCATGGGATATCTATTTACCCCTTGTTGAATTTTCATACAACAATAGTTATCATACGAGCATAAAAGCTGCTCCATTTGAAGCCCTCTATGGCCGTAAGTATAGGTCCCCTCTGTGTTGGACTGAAGTTGGCGACACACAGTTAGCTAAAGGACAAGATACTGAAAAAACTCTCATCGGTCCAGAAATCATACGAAAAACGACAGAGAAGATCGTTTAGATTCGTGAACGGTTGAAATCATCTAGAGACCAACAGAAAACCTACGCTGACCAAAGGAGGAAACCTTTGGAATTCCAACAAGGAGACCGCGTTCTATTGAAGGTCTCACCATGGAAAGGCTTAATGCGCTTTGGAAAGCGTGGAAAATTAAATCCATGATATGTAGGGCCATTCGAGATTCTCGCGCAGAATCGGCCATGTAGCTTACAAACTTAATCTACCACGTGAACTTAGTAACATACATCCAACCTTCCATGTATCGAACTTGAAAAAGTGTCTGTCCAATGAGACTGTTGTTATCCCACTCGACGAGATCAAGATCAATGAGAGCCTCAACTTCGTGGAAGAACCGGTAGAAATTATGGACCGAGAGGTCAAACAAACGAAACAAAGTCGCATACCCATCGTTAAAGTTCGTTGGAACGCCAAGCGAGGACCTGATTTCACATGGAAACGCGAAGATTAGATGAAACAAAAGTACCCACATATTTTTCTCTGATTCACAAGTATCTTTCTTACTTTAAATTTCGGGACGAAATTCCCTCTAACAGGGGGATGATGTGACAACCCGATATTTCAACTCTATATAACGACCTAAAAAGTTAAGTATTGTAACCATGTTTGTTATAATGAAATTAACTTCAAAAATAAAATGTCCATAAATTACTAATTAAATTACCTGTTATGTTAGATGTCATTAAACCATGATCATACGTAAAAAGAACACCCAAATCCGACTTCGTATAAGGAAGTTATGAATTTTCCAAGTTCGGATTAGCAACGGACAGCTAAAAACTCGAAACGGAGATCAATCGAATTTTGACCGGAATAACCTAAATGAGAATAGAAGGTCTTCACAATGGTTTTTCAACGGTAAAAAGTCTGGCAAAAACAGACGTCAGATAATGAAGTTATGAATTTCTAACGAAATTTTCTTACGGCGACCTTTTAAAAATAAATAATAAAAATAATTTCAAAATTTGCCGACGGAATCTAAACGAAAGTTGTAGAGTATATTCTCACCTACGCGTGGATATAAAGAAAATCGAAAACGGAGTTCGTATGAAGAAGATATGAATTTTTGAAGTTTATTAAAGATTAAAAATATAATTTTTATATTTAATTTCGGTATTATCCGAAGGCTGAGTCACGAGCCGATCCGAGCTACGCCCAACGTACTCAAGGCCTAGGCCTCGGATCGTCCACGTTGCCCCTATGCGAGGCTAGCCCCGTCCCATCCGAAGTCCGAGGCAGTCGAGGATGCGGTCACGCATGACGCACGAGTACGCCCAGCGTAATCGCGTACACCCAGCGTACCGTGGTGGTTCCCAACCCCTATAAAAGGGATGTGAGGGTTCCGAAGAAAAGGGCCAATTCCTCTTATCTTTCTTGCGTTTTTTTCCTTGTTTTCCGTGCAAGTGCTATCCCGAAGTCCCGGTTTCCTTGCTCAAGTCCCGAAGGTCGTTTGTGCTCCCAAGATTCTCGAGAATCCCGTGAAAATCCACTTTCTCTAGTCGAAATTCTGCTCGGTTTTCATCTCGCCTTCTTCGATCTTTCAAGTGAGTTCATACCCCTATAATCCACACTTTTAAATGTTTTATAAATACTTTTATATGCTTTTAAAGGGGGGGGGGGGAATACAAGTAAAACACT
The DNA here is from genome assembly GCF_052625555.1 of Lactuca saligna. Taxonomy (NCBI): domain Eukaryota; kingdom Viridiplantae; phylum Streptophyta; class Magnoliopsida; order Asterales; family Asteraceae; genus Lactuca; species Lactuca saligna. The sequence continues at coordinate 93,417,942 of NC_136419.1, read as the reverse complement.
CGATTATTATCGTGTGTTATATAAAGTTTCATTATATGCTTTTTATCAATGGAATCATATGTGATTTATAACTATTATAGGGAAACCTTCGTATGCAAAATATACCACGATAACATCTTATCTTTTGAAATAGGAAATGATTTATGTATTTATGTAAATCAAACACTCTGCTTATAATGTATGTATATGTGTCTGTTTTGGCACTACAAAAATTATACTTTTCATAACAAGTGAGCATTTCACTAGGGATCAATATACAAACAAAACGCACTTTTAGGAAACTATAATAGGTATAGTTTTACTAGAACACTACGAACTTTTACATACCGGAAATACTATTTCAAGAAGTTACTTTCATATACAAGAACAAACGAATATTTTCACACATAAATCTGTTTTATACTAAGTTTTGTGAGACATTAAACTTCACGTATGCTCATGTACACATTTGAAGTCCTATATTATATACCAGAATCCCTTGGAGGGGGAGCATGGTGTTTGTGTATAGATCTATACGGGATTGACAACCCCGCGCCCTGACTGTTAGCAACAATATACCTTTTGGGGTGATAAACGTCAAAACATTCCAACGCCTGAAGAACGTTATGTATAGGCGTTTCTAGTCAATAGCATGGTTATAAATCTCACATAGTGTATTAAAAACACATTGATTTATGGGGTTTTTCAGACGTATTGGAGATTTCATACATACATAAAATTAACTACTTTAGGCATGAAAAACCTAATTGTGATACAATTTTGGAACTTCTAAATTGCTACCCACATATAGGAAAACATAAATTTTCTATAAATAAACATTGGTTTTGAATTAAGTCTACATTTATACAAGTAGAAAATATGGAATTTTCTAGGAACCAACGAACAACAACATACCATTTCAATTTAGTTCATGCAACATTTTCATTTAATACTTATGAAACTCACCATCTTAAATGTTGATCTACTCTTTCAAAACTACTTGTATGTTCTAGGGACTCAATAATTGCAGGTACCAAACAGCTTTTTGAAGAAGGAATGCTCCGGTGCCAGTTTAAATTCATATTTTTGGCATCATATTGTAATTGGTTTTGAACATGTACTCGTTTAACAATGTAAATTTTCAATTATATATATGATGGTTGTATTGCTTTCTTAAGAATGTATTCATTTGTTACATTACCACATGAAGTCATCCGCCCTCGAACGTTTCCGCCATTCCGGTGTGGGGGTGTGACAATAGGGCCTTTCGAGATTCTCGCTAGAATCGGCCCCGTAGCTTACAAACATAACCTACTGTGACAATCGTCAATCTTGAGTCAAGTCAAGCCATCAAGTCAAGCCGGCCAACTCTTTTAAACCTTGTGTATTAGGGTTGGTGTTATGTTCGTATTGTATAACTTGCTATATTAATGGGAAAACATCACTAGAGAAAAGTTTTGTGTTAAAAATTTTCCTAAGCCTTAGTACTAATCAGTGAATTAAACTGATGAAAACCATGTTGCATACTCATCGGGAATGTGTAAGATCCTTAAACAAAGCTTAACAGGGTTTACGAACCATGCATTGCGGTGCCGGACACTCACAACTGTCCCACATGGATCCTCTCTCAATCGTTTTCACTCTATCTCTGTCTATGTCAAATCTCTCCCAAATCCCTCCAAGTATGTGAAAACTCTCAAATATCTCTCTGTATGAGAAATCTCTCCAAGAATGTCAAATCTCTCCCAAATCTCTCTAAGTAGGTGAAATCTCTCTCAAATATCTCTCTATATGAGAAATCTCTCCAAGAATGTTAAATCTCTCCCAAATCCCTCCAAGTATGTGAAAACTCTCGCAAATATCTCTTTGTATGAGAAATCTCTCCAAGAATGTTAAATCTCTCCCAAATCTCTCCACGTATGTGAAATCTCTCTCAAATATCTCTCTGTATGAGAAATCTCTCCAAGAATGTCAAATCTCTCCCAAATCCCTCCAAGTATGTGAAAACTCTCGCAAATATCTCTTTGTATGAGAAATCTCTCCAAGAATGTCAAATCTCTCCCAAATCTCTCCAAGTGTGAGAAATCTCTCCCAAATCTCTCTCAAAAGTTTCCCGTAACTTTTTGGAATCATTCGGGTCATTCCGGCCCTTAACCGGGTCAAAAACGGCTTAAAACGGGGCGAAAACGAGAAAAATGGACCTTAGGAACCGAAACCCTCTTATAAGAGGCGAAGTTCCTTAGGACCGAAAGGTCCTCTTAGGAACCGAAAGTAAGAAGACCGAAACCGAGAGCAAGAAGCAAGAACTGGAACCGAAAGTACTGTTCACGACAGAGCGCTCGGTGCCTCTCGGTCCGCCCCCACTCTCTGTTCGCGCGCACTCTCGGTCCGACTCCGCCTCTCTGCCTCTCGCGCACTCTCGGTCCGACTCCGCCTCTCTGCCTCTCGCGCACTCTCGGTCCGACTCCGCCTCTCTGCCTCTCGCGCACTCTCGGTTCCCTTCTCTCCTCTCTGTCTCTTCGTGCTCTCGGTTCTTCCCTTCTCTCTTCTTCTTCTCTCGGTTCCGCCTCCCTCTCTCTCTCGGTTCAGCATAAGAGGGCCGAACCTCGGCCAGGCTTCGCATTTTTGTCATTTTCAGCCCATTTTTGATATTTTTAACATTTTAAGCCCGTTTTTCGTGATTTTAAAGCGGGATTTTCTCCAGAAATTTTATTTTAACATAATAAACCCTAAATATTCATAATTTAAACATATTTTTATAAAAATCATTAATTAAATAATAAAGATTTAATGGGGGATTTATTTAAGGTAGAGTGTTGACTTTGCCTTAACTTATGACACAAGCAACCACCCCACACCCACTCTATGACCAGCCATACCTCCCCACCTTACCTATGTCACTTCAATGTTTCCTTACACTCAAATTTCACTCACTCCCACGTTTTTGAGCTGGAACAAACAACCACACTCCTCATTTTCTCTCATTTCTCTCATTCCACTAAGTAACAAACACCACTTTTTCTCTCAAACTCTTCTACACAAATTTTCGAGATCCAAGGCTGATTTCAAGTGTTCTTCCACACTTAGTAAGTAAAAATTCATCCTCCCTATTGTTATTTCACTTCATTCTACTCAAATCTTTGGTTGCTTACACAAACTCCCTAACTATGATGTTAGATTCTCGAAAACCTTCATGGCATCTCCAAGTGTTCTTGAATTAAACACTTCCATTCTTCAACAATCATCTACTGAAATCACTCAAGGTGAGTTCATACCCCTACATTTTCATAATTTCTCAAGTTTTCAGGGGGTGAATACAAGTTAAAACACTAAGAACCTATCAAAAATTTTCTAACAGCCTTCATCAGAAAAGTTCAACTCCATTCACGGACTGTTTTGGGAATCTTAAATATTTTTGTTTTCAAAACTGTACAAGGTGCAAATAGTTCAAGTTTTTAGTTTTAAAATGGCTACTTGCACACCTCCATACGATTTTTCTACAATTTATGGTGATTTTTACAAAACTGCCTATCATTTCAAACAACAATCCGGACCAGTCTGTGATTTTGGACTTTTTCACCCAAGTTAGAGGTCATATTAATTTGTGATAAAAATTATGAACAAACTAGACACATTTTGTGAACTCTCAGAGTTTACGGATCTAGATTTTGACTTCGTATGATTTTTCTATGATTTTTCCAAAACAGGGCAGAATCGCTAAATTTTGCCAATAGCATGTAAATATCATAACACTTTGTATTATGTTGAGCAAAGTGTATAATCATAAGTTTTAGTATTTGTATGTGTTTCCTTGTTAGTTTACCATTATGAACTGAAACTATGAAATTCATACTAAATATTAAATATTACTCATTCATTTTGGAACACGTATCATTAGACTATAAAAAGTATAGTTTGATAAATTCACAATACTAATACATTTCCATAAGAGGATTCATACATATTACATACATTTTAGATAAACTATAATAGGTATAGTTTATGATACATCACTCAACGCACTCGTACCAAAAAGGGTACATCCATACAAGAAAGATTTATATTCACACACATTTCACGCAAACCTGTTAACCTATGTTGTGAGACTCTCTCTCTCTCTCCCCGTACGTCCGAGTGCGGGATATAATTCCTGGTAGTTATAATCAGAATCTCCTTGAGGGAGAACGTGATACTTGTATATAGATCTATATTGGGTTTGACACCCCACACCTTGCTGCTAGCTACAGTGGGACCTGCAGGTCTACGGGTGACAAATGTCATTTCATTTTCACGACGCCTGAGAAACGTTGTGGCAGGTTCACATAGTCACAGTATGATTATAGCGACTCACTTAGGGGGATAACAATTCATGAAGTTTACGGGGTTTCATAAAACCGAAGTAGGTTTTAGGTTGATAAAAGAAATTTTACTTTCCATAACATTTTAAACTCACAATATTGTTACTAAGAAACGATGATTTCTCATACACTCTAGTCTTTGGTTATAAGGCTACATTTCTCGGATTTCAAGGGAAATACCGGATTTTTCTGAAACAAACGCGACATTTACATGTGAAATACTCCTACTAAGTTTATTAATAAAAGCTTATGAACTCACCAACCTTTGTGTTGACATTTTTCAAATAACTTGTATTCACAGGAAAACACTAATCAGGTTATCAAGTGCTTTTGAGGATGGGACGTTAAGGCGTCAAACTTTTCACATTTTGACAACATATTGTAATTGATTTTGAAACATGTAATTCATACAAGTGATGTAACTTTTTCAATTATATATATGTTGGTTGTGTTTGCTTAAATTACTATTAAAATTGTGGTTATGATGCTATACATGAAGTCCTCCACCCCCGGACGTTTCCGCCATCCTTGGTTTGGGGGTGTGACAGATTGGTATCAGAGCACGGTTTATAGTGAATTAAGTATGTCAACCACATAAGATATACAAACTATAAACACATTTGGGACTAAAAGTCTCTGATTCTTAAAGTGATTTAAAGAGTTGTACTTTTAGAAAACAAATAATTTCTTGTTTTAAAGTATACTTGCATGCAGTCTATACTAGCATGGTGTCATAACTTAGGAGAACATAAATTGAAAGAGGAGGAGTCGAACATTATTAATACGCCTTAGCATGTGTAATCAGTTCTGGGAAGGATATAGCCTGATCAACTATATCCATCCAAGAAGTAACTTACGCACACTAAGGAATAGTCGTAATGAGCGACAAATCTGAAAACCTAATTACACTCCATAAAGAACACGCTAAGAACCAAATATAAACATTTAAAAATACTATATGAGTATTTGTACGTTTCTATAGCGCCAAATTATCTTCCGATACGTACTTCTTAATCCCGTTTCTCGTGCAGACGACATGGCAGGATTTCACATACCCGGGGACCCCTATTTTCCCAATCAGGGAAACGCGGGATGGATCGAAGACGAGCCCGAGGAGGATCCCGAAGAGGAACCCGAGGAGGATCCCGAAGAGGAACCCGAGGAGGATCCCGAAGAGGATCCCGAGGAGGAGCCCGAGGAGGAAGACGAACAAGGAGAAGAAGAGGAAGATGACCAAGAAGAAGAGGAAGAAGAGGAAGACAACCAGGAAGAAGAGGAAGAAGAGGAAGGTGATGAGGTAGTCATGGTTGGGAACGAAGCGGAGGAACCACCAGAAGTATTCAACCCTCCCTACATCGCGAGGGTACCCGCGCACCGTTTTGGTTACAATGGACCTGAACCCCCTTGGGTAACAACGATCGAAAGATGGAGCCGACAACAACGCCAACGGTCACCATATGGCTACCAACGAGGTTACTATGATCTCACTCATGGTGGACCGGCTGACAGGGCTCTTCCCGTCACGATACAACGAATGGCAAGAATGGATGATCGTGGTAGGACAACGACAGATCAGGTCCGGGAGTTAAGTGCCATTGTACAGTCTACTACGGATCGCACCAGAAACCTGGAACGAGACTCCCACCACCGAGACCAACTCATTCGAGACCTTCTCGCGGCTCAAGCAGAAACAAGAAAGTATCGGGAAAGATACATGGCACTCGAAGAGAGAATGGTTGTAGCAGAACGCAAATTGGCGGAACTACAGGGCGCATCGACATCATCGCAGCCTCCGTCAAAGAAGGGTCGTAGTGATTAGAACTTGTTGCTATTCTCCCGTCTTGGTAGTAGGATTTTATTAGTACGCGTTGGTGCTACTCCTTGTATGTAGGTCGACCCTGCGACTATGTGATTACACTATTCAAAGGGCTTTTGTAATGCCAAAAACTACCTTTTGTAACGATGTAATGTAGACCCTTATGAGGTCAAACTTTTCTCTCTAAACGTTATGTACTAAAAGTTATCAATGAAATTTGGCATGTGTTTTATTTATTGAATGTTTGGCACTATACATCATAACCTGATCACACAAACAGTTTACGAATAATAAAGTTATGATAAAAAAAAATATAAGAGGGATGGAACCAGTATCACTCGACTCGTTATCACTATTGAAGTCTTACCGACTAGTCATTTTTTTTTATGACAGAACCATGCCACCAAGGAAAAGACCAAGGCCTTCCAACAACCCAGTGCCGCCTCCACCACCACCTCCGCAGTTTGATCCTGCAATGTTCCAGGCTGCAGTGACGGCAGCCGTGGCGGCAGCAATGTCGCAAATGGGAACCCATGGTTCTGGCGGTTCTGGATCCGGAGCTACCAATTCCATTCATGGGGACAGCACGGGGCGTACGAGGGAGTGCACTTACAAAGACTTCACGAATGGCAAACCCGATCCTTTCAATGGAAGCGGGGGCGTCATCACACTGGTGCAATGGTTCGAAAGGACCGAGGCAGTTTTTGAAATCTGCGCTTGTCCCGAAGCAAGCAAGGTCAAGTATGCGGCATTCACTTTCACTGGAAAAGCACTTACTTGGTGGAATGGCCGAGTTAAGTCACTTACTCCTGCAGTAGCTAACGCAATCAGCTGGGAGGATTTGAAAGCCCTAATGTTAAAGGAATACTGACCGAGGGGCGAAATACAAAAACTTGAAGAAGAACTTTGGAACCTCAGGATGACAGGCACTGATCTTGAAACTTATACTGCCCGCTTCAACGACCTAGCACTCCTCTGTCCAACAATGGTCACTCCAGAAGAGAAGAAGGTGGAACGATATCTCTGGGGCCTATCATCCCAGATTCAAGATAGTGTCTTGGCCTCGAAACCCACTACCTTTGAGAGTGCCAAGGAATTGGCACAACAACTCATAGATCACAGGGCTAGCCGTGGTACCGTGATGACCACCACCGACCGAACAAAAGGAGGGAACAACAAGAGGAAGTTCTGGAGCAATAAAAGGAAGCAACCAATTCAAGACCCCGCCAAAAAGCAACCGATTGTTGCTGTACGTGCCGCCACTACTGCCGTCGCTCCAGCGCCACCGAAACCGTATACAGGAACTCTTCCCAAGTGCAACAAGTGTAACTACCACCATAACGGTGCTTGTCGAGAGTTACACTGCAATAACTGTAACAAAAAGGGGCACACTACACGATTCTGTAGAGCGACTACCCAACCCGCCACACAAGTCGCTACGACCGCCAACACTGGGGCAAGCCAAGCCTGCTATGGATGTGGTGAAACGGGACACTTCAGGAGGAACTGCCCCAAGGCACGAGCCCCTAATGCTGGGGGTGTAGGGAGAGTCCTAACTTTAGGGCAGGGAGAAGCAGTCAAGGATCCCTCTGTGGTTACTGGTACGTTCCTCCTCAATAACTCTTATGCATGCGTACTTTTCGATAGTGGGGTAGAAAGGAGTTTCATAAGTCACCAATTCAAACATATACTTAAGCAAAATTCTCAACCACTAGAAGATTCTTACATCGTAGAAATGGCAAATGGAAAGGTTGAGCGCGCTAATGATATTTACATAGGGTGTACTCTCACTCTAGACAACCATTTGTTCAAAATCGACCTTATGCCGGTCACCATAAAAAGCTTCGATATAATCATTGGTATGGATTGGTTAAGCCTTCATCGTGCCGACATTCTATGTTACGAAAGGGCCGTCCGCCTCAATCTGCCGAATGGCAACGTTCTCACCATTTATGGTAATAAACCTAGTGCGAACCTGCAAATCATCTCTTGTGTTAAAACCCAAAAGTACCTCCGAAAGCAATACCAGGTTTTCTTAGCCCACATCGTAGACAAGAAACAGGAGGTGAAGGACATCAAAGAAATTCCAGAAGTATGCAACTTCCCTGATGTTTTCCCAGACGATCTGCCTGGTGTACCACTCGCACGACAAGTCGAATTTCGGATCGACTTAATCCCAGGAGCTACCCCCGTCGCCAGGGCTCCCTATCGCTTAGCACCGGCAGAAATGCAAGAACTATCCAGCCAATTGAATGAACTATTGAGCAAAGGGTTCATCAGGCCAAGCTTCTCGCCTTGGGGAGCACCAGTCTTATTTGTAAAGAAGAAGGATGGGTCTTTTCGCATGTGCATAGACTATCGAGAACTAAACAAACTCACTATCAAGAACCGTTATCCCCTACCCCGAATCGATGACCTCTTCGACCAGCTCCAAGGAGCCAGCTACTTTTCAAAAATCGACCTGAGGTCGGGCTATCATCAACTGCGAGTTCAAGAAGAGGATATCCCCAAGACGGCATTCAGAACTCGCTATGGGCACTATGAGTTTGTAGTGATGTCATTCGGGTTAACTAACGCGCCCGCGGTGTTCATGGATTTGATGAATCGAGTGTGTCGACCCTTCTTGGATAAATTCGTCATCGTATTCATCGACGATATCCTGGTCTATTCGAGGAGCGAAGAAGAGCACAGACATCACCTACGACTAGTTCTGGAGGTTTTAAGAACCGAGAAGCTTTACGCTAAATTCTCAAAGTGTGAATTTTGGCTCCGAGAAGTAGGATTCCTTGGCCACGTAGTAAGCAAAGAAGGAATACATGTGGACCCCTCGAAGATCAAAGCAATCGAAGATTGGTCAACACCTACAACGCCGACAGAAATCCGACAGTTTTTAGGACTCGCAGGCTACTATCGAAGATTCATACAAAACTTCTCCAAAATCGCTAAGCCTCTCACCACCTTGACTCAGAAAGGGGTGGTGTTCGAATGGGAAGATAAACAAGAAGCCGCCTTCCAGACACTAAAGCAAGCCCTATGCAGCGCACCAGTCTTGTCTCTTCCAGAAGGAACTGATGATTTTGTGGTGTATTGCGATGCTTCAAATCAAGGCCTCGGCTGTGTGCTCATGCAAAGGGGAAAAGTCATCGCTTATGCATCAAGACAACTGAAGACACATGAAGTTAATTACACAACCCACGACCTTGAATTGGGAGCTGTGGTGTTCGCCCTGAAGATTTGGAGGCACTACCTCTACGGCACCAAGTGCACCATTTTCACTGATCACAAAAGTCTTCAGCACATTCTCAATCAGAAAGAACTAAACATGCGCCAAAGAAGATGGGTGGAATTACTGAATGACTACGAATGTGAAATTCGCTACCACCCAGGCAAGGCTAATGTAGTAGCCGATGCCTTAAGCAGGAAAGAATACTCGGGTCGCCGAGTAAAATCCCTAGCCATGACCATCCACTCCCAACTGGCCACTCAGATCAAGGACGCCCAATTAGAAGCCCTGAAACCAGAAAACGTGGCAAGCGAAGCACTAAGGGGGATGGATAAGAACTTGGAAGTCAGAGGGGATGGAGCTCGTTATCTCATGAATCGAATCTGGACACCGAAGTTCGGTGGGTACCGAGACGTTGTAATGGACGAGGCCCACAAGACTCGATACTCCATTCATCCGGGGTCAGATAAGATGTATCTAGACCTCAAAAGGTTATACTGGTGGCCAAACATGAAGGCTGAAATTGCTACTTATGTGGGCAAGTGCCTCACTTGCGCCAAGGTCAAGGTGGAATATCAGAAGCCATCAAGACTACTTCAACAACCAGATATACCCGAGTGGAAGTGGGAGCGAATAACCATGGACTTCGTAACCAAACTGCCTAAGACATCAGGTGGGATGGATACCATATGGGTGGTTGTGGACAGATTGACCAAGTCCGCGCACTTCCTGCCAATAAAGGAAACAGACAAGATGGAAAAGTTGACCAGGACGTACATTAAGGAGATCGTGCGACTACATGGTGTACCAACATCCATTATCTCGGATCGAGATAGTAGATTCACCTCGCGTTTCTGGCAGTCCCTACAAAAGTCTCTGGGAACCAAGTTAGACATGAGTACGGCCTACCATCCACAAACGGACGGACAAAGTGAGAGAACCATCCAGACATTGGAAGACATGCTGAGAGCCTGTGTGATAGATTTTGGTAAGGCATGGGATACCCATCTACCGCTTATCGAATTCTCTTATAATAACAGTTATCACACTAGCATTGGAGTCGCTCCATTCGAAGCTCTCTACGGCCGCAAGTGTAGATCACCACTGTGTTGGGCCGAAGTTGGAGATACTCAGCTAGCCAGAGGGCAAGTCCCTGATAGCACCCTTACGGGGCCGGAAATCATAAGGGAAACCACAGAAAAGATCATTCAAATTCGGGAAAGACTAAAAGCGTCTCGTGATCGACAAAAGAGTTACGCGGATAAGCGACGCAAACCTTTAGAATTCCAGGTCGGAGACCGGGTACTACTAAAAGTTTCCCCCTGGAAAGGGGTGATACGTTTCGGTAAACGGGGGAAACTAAACCCAAGGTACGTCGGTCCGTTCGAAATCCTTGCTAGGATTGGTCCTGTGGCGTACAAACTCCGACTACCACAAGAACTTAGTAATGTGCACCCTATCTTCCATGTGTCCAACTTAAAGAAGTGTCTGTCTGACGAGACACTCGTAGTACCGCTCGAAGAAATTGAAGTTAATGAAAATCTCCACTTTGTGGAGGAACCCGTCGAGATCATGGATCGAGAGATCAAGAGAACAAAACAAAGTCGCATTCCCATAGTGAAGGTTCGTTGGAACGCGAAACGAGGGCCTGAGTTTACCTGGGAACGTGAAGATCAAATGAAACAAAAATATCCACATCTTTTCCCAAACCCTTGAAGTCCCAGCCGAATTTAAATTTCGGGACGAAATTCCCTCTAACGGGGGGATGATGTGACAATCGTCAATCTTGAGTCAAGTCAAGCCATCAAGTCAAGCCGGCCAACTCTTTTAAACCTTGTGTATTAGGGTTGGTGTTATGTTCGTATTGTATAACTTGCTATATTAATGGGAAAACATCACTAGAGAAAAGTTTTGTGTTAAAAATTTTCCTAAGCCTTAGTACTAATCAGTGAATTAAACTGATGAAAACCATGTTGCATACTCATCGGGAATGTGTAAGATCCTTAAACAAGGCTTAACAGGGTTTACGAACCATGCATTGCGGTGCCGGACACTCACAACTGTCCCACATGGATCCTCTCTCAATCGTTTTCACTCTATCTCTGTCTATGTCAAATCTCTCCCAAATCCCTCCAAGTATGTGAAAACTCTCAAATATCTCTCTGTATGAGAAATCTCTCCAAGAATGTCAAATCTCTCCCAAATCTCTCTAAGTAGGTGAAATCTCTCTCAAATATCTCTCTATATGAGAAATCTCTCCAAGAATGTTAAATCTCTCCCAAATCCCTCCAAGTATGTGAAAACTCTCGCAAATATCTCTTTGTATGAGAAATCTCTCCAAGAATGTTAAATCTCTCCCAAATCTCTCCACGTATGTGAAATCTCTCTCAAATATCTCTCTGTATGAGAAATCTCTCCAAGAATGTCAAATCTCTCCCAAATCCCTCCAAGTATGTGAAAACTCTCGCAAATATCTCTTTGTATGAGAAATCTCTCCAAGAATGTCAAATCTCTCCCAAATCTCTCCAAGTGTGAGAAATCTCTCCCAAATCTCTCTCAAAAGTTTCCCGTAACTTTTTGGAATCATTCGGGTCATTCCGGCCCTTAACCGGGTCAAAAACGGCTTAAAACGGGGCGAAAACGAGAAAAATGGACCTTAGGAACCGAAACCCTCTTATAAGAGGCGAAGTTCCTTAGGACCGAAAGGTCCTCTTAGGAACCGAAAGTAAGAAGACCGAAACCGAGAGCAAGAAGCAAGAACCGGAACCGAAAGTACTGTTCACGACAGAGCGCTCGGTGCCTCTCGGTCCGCCCCCACTCTCTGTTCGCGCGCACTCTCGGTCCGACTCTGCCTCTCTGCCTCTCGCGCACTCTCGGTCCGACTCCGCCTCTCTGCCTCTCGCGCACTCTCGGTCCGACTCCGCCTCTCTGCCTCTCGCGCACTCTCGGTTCCCTTCTCTCCTCTCTGTCTCTTCGTGCTCTCGGTTCTTCCCTTCTCTCTTCTTCTTCTCTCGGTTCCGCCTCCCTCTCTCTCTCGGTTCAGCATAAGAGGGCCGAACCTCGGCCAGGCTTCGCATTTTTGTCATTTTCAGCCCATTTTTGATATTTTTAACATTTTAAGACCGTTTTTCGTGATTTTAAAGCGGGATTTTCTCCAGAAATTTTATTTTAACATAATAAACCCTAAATATTCATAATTTAAACATATTTTTATAAAAATCATTAATTAAATAATAAAGATTTAATGGGGGATTTATTTAAGGTAGAGTGTTGACTTTGCCTTAACTTATGACACAAGCAACCACCCCACACCCACTCTATGACCAGCCATACCTCCCCACCTTACCTATGTCACTTCAATGTTCCCTTACACTCAAATTTCACTCACTCCCACGTTTTTGAGCTGGAACAAACAACCACACTCCTCATTTTCTCTCATTTCTCTCATTCCACTAAGTAACAAACACCACTTTTTCTCTCAAACTCTTCTACACAAATTTTCGAGATCCAAGGCTGATTTCAAGTGTTCTTCCACACTTAGTAAGTAAAAATTCATCCTCCCTATTGTTATTTCACTTCATTCTACTCAAATCTTTGGTTGCTTACACAAATTCCCTAACTATGATGTTAGATTCTCGAAAACCTTCAAGGCATCTCCAAGTGTTCTTGAATTAAACACTTCCATTATTCAACAATCATCTACTGAAATCACTCAAGGTGAGTTCATACCCCTACATTTTCATAATTTCTCAAGTTTTCAGGGGGTGAATACAAGTTAAAACACTAAGAACCTATCAAAAATTTTCTAACAGCCTTCATCAGAAAAGTTCAACTCCATTCACGGACTGTTTTGGGAATCTTAAATATTTTTGTTTTCAAAACTGTACAAGGTGCAAATAGTTCAAGTTTTTAGCTTTAAAATGGCTACTTGCACACCTCCATACGATTTTTCTACAATTTATGGTGATTTTTACAAAACTGCCTATCATTTCAAACAACAATCCGGACCAGTCTGTGATTTTGGACTTTTTCACCCAAGTTAGAGGTCATATTAATTTGTGATAAAAATTATGAACAAACTAGACACATTTTGTGAACTCTCAGAGTTTACGGATCTAGATTTCGACTTCGTATGATTTTTCTATGATTTTTCCAAAACAGGGCAGAATCGCTAAATTTTGCCAACAGCATGTAAATATCATAACACTTTGTATTATGTTGAGCAAAGTGTATAATCATAAGTTTTAGTATTTGTATGTGTTTCCTTGTTAGTTTACCATTATGAACTGAAACTATGAAATTCATACTAAATATTAAATATTACTCATTCATTTTGGAACACGTATCATTAGACTATAAAAAGTATAGTTTGATAAATTCACAATACTAATACATTTCCATAAGAGGATTCATACATATTACATACATTTTAGATAAACTATAATAGGTATAGTTTATGATACATCACTCAACGCACTCGTACCAAAAAGGGTACATCCATACAAGAAAGATTTATATTCACACACATTTCACGCAAACCTGTTAACCTATGTTGTGAGACTCTCTCTCTCTCTCCCCGTACGTCCGAGTGCGGGATATAATTCCTGGTAGTTATAATCAGAATCTCCTTGAGGGAGAACGTGATACTTGTATATAGATCTATATTGGGTTTGACACCCCACACCTTGCTGCTAGCTACAGTGGGACCTGCAGGTCTACGGGTGACAAATGTCATTTCATTTTCGCGACGCCTGAGAAACGTTGTGGCAGGTTCACATAGTCACAGTATGATTATAGCGACTCACTTAGGGGGATAACAATTCATGAAGTTTACGGGGTTTCATAAAACCGAAGTAGGTTTTAGGTTGATAAAAGAAATTTTACTTTCCATAACATTTTAAACTCACAATATTGTTACTAAGAAACGATGATTTCTCATACACTCTAGTCTTTGGTTATAAGGCTACATTTCTCGGATTTCTAGGGAAATACCGGATTTTTCTGAAACAAACGCGACATTTACATGTGAAATACTCCTACTAAGTTTATTAATAAAAGCTTATGAACTCACCAACCTTTGTGTTGACACTTTTCAAATAACTTGTATTCACAGGAAAACACTAATCAGGTTATCAAGTGCTTTTGAGGATGGGACGTTAAGGCGTCAAACTTTTCACATTTTGACAACATATTGTAATTGATTTTGAAACATGTAATTCATACAAGTGATGTAACTTTTTCAATTATATATATGTTGGTTGTGTTTGCTTAAATTACTATTAAAATTGTGGTTATGATGCTATACATGAAGTCCTCCACCCCCGGACGTTTCCGCCATCCTTGGTTTGGGGGTGTGACACCTACCCCACGAACTCAGTAACATACATCCTACCTTCCACGTCCCGAACTTGAAAAAGTGTCTATCCAACGAGACGCTCTTAATCCTACTAGACGAGATCAAGGTCAACGAGAGCCTCAACTTCGTGGAAGAACCTGTGGAAATTATGGATCGGGAGGTCAAACGAACGGAACTAAGCCGCATCCTAATTGTGAACATTCGATTGAACGCCAAACGAGGACCGGAGTTCACTTGGGAGCGTGAGGATCAAATGAAACTTAAATATCCCCATCTTTTTGCTTAGTTATTTTATAATAACATGATTGTTTGGACTTTAATTTTGAGACGAAATTCCCTCTAACAGAGGGATGATGTGACAACCTGAAATTTATCCCATCACCTTAACCCGTTTCCGCTAATAGAACTCGTTCTTCTTAAACTTTTCCGTTAACATTTGGGATCAGATAAATTAAATTAGAGCTTGTATTATGACTTCATAAGGGTCGGAACAAATTAGAAATGCCCTCAATATTCCCTTAAAAAGTTTTCGTTACAAACAAGTCAAATTACGACCATTTAATCGGGTACTACCATAAGATGAGTTTAAAGTCGGTATCGGGTAGATTCCAACCTGGCCACAAACTCAACCCCTATATAGGGGTCGAGTGGGCACTAAATGAAACTTTTCCCACTCTATTCACTCTCTCTCTCTACTCTCTCTCTTCAAGGCTCGTTTTTTCCAAAAATCCGCAAGTTTTAGCTCCCAAACTATAGGTCCTCTTAACCAAGATTGTTCTAAAGCTCATTACATGTCTATCTAGCTTGAAAATCATCCAAGAAGGACAAGAAAGGAGTTTACGGCCCAAGAACCCTCTTAGGCCGTAAACCCCTAAAAGGGTGCCAAAATGCCCCCAAATCCATTCCTTAGGCTTAGAGGCTAACTTAGAACTTACCCTTGGAGTGTTTTAGACATTAAACATTAAGTTTGGAGGCTTGAAAGAGGTTTTACGGCCTAGGATCACTCTTAGGCCGTCAACTCCCTCAAATGATGCAAATTGAGCCCTAAACCCCCTACTTAGCCTTGGACCTTAACTTAGAAACTTGTAGGAGTGAGATAAGGACCTCAAAAACGAAGGATAAGGGCTGTCCAAGGGTTTACGGCCGTAAACCATGGGGTTCACGACCGTAAACTCCCATGGAGTGGTCCAAGGACCGCAAACTCCAACGGAGTGCCCCTTTTGAACCTTAAACACCCCTCATGCCATGGATTTAACCCTAGAACCCTTCCTAGTGATGTAAGAGATTCATAAGCACTCAAATACTCTACTCCCATGAGTTTACGGCGGTAAACTCATGGGGGAATTGGTCCGTCAACTGCAAACTCACCTAAAGTGAGTATTTGAGGAGTAAACTCCATAGTGAGACCTAACACTCCTTCCTTGCAACCCAATAGCCTCCTAGCACTTAACCAAAGAGTGTTTCTTCACATTAGGATGTCTATACGTGTTTAATTAGTGTTTTAATCACTAATTATATGTAAACATATGTCTTCATATGTTACTAGGGTCATAAGGTGTGTTCAAGTCTTCACTTAACACCAAGCACTCAACCGACACTTCCACCCAATCCACTCGCTACAGGTGAGTTCATACACCTTAATTAACCTTTCAAATGATTTTAAATGTTTTAGGGGGGATAAAAGTTAAATACAACAAGTTATAGTATCAAATCACGTGTGATTTATAACTTGCAATCAAAAAGGATTTTCTATACTTTTAGCCACTTGTCAACAAAACTGTTTTTTAATAATTATCAAATGCATTTTCTATGTTAAATTGTTATTAAACTATTTTCAAACTGTTTATAAACTACTTTTCTTTTAAACTATATCTATACCATTATATTTATATAAGTAAGACTTGAAGGACTTAGGACTGATAGCTCGCCGTACTTCCTGTTCTTGTTTGATTGTGGTCTTAGGGTATACTGTTATCCGTCCAACTGTTGTTGAATTCTTATTTATATGTCATATATATTTGTGCTAGATATGAAAGTCTTCACTTTATTCAATACCTTTGTAAATCAAAGGCTTGCAATCCCACACTCTATTTAACTATAATAGGTATAGTTAAGACTACTGCTCATTACCTCTATCACTATGATACTCACTATAATTACTACTATTACAAGTTAATGCATGTTAAAGGGAACACTCTATATACTATACGAAAATTTCACTATACTATAATACAAGAGAATACGCTAATCCGAAATGTGACACACCATCCGTCTATACAACACTATACTGTGCGAATACCATGTAACCAGAGCTTCCCGGAACGAAAGCAACACTAAATATATAGATCTATACAGGACGGACACTATTACATCCCGACTGCTAACTACAGTCCGAGCCGACTAGGCCCAGGGGTGACAAAACATCTGTACACTACGTATGACCGGGAAGGTCATCGGACTCTCTATGATCACTCAGTTTGGTTACATGAGAGATCACATCCATATCCAAATTAACACACTAAGAATTAAAGGTTAAGCTAACTTCCCAAAGTAAATAAATATATATCACTAATTGAAGTTTGCAACACTACTACAGCTAGCTGACAATATCTTTCCTCATCTACTTTACTTGAATGAAATCTATTACCTTATTTTATATTACTGAAAGTTTCAATGGGAATACTTTTACACACTCGAAGGATCAAACTTACAAATGCTCAAATCTGGAAAATATAGGCTTTTCTAGGGATTTTCACTATTCTCAAACATTAATCACAGCTTTTATATTACATGATTGTAAACACTTTTATACAAGCAAATACACTAAATTCTTATGAACTCACCAACTTTAAGCTGATACTCGTTTTCAAAATAACTTGTATTCTCAGGTTAAAAATAGACAGGTACTGGTGCAGCTTTTTGAGAAGATGGAGCATATACAAGACCATCTTTTATTTTCGTTTATACTTTTGGTGTCAATCAAACTGTAGAGAACACGCTTGTATTTACAATTACTATATTTAATGCAATGGTTGTTGTCGCTTCTTTTTACTATTATGCAATTTTTATGATACATGACGTCCTCCACCCCAAAACGTATTCTGCCGTTCTTGGTTGGGGTGTGACAGTTCAATTAGTCAGTTGTCATAAATTAGGATATCTAAAATGGTGGAATATATGATCCCTTATCTAATGGAAATGTCATTGATTTGTTTAGAGTTCGACAGTAGCAGCTTTTAAGAGCTACGATTGCTAGTTGGGTTTTGAAGTCATATGCAATAATAGTTTTAGACTTATCCAAGTGGGAAACTGTTGGATTAGTGTCTAAGTCCATAACTATATTTTGTATGTACTTGAGTCGATTGGCATGGTCTATTTGGGTTGCATGGCATCATGAATTTGGATAGACTAAAATGAGAGAAATAACACTTAATGTTTATTAATATATTATATTTTCTATTATATTAATAAGATTATTTAATTAGTATTGATCAAGAATTAATTTAGAATTAATCAAGTGATCAAAAGGGGACTAATTAAATATACGGGTTGATTGTGTAAATCATACATACTTGTATAGTGGCCTAATGCTTCATGGATTATCAAGTTGGGCTAAAACCCATAGGATGCTCCATGGATGCTCCGTGGTGTTTTGCTACCAATGGATCATGGAAATGAAAGGCCATGACAATAAGGGTTTACATGGTGTAACCTTAATTGTAACACACTATATAAGCATCTTATTCTTCCCAAAAATCGATCACTATGTATGAATGGTGAAGGCTAGCTGATTTCATGAAGTGTCTCATTTCTCTCAAGTTATTCTAAGTGTATTTGGTGTTGTGTTTACCATTTGAAGTGTCACACTTGGGGCACTAGGCTCTTAATCTCCATGGAATCAAGCTACGTCAAAAGGTATGTCTTCTAACTTAGATTATTCCATATGAATCAATGTTTTGTATGCTAGTTAGGATAATACCAAGGTATTTAGTGTTGCATGTACACTTAGGAGTGTTAGAATGCTCAAAACACAACATCTCCCCTTCGGTATCTTTCAACCGGTAATTGGGAGCTAACCTCCCCTTCTATATCTTTCAACCGGTAACCGGGCACTATTTCACCCTTACTACTGCTAACACACATTAAACACAATAATCATATCAAGCACATTAATCATACTAACACAATAAGCATATCACATATTAATCCTAGATAATTATCACAAAGACAATCATCCATCCAACACTCTCACTTGTGGGCCGACATTGTGGCTGTAGACCCACCCCTACTAGAAGGAAACTCACCTTGAAGTCATGTAGTGTCTGCATTGATCTCGGTGTGGAAATCGACTCTCCCCGTCTCCTCAATCCCTACACGTGAACTCTTCTATGATATCAACTCATACTCGTAACCATTAGAAGGTTCACTTAGTCCAAGTCAAAGTCAAGGTCAAATACATGGTCAAAGTCAACTTTTTGTCAAAGTCAACATCTGGTTGACTCGACTCGTCGAGTGAGCCCGTCAACTCGTTGAGTCCCCATGTCCACAAAATTTTGTAATCTCTTCCCTACTTGTCAAGTCTCGCAAGAGCTCGACGAGTTCGCCTTTAACAACACATCGGACAGTCTTCAGCCGACTCGCCGAGTTCGTCCTTCAACTCGTCAAGTTCATCTTCATCCATAAGAATATGTTCAGTATATGACTTGCCGAGTTCCCTTTGAATTCACCGTGTCCTTCTTCATGTAGCTGGGACATTGCCTTGAACTCCCCAAGTCTGATCATCCACTCGTCGAGTCTAATGATTTCCAGGTCCCTAGTGAACCTAAACAACTGGAGAAACCTTCGATCTTAACAACTGGTCCAAAAACTGAAGGATTTGGTGGAAAATGCACCCCGACTCGCTGAGTTCCTCTATGACCAAAACTGTACCGTCGATTATAATGGGTCTTAACGTGTCCAAACCATAGATCTGGCCACCTAGGGTCCATTTTATACATAAAG
This sequence comes from Lactuca saligna, assembly GCF_052625555.1. Classification (NCBI taxonomy): domain Eukaryota; kingdom Viridiplantae; phylum Streptophyta; class Magnoliopsida; order Asterales; family Asteraceae; genus Lactuca; species Lactuca saligna. The sequence continues at coordinate 93,398,209 of NC_136419.1, read as the reverse complement.
CTTCAAACTTGATGTAAATTCATGGGATCTTTGGCTCAAAAAGCCATAAAAAGAGCTCTACAAGATGCATGGATCTCCCATAGCCATAATGTTGGCATCTTTATGCCATGGGAACCCTTATTGGTTCTAGATTTGAATTCCTTATCCCAAAATTGTGGTTGCATCCAAGAATGGCTCCAAAATGACTTCCAAAAACCCTAAATTACTCTAAAAGAGTACCTAATGAAAGGAGAAGCAAGGTCTGAACTTTTTACCTCCTATAAACAGGAAATGAAGCAAAACTTATGGATCTCCCTGCTCCTTCTGAAATCCCAAGATCATTCTTCTTCTCTTCAACATTCTATCCTGCACAAAATGGCACAAAGAGCTCAAACTGACTCAAAACGACTAGGATTTCGTGGGGATGGTATGAGGGGTGTTCGAGGCTGCAAATGGAACCACTTAAGTTGTTTAAATAGGGTGCAAACCCTAAATATTACGGTTTTGTCCAAACAGCTCCTACTCGTTGAGTCGATCGCCCGACTCGTCGAGTAGGTCACTTAAAATCCGCATGAAAAGTCGACTCTACTAGACGAGTTGGGCCTTCAACTCATCAAGTCCTAGGGTAAAATACCATAATGCTTGGAATTAAATACGTACGAGGAACCGGGTGTTACAATGATGATAAGTCCTCTATAAGGATCATGAGTCATGTGTTATTGAACAAGATATATCTTATCTTGACAGTTATAGTGTTTTATTAAGCGATTTATAGTGGGGGGTCTAAAAATATAAGTAAACAATCACCATGAAAATAATAGTAACACATAGAAAGAATTTGTATTATGTGAGTCCTGCCTAATCCTCCTATTATCACATTGTGTATATAGAAAACATATAACTAAAACTAAATCGGCCTTCGATTAAGCAATTCCACTCTAAGTCCCCAACCAAACAAGGAAGAGGAAGTAAAGTTAAATCACTTATTCTAGGACTATTAAAAAATTTCTTATATATAACTTATATGTATACACTTAGCACTTATAGATATATCAGTAAGAGTGCTTAGTTTTCTCACGTTTGGCTCTAGTATTATGGTCCTATAAAATACTCCTATAGTATTTTAAATGTATGTTCGATTCTAGTGTTCCATTGGTATAGAGTTGGGTAAATTTTAGACTTGTTGCAACACCACTATCACTCTCAAACACATGTTGGTCATATCTTAAATAAATATAGTTGATCAGGCTATAATTATCCCATATCTGATTACACAGTTTCCCACGTTTAACCGTGGTGTCGAACATTTAAACACTTTTGTTTTTGTTCATCCTGTGATATTGTTTCTGGTATGTATGTATACTTGTATACTTTTTATAAAATACTTATATCTTAAAAGTATACTTTTAGCTCAGAGTGCTTTGGCCCCTACGGGTTTATTGTATTATATCATGTAAGGTTTGATATACTTAGTTCACTATAAAAAAATGCTCTAATATCAAAGGAAACACAATGCTTGGAACGGCGGAAACATTCGGGGGCAGAGGAAATCATGTATAGTATCACAATCATTGTATAATAGGAACCAAAAAAAACAACCATTACATTGATAAGGTAAAAAGTTTACATCTTTTCAATACATAGTTTGTATGACATCTAAAAGTATAACCAAAAGTATAAAAGACGCAACTGTAAAAAGCTCCGTCTTCTCAAAATTTGTGGGTGTACCTTACTTATCGGTTCCCTGAGAATACATGTGATTTTGAAAGTGTATCAACATTTAAGTTGGTGAGTTCACAAGTATGTTTGTAATTAAAAACCATCAATTTGTTCTTTATAAGTGTAAGTATGTTTTCCCATGAAATTCTATATTTTCTATTGTGATTTGTTATGCCCAAAACGTGTGAATGTTATCGCACTTTGTGAAAAGGTAGTTTTATATCACATAAAACTATGACTGTATATTTTCTCTGAACTGGAATAGTCTTCTAAACTGGAATAGTCTTCTATATTCATACTTATGTTTTAAACCCTCTAGATCAACCAGTGATACTTGTAAAATAATTTCCTGTAGCCTTATTATTTAAATAAAACTATGTTAAGTGGTTTGCATATTCATACACTAATGGTGTTATTCAATACAAAATTGTGAGTTCTCATAACCATGCATAATATGACGGATGGCCTGACTCGACGTTCTTCAAGCATCGAAAATCATTCATGACGTTTGTCACCTCAGGCCTGTCGGCCTGACTGTAGCTAACAGTCAAGGTGCAGAGTTGTTAGTCCCATATAGATCTATACACAAACTCACGCTCTCCCTCCAGGAGACTCTGGTTATTAAGGTTAGAACTTTTGTTGGCACATAAATTAGTACTTGAAGACGTTACCTCACAAAGCTATATCGACGGTTAAATGTTGAATATCTTAAAATCCTTTTGAAATGAATATATGTTTATATGTTCGATAAACTATACCTAATATAGTTTATATGTGCGTTACTGTGATAAAAACTTTACTTGGTATGATAATATTTATGTTCCATAAACTATACCAAGAATAGTTTATTTTTTCGTTTGTTTTGTATCTTTGCATTTTGTAAACATGTTGTTAGTGTTCCATAAACTATACCTATTATAGTTTATATGTTCGTTTGTTCACATCTTCGTAAATATGATATTAGTGTTCCATTATAAATGTAATTTTATAAAAGTTTTCCTTTGATTAGCATGTTACTAAGGATTAAAAGATTGTACTCGTATTTATATATAACAATAGATATAAAATTATGTAATCGTATGAATAATGGTTGAAACTCATTGAAATGGTTTTAAGTTATCTGAAATTGTTCGTAACCGTTTGATATTGTTTAAAATCGTTTTAAATCGTTTGATTGTTTACGTAAATTTAATTGCATTGTACTTGCATTCTCCCCTAAAAACATGGAAAATATTGAAAACGTAAGGGTATGAACTCACCTCAAATGTGCGTTAACTGGAACTAGTGAATTGTAGACATGGTTCCCCAGGTAAGCGTACATGCTAATAATGACACCAAATTAATTTGGAATAGTCTGGAATGTTAGAAATGAGTTTTTGGTTAGAAAAATGGGGTTTATGGTTGGAAATAAATGGGTTTAAGGTTGGGAAAGTGAGTTGATGGTTGGATCTTTGTGTTCTTCAGGGGTTTATGAAGATTTGAAGATATTATGACTATTCTTTGTGAAATGGGTTGAAGATTTGAAGATTTTAGGTGTAATCTATTGATTATTGATAGGAAATGGGGTTGTCCATAGTTGAAGATTGAGAGAATTTTGGAGTGGTTTATGGTTGAGAAGTGAAAAAATGAATTGATTAAGGGTGAAAACACACACACACATGCACACACACACACACACACACACACATATATATATATATATATATATATAAATATATATATATATATATATATATATATATGGGGATGTTTGTGGATCATAATGGGCTTGGGCCTTGAAGTTTACGGTTCTAAAGTTGTTTAGCCTAGTATTTGCGGCCCAACATTGTGTGTTTTCAGATTTAACAAACCGAAAACACCTTTGTGAATTAAAACTTTCAACCGTGAACACCTTTACCCAATTTTGTTTAGGCCGTGAACTCCCATTGATCTTTATTCCCAACCTGTAAACACCCTAATGGCTTAATTCCAAACCGTGAACCAAGGATTCTAAATGCTTTTGGACTGTGAACCCTTCTTCTTCATGACTTCTTGGCCATAAACTCCTATATGTGGTGTTATTATATAGTTTAAACTTTAATCCTTTGCCTTATATTAACCTATACTAATATAAATCAACTGATTTTCAATTACAACAACCTAATTTAATTTTGGTTACAATCTATACTTCATTGCTTGCCCTATATACTAGCCCTAATGCTATAGAAAACATAATGCAATAAGGTTTACAGATGTGGTTTTTCACTTGGGCTAGGTTAGGGTTCAAGCTTGGTTGGGTCTAACATCTCGATTTGTGACACAAAAGCTTGGTTGGGTCCATGATTGTAATTATTTTAGAAAGAATTTCAAGATGAAATTCCCTCTGACGGGGGGATAATGTGACAACCCGATACTTTCGAAGTCAACAAAAGTCAGATCCGATAAATAAAATTTGAGTTTTATTTATTTCGTTAAAATTCTTGAAGGTTAGAAAATAACTTAAATTATGTAAATAATGTCTATATGAGTTTTCAGAATAATTAACAAACAAAAACTAAGGCTTTCCATGGAACCAAAAACCCTCGCACAAAACCCTTTTCGGCCAAAAACCTTTGGACCAAGAACTGATATGGGCCGAAGACCCATTCTCGGCTGAGAACTCCCTTTTCGACCGAGAACTCAATCGATATATAAGTTTTTAATATGAAAACTGGATCATTTCTCACCCATTTCACTCGAAAACACTCTCATTATGTTCCCAAGGATCATACAAGAACATTCAAACATTCAATTAAAAACATTCAAATCTTCATATTTCACCTAGAAAACCAAGAACAACCTTCATATCTTCAAGTGACTGAAAACGCCTAGGTCTGAGAACTTGTTTCCAACCGAAAACCAGTCGTCTTCCGAGAACCCGTTTTCGGACAAGAACCTCTTTAGGACTAAAAACACTCTGCAACACTTGTGCAATTTTCAGTAACTCACAAAACAAGTGTTTCCTAACACTTTAATTAATGGTTTCTCTAATTTAACTACAATTATGTGTTTTACTTTATTAGGATACCGTTAATTTCTACGTACGTCAACTCGAGGGTCATCTTTCCAGTCTCGAGGTCCAACACGTACACGTAAACAACTATGAATTCATACACCTACACTTTCACTATTTTAATGTTTTCAGGAGGGATACAAGTAAAGCACAAGGATTTTTATGTTTTTATACAAACAATTTCAAAACGATTAAAAACTTTGGCAATTGATACAAACCGAGAAATCATTACGTCTTTATAAAATACCCATGTATTTTTATCCCTTTGTAACATGTTAAGCATAAGGGTAGTTTCAACATACAAACATAATTCCAAAGCTTTTAGCACAATACATAACATACAGTCAAATTATAGTAGATATAGTATGGGATCATTATAGAACTTCTACAGAATTCAATACATGAGCGAGAACATACAAACAAACTATGATAGGTATAGTTTGGGATACAATATACGGTTTTACTAATTCTAGAGCTTTGTACAGTAACAAACATATACACTATGGTAGATATAGTTTATGGTATACATTGCCATTTTTCGAATACATGAGTACAATACTAAATAATTATTTAAGTATAATTGTTTTTCCTCTACAAGTTATACATACAGTTTCAAGTACAAGAGAACACTACAACACTACACGTAAACGAGTTAATATAGGGTTGTAAGGAACTACTTCAATTGTATCCACCAGGGTACAGAACTAAATCCTATTCAGTATAACAAGAGTCTCCTAGAGGGAAGCGTGAGATTTATGTATAGATCTATACGGGACTAACAATCCCACACCTGAACTGCTAGCTAAAGTTTGGCCGGCAGGCCTGGGTGACAAATTTCATACCATTCCGACACCTGAAGAATGTCGTAGAGGTCACTATGTCACATCAAGCACGGTTATACCAAACTCACAACACTATAAACTAACCATTTGTTTATGGTATATCAATTCTTCAAATAGTTTTATTTTAATTAATAGAACTACTATACAATACAACTGGAGGATTCCAGGTAATACAAACACATGGTTTTATTTTAAGTAATAAAACTACTATACATTACTGGTGGTAACCAGGGTTTTCACACAGAACAATACTATACATAGCTACTGGTGGTAACCAGGATTTTCATACAGAACAATTCTATACATTACTTGTGGTAACCATGGATTTCATACAAAGGTTTTCACATAAAACATTTCTATACATAACTACTGGTGGTAACCATGGATTTCATACAAAGTTTTTCATACAGATCATTTCTATTCATAACTACTACTGATAACCAGGGATTTCATACAAGTGTTTCCATACAAAACAATAGTATACAATACAGCTGGTGGTAACCAGGCATACATACTAACGCTTTCATATACAGCTGCATAATACAGTAACGAACGTACATTTTGGTATTAAGGTTTAAGACTACGTTAAATTACTAAAGAAAGCTTGGATTTTCTTGAGAAACACACAAACATTTTCAAAAATTCAAAGACAAGATTTCATTACAAAGACATTCTTATGAACTCACCATCTTAAATGTTGATACACTTTCAAAACCACTTGTATTCTCATGGAACCGGTAGACAGGTACTCCCATAGGTTTTGAGAAGACAGAGCATTTAGAGTCGCGTCTTTTATACTTTTGTTATACATTTTGTTTTCATACAAACTATGTATCGAACAGATGTAAATACCTTATTTTTTCAATGTAATGGTTGTGTTTACTTTTATTTCTCTGATGCAACTATTATGATACTGTACATGACGTACTCTGCCCTTAACGTTTACGTCGTCTTGGTTTGGGGTGTGACAACTTATCACGCACATCATACCACTCTTTCCATTTTCTTCTAGTAAAAGCGATTCATGACTCAACGTATGAAACCACACATTGATGAGATCTCGTAATACAATGTTGGTGAATGGTATTTTAAACCCACACTATCAGGAGACATCACAAACATAACATTCCAAGGTACTCGTTGATTGATTATGTTGATGTTCATTACCGCTAATGACACTTTACCTGTTTTAACGGTAACTTTTTGGATGACGACTGAAAGATCCACCATTATCTTGGGATACGAGATTATTATGGTGCATATATCGTTATTTGTGATTACATAAGAAGGAAGAAATTGTTTCGTATAAATTTGGAACTCACCGCTCTAGTTCAATTTTACAAACAATTCTCTCTCTCTCTCTCTCTCTGTCTATCTCTCTCTCTCTCTCACTTACTCACTCTCTATCTATCTCTCTATCTATTTATCTCTCTCTCTCTCTCTCTCTATATATATATATATATATATATATATATATATATATATATATATATATATATATATATATATAGATATATATATATATATATATATATATATATATATATATATATAGATATATATCAAAGGACTCCCAATTATCATCTTGGTCAAAGCTTTCACCATATCAAATCCTCTATATGAGTTTTCCCCTAGCGCTAACATCATCAAAGGTCCTCGTGCTCCTGAATCTACACTCATCATTCAATCGACCAATGTGGCATTCTCAGCTGAAATCCCAAAGCAATCCAAGATTTTGTCAACTATGTCAAGGGCGGTCCTCTTTGATATGACTTTTGTGACTTTCTATATCCATTCTACCATAAACAAGTATATGAATTCTACTATTCATGCTCTATTGATACTATTGCACTGACCGTTACCAGAACCATTGTAAAAGGTCAATATAGGGTTACCATTGATGTAGAATCCTTTCGAACTGCTCTTCGCCTTCGTTAATTTGAAATTTACTCTGAAACTTCCCTAATTGGTTGCATTTAAGTAGAAAACAATGTCCACCGTACCTTCTAGCAGAGACATGATAGGTGCGCTGCATAAGGCCCGCTTCAATGTTTGAAACGTTGTGTCTTACTTTTCTCCCCAACTAAAGGGTAGACCTTTCTGAGTTAGGGTGGTCAAAGGCTTAGCAATCCTGGAGAAATTCTAGATAAACCTGCGATGATAACTAGCGAGACCCAAGAATTGACGGATTTCAGTGGGTGTCTTCGGTGCCGAAAAGTTCTCAATCGCCTTGATTTTGGAAGGGTCGACATGTATGAATTCCTTGCTAACCACGTGACCAAGGAAAGTTACCTTTCTAATCTAGAATTCACACTTAGAAAATTTTGCATACAGTTTCTCTGCCCGTAATGTTTCTAGCACTAGCCTCAAGTGTTGTCTATGATCTTTCTCGCTTCAGGAATAGACAATTATATCATCAATGAATGTTATCGCGAACTTGTCTAGGAAGGGGCGGCACACCCGATTCATCCGATCCATGAATATTGTTGTTGTGTTGGTCAGACCAAAGGACATCACTGCAAACTTATAGTAACCATACCGAGTCCGAAATGTTGTCTTAGGAATGGCACCCTCATGGACTCACAACTAATGTTACCCTGATCTTAGGTCTATCTTTGAAAGGTAACTGACTCCTTGCAGTTGATCATAAAGGTCGTCGAATCGAGGAAGAGGATAGAGGTTTTGATGGTAAGCTTTTTGAACTCGTGATAATCTATGCACATCCGGAAGGATTCATCCTTCTTTTTCACAAATAAGACCAGGGCTTCCTAGGGTGAGAATCTTGGTCTAATGAATCCTTTGTTAAGTAGTTGATTAAGCAGGCTAGATAACTCTTGCATTTCTGCCGGTGCTAGACGGTATGGGGATTTGGCTATAGGAGTGGCTCCGGGGATTAAGTCGATTCTGAACTCAACTAGGAGTTCGGGAGGGATTTCGGGAAGATCCTCGAGGAAGATATCAAGAAAGTTGCAGACTTCGGGGATGCTCTCGAGTTCTTTAACTTCCTGGTTTTCATTAACCAAATGGGCTAGGAACGCTTGATATTCTCTTCGAAGATATTTTTGGGCTTTGATGGATGATATGATGTGGTGGTATTTGCTGAGTTTATCACCATAAATGATGAGGACTTCGAGATTAGGCAAATTTAGGTGAATGGATTTCTCGAAACAGAGGATATCGACACGATGAAGACTTAACCATTCCATGTTGATGATGACATCAAAGCTTTGAATGGAGACCGATATAAGATCGATGGGAAAGGAATAATAAATTAGGGTAAGGGTACAAACTAAGAATACGTCGCCAGTGCTCTCTTTCTTAGCATTAGCTATTTTGACGGTAAAGGTTTTGGTTAGAGGTTGGGATTCATGCTTGAGTAGATGCTTAAATGTATGACTAACAAAACTTCTCTCCACACCAGAATCAAAAAGGATCTATGTATAAGAGTTGTTGAGGAGGGACGTACCTAAAAATACGGTGGGAATAGCGATAGCTTCCTCCTAGCCCATAGCTAGCACTTTCCCCGTGTTGCCAGTTGTTTCCTTTGGGCAATTCCTCTTGTAATGCTTGGTCTCACCGCATCCATAACAGGCTTGGCTAACTCCAGCTCCAGGAGCATGATTGGTTAGTTGGACTTGTGTCTTGAAAAAACGAGTTGTGTGCCCCTTCTTCCCATAGTTATTGCACAAAATTTCAAAGCACAACCCATGATGGTGGAAGTTACACTTGTCATACCTTGGGAGGCTTCCAGCATATCTACTTCTAGGTGTTGCAGGTGTAGGGGCAGCGCCAGGATTAGTAGCGGCATGCACAACCACTACTTGCTGTTTCTTAGAGGGCTCCTGGGAAGATTTTCCCTTGAGCTTATTCCAAAACATTTTCTTTCCACCGCTCTCCTTTGGTGGTTCATGGGCAGCTGGCTTGGGATCCTGGCGACCTCCATAATCAATCAAAGTCTGAGCCAACCGTTTGGCACTGTGAAACGTTAGCGGTCTTGTAGCGAGGACATTCCCCGGTGTTAGGGGTGTTAATCCCCAAATGTATCTTTCTACGTGGGCAGTACTGAGCGAGCATCAGTTCTTTTAAATCCTCCCAACTCATGGCATTAGCTACTGAAAGAGTTAGGGATTTGACATGTCCATTCCACCATGTTAGTGCTTTGTCAGTGAAGGTGCAGCCCACAAACTTCACCTTGCTGGATTTCGGGCAAGCACATATCTCAAAGATCGACTTGGTATTCTCGAACCATCGAGTCAATGCAATGACAACTCTAGTGCCATCGAAGGATCGCGGCTTACCATTCGAAAAGTCCTTATATGTACATTCCCATGTGTGACCATGGTTGTCACCGAAATATACATAAAAATAAACTTTTAAATAGTTTTTTATAATTTTATTTGATCAAGTTATGTTAATCATGAATAATGATAAATAAAAACAAACATTGTAATTAATAACACATAATAGGATAGATAAAAAAAAAAACTCAACACAATTATAATCACGAATGAAGAAAACACAGTACAAAGGTGAAAAAAAGAAGTTAAATACATGTGTAATCTTAAATGAATATAGGACAATGTGAAGTTCAAAAAATCAGTTGAAATCACTAACAAATGAAACAGATAAAAAAAACAATGTTGCGCTCATGGTCTTTAATCTTGATGTTACGATCACACCCAAAAACAAAGGCACATGAGATCACTGTTATTCTTAAATTCATTCATGCAAAATGATTTCAATGATATTAAAAAATAAAACAATTCATAAACTATAATAATGTATATATGCATCTTCATTTATTCAAAAACACGTGTACATATGGTTATAATTATATATTCATTTATGACTATAGCTATATTCATATATGATTATATATAGATATAAAAAATGGTGTAGCTATATTAGTTGATGATTATAGCTATATTAATGTAAATTTATTGATATAAAAATTAAATATAGATTAAAAAACCCATTCATGTTTGTTATACATCTAAATTAAAAAAAAAAAATCTATTCTCTTGAACAGATTTAATGTTCAAAAACTTATTTAGTGGACCTTTCAAAAACATATAATATATCAGCAAAAGGTACATAAGAAGCATGATGAACGGGAAGAAAAAGTTAAATATATTAAATGGAAAAACAATTTAATAAGCATTATAAGAAAGTAAAAGAAAAGAAACAAATAACTCTTTTACCTTTGTATGTGTCTTTTGTCTCGCAAACTCAAAATTAAGAAGCCTTTTTAATTTGTATATCTTCAACACAAACACCTGGCCATATGATATAACCATTGACGAGTCCTCATCAAGCTACCGTCTTCATCATCATAAACCTATTAAACACCCTTTCAACACCATACACACACAAACAAGAGGAGGCTAATTAGTAAGGAATTAAATAACATAGATAACAACAAATTGTGAAAATAATATCAGAAAATCGAAATTAATCTCAGAAAATCCAAACAGGAAGAAGAAGAAGAAGAAGAAGAAGAAGAAGAAGAAGAAGAAGAAGAAGAAGAAGAAGAAGAAGAAAAGCATGTATAATAATGATAACCACAACTTCCAAGCATCAGGTTCATAATCGTCTTGTTGGGCCGCCTAATACAGTACGACATCAACAACAACGCCTCTAACACCTCTGCTACAACGTCCCCCATTCTCAATCTCTCTTTGTATCCCCCAAGTGTTATCCATGTTGTTTGCTTGTTTAAGAGAAAGTGAAACATTATTGTAGTTGAAATTGATCAGGATTCAAAGAGGGAACCACTATGCGTAATTGACGTTTAGACCAGGGATTAGCCTTGATGGTTACTACAACATGAGATGACGATGTTGTACAGATTTTGGAGGTATGCGGATGATAGAGGCGGCTTTGTCAATGAAAGCCTAGGTATACGAGTGGGAGGATGAGAAATACCGGAAAATGAAAGAAAATAGGAGAGATTGAGAAATTTTAGGAATTACTAAAGTTGTAATTACTGTTATACCCTTTTGATAATTTTAATATTACAATTTAATGCCATTAGTTTAAGAATTTACATAATGGTCCGATTAGTAATAGCCTTAGATCTAGATATTTACGTGGCATAGATTTGCGCTCGCGTTCTCAACATTTTAGGTGTTCACATTTGATCTTACTCCTATATATATATATATATATATATATATATATATATATATATATATATATATATATATATATATATATATATATATATATATATATATATATATATATATATCAAGGATGTAAAAATCGTAAGGCGGTGGTGGAGTAGTTGATTGGGGTTAAGGGGCTATATGGTCTGGGTGGGGATTAACTGGTGTCTAGCCAAAGACCCTTAATGGTAATAAAAATTATTTTTTAAAAATTAAATATTACCTATATCCTAATAAAATAAGTAAACAACCATCGAACTTTAGCATATTTAGTCGTCGACATATTTATATAATCGTATATAATAAGTTTGAGACTAATTGGGGATCTATTTAAAAATTTTAGTCATTAATCATCATAGTTTAGTCACCAAATGCCATAAATTTTACTAGTCGGCTATTTTGTTTGAAAATTTTGATTGTGTGATTTTTTTACCGGCTTAAACCGTGTAGACCACCTAGGAACGACCAAGTCTTCGTGTAGCCACTTAGGACCCACTTCACCTAACTCGAAATACTAGCATTGATCGTTAATCGTAGACAGTAAGAGGCCATCTATTAGCTAGACTGATTTGTAAAATACACACACACATACACACACCACGTATATATATATATATATATATATATATATATATATATATATATATATATATATATATATATATATAACATAAATCTAGAGAGATAGAGAGAGAATAATAACTCACAGTATCAGTATCAGTTAGTGAAGTCTAACTATCCCATAGTCCTTTATTGATGCATTTGGATCCATCTTTTTTGCTCTTAGGCCTAATCATACCCATACACAAGCATCTTAACACTTGTGTTAGTCTATTAAGACCTTAACGCCTCTTATGGTCAAAATGACCACTTAATGGATCAATAGTCTTTCTTTTCATTCTTTGTATCTTAATTTCATCCATTTGATGAAATAAGTATCCCATAATCCCTAATTCGTCATAATCTATTATAACGCAACAATTAAAAAATCATTCGTTAAGGTTTCAAACCCTAACTTCACATACATACATTTCACAATAGAAATAAGTTTCTAAGCTTGATTAAAGCATTTAAACACTATTATGTACGTTATAATCGACCTATAGGTTGATCAGTTCAACTAATCTACTCTACTCAAACATTTCACCAAAATCGAGAAATCATGCCTTGATGTGAAGAGGATAACAATCCTAACAACCCACTATCTCTAGCTTCTCGTAGCACCATTTGGGCATCAAAATCGCCCACTTTAAGCCCCTAATCGATCTCCCATTAAAAATGGATCGAATGAGCTCTTAACATGTTAAAACATGTTTTCAGAGTACATACCCACATCGCGACATTCTATGCACCTTGTCGTGACGAACGTTTCACCCAAGGTCGTTGGCATCCATTTAATTGCCACCTCGTGGCCACCTACTTGCCATGTCATGGTATTGTTTCTTAAAGGAATCCTACTTTAGCCACCATGTTGTGGCATCCACACACCCTGTCGTGGGGCAAAATACATTTCCATTTCTCTCCTACGAAGAAGACTATGTCCAAACGCTTTTTCACCACTTGCCGCACTGCATAAATCTATTCAGCACACCACAGTTCCAACTTGACAGCAATGCATAAATCTATTCAGCACACCACAGTTCCAACTTGACAGCAACCCATTGAGCTGATTCCATTCCAACATTGGAACGTTTTTTTTCCTAACTTCTAACTTTCATATCTTTTTCATTTCTTAGCCATTTTCTATGATATTTATATCCACACGAAGGTGTGAACATACTCAACAAATCCGTTAAGTCATATTTTATTGACTAAATACAAGTCTTAATCTATTTAGTCACAAAGTTGGCCCAAAAAGCATAAAATACGCATTTTACCCTTTTAACCGTAATACATCTTCTCATGCATTTTTTTTTTAAGTTACTTATCTAACATCTTCTAAAGGTTTAAACTTATTTTTACCATTTTTATGAAGTCATAACTTCATAATCTCATCTCTTTCTCATAATTAATCATCTTGCCCTTTTAATCAAAATTTAACTAAAAATCAGGTTTCTCTAAATTTTAGTTTCTTAAACCAATGGTGCATGATAATTCGAGTAGTTTGTTTTTGTGCATTCATGTATTTGGTCCTAGGTGTCACAATGTGATTGGTGATCATTATATTTGCAATCTTTTTATTCCACTATAAATAGAGTTAATGAGAAAACAATCTTATAAATCTTATTAATGGCAGTATATCTAACGATGGTATCGTTGGATCATAAACACTAGAACTTATAAACCTTTGTAATCATTATGTTTTGCATGATCTTTTAATTAATATCACTTTATTTGTTCGATTTCTAAATCGTTACTCAACAACTGCTAGTTCAGTGCGGTTGATCACTTGAAAAAACTAGCTAATCATCATTGGCTTGGTCAGCCTTACGATAGAAGACCTCGATGTCCTATTAATGGAAACATTTTCGAAACTATGAAGCTTTACTATCTTCTCCTTCCGTGATAAGTCCATGTCTAAGGATACTATTTCGGACGCTCAGCATCACTTTGGACAAGCTTTACTTTACCAACATATACATGACTCGGAATTCAATAGCTAACACATCGTGGGATGAGAATAAGAAAAATCTATTCCGTAGTTAAAGAAAAAGTGGATCCGTTACTTTCATTTTTATATGGTTGCTTATGACACATAGAACGTTGATTCCTAAGTCTATTAAGTTTTGGAATAAACAATATATGTTTGCATGAATATTAGTTTTTCTTTTGAAACCTAGACCCAAACATCACGATGATGAATATGATAAGATCATACTGCCATGTAGGTGCCATATAGACAACCATAGCACAGAGGCACCATAGTTATAGACATCCATCTCAAACCCAAAACAAATTTCGCGTAAAACAACAATTGCCACTAAACATGGCAAAATTTAGTCGAAATACTAATTTTCGGCATGTTAATTAGTCATATATATCATTGACCCAATACAATTTACTTAGAAATCCAAATCAGAAAGTGACCCAACTATGTATCATTTAATATCTTTAAACATAAAAGTAAGGATAAATAATTATAAAAAGGCAACCAACTATTTGTTAGATGTCCCTTACGATATTCCAAAAGTCGCATTCTACATCTCTAGACAGCCTTTGACTTAAATACTGAAATACAGATCTTCAGATGTTACGAAAAGATAGTAATATTTTTACTATGAATATGTCCAATTACCTTATTTTATTAACTGAATCAATATACAAAACATTCTTCTTAAATAGAACATATTCTTATATTATAGTAATTAGTTAAATAAGGCATTGAGTATTTGAGAGAATTATTCAATTATATATTAAAATTCAAACTCTTTAGTTTGTTTAAATAGAGATAGTAAAAATATATCACCGCCCAACTTTCTTTCTCAGTGGCCGCCGGTGATCTACAAAACTCGCCGGAATCCAAAGTTCCGGCACAACATCTTCCCTTTCTATGAAACAAAATGAGAAACCTAAGAACAAAATTAGGGTATCTCATACTAAAAATAGTATCAATCGAGTTAATCAGTTAAATAAATTCAAAATTTGCAGGTTTTGATTTCCTCTTGTTCCTGGAGTGTAATTATAATCTCGTAAAGCACCATCCAACCACGTCGTAGTCACAGAATCCTCGGAGTTCATCGACGGACTTCCCAGTCGCCGATTCTCCGGTTGTCGTTTTTCCTCCAGAAAACTCTGGTTTAAACTCAGATCAAGATCCTGTAACTGGGTCATCTTAGATTGCATCTCACATCCTCGCCGCCGTTTCTGTACCTTCGGTCGTGAGTACGCGATTGGATCATGATCATGATCATGAAGCTTGAGCATGTCAGTACACGTTACATCTGTTTCCGATGAATCACCGACATCCGTCATCGCTGGATGTCCGTTCAGAAGCTCCGGGATCGGCCTTAACGTACCCCCTCGGAGGATCGTCTCAACCGACGCCTGACACACGTGCCAGTTGCCTGTCCATAGTAGCCCGACGGCGCCGTTCACTGGATTCACAGTCCGGCCAGCCGCTTCAAATAACAGCGATTGAAACAGAGCTGCAAACACAAAAGACGATTTATAATATCAGATTCAACACTTTTTAGGATACACTAAGATTAACACACACTTTAACACCGAACTTACATTGACGTTGATGATCAGGAACGGCGGAGATAAAAGACATCAAGCCAGAACGGCCGAAGAATTTGGCGACGAAGACGGTGGCGTGGGCCTGAGCTTCCGGAGTTTGGATCCACTGTAAACATGGTCGTAGAATACAACTCTCACTACATCCTTTTCGTAGGACTCGACATCCATTGCAACTCATCGTTCAAAACTGTAGTCGAGTAGCTCTGGTGATCCACAACCACGACGGCGGAGAAAAGAAGGCTACTTGAGAGTGAAGAAAGGGCAAGATGAAGGAGAATTTGAGGATGAAAATGGGGGGTAAAATGGTGGGATATAAAGGAGATGATCATAGAGTTTGGGTTAACCATGGTTGAGTTAAAGTGTGTTAGGGTAGTGGGTGGGTGGGTGGATGATGGATGGAGAGAGAGAGAAAGAGAGAGAGTGGTTGGGTTTAGATTCCAAAGTATTGGGCGAGAGCGGCTCCGTGTTTCCGCGAATGGGTGTTCCACAACCGTTGGATTTAACTTTTCTTTTTTCTTTTTCTTTTTGTGTGTCATGGATTTATGCTGATGGACTTTCGCTTTCGATCAAGTGGATAAGTTTCTTGACCGGTTTTATGTTTTAACAGCAACTACTTGTTTGATATTGCATTCCATATTTTCAATTTTAAGAATGATATAGATTTTAGACAAAATTAGATAAATGATCCTTGTACTTGCTAAAACATATCATATTTGGTCCGTATGAAGGTTTAGTTATATAAATAGTCGTTAAACTTTTGTGAAAATAGGTGATACTTTTATTTAAAAAAATCGATCTCTTGTTACAACACATTTGTTTGCAACTATCATTCAACTAAGTAAAACATATATTATACACAGACGAATCAATTTTTTCTAAGCGGAAATCTAACATTCTTTTTGTGAAATGTCCAAATCACAGTTTGATAGTATTTTTTTCCCCTTTCTAAATCGTTTAATAATTAAATAAAATGTCTCCATCTTCTCACTCCATTCCTCCATCCTTCCAAAATCATCGCCTTCCTCTTGAACTCTGTTTCTTGTCCCCTCCATCTTTTCTCATATCATCATTTGGAGAACCCTTAACCAGCTACCTCTGTGTACAATAGTTTCCCCATTCCCTCACATCTCAACTCATTTTGCTCTCATCTTACAAGTAAACCTAAATTACCACAAACATCGAGACTTTCCTCATCACCAAAGATCTCGAAACAAACACCAAACTTTTGTATGAAGCACCAATACCATCGATATGCAGACAACATAATTGACACCCACACCAATCTTAAAGTCGCCTATTTACTCATAGACGTCATCATCACCATTCCCTCATATTTTTCCGCCTCATTAACATTCCCCTAAATTGCAATCTATAAAAGGATCAAACCTATTATCAACCTTAAAACTTTATTAGTTGTTATTAGCATAATCTAAGGGTTTTGGTAGTGTAAATTGGTTGAATAAAGTTAATTAAGCTTAGGTCCTTCATTTTCTTAAGTTCTCATGTGGACTTAATTTTCTTTCTAAATTACATATGACTATAACAAATTTGAAGGATTCATTGATTCTTTGCAACATTAAGAACTAGAAAATTGAGATTAAAAATCATACAATTTTAGTATTTCTAATCTTTGATTTAATTACTTAGATGAACTAAGATCTCAAACAAAAGATCTTATAATGTGATCGCACCCAAGACCACCATCTAGCAACAATGGCCACATACCTTCTCTTTTTATGTAGCAAAACCAAAACTATAGCACTTTTAGATAGATAGATAGATATATAGATAGATAGATAGATAGATAGAGAGAGAGAGAGAGAGAGAGAGAGAGAGATGAAGAACATGTGAGAGATGGAGGGAATGTGGAGGGAGTCGATGTTGCACTTGGATCTAGGGGTGAACATGGTGCGGTTTTAGTGTCAAACCGAGCCGCAAACCGCAAAGTGCGGCTTTTGCATTTTAGAAACCGTTGGGTGCAGTTTTTCAAAGATTCGGTTTTGCGGTTTTCAAATGCAGTTTCAGTTTGTATCAGTTTGGTGTCATTTTTAAACCGAGTCAAGCATATGGTTTGGTTTTTTATGTTTGCCGATGCATTTTTTTAATCATGATATTCATATAAAGATTTATAATTGTAGTCCATGGTTTAGAAACCATGCTTTTATGTTTTTAAGGTTGATTACTTGATCATTTCATTTCCAATTTATAATCTCACTTGATTATTTCATTTGCAACCCATAATCTCACTTGATTATTTCATTTACATCCCGTAATCCCAAACTCATTCAATTTGCACCTGTAACTCTGCAAGCATGCAAGTTGTATCTCGCGTACTATTTACACATAATCAGTAAGTTACAAACACAAAATCTAACTATTATTATGATAAAGTAAAATAAATAACTAAGGTAAATTCCCACAAAAAATGTTTTTCACTTCTCCAAGTAATATATATTTATGTAATCATAAACGATCCACCAAATGTTATGTATAATTGTATATAATATACTTATTATTTATTTTATTGTTTATATAGTAGAATTTATTTATTTTAAATAATATGTATAATTGTATGTAATATAAATTACTTATTTATTTTATTATTTATACACTTGCGGTACAGTTCGGTTTTGGTGGATTAGTTTCTAGATAAAAACCGCACCGCACCAATAAATTCGGTTTTTTGTGAAAATAAAATCTGCACCATCGGTTTTTGCATTGGTTTTGGTTTTTCGGATGCGCTTTATTGTGGTTTGAATGGTTTTTTTGACCGGTTTGGTTTTTGCTCACTCCTACTTGGATCGGTTCTATATTAGGCCTTGATCAATATATTATTTTGATATAATAAAGTATTTATCCCTTTGATCTAAGGGATAAATACTTATAAATTCAAATTCAAGATATTTACATTACAGCTATTTAATTCCTTTAGTTTCTAACTAACTCACCATAAGGTGATAAATTCATAGACTAGTCTCTATGATTTTCCTTTTCTTTTTTTCATTTTATGCTTAAATGTCTTGTGTATAACCTAAATAGACTCTACTATATATAGAAATATTATCAACTTAATATGACCCTTAATGGACAATTTAAGGGTTTTTGACACATGTTAGTAAAGTTAGTTTTCAAATTAAGAACTTAATAAGTGACTTAATGGACAGTTTAAGGGTTTTTGATACATGTATTTCTACTCATAAGTGACCCTTAAGCTCTTGAATCATACTAGAAAGAAGGAAAAGTATAAGGAGTTGTAAGAAGTAATTAGGGAGCAAAGCGGATAATGCGTGAAACCACACACACATAAAGACACAATATTTATGTGGTTCGGTTAAGATGACAATATGACATATATCCAAGGGCAAGAAGGGAGTATTCTTATTAATATGTTCTCAAACAGATATTACAAGTACATTTTAATAGAGATTTTCCTATTCACCAGACTTCAAGAAACAATTAAATGACTAACATACATCCTTTTTATAAGCTAAAGACTGACCCTAAAACCCTAATGAGTTCAACCCATCAATCTATAGGTCCATGAAAGTCATGAACCAATCATAATCTACCACGCAACTACTTCTAGAACATTCATCCTTGAGAGACATTGATAAGCACCAGGTATACAAATAATGGAGCATCATGAGCTATAATGGCACATCATGAATCACCATAGCGCATCATGCCATTTAGGAATCCACTTCGAGTACCTTTTATTGGATTAAGTGTCTAAGTCAATAACTAAATTGGTATATACTTGAATTATTAACAAATTCCTTTTGGGTTGCCTTTAAACCTAGTAATTAAATATGACGACTTTTAGAGAGAGAAACTAATTTATTGATTTATTATATGATAAATGTATAACAATAAATGAATTTATTAATATATTATGAAAATAATATAGTAAATATAAATTGTATTATTTAATTAAGAGTTAATTAGATGTTAATCTGAATTAATTTTTGGATTAATTGGATTATATAACAGTGGAAGGATAAATTTTAATTGTTTAATAGTTGAACAAGAGATAAATTCTAAAATATTCCAAAGTCGGCCGAAAATTAGAGGCTTCCTTAGTGTTCTAGAATATGCCTTTGAGATAATTACGAAACATGATAATTTACATGATTTAAGATATTGTTATTTTAATCAAGTAAGGTTTATCTAAGGTTTGTGTATAAGCTATAAATAGGGATCATTAGCTTCTAAATTTCAGCCACTCAAATAGCTAAGAGTATGGTTAAGATTTCGTCCATCCCTACTTTTCTTTTTAAGTTTCCTAGTTGCTAAGGTTTTGATGTTGACCATTAGAGGAATGAGCTTACTGGTGTTAGCTTCCAAGAGTTTTTTCAAGAATGATTGTTTGATTGTTTACTACAACAATCAAAAGGTATGTAATCTTCTTCTATGAATTTCTGAATTAGTTAGGGTTATAGGATTGTTATTGTTAAATAGAATGTTACTTCAATATTGTTATGACTAGATCAAAAAAGTTGCATATTCCCTTAAGCTTATAAGGATATATCTGCATTATTGAACTGAAAACCGATCAGTTTGTATCAGAGCATATGGTTTTCTAAAATTTGATAATACATTGCTTGAACTTGAACAAAACCTGATTTGGAGATTTGGCATAATCATCATTCTATCGCAGCACCACGTCGTGGTCCTTTTCTGCTACGACGTGGGGATCTTCAGATCCGTTTTTTTCTTCATTATGACATAATGTGACACTTCTATGCCATGATATGGTGAACCCTCTGATCATCGAAATCATGTTTAATTCAAATTGATTAGGATAATTAGTTTAGATAATGTTTTTTAATTGTGTAAAACTAAATATTTATCTTTAATTTTATATCTTATATCTTGAATCTATGAATTATCCTTATGATTTAATCATAATAATTAATTATTAATTAAAAGATAAAACCTAAATCGAAATTGATTTATTTTTAAGTTATATTAATTTTATTATTGATTTTGAAAATTTAAAATTAAACCTAGTATTTTAGAAAAGTTTTAAAATACACTTTATACTATATATGTAATTAAAAGCTTTAATATTATATATATATATATATATATATATATATATATATATATATATATATATATATATATATAAAGACAAGTCAGTCAAATGGTTATTACGCCTCATTCATGAAGTCATACTATAAGGAGAGTTTAAGAAAACGACCTATAAAATATCCGTCATTAGCTATCCACTCTTACCTACCGCTCTCTTGTATGGTGGATGGTTGTTAGCCAAATTTGATAGATCATAATCCAATTAATAAGTATAATGATATAAATTAACTAAATTATTTTTGAAAATCCCACTCTTAGTTACTTTAAGAAAAGTGTGAAAAATATGTTAATCCATAAAATTGCACATTATAATTTAAATGTAGTTAGTGGAGCATATGTGGTTAACCGACACACTAATAGTGACAATAAATAGTAATAATGGGCATCTTAAAAATTAACAACGTTAATGGATCACATGTGGTTAATCGACATATTAATTAAAGATGATAAATGACATCGAGAGTGCCAATCATATTTGTATGCTTATTCACATCTTGTTTGTGATCCTGACATCCCAGTCACAAATAGAAAGGAATAATCTAATATTAAACATGACATTGATAAGATTTAATGAATCTCAAAAGATCTAGGAATTTCATAGTTCGAAATTGGTGAATTGCTATACCTTTCATAAATTCGCAATAAGATTATGGCTTCCCTCTTCTTGATTATGAAATATTATATTGAATCATAGCCTTAAATATTAATTATGGGTTAAAATATTAAGGATTTATATCATCTAACTAAGGATTCTTTTTCTTTATAGATGTCTACTTCTGGTGATACTTCTGCTTCTCAAAACACTACCCACCACTTCTCGCTTCTCTCGACCGTGTTCAAGGTGACATTGGATGGCACCAACTACAATGATTGTATGTGTAATATCAAGATGGTTCTTCGATATGAGGGCAAAGAGTATGTCCTTGAGAAACAAATCATTGAGATCAATAAGACCACTGCTACTCCTGAAGAAATAGCCTCCTATAAGAAATACTATGAAGAATCAACTAAGGTTGCTTGCATCATGGTTGCCTTCATGCTTCCCGAGTTACAAAATTTATGTGAGGAAAACTGGCCATACACGATGAAATTAGATCTTGTGGAAACATTTCACAAGAGAGCTCATCAATGCATTAATGGCTTGCAATTTAAAGAAATAAGAGTATGTCTGCAACCACATGCAAAGAATGTAAATATAGATGAGTCCCTTCAAAGGCTGAATGTGAATTTCACAAGGAGTTGGCCATCGACATGGTTCTTAACTCCTTCAACCTTGTTATGATCAGTTCATTTTGGTTTATCATTTGAACAACACAAAAACCACATTGGCCCAACTCCACAACTTGTTACGAGCAGTTGAGTTAGGAATGAAGAATAATCAAACTCCTACCTCTACAAATGCTACAAATGCAACAAAAGTATGACATGGTTCTTGCTCATTTCCAATTAATGTTCACTAATAACAATGGTGTAATTATGTTGCAGTTTGGTCCCTAAGTTCAAGAAAGTATGCAAAAGGAGCCTAGTGGCATTTTTGTGATTTTGGCCTTGGGAGTACACCATGCGTACATGGTGTACAATGAGCGTGCTAGGGTGCACCCTAGTACATAGGGCGTACATCACTGTACTCTAGGCATTTTCCAGTTATATAAACCCTAATTTTTAGGGTGTGACTCGTATTTAAGAAATCTTATGGCCTTATCCACCTTATACGCCTACATCCTTCTCATACGTCTTTGCAACCCTAGTTTCACTTTGAGGAGCCTTTTCAAGATTTGAGTGTGTATTTTCGTGCCTAAGAAGAAGAAGGAAGGAAGCCCAGCTCATATTGAAGGAGAAAAACACATGGATTTTGGATTTCTACATCATGTTCAACCTTCCTAATGTATAAAGCTTGCAACTTTATCCCTCTAGCATATAGATCTAGTTTTGAATGTCTTTATGGAGCTTTTTGGTCCCAAAAGGTTAGATCATGAACATGGCATGTTCGTGACCTTTAAGTTGTCCTTCTAGACCCTACGAGAGGTCTTAAGTCATAAAAATGAATTCTATAGTTTTGCTTCATGCATCATTTAGAAGGTCTTAATGGAATAATACGTTGAGTTAAGCACTCATTGGTTATGCTAAGTCATAAAGTTGGAGACTTTCTAACTCCTGAGAATATTTTAGCCATGGATCTGAAGTATGGACATAAGAGCTTAAGCCATTAAGCTCTTAATAGATATTAGACTTTTGATTAGTATGCCCTACGTATGAGGTCAACCACCCTAATGCTGGTCAACGTGTGAGGATACGTGTACAC
Source organism: Lactuca saligna (assembly GCF_052625555.1). Taxonomy (NCBI): domain Eukaryota; kingdom Viridiplantae; phylum Streptophyta; class Magnoliopsida; order Asterales; family Asteraceae; genus Lactuca; species Lactuca saligna. The sequence goes on along the minus strand of NC_136419.1, from coordinate 93,374,896 downwards.
CCAATGTACCTTAGAGTATGCCAAGTGTACGCACCATAAGTTCACTCGGTTGAGTTGACTTGATTGGGTTGAATCAATTGACTTATTTGGTTTGACCAGTTGATTTTGACTTCGACCAAGTTTGACCTTAAGGATATTTTCAGAATTTTGGGATTTTGCTGGAGATTGATCATTTGGTTGGAATAGGTGTTAGTTAGAGAGCTGAGATTAGGAGTCGAGACCTCATCAACTTTATCTAGTTTGTGAGGTGAGTTTTCCTCACTATACTTGTGGGTCGAAGGCACTAAGTCTGGCCCTTTGGATTTGATATCCTATTATGTTTTCTATTGTGATGTAGTGATCTATTAAATCAATATCCTGTTATATATGACGATGCTATGCTTAGTGATCTATAGATATGTCTGACTAGCTGTAGACTATGATATGATTATATGTTATATGTGCACATATTTTGTTGGTGACTAAGGCTTTTCTGCTCTGTATGTAAGCCAACAGGGTACAGGGGGGATACCAACCCAATGGTTGAATGGGCCCACGGGTATTCCATGCCAAGGATGACAGGACCCGTTGTAGATTGACATTCCAATCCGATGGTTAAGGGGCCTAGGGTATTTCAACCCAATGGTTGATTGTACCCATAGTATATTGGCATTCCGACCCAATGGTTGACTGGGCCTGAGGGTATTCTAACCCGATGGTTAATTGGATCTGAAATGTTGTCATTGTATTTTTTTTACCGATGTATGTGCTAGTATTTTAGGGGATCTTACTAAGCGTTGGCTTACAGTTTCGAGTTACATTGCAGGTACTTCAAATGACCGCAGGAAGGTGAAGTTATGACCATACACATCCTTATATTTTTGACTTATGATTTTGAGAGACCCTGATGTTGAAAATGTTTTGAAAACTATGTGTGTAAACAATTTGTGAATTAGAAATCTCACTAAGCGTTGGCTTACATTTTTGGTGTGTTTTAAAAAAGTTAAAATTTTTTATTTTGTGGGTGCTACAAGTTGGTATCAGAGCTTTGGTTTGAGTGAATTAGAGGAACACTCGTGCGAATCCAGTCTCTAACTAAGGAAAAAGATTTTAAAAAAAATCACTTTCAAATTGTTTTCAAAATAAAAAAAGATGATGTGATGTGTACGATCAGTCAGAGCCAGTAAGTAGACCCTAAGTTACCACACTATCATTCGATATTGTTATCTGTTAGAACAACATGCTAGTGATAGGCTAGGGATCTTGAAGAATTACATGATAGAATTTCTTAATTATATGATGCCTGATAGCCTAGGGTTCTTCTTTGTATGAAATTGACATCATTACTGTAGTTTCTTAGTGTATGCGTCACAGTTACACATAACTAAGATTCTATAGCCTAATAGTGTTTGGTTTGGCCTTATTTCTTGTTCTTTTTTTTTTTTTGGATAAAAGGGGAAACCCCTTGAAAATTTTATTAAAAAGGAAAAAACATTACAAAGAAAAGAGGCAACCGCCCCACAAAAAGAACTAACTACAAAACAAACCTTAACTAAACAACTAACAAACTATCGACTAAGGAAATTTAAATTACATAAAACCCTAACTAATGTTCGCCAACCAATCCACTTCCATGTCCAATTCCATTGAAGAGAGTGAAACCAATCATAGCTTCTAAAATTATAAACAATGAGATCAAAAGTTAACATCATCCCACTCAAAAAATCTTCAAAGTCTTCAATCTTTAAGTACCAATTAGTCTACCTCCCAAACAAATTAAGAGTTTTGGCCTCATACTCAAAATAATAATCCAAGGTTTGAAAAATACCAAATTTGAAATACATCCAAGGAACTTCCAAATCATGAGAATCATTGGCCAACCCAATCAAGCCTCCACTAAAGTCCAGAAAACTCCAATACAAAATTTGTCCAAAAATAGCAATCAACTGTGGCGAATTAGCTTTAATCTTCTTAAAATCCACACTCTTCTTCTTTAAACATCTTCTTTTAATCTTCATTGCATTCTTCTCTTGGAAAATCCATATGCTCCAATTAATAAACTCATTGACAAACACATTCCCAATAATACCGATCCAAAAATTATCTTCAATCTCTTCCAAACTTTTAGCACCATCATCTTTAGCTAAAAAATTAGTCTTCAAACTCCAAGAAAGTAGGATGCTAAAACCGAAATATCCAATCTTGTCCCACAACTTCCAAAGAAACTTCAAATTATCACTATCTTCAATCTTGCTAAAAAATCCCAAAAAATCTTCATGAAGCCTTTCAAGTGAATGTTCCAATAATTCCAAAAATACCCTTGAGGGTTAAACCAGCTATTAGTGAAATTAGAACCCTTGGACAAACAACCGATGATTTTATGATCAAAAAGATCAATTCCATCAATTCCTTTGTTTTTAGGGTAATTCCAAAAATACCTTGAAGGTTAAGTCCACAAAACTTTAGAATAAAACCTTCAAAATCCTCATCAAAGGTAAACATACCAATGATAACCAGGATAAACTGGTTGGAAATAATCTTTTGGTAAAACCAAAGAAAAGAAATGATCCAAAAGTGGTTGTTTTTATGTAAACAAAGGAAACAACCAACCCAAAAGTGGTACACTCTAAGGTTAACGTACTTAATCCAGTGTATTGTCGGGTAAATATCCTACCACTTGCTAATCGAACTAGCAGTGGCACCCACCAAAGTGGAGATTCCTAGTTGCCTAGGATGAAAAATCCAACTGACGAGGATCAAACCCATTTGCATTAAGGAAATAACCACTTCAAAGGAAAAAAATCCATTGAGATCCGGGATAAACTAGACAACAGAAATCATAACAAGGTCCCATAAGGACAAAAAATGGTTGTTTTTATAGTGACAAAGGAAACAGCCAACCCAAATATGGTACAGTCTACGGTTAACGTACCCAATCTCGTGTATTGTCGGGTGAATATCCCACCACTTGCTAATCGAACTAGCACTGGCACCCACCAAAGTGGAGATTCCTAGTTACCTAGGAAGAAAACACCAAATAATGGGGATCAAACCCATTTGCAGTAAAAGATTAACCACTTCAAAGGAAAAGATTCCAATGAGATCCGGGATAAACCAGATAGCAAAAAGAAAAAAGAAACCCCATAAGGAGTCAACGTGGTTGTTTTTGTAAAGATAAAGGAAACAACCAACCCAGTTGTGGTACAATATAAGGTTAACGTACCCAATCCCATGTATTGTCGAGTGCATATCCCACCACTTGCTAATCGAACTAGCAATGGCACCCACAAAAGTGGAGACTCCAAGTTGCCAAGGAGTGAAACAACCAATAATGGGGATAAAACCCATTTGCACTAAAGAAACCACTTCTAAAGGAAAAATCCTAAAGAATATCGGGATGAGACCGATAAGCATAGCAATTTTAAAAGGAAAATTGTTGAACCTGTAACCGTCAATTCCTTTAATCATTAAGATAATCAAGATTCACCTCTCCAATAGGAACACCCCACTTCCTTCTAAAAGAATTGTCAAAACCCAAAAAACCACTTTTAAGCCCAATAAGCTTAAGACGAATCTCCTCAAAGATATACAATATAACTTTATTCTCCTCATTCTTGCTTCTGCGAAATAATCATGAATTCCTTTCTCTCCAAACATGATAACCCATGGCAGCAAAAGCAATTCTCATAATAAAAACTTGAATGCTTTTTCCTTTAAGAGAATCTTGAAGATCTTCAATAATCTCTTTCCATCATGAGGGAAACTTTTTAACTCCACTCTATCTTTCACAGCCTTCCATATCAAAGAAGAATATGGGCATCCAAAAAAAAATGAGAATGTGAATCCGGTTGCAAATTACAAAGGGTACACTTGAGATTCTTATTTTTGTCCCAAAATCTCATTCTATCCTGTGTCATAAGTCTCTCCTGAATATCAAGCCATAAAATGAAGTTGTGTCTTGGAATGTGTTGCTTGAGCCATACAAGGTGAACCCAGGGAACCTTTTGACCACAATTGCTTAGATCAATCCACACTTGATGAATATAAAACTCAACCATTTGACCATCTCTTTTCCTCCATAAAACTCTATCTGCTACCAGAGGATCAAGAACCGGTAATTGAAAATCATTTAGCTGAGGGATAAGAGAAATCCATTCAGGAGGCCAAAACCAAGAATTATCAACAATAACATCCTTGACCTTGTCTGAAATTCTGAAACCAGCACTAGCAATCTCTCTTGGAGATAAAACAGAAGAAAAAGCTCCAAAATGATGCCAATCATCATACCACATGAAAGTATTGGCACCATTCCCAACTTTGGTATAAAAATGATTTCAAAATTGAGGCCTTAATCTCATCAAGTTTCTCCAGCTCCAACTCAAGTCTTGTTTTTCATCTACATCCTAGAAGCTTCTTCCTTTTAAAACATAAGTATTTATCCATCTCACCCATAAAGAGTCATAGTTGGAAATGATCATCCATATTCTATTAGATAAAATAGCTTTATTCCAAGCTCTAAGATTTCTGAGACCTAGACCCCCATACTCCACTGGTTTGCAAACAGAAGACCAAGCAATTTTAGCTCTCCCTTTTTTGGATTCATTCCAATCCCAAAGAAAATTTTTCATCAATTTCTATATCTCCTTGGTTATAGCAGCCGGAATAAGAAGACATGTTGCCCAATACACAGGAAGAGAAAAAAGAACCGAAGATATAAGTTGTAGTCTTCCAGCAGAAGATAGATATTTGTTCCTCCAATCTCCAATTCTGCATCAGACTTTATCAACAAGTCTTTTTCAATCACGAATGAACAGTCTAGTGGAAATAAGAGGAATTCCCAAGTATCTCATTGGAAGCTTCCCTTTAACAAAAGGAAGAGTGTCAAGAGTTTTACCCTTCACATTAGCTTTGACATTTCCAAAGAAAATGTGACTTTTAGAGAAGTTAAGATGAAGGCCAACCGCTAAAGGAAATTATTCAAGACTCTCCTTGATCACCCTAACCGAAGCAGAATTACCATGACCAAAAATCATCAAGTCATCCGCAAAACAAAGGTGGGTGGGCTTAAGCTTCTTACATCTCCAATGGAACTTGAACAACGACTCATTTTTTATTTTTCTTTGAAGTATCAAATTAAAAGTTTCCATCACCAGGGTGAAAAGATAAGGAGATAAAGGACAGCCCTGTCTAAGACCTCTCTTCCCTTGAAAATAACCATGGAAGGAACCATTCATACTAATCATGTACGAGGTGGAACTCACGCATTTCATAATCCAGTTTATCATAGCAGGATGGAATCCGAAATGAAAAAGAATATCTTGAAGAAATGACCAGCTAACTGTGTCATAAGCTTTTTGGATGTCCACCTTAAGAGCGCATCTAGAAAAACCTCGGTCTCTATGATATCCCCAGACAAGTTCTTGAGAAAGGAGAATATTATCAGTGATCGATCTTCCAGGAATAAAAGCTGACTGATTTTCAGCAACAATAGATCCCAAGTGATTCCTTATTCTAGCAACAATCACCTTACTGATGCATTTATAGATAACCGAGCAGCAATATATGGGTTTAAAGTCACTCACTTTTGCAGGGGAATCAAACTTTGGGACTAAACCAATGACAGTGGCATTAACTTCTTTGAGAATTTTTCCACTAGCAAAAAATTCTTTGATAGCAAGGAAAAAAATCCTCCCCTAGGACAGACCACATATATTTAAAAAACTTAGCCGAATAACCATTAGGTCCAGGAGATTTGTCATCATCAATATCGAAGAGGGCAACTTTGATTTCTTCATTGGACACTACCTGAATCATCTCAACAGCAGCAGCAAGATCTAATTTTTTAATAAACAAAGAGTTAGGCTGATTGATCTCTCCACAAGTAACATCAGAACCTAGAAAATCTTTGAAGTAATCCACAAATTCGTTGTAAACATCTTCACCCTCTAGCCATTCCCCCTCACGATTCATAACAACTTCAATTCTATTTTTATGAGATCTCCCTTTAACAATTCTATGAAAAAAATTAGAATTGCTATCCCCCTCTTTGAGCTAATGGATTTTAGCTTTTTGTTTCACAAACCTTTCCTCTTTCTCATAAGCTTTTTTAAGTTCACCAAGAAAAATGGCCTCTAAATCACGAAGATTAGAATTGAAAGGATCCAACTCCAGATCAGTTTGGACCACTTCCAGCTCCTTGCGAAGGTGGTTTACATTTTTCGAAAAATGCCCCTGAATTTTTAACAGATTTCGAATTGGCTTCTTGAGATTTTTTAGCTTTTGAGTTAAACAAAACATCTTGATTCCTTGAATCTCAACATTCCAATGCTTTTCCACCAAAAATTTCAACCCCAGATTCAAAGTAAGAATATTAGGAAATTTGAAAGGAAGCACTTTAAATTTATTTTTGATCGGAATTTTGATAACAATTGGGCTATGATCAGATATCCCATAAGGAAGAAAAGAAGCATAAATAGAAGGGAAATTTTCAAGAAGTCTGTTGTTGCCCATCACACGATCAAGTTTTCCAGGATACCATTGTTGCCTTGCGGTTTTTGATTCCAAGTGAAGTTTAATCTGTTGCTGTTAATATCTTGAATTTCAATGGAATTAATGCAATCAAGAAAATCCACCATGCCTTTAGAATATCTAGAAGAACCAGCAGTGCTTTCATTAAGGCTGAGAGTAACATTGAAATCACCCCCAATCAACCAAGGGTCATCTCGAATCAAACCTTTGTGATGCACAAGAGAAGACCAAATAACTCTTCTATCAATATACTTGTTAGTAGCATAAACAATAGAACAAAAGACGTACTTATTATTATGGGGAAAATTAACTTTATAATGAAAAACTTCATCATTATGATCAATCAAGTTAACATTAAAAAGAATTGGATTCCATCCAATAATAATACGAGAAGAGCGTCCAGAACTTCCTTTATTAGCAATCCACTTCCAAGATCCAAAGATCTTATCACAATTCTCACCAAGATTACAGTAATTAGCTTGAGGCTCAAGAATAGCTAATAAACTCAAATTATTCAACTGAATCAACTTTTTAATTTCTTTTTGATTAGGAGACAAATTAAATCCCCTTAACACTCCAAATCCCAAAGCTAAGCATCATTGGGAAAAGCTTCCATGTTGGTATCAGACAAAGGGATACCTCCTATAACCTCCATTTGGTCCACAGAATCCAAACAAGCTAGATCAGCTTCATCAACACCCCCTTTTGAGAAAATAAAACATTTATCATCCTCCAAATCATTTAAAACACCAAATTTATTTTTAGAAAAAAGATTCACAGGTTCGAAATGTTTCACTGCAAGAGGATTGGAGTCAAAATTCCAGCTGACTTTGAAATCCTTGCCAGATTTCGGAACATATTTCTGACCAGAAACAATTTTTTTCCCATTAACTTCTGGTTTGTTTGCTTCCTGTTGCACACAATTCACTGAAAATTCCCCATATTATCCTTTTTCCCTAATATGCCGCATCACCATTATCCCTGATCATAGTATTATTTTTTTTACTACTCTGCCCCTGTTCAAAATTTCTGCCATAAGAATTTCCATTCAAATTCTGATTTTTCCCATTTGGCCCCTTTGTTTCTTTTCCTTTATTCCATTGATTTCCTCCAAAAGAATTACCGATTTTAACATTATTATTCCCTTTTTGCCCCTGATTCCCAGCACTATTTCCAATCTAGTTCTTACCACCTCCTTGATTTTTCCCTTTTTGCCCTTGATTCGGAATTTGGTTTTTGATCCCAGTTTCCTCCTTTTACTTTTCTCCCAAATTACTTCCTCTATTTCTTTTAACAACAGTTTGAAATCCATTTTTATCCACCTCCACTTTTTTGGTACTATTAATAAGAATCTCCATAAGATCAATTTTGCTTCCATCCTTTTTTTGCTCACCTGAACTAGAATTTTCAATAGAATTAACCTCCTTAGCTAAAAGGATTCCACATGTAGAATCCTTATGACCATACACCTTGCAGTGGGAACATTTAGACGGATTCCAAGCATATTCAGCTTTGCAATTAGATGAAATTCTCTCACCTATGACAAGTTCCGAAGAATAAACTTGGATTTCTTTGAGCCAATCTTTAGCTGCTAACATTTTAATTAATATTCTCATAAAAGTCGGCCTTCCCCAATGTTCTTGACACATCTTAGCTGTGTGGGCATCAACATCCAGATGTTTTCCAATTTCCCAAGCAATATGACTCAACCCAGTCCCATTCCAATATTCCAAAGGAACATTATAAATTTTCACCCACACAGGAACCTTGTCATGTTGATCTTTAACAGAACTTACTCCAGTAGTCCATCTCCTAACAACAAGGGCACCATAAAAAATCATCCAAACACCCCCTTCCAAAATAGAATACATTCCCTATTCCGAACTAAATCTGAAAAAATATATCCCTTCATCATTTACCATAAGCTCTTCCAGACCATGTTTTTTCCACATATTATGAGCAAATTTATTGACAATAAAAAAATTAACATGTTTATCAAGAAAGTATCCATATAAAGTAGTCGTAAAAGGACTGCATCCTCTAAGAATGTCACATAAAGGCATTTCCACAACTCCAACAGGAAGTTCAGCATTTTTCTTGACTTTAGAAATAAGATTGGTTGCATTGAGTTTCTTACCCCTCACTTTTTCAGCATATGAAACCGGTTCCTTATCCTTCAAAACATCAGAGCTAGGATTAGGAACAGGAAGATTTACTTTACTCTTTAGATCCCCTGTCTTCAATTGATCTAGCATAACCTCAGAAATTAGTAACTCACGATTACTATTTCGTACATTTTCCTTACTTTCCTCCTTGCCGTCAATCACCATTTGGACATTATTGCCCTCAACATCAGGATCAACATAGTTAAATTTGAATTTGTCACACCCCAAAACCGAGAACGGTGGAAACGTTCTGGGGTGGAGGACGTCATATAATGTATCACAACAATGTAAGGTAGTGAACAAGCAACAACATCATCCATTGCATTAATATTATAATTGTAATTATAAGTGTGTTCTTTCATCATATACAACAATAAAATGAACAATCATAAAATAAGATGTGCTTGGACTGCTTCGTCTTCACAAAGCTTGGTCGTCGTACTTGTCTATTTGTGACCTGAGAATACAAGTTATTTTGAAAGCGAGTATCAGCAATAAAGCTGGTAAATTCATAAGTATTACTGTGTCTTGATTTCTAAAACTTATAATGAAAGTCTTGACATTGTTTTGAAAGAAATTTCATATAAGTATGTAAAGGTTTGTAAGTAATGGAAAGCATTTGAATAACCCTAGAAATCTTCTACCAAGACCCTACTTTTTTTTTAAGGTAAGCATCTCTGTAAATGTGATGGTTTTTCCTTGTTTTAAACTATTAGTATAAAACTATAGTATACCTTATCGTTTATGTGTATGAGTCACATTATAAAGATAATAAGGAAATTAGTTATCTATATCAAATATATCCTACCTCGTCGATCATGTGAATGTGTCACAAAGTAGAGGAAGAAATAATATAATAACCTAAGTATTATCCTTTTGTACTAGGATAAGTAATAGTGTTAAATTAAGACATCCGTAAATGTACATTTACCTCTGTAGCTAACAGCTGGGTGTAGGAATAGTTAGTCCCTTAAAGTATACTTGTAATGGTATCAACCATAGACATTCGTAGATGTACATTTACCTCTGTAGCTAACTGAGGGATTAGGAGTGGTTAACCCCTTATAGTATCCTTTGGTACTAGGATCGACAGATCTAATCTAATAATATCTACACTAATAATATGTAATAGTTGTTGGATTAATGTCTAAGTCCATAACTATAATTGGTAAGACTTGACCCGACCCGGCATGGTCCATTTGGGTTGCATGGCATCATGCACTTGGATAGACTATAATGAGAGAAATAAGACACTTACGGTTATTAATATATTATAAGTTCTAGTATATTAATAATAAGAATAATGAGATTATTTAATTAGTATTGATCAAGAATTAATCTAGAATTAATTAAGTGATCAAAAGAAGACTAATTAAATATATGGGTTGATTGTGTAAATCATTCATTCTTATATATGTGGGCTTGTGATCCAAGATTCCTTATGTTGGACTAAGTCCATGGGGTGACCCATGGATACTCCATGGAGGTTAAAATCCATGGAGCATAAGGAATGGGTAAAGTCATGAGTTACATGGTGTAACCCTAATAGCCACCATATAAAAGAAACCCATGGCTCAAGAAATCGTTACACTAACACTATGTGTATGTATGAAGGGCTAGACGATTTCATGAAGTGTTCTAATTTCTCTCTAAGTTATTCCAAGTGCTTATGGTGTTGTGTGAACCATTTGAGGTGTCACACTTGGGGCACTAAGCACTCAAGCTTCATGAAGACAAGCACTATCAAAGAGGTATGTATTCTATCTTGTTATATCCATTATTTTGTATGCTAGATTAGGATAATACCTTGGATGTTCATATTTGCATGTATAATAGAGAAAACATAGATCCAAGGTATTTAGGGTTGCATGTACACTTAGGAGTGTTAGAATGCTCATAACCCAACAGTGGTATCAGAGCCTAGGCTTGTTTTCTTGTTATACCTGCAATAGAAGCTGAAAAATCGAGTTTTGATGCTGTCAGCCCAGCTGACTCGCCGAGTCCATGAAGGGACTCGACGAGTCCAAGGCAAAATGCATCCAACTCGCCGAGTTGTGTTCATGCACTCGACGAGTTGGACCCCAAACAGCATATCTTCGAGGTTTTTGGCTAGAAATGGACTAGGAACATTACCCTAAGTTGTTTTGAACTTATAAACTTGTTTTTAAATGTGGTAATGTTCATGCTAATCCATTTTCAAGATAATTGTCAATAGATTCATGTTTTGTATTAGTTTAAAGGTTAGACTAATTACATGAAAAAGTTTGATTTGAATTACCTTGCTCTTATGAGTTGCTTAGATTAATAGAAAAGTTGAGTGAAAAAGTTGTTTTCAATCCAAATTAATCTAAGAGTTGAGTATAAAAATTTGTTTGTGTAACTTATCCTTAAGTTACATGAAGAGTCACATTAAAGACTCATAAAACTCATAAAGTTGGCAAAGGTTACAAAAAAGATGAAGAGTCTTGTCCTTAAGTTATGGAGGTTCAAGAGTCACTTCATTAATAAATAAATAAATAAAATATGTAACCTTAATTAATTCCATAAGTTATAAAATAAAGAAAAGATTAATTCTTTATTAGTTTAAAGTCTTCCATAATTTGTCCACAAGTTATGGAACTTGAAGAGTTTTTGGATTAAAACTACTTTAAATACATAAGTTATGGAATTAATTAGTTTTGAATAGTTTCAAAACTTGCCCTCAAGTTTTGGAATTTGTAAAGTTTTCTCTTATGAATACTTTAATTCCAAGTTAGCCCTTAGAATTTTAAAAGTTAAAATTCAACCCTTATACTTTATAATATTATAAGTTAATAATATATATATATGTATAAGAGTAAAGTCGGTCTTACCGCTAGTACGCCTCATTCACGAAGCCGGTCTATAAGGTGGGTATAAGGTTGTTGCCTATAAAATGGCAACTTAATGGGTGTTCACTCTCACCCACCGCTCGCTTGACTGGTGGAGGGTCGTTAGCCGAACGGGTTTGACATGACTATAATTCTCCCTTCATTAAAAGTATTAATGATAAATACTAAGTAACTAAACTCTAAATAATACCCAATCTTAGTTACTTAGGAAAATGTGAATAAGGTGCTAATCCATGAAATTACACTTTGCACTTTGTTTAAGTTGGTTAGTGGAGCGTGTGTGGTTAACCGGCACACTAACTCGTATTTAACAAGGTAGGCAAAGGGTGACTTAATGTTTATCATAGTATCGATGGAACGTGTGTGGTTAACCGGCACATCGATTGAGGGGTAAACACTTAAGGGTACCAAGTAATTTGCATGGTTACTTCACACCTTGTTTTGTGATCCTCGGCATCCCAGTCACAAAACCTGAAGGGCACACTCGAGATTGAAACATGCCATTGAACAGTTCAATGAATCTCAAAAGATCTAGGAGTTTCAAAACCAATTAAAACCTAATAATACATTTCGTTTATCTTGGTGGAAATTGGTGAATCGTCATTCACCTACCTTCAAATTGTTTTATAGCTTGGATTACGGCATACCTCTTCTAAGTTATAAAATAGTTTGTTGGGTCCTAGCCTTAATATTTCATATTGGGTGTCATATTAAGGACTCAAAGATCAACTATCTTGAATATCTCCCATAACATGTCTGGATTAGACATTTATGATCTTCCCAAATCTCTTGAAACAAGCTTTTCTAAATGAAGATGATGTCCCATGGATATCATACTTCTCTCTCCTCCTCCAATTATTCTCCCTAACCCACAAGTTCTTGAAAAGTTTAAGGTCACTCGAACCCTATTGGCAAGACAAGGTCTAGGTGTGATCACATCTTGGAGATGTAGACACATATTGACAAGCCGGGAGAGTTGGGTGTCAATGTCTTGAGAAAGTTGGTGGTTCAATCACTTTCTAAGTCACATAGTGAGTTCTTTTGGGACACCTATGAAATAGACTATGACAAGACCCTTAATGATCTTATCCATTGTTAAGATCAACTTCCTGAAACTTTATGGACATTGACAATGGTGACACAGGAAATCCAGGAAAGCATTCTCTTCCCAATGGAAAGGGATCGACCATAGTCAACTCGGTTGAACAAATGGTAAAGAGAAAAGCTAAGTCTGTAATAGTCCTGTGTACCATTATCAAAGGGTCCATATGTTTATATTGCCAAAGTAAGGGTCATTAGTTGCGAAGCTGCCTAATTTACCTAAGGATGTTAAAGTCAATAAGATTGACTCTACTTCAGGTAAAAGTCCACTACTCTAACTCTGTTAAGTTTCTATTCTGAGATTCCTTATACATGATGTGACTGGGTCACATGGTAATGTTTTAAGAATCAAAGAAAAGTAAAGGAACTTAAAGAAAGAATATGTTGAATCTGATCGCATAGATGGATTTCTATCGCGTAGTTTGAAGATCGGATTCTTGAGCTACTTCTTAGGAGTTATGAGATATTGCTAAGGAATAGACAACAACAAGTTTTCGTATGGATTGTAAGGATAAGTTTTTCCGCATAGTTTTAAAATAAACGAAAGTTTTTGATTTTATTTATTTTAAATATCCTTACAATGGCATTTGAAAAAAAAATTGTTGCTTATATGATTCCATTAATAGCAAGAGTGGAAATATGAAATTGATTCCTTCATTTGTGGTAATGTCTAAATTTACCAAATAAGGAAAGACTCTCATCATCCAAAGTCTCAATTGGACCGGGACTTGGAATCATGCAAGTTGTATAGCATGATGAATGAGAACTTTCAAGTATTGGAAAAATTAAGACTAATTACTTGTTCACATGGATGTGTGAGTCAAGTAATGGACTAAGGGATCGAGTACATAGTCATGTGCACTGATTAAGTCCACCACAAAAGATATAAGGCTATTCGTCATAGTTTACTAAAGCTCAGTAAATATGATTATACTTACAAGCTTAAGTGTAACTCTGAGACATTGGAAAAGGTTTTCAATGCATAGCAGAGCGAATAAGAAGAATCAAATTAGGCAGAAGGATAAAAGTTTCTCAAATCTGAAAAGATGGGAGAGTACTTTAGTATCAGTTTTGTGATCATCTTAATGATTAAGAAACCATATCAAAATTAGTTCTCTAAGGAAGTCTTAGTGCATTCTTATGACTAAGAAGAAGGAATCTTGAATTGTTGAAATGGTTAAATCAAGAAGATGAGTCATACTTCGTTTCAATACAAGTCTTGGAGTCATACTCCAAGATTGTAATTTGAGTGACATGTCTTAAAGAAGGTTTAAAACACTTATCAAATGTAAGAGTAAAAGTTTTCTACTCTTGTACATTTGAAATTGGTAAGTTGTGATGTTTTGGATCAAACAAAGACCAACTTAGGCCAATTGTGTGAAGTGTTTGTCTTGATTAGAATCCACACTATCTCTTGGATGTTTGACAAGGGAGTCTTATAGGTCAAGAGGACAGTGGGAGTCTTAAAGGTCTTGAAATTCTCAAGAACTAATCAAGAATGAAACCTAAAGTTCTTCACTAGCACACGACTTGATGTTTATAACCTATCGTGTTGACATATTCTGTTCCCATTCTAGTTAAAGTTGGCTTTGCATATGAGTTCTTAGAGTTCTCAATGTGTTGCACAACAACTTGGAAGCAATGGTAGGCCCTTGAGCTGCCAGGTGGCAAGAAATTAAGATTGAGTTCAATCCATATGGTTTTGGATTTGTCATTATCCTTGTCTTGTGATTATGGTTTTGACAAATTCATATGGGTAGGAACTCATACACCAATAAATCTAAGTGTCATAAGGTTTCTCTCCGATTCATGAAAATGATGGTGAGGAAACACTTCCACTAAGTAGATTTTACCTAGATAGCAATTGGGATATTTGCATTCTCAAAGTCGTTAGTGGAGCGTGTGTGGTTTACCGGCACACTAACTTGGACTTGTGAGAAATGGCAAAGGTCAAAACGATCAAGAGTATGATTACGGCATCCCTTTTCATAGTTCTTAAAATTGTTTTGACACACCCATGAGCTATCTAAGGGAAGGTGTATGTTTTTGATAAAGTCTTATCAAAACAATCTAGTATCAGAAATCTGAACTTTGGTAAGAAAGTCAATAAAGTATTGATTTCTAGAAGTCGAGCTTTCTGAGTATATGTCAAAGCTAGTGGGAGCATAAGTGTTATGCTAATAATCATCATGTTAGTGGGAGCATGATAATTACGATAAGTATTGCAAGCTAGCAATGTTAATTATAGAAAACAAAAGGTTTCAATTGGGAAAAAGTTGTTTTGCTATAATTAAGGGGGAGGAAATTATACTTCATCTCAAATCTATAAGCTTAGATCGTGAGGTTTTAATCATTTAGTCAAGGATATATATGAATTTCATGTTGAAATGGCTCAACATAAGGAAATTCTGTATATGGGTCCATTATTTGCGTTCTTAAATTCGATTATGATTACGGCATCCCTTTTCATAATCTGAATTATGAGAACTTGGCAAATTGAAATGGAAATGTTATAGCAAAAGACTGGTTTAGTCTTTATGTGAGACATCATGAATCGTGTCCCATATGCTTCGGATATAGGACCGGTTACATGTGCTATATTCATTCTTTCTAAAAATTTCCAAATGCCTAGGGCATTAAGAATGGAAAAGGTTTAGAACTGGATATGACTAAAAGGATTAAACAATTGTCGAGGACAATCTAAGGTTTACCAAAGATTGGTTGCTCAAGGATAGTTGGAAGTATAGTGATAATTCTGGAAGGACCATATTGACATAATCTGTAAGGAGGCAACTCTTGTTCAGAAGTGATAGTCGAAATGGAATCTGGAAATGTTTCAAAGTTAGAATTTTCAATCTGTGTAAGATTAAGGAAACTTAATGCAAGAAGGATGGTTCCAAGGACTTGATCTCCTTTGGAATGCTCTGTAATGATTGTTGTTAAGTCTTTCTGACTTTGTGCATAATCATTACAAGAGGATCGATGCATATAAGTTTAGAATCTAACAGATTTCAGTAAATGACATGAATTTGGAATTCTTGCATTTGCAGTAAGGATTTGGGAGTGTGAAAAGAGAATCATTGAAGTTATGCTCAATTGATCTAGTTCACAAAATAAAGATCATAGACAAACATATTATGCATACTTGGTGTATGGCATGACTATTGTTTAGAAAACATAGTGTGCATGCTTGGAGCATGGGACAACTATTGCTTTAAATTCAAGAATAATGTTGATAGCTGAAACAATATACAATGAATAATGTGTAATCATATGGTGATAAATAAAAGGAGTTTTATTTATATTCATAAGTTCTGAGACCATATTGGATTCAAATTATTATTGTGTTTCACTTTGCATGTTTTGACTTCCCGAATAAACTAGGTTATTCTTTCGGAATGACTAAGTTATTCAAACCATCCACAGTCGGTCATATGTTGGAAGTAGATATGAATTAAGACTGTCATGGGTTGGCTTGTAGAGGTCTAAGTTGTTGGACAAAGGGCTACAACACTCATGAGTGCTCATAAGTTCTGAGTATTGGATTCAACCCGCGCTCATTGGAATCACTTCATGGATTTTATCACGAGTGATCATGAGACGATAATATCTTATATTCTTCAAACCTAGAGATATGAGTTGTTACTATGAGTTGGTTGTACATTGATTGCACGAAACCGCATTTGGTAACTCGGTGCTATAAAACGTGTCTTTGTGTATGATTCAACAAGTAGTAGAACAAGCCATATGAGTCGAAGTTTATCCATTCCTTTTACCTTCGGGATGAAAGCGATATCTGTGGGCCCCTCGATGATTTGATGATGACAAATGGAAGTGCTCGGCCGGGCCAGGACTGATTTGATTTGTTCAATTAGTCAGTCGTCATAAATCGGAAATCAGGAAACAACTAATGGACAGAGAGAATGATTATAATCCATGTCTCAGTCCATATGATATCTAGAATGGAGGAATATATGATCCCTTATCTAATGGACAAGTCGTTGACAAAGATCAGAGTTCATCTACAAGGTCAGAGTTCGACAGAAGCTTTTGAGAGCTACGATTGCTAGTTGGTTCCTGAAGTCATACGCAATAATAGTTTTAGACTTATCCAAGTGGGAGACTGTTGGATTAATGTCTAAGTCCATAACTATAATTGGTAAGACTTGACCCGACCCGGCATGGTCCATTTGGGTTGCATGGCATCATGCACTTGGATAGACTATAATGAGAGAAATAAGACACTTACGGTTATTAATATATTATAAGTTCTAGTATATTAATAATAAGAATAATGAGATTATTTAATTAGTATTGATCAAGAATTAATCTAGAATTAATTAAGTGATCAAAAGAAGACTAATTAAATATATGGGTTGATTGTGTAAATCATTCATTCTTATATATGTGGGCTTGTGATCTAAGATTCCTTATGTTGGACTAAGTCCATGGGGTGACCCATGGATACTCCATGGAGGTTAAAATCCATGGAGCATAAGGAATGGTAAAGTCATGAGTTACATGGTGTAACCCTAATAGCCACCATATAAAAGAAACCCATGGCTCAAGAAATCGTTACACTAACACTATGTGTATGTATGAAGGGCTAGACGATTTCATGAAGTGTTCTAATTTCTCTCTAAGTTATTCCAAGTGCTTATGGTGTTGTGTGAACCATTTGAGGTGTCACACTTGGGGCACTAAGCACTCAAGCTTCATGAAGACAAGCACTATCAAAGAGGTATGTATTCTATCTTGTTATATCCATTATTTTGTATGCTACATTAGGATAATACCTTGGATGTTCATATTTGCATGTATAATAGAGAAAACATAGATCCAAGGTATTTAGGGTTGCATGTACACTTAGGAGTGTTAGAATGCTCATAACCCAACAATAGTATCTTATCATATAGTATCTATGTAAAACTATTTATGTAAAGGTATTCATGTAAAAGTACTCATGTAAGTGTATCTATATAAACGTACTCATGTATCATGTAATGTACTCATGTATCATGTAATGTACTAGTATAGACTCATGAATGAACTGACTCTTGTGTGATTTCCCTATACTTGGAACAGTAAGTGGTATCTCCTAACTATACCTATAATAGTTACTAACATATACGTGTATAACCTGAAGTATACCTTTTCTACCCAAAGGTACTGAACCGACTGAGGAAAACTTTTATGTCTCTATATGTATACATGATATATAACTGATAATTAAACGACCTTCGGACAGATACCCGATACCCTACCAGACCACATCCCAACGGGGAAAAGGAAATAAAGCGGGTTAGCCTTCCTAAGTCTTTTAAACATTATTTATATAACTATACCTATACAGGCATGCAATTGACAATATACTGTCGAGAGCATTTCAGAGTATTATTGGTAAGATGTCAGATGTAGTCACAAGACTCAGGGATTAGTAGAGAAGACATTTATGGGGGATTGCGGTCCGAGTGAGCAATCAGAAGATGGAGGAGATGTCACCTTCTGTGACCAGATGGGTGCTATTTATGTTTCTTATGGGAAATAAGAGAAACGTGAGATTTCAGTTCTAGGTTTAGGAGTTAACCCTTCGGGTTGACATTGATGTCGATTTTTCCACCAGCATAACAGGCAGCAGGTCTGCCGTGAGGAAATGATCTACCATGAGTAGGTAGTCAGTGGGGACTGAGATGGTCAAGGACGTGTGGTAGCGGCATCAGCAGGTAATCTACACGAGTATATCAGAGTGGTGGCTATTCTGTCTATGATGGGTATTGAGTATGGTAGTGGAGTCCCTATTCTCGCAATGATTCACGCGTTGGAACGGGGGTTGAGAAGTCGACGGTGAGGAGTATGATGATTTGTTTTTCAGTATAAGAGTCAGTGATAGTACTGGACAATTGGGATGTTCCGTATTAGGATGGTATGAGGTTCCGGACGGTGAAGGGCAGTCGTGATGAGAAATTCTTGAGAATTTCATCGGAGATTTAGGGTATTTGAGGTTTCTTGATTACTAGTGGGGAGATCATTGGGCATTGTGTGTCACCTTCCAAGTCTAGATGCGATGTTTCTGATGGAAACCGTCTGTGGGGTAGGTTATTGATGCGTCAATTGGTGATGGTTCGAACCCTAAGTGGGGAGAACTGAGTATTTTATTGGGGAAACTAGAGATTTGTGCAAGAGTGGTTAGGGGTTGGATACAAAGACCTGCGGCTCGAATTCATGAGACCAGGGTCATTGGTGATCAAGGAGAGGTGCAGAGCGGGATAATGCATATGGTACGTGTTTGAGAAAGGATGAGTGTCTCCACGGCAGGTGGCCCATGGTCAGGAATCTGGTGGTGGTCGTGGCCTTTTCGAGTGGTAGGCTTGTAATGAAGGTATGGGCATTTGAGGACTTTTGGGTCGAAGTATGGATAGAAGGTTATCGAGCAGCCAACTCCCGGACCGGTATGTGTATTTTGCTTGGATTTTAAGAGGTAGGGGAAAGGGTTTCGGAGGATCATTAGCGTGTTCTGAAACATTAGGGTTTTCTTTGTATTCCAATTGAGTGTTCGGATACACTATAGTTGCGCCTTAGGTAAATGAAGAATTATTTATGGGGTTCAGAGGAAATGTATTGTTGTATCTGTGTGTTGTTGGGAGTAGGAGATCAGTGGTTGAGGCAGGACATTGTGATGTTCTGTAATGGTGTTCCGTAATACCTGGGTATAATGTTCTAATTTCTGAGTTATTTGGAATATTGAGTTTCAAACGACTAGTGGTGTATCATGTATCTACAGTTCCAGTGGGAGCCCTTCGGGTATTGGCATCAAGAGGGATTAATTAAGAAAGTGGATCTCCGCATAGGTAGGTATTTTGTTATAGCGGTTACTGCCAGAGTCTATGACACACATGTGGGACAAGGGTGTGTTGCTATCTATGATAGTCTACGGAGCATGGGTTAGTGGACGTAGTGTGGCATTGTGATGAGAATGAGAGTATGCGGTGAAGCTACGAGGAGCCGTAGTATTCACTAGTCAGAGGGTGTTGTGACGCTACGGGGAGCCGTAGTACTCACAAGTCAGAGAGAGGGACTCGTGGTACTGTGGGGAGCCGTAGTACTTACTAGTTAGTTGGTGTTGTGATGCTACGGGGAGTCGTAGTACTCACTAGTCAAAGGTTGTCGTGATGTTGCGGGGAGCCATAGTACTCACTAGACGGCAAGAGAGTGTGATGATGGGGTGTTCTCCGATCAGTGTATGATGTAGAAGAGTTTTAGGCTTGAGTAGCCATAGTATTGTGTTTTTGGAGCCTGGTGGTTGAACCAGGGGTGAGACTGGGGTCTCTGTCTCTGTTGGGAATCATTATATTTTGTTTTGAGTTGTGATTGTCGCAACATGAAGAAGTTGGAAAAATGGTATTGCACGGGGCGCAGGCCAGGTCATGAGAAGAGTATCTTATTGGGTAGCGAGGTTCCAACTTTGGGTCAGACCAAACTCTCGAGTTGAGTTTGGCATTGATGGTGCATGGGTAAACGAGATGAAATTCTGGAGTTCTGAGGTGAATTCTTGGATGAGGGTATTGTTGTCGTCCGATGTCTAAAACCTGTATAGGTCAGTAATCGGGTACGGGAGATACCGCGAGATGCACATGAGATATGTGCAGCAGACATTAGAGGTCCGGGTTGAGTCGATCTTCGGTTAGATTGTAGTTTTCGTATGAGGTAAAGAGAATTTTGTGACTTATGTGTCAATGGGCCGAGATAGTTGACACGAGAAGGAAGTTAGTGAGACATTCTGAATCATGTCATGGGTAACCATGGAAGTTCAACTATGGGGTTGAGGTTCAATGAGTTTTCCTATAGCAATAGCCATCATTCGAGCATCGGTATGCCACCGTTTGAGCTGTTGTATGGCAGGAGGTGTCGGACCCCCAATTGCTGGGGAGAGGTAGGGCAATGTGTGATGGGTAGTACAGATATTGCGCTTCAGACGACCGAGTAGATTCAGGAGGTCAGACAGAGGTTGTTGACCGCTCAGAGTTGCCAGAAGAGTTATGCGGACAGGCACCGGTCCGAGCTCGAATTTCAGGTCGACGATTTTGTGCTCTTGAAGGTCTCTCCTTGGAAAAGAGTGATCCGATTCAGGAAGAGGGGCAAGTTGGGGCCCTGGTATATTGGACCTTTCGGGGTGATCGCAAAAGTAGGCAAGGTATCCTACCGTTTGGAGCTACCTGTAAAGTTGGGTCAGATACATGACACCTTCCACGTGGTATTTTGGGGAACTCACTAAGCTTTATGCTTATAGTGTTATGTGTTATGTGTTTCAGGTACCATTGATGATCGCGGGAAGGCGCCGGCATGATTCGTACACACGCATGGGATTTTATGGATTTTGATCTTGGGAAACAATTTTGTGAAACAAAGTTATGATACAATGGGATTTTGTTAATAAATGTGTTTGGAAAATGTTTTTTAAAAGGAGAAAATTTGTTTTAAAATTTTACAGTGTTACAATTTGGTATCAGAGCCTTGGTTTGAGGGATGCGGATGCATCTTCGGGCGTATCTGAACTCAAACTGAGGATTTTACGAGAATTTTGATAATAAAGTAAAATTTGAAAGAGTAAAAAGAGTTTTGAGACAAACAGAGCAGAGTCGTGTGTACGATCAGCCAGCGCCCGAACAGTGATTTCCCAAAAATACCCTTACAATAAGTGTTAAAAGATACGTTATGTTATGCTATATAATGGATTATGTTATACATACTAGAGTAGACTAGGTATTCTTATTAGGACTAGAGTGGCCTGATATATGATGCCTTAGTCTAGGGGTTTTGCTACTAGTGATGCTTGAGAGTGTTTAGATAGAAGCAAGGAGCTTATGAGAGATCTGCTAGTGAGTAGCACATGATTAGAGAGAATAGCATACTTGGGATTTGGAGACCCAGGAAAATGCCCGGAAGAGGGAGATAGAGCTGGAGACCCAGGCTAGGGAGGAGGCTGAGTCTCAGGGGAGGGATCGGCGACCGGTATAGTCTCAGCCTATAGCCAAGTGGGCCTAGCCCGCTGATTCGAGATCTAGGAGTCAGAAGGGCTGCACTTGTGGCAAGTGCGGCAAGAGCCACGATGGGGTGTGCAGAGCGGGGTCTTGCTACAAATGTGGCAAGGAGGGGCATATGGCCAAGGATTGCCCCAAGGGGTTTGCAGTATGCTTTCACTACAACCAGACCAGACACCACAAGGCAGAGTGTCCATAGTTACGAGGGACAGCCCATGGAGCACCTCAGGGATCTGCCCCTGCTTCTATCAGTGCTACTGAGAGCCGGCCAGTGAAGGCCGAGGTACCGAAGGCACGAGGGAGAGCCTTCCAGTTGACTGCGGAGGAGGTCCTCGCAGCGCCCGAAGTCGTGGCTGGTTTGTATTATTTCATATATTTACTTTTATGTTGAGATATTGTGCTTATATTATGATATCCGTAGGTACTTTTCTTGTAAATTTTGTACCTGCCTTGGTGTTATTTGACTCGGGTGCGAGTCAGTCTTTTGTATCTTTGGCTTTTAGTCAGCACATCAGTATTAGCTGAGAGGCATTGATCGACCTATGAGGGTTTCCATAGCTGACGAGAGAGCGATGTATGCCACCGAGGTGATCCGAGGGTGTGTACTCGAGATTTTCGGTGTTGAGTTTCCAATTGATCTAGTTCCTATTGCGATGGGAGATGTCTGTGTTATCATGGGCATGGACTGGTTGAGCAAATTTGGAGCGGTTATCGACTACGAGAGACAGCTGGTGACCATACGAGACCCTAGTGGGGGAGTTGTTACAGTGTATGGCGAGGGTACGTGTTTTGGGTTGGCATTTTGTTCAGCTGCTAGTGCAAGGCATAGTCTACAACAGGGCTGTAAGGGATTTGTAGTGTATGTGATGGATACGAGGGTTGATTCAGAGAGACCGAGGTCAGTAGATGAGGTTTTGATAGTGCGTGAGTTCCCGAATGTATTTCCAGAAGAATTACCGGGTGTGCCTCCCGAGAGGCAAGTTGAGTTCAACATCAATTTGGTTCCAGGGGCTGCGCCTATCACCAAGGCGCCTTATCACCTTGCATCTCCAGAGATGCAGGAGTTATCCATGCAGCTTCAGGAGCTGCTGGGGAAGGGGTTTATTCGGCCGAGCAATTCGCCATGGGGAGCGCCTATCCTTTTTGTTAAGAAAAGGATGGATCACACCGGATGTGCATTGATTACAGGGAATTGAACAAGCTGACGGTCAAGAACCGTTACCCGTTGCCGAGGATCGATGATTTGTTCAACCAGTTACAGAGAGCATCTTGGTTCTCCAAGATCGATTTGTGGTCGGGATATCATCAGGTGAGGGTGCGAGATGAGGACATCTAGAAGACAGCGTTCAGGACTCGTTACAGGCATTACGAGTTCGTGGTGATGCCTTTCGGGCTCACCAATGCACCAGCGGTGTTCATGGATCTCATGAACAGAATGTGTAGGACGATGTTGGATCGCTCGGTGATCGTTTTCATTGACGACATATTGGTGTATTCGAGATCCAGAGAGCAACATGAGGAACATTTGAGAGAGATCCTCGGAGTTTTTAGATCATAGAGGCTTTACGCCAAATTCTCCAAGTGTGATTTCTGGTTACGAGAGGTCCAGTTCCTAGGGCATCTAGTTAACCAGAAAAAGATATTGGTCGATCCGGCCAAGATTGAGGTAGTAATGAGTTGGGAGGTGCCGAGGTCACCTACAGAGATTAGGAGTTTCCTAGGATTGGCAGGCTATTACCGGATATTTATCAGGGATTTCTCCAAGATCATCGTACCACTCACCAAGTTGACCCGGAAGGTTGTTGCTTTATAATGGGGCCCAGAGTGGCAGACCTCCTTCGAGATACTTCGCCAAAGGCTATGCGAAGCCCCGATGTTAGCCCTTCCGGAGGGAATGGAGGACTTCATGGTATATTGTGACGCGTCGATATCAGGGTTGGGAGCGGTGCTTATGCAGAGGAGTCACGTGATAGCATACGCATCGAGGCAGCTGAAGCCTCATGAGATGAGGTATCCCACCCACAATCTAGAGTTGGGAGCAGTAGTGTTCGCCCTCAAGATCTGGCATCACCATCTGTATGGGGTCCGGTATACCATATACACGAATCACAAGAGCCTGAAGCACTTGATGGATCAGCCCAACTTGAATATGCGGCATATAAGATGGTTGGACGTGGTAAAGGATTATGATTGCGAGATCCTGTACCACCCGGGTAAGGCTAACGTAGTAGCTGATGCCCTGAGCCGTAGGGAGGAAAGCTCCCTAATGCGGGAGGTTTTCATGAGATTGACAATGATGACTCCGGTGTTGGACACCATTCGAGGGGCCCAGGCTGAGGCTGTGAGACCCGAAAACCAGAAGAGGGAGCGAGTTATCGGGCAGGTATTGGAGTTCGTTATCGATAGCCGGGGGGCTTATGACATTTCAGGTTCGGATTTTGGTACCATTTTGTGGGCGAGGTGCGTACCATTTTGATGGAAGAGGCACATCGATCGAAGTTCTCGATCCATCTCGGGGCCACTAAGATGTATTTGGACCTAAAGAAGGAGTATTAGTGGCCCTGTATGAAGAGAGACGTCACGTGGTTCGTTGAGAGCTGCCTAACCTATCGTAGGGTTAAGGCCGAGCACCAGAGACCGCATGGTAAGTTGGAACCGTTAGAGGTTCCCGAGTGGAAGTGGGAGTAGATTACTATGGATTTTATCATCAAATTGTCGAGGACTGCGAGGGGCGTCAATGCAATTTGGGTAATTGTAGATAGGTTGACGAAGAGCGCTCACTTCCTTGCTATTAGCGAGAGCTCTTCTGCGGAGAGGTTGGCATAGTTGTATGTGAGATAGGTGGTATCGCGGCATGGAGTACCGATCTTGATTGTCACAGATCGAGATGTGCGTTTCACTTCCAAATTCTGGAAGAAATTTCATGAGGAGTTAGGTACAAGGCTGCATTTTAGTACCGCATATCACCCATAGACTGACGGGCAGAGCGAGTGGATGATTCAGATGCTCGAGGATATGCTACGAGCATGTGTGTTGTTTTTCGGCGGGAGTTGGGACACGTATTTACCAACAGCCATCATTCGAGAATTGGTATGCCACCCTTTGAGTTGTTGTATGGGAGGAGGTGTCGAACCCCATTTGTTGGGGAGAGGTAGGACAACGTGTAATGGGTAGTACAGAGATCATGCTTCAGACGACTGAGCAGATACAACAGGTCAGACAGAGGTTGTTGATCGCTCAGAGTCGTCAGAAGAGTTATGCGGACAAGCGCTGGTCCGAGCTCGAGTTTCAAGTCGGCAACTTTGTGCTCTTGAAGGTCTCTCCTTGGAAAGGAGTGATCCGATTCAGGAAGAGGGGCAACTTGGGGCCTTGATATATTGGACCTTTCAGGGTGTTCACGAGAGTAAGCAGGGTAGCCTACCGTTTGGAGCTACCTGCAGAGTTGGGTTAGATTCATGACACTTTCCACGTGTCGCAGTTGAGAAAGTGTATAGCCGACAAGTCGGCAATGGTACCATTAGAGGATATTCAGGTGGATATGAGCCTGAACTATGTTGAGAGACCAGTGGCAATTAGAGATCGGAAGATCAAGGTTCTAAGGAACAAGGAAGTGCCTCTGGTGCCAGTCCAGTGGCAGCATAGGAAAGGGTCAGAGCTGACTTGGGAGCCGATGCGCGAGATGTGTGAGCAGCATCCAGAGTTGTTTTCAGAGTGAGACTTCGAGAGCGAAGTCTGATTCTAGTGGGGGAGAATTTTAACATCCGGATTCTCAGGTATATTATTTTATTCATTTATTTTGCAGTTTGTGGAGGGACTCGGCGAGTTGGTGCTTAGACTCACCGAGTAGGGTTGCGGATTCTCATCTGGGTTCATGACTGGACTCGGTGAGTCCATGCTGTTTAATGAAATCCTAATTTCCCGGGTTTAGGACCTATTTAAAGGCCCTTAGGGCCGTCATTTACGGCTACCAAACCCCACAGAGACACCCAAAGAGATCTAGAGGGATTGTGAGGAAGGAGAGACCACTTTTGATCATTTTGTTGGTGTGATTGCAAGAAAGGGGTGACCAAGGCAAGAGGAAGCTGAAGAAGGAGCGGTTCTGGTGATTTCAGAGTTCAAAGACTTCATCTTGAGGTATTTATTCGGACCTTCTTCAGATTTGGTGTTGATTCTTAGAGTTAGGGTTTTTCTAACCCCTTTAGAGAATGGATATGTGGAGCAATTGGTCCCTTATCAAGTTTATGCTTTGGATATGGACTCAAAGAGGTCGAGAGACCTTAACCCTTGGAGCTTTATGGGTTATTTTGGGAGCCATGAACTTAGGATGTTATTTTTGGGGCTAAATCACCAAGTGGAACCTTTTAGACGTCCCATGAGTGTCAAGATTCGAGCTTTACGTGTTTATCAGGCTTGGGAAGGTCAGATCTATGGACCAAAGGAACAGATCTGACCTCAGGAGGTCAATTGAGTTTGTGCATGGCATGAACTCGCCGAGTCCAAGGGCAGACTCGACGAGTAGGGTTAGGGTTTCCCGTAAATCACTCAGTGAGTAGACCCGTCGAGTTAGGGGAATAACTCAGTGAGTCAGAGAGGGATTAGAGGACTGGAGTTCAAGGAAGAACTCGCCGAGTTGGTCTTGAGACTAGGCGAGTTGAGTCGGGGTAGCCCCGCGATTCATGCCAGGTGTGACTCGTCAAGCATGGGGAGGGACTCGACATACCAAGCGATACTAGGGAGTTAATGGACACGTGTAGACTCGTCGAGTTGCCCAAGTGTACTCGATGAGTCGGGTCAATGTTTGACCAATGACTTTGGTTGACTTTTAGGTTTTGGTCAACAATGAGGGCCTTTGAGCCAAAGGAGGGGTAAAATGGTCTTTTACCCTTCTGAGGGTGCCAAGATAGGGTTGAGTCTAGTCCTGAGAGTTATATTTATGAGGTTATTACTTTATGTGATTAGGTGGAGGCTAGATCGTATTTCTACCGAGTCAGAGATTTGCCAGGACATCTGGGGTGAGTCTTCTCACTATACTTTACCTTGAGTGGTAAGTAGAGTCATGTGATAGAGTTATTGTATGCTATTTATGTGATGAGTTCACTACATTATTTCTATGTGATTTATGCGATGTGTATATCATAGTATATCAGAGTTAGAACCGGAAGGTTCACAGAGTTAGGACCAGAGGGTCCATAGAGTTTGAGCCCAAGGGCCCACAGAGTTATAGCCTCGAGTGGCTAGTATGTGTTATGTGTGGTATTTTGGGGAACTCACTAAGGTTTATGCTTACAGTGTTATGTGTTATGTGTTTCAGGTACCATTGATGATCGCGGGAAGGTGCTGGCATGATTCGTACACACGCATGGGATTTATGTATTATGATCTTGGGAAACAATTTTGTGAAACAAAGTTAGGATACAATGGGATTTTGTTAATAAATGTGTTTGGAAAATGTGTTTTAAAAGGCGAAAATTTGTTTTAAATTTTTATGGTGTTACAACAAATAATAGAGTTGTAATTTAGAATTCAAATTTACCTTTTTAGCAACATATGATGAAGTATCCCTACTTTTGCTTTCTACCCATGAAGAAAGAATGAAGAAAGAATAGATCCTTGAGGAGTGAGGAAAGGATTAAATTAAAGCCCATCTATAGACATAATGCAAAATAAATCAAAGTAAACAAATATGTTTGGAGCGTTGAGCAATCAAAGGTAGTGTCTATGATTTTAAGAACAAAGAAAAATATGCATAAAACTTATCAAATATATACACACACTGACTAATCCTAAAAAAATAACAACAAACATGTGAAATTATAACCTTAAATACAGAATAACTATGGATGTGATGTGAAGATGAAATCAAGAGGGTGACTCAACCACAATGAAGGGGATGTGGCGTTTAATGGGGATCCATGAGCGGCAAACAGCTTTAGGGGAAACGCCGCCGCCAAGTAGAATCTATTACACAAATGAACTGTACTCCTTTAATTTTTAAGTCTTCGGCCTCAGCATGAGGTCAGGATTACCGAAAGCAAGAAGGGAATTATCATACCACATGACCGAGGCATATGAAAGTGGAATTAATTTTACGAAGAAGATGAGGATGGATTTTCAGAAGCTTATGTGCAAAACCAAAACCATAATTATAGTTTCCTTTAAATAAAAAACAGAGAGAGACCTACCTGTGATTGGGAAATAGAAATAACAATTCAAAATTAGTTTTTGATTCCATTGAGAAGCTTGAAGGAAGATGTGATGATTTTGAAATAGAAACGGTGGAAATTGTGTGATCATGAGAATCTCACCAACCTATATCAAGAAATAAGCTATGTCGGCTCTTAGATACGACTTTTCTAGAATCGTTAAAAAAAATGAACACATTATGTAGGTACCTGATTTATGGATTTTGCTCTTTAAAGTAGCATGGAGTAATTAAACCGGTACCTAATCGACTTTAGGTCGGTATTACCTAATTTTAGGAGAGTCGTCTGCAATCAAGGAGATGTGTCGATTAAAGGATGTCCAAGAGTGTCAAGCATCATCGGGAGAACAACGTTGCCAAGAAGGAAACCCCATCATCAAGTCTTCCTCCTCATGGTGATGTTAGGGTGATCGGAAGCAATCACTGATGCATCTTTCAACAACCAACCAAATAACGATGTTTCTTCAATCCCAGTGTGCCGTGATGCTATTTTGGACAGAAACGAGTTTAAGCACACAAAGAGGCAAATTAGCTCTAAGTGATGGAGGCATGAGGGTAGTTTGTGGGTAAGATTCTCATAGATGTGGACTGGTTAATCTTGTAGAAAAGGCTTTCATATATATATATATATATATATATATATATATATATATATATATATATATATATATATATATATATATATATATATATAGGATGAGGTTCAATAGAGAACCATAATTAACCAATGAACCAATCTTTTTTTCAACTTTTAGAACTTATTTTTTATAAAAAAAACAACTAAAAATACAGACATTCATAACTTTTTATCATTTTTCCAATGATATCAAATTCGATTTTTTACGTTAAATTCATAATGTGAATTTTTGAAAATTCAGAACGTGAATGCGGATTCATACGGTGAATCTGAATAATATTTTTCACATTCACAATGTTAATATATGAATTTTGATATTTTTAGATTTTTTCCATAAAAAATAAACTCTAGAAATTGAAAAAAAGATTTGGTTCCTTGAAGAACATATAATTATGGTTTTCTATTGAACTATATATATATATATATATATATATATATATATATATATATATATATATATATATATATATATATATATATATATATATATATATATATATATATATATATATATATATATATATATATATATATAAGGAGGTTCCGTTGAGATTAAAAATAAAATATAGATCTCGAAATTTAACCTCAGCCACATATTTCACATCTATCGCTCTAACCCTTCGGTGTACTAGCGCGACAGGTCTGGTGTAATCATAAATGATTAGACAGTGCCACCCGTTCCTCTCTCCTCCGCCTCCATCCGCACCACCGTAACCGCCACCGCACCACCACTACCACCACCTCTGACACCAGTCGACCCCACCATTGTCACCTCCATTAGTTATACCACCACCACCTCTGTCACGATCACCTCTTCTGCGACTA
Source organism: Lactuca saligna (assembly GCF_052625555.1). Lineage (NCBI taxonomy): Eukaryota > Viridiplantae > Streptophyta > Magnoliopsida > Asterales > Asteraceae > Lactuca > Lactuca saligna. The sequence continues at coordinate 93,345,551 of NC_136419.1, read as the reverse complement.
ACTATAATTATCATTTATGATTACTCAATGTTGGAACATACATATGTGTAGAATCATTTATTATTATACATATACATATAAACATGTATGATTATACCTCTCTATCATATAATCATTTATGATTAAACATACGTCGTTGCTGCTGTTACGCTGGAGCATTAGAGCGGTAAATGCGAAATATGTGGCTGAGTTTAATTTCAAAATCTCTATTTTTTTTTTAATCTCAAATGAACTGTCCCATATATATATATATATATATATATATATATATATATATATATATATATATATATATATATATATATATATATATATATATATATATATATATATATATATATATATATATATATGATTTTAAGCCCACAACCAAGAATTTCAAAGGATCAGTTAGATTACCATCATTGGATCACTAGAGTATTTTTATTATGATTTATAAACGCAACAGAATACTGATATATATGATATTGTTTTTATTTGTTTATAGAATACATATCCATCTTTGTTTTTTTATATTTCGCATTGCATGTGTGTTTATAGAATATATGTCTAGACTTTTTTATGTTATTTAATTTTAACTTTTTTTTTTTTAATTTTATAGTATCTAATGGATCTTAGTGATAACTTACCAAGGGATGCCATTTTATTTTATTTATTTATTTATTTATGTTAATTTTAGATGACTAATTCAAGAAATGATAAACAACCGGTCGAACATGAAGATGATAATGAATCAGAACTTGTAGGAAAATAATAAAGCCGAAAAAATAATTAAAATTCCATGGTTGGAACGATTTTGATCCAATTTATGTTGATAGTGTTCAAACACGGGCAAAGTGCAAATTTCTTTTGGTATAATCATGTTATTTTTTAAGCTTTATGATTTATGATTAATGTTTGTTAGGCTTTTTATGATTAATATAAAAACAATCTAATTATTACCTCTAGTTTTAACATCTTATTAAACTTAAAATTATTTTTTGGGTAAGTTGATTTTTAGTATATTGATAAATCAGGTTCAGAGATAAGCCCAAAATCTCTGCTGAAGTGCATCGATTTTAAGGTTGTTGTTTGTTCGATCGAACTGAGAAAAGTAAGGAGATGTAAGAAAAGAGGTTCGATTTTTTGTTGTTGGGATATCAGGAGTCTGGTTCAAGAAGCTCTTTGGGCTGTGAATAGAGCCTGATTTGTTTAGGGCTAGGTTACTCTTTCTTTTGTGGGCTTCTAATCTCACGTAAGAAACAAAAATAAGGGGAGTGAAATATTTTGTATGTTTTGGTTTTGGTTTTCTTATTCATGCCTAAGTGAAAGAATGTTAATTAGATTTAGTTTTTATTCAAATAATTTTTATAGAATAAGTTTTTATTCAGGTTTAGTTTATTTAAGTTAAATGATACTTTTAAAGTTTATAAATTAATGAATATAATGTTGATTTAAGTTAAATGATAATTTTAAAGTTTTTAAATTAAGTGGTATAATGTGTGGTAATAGTTCGGTGTTTAAATGTGTTTATTTTTAAACATATTATGAAATTTGATTAATTATTTATACTTTTATTATCTAGCCAATATTAGGTGTTAAATGTTAATTTATTTTTTATTTTGTTATTATTTGCAACTAATGACATCAAGAGATGTTGTAGTCCGGAAATCATTTAAACATGAGTATGTGATTCGTGATCTCACTTAAATTAATATGGACGTGTGTTGATGTATTTATATGAATTTTTAAATTTATTAAACATACATAGATATGAGTAGATGAATTTAAATCTAATCATGAGACTGTTTTGATCAAAAATCGATCTAAGAGATAATAACCAAATTGTATGAGAGATTGTCGTGTTATGACTAATTTGTATAAGTAGTTGAGATCAAAATGACAAAGTGATTTACAAGGAAAACCCTTAATCTTTACTAGGATCTCCGTCATAAAACTTTGAGAGGTGATAATGATCACATATATTGTTTGAATTTATTAATAAAAAAGAATGTTACAAAAGTAAACTTAAGAGTACAAGTACAAATGATTCAATAAGTCTAAGCTATCTAAGTTGTGTGTGTAGCATGACTTTTACAAGTGTATATATAGCCAAGGTTGAATTACTAAAAGTTTGATATTCCTGAGATCTTTTTGAACAAGTATTTGCATGTTGCCTTGACTTGGTATTTCTAGGTCTCAAGCTTGATTGAAACAATTCTTCAGAGTTGATTTCATTAGGAAAGAATAATAATGGTCATGGTCAGGAGCTTAATGTATATTTTGGGATCCTGAGACTCTTTTAAAATCCGGAATCCTAGATAGGTTTGAGGAGAGACTCCTAACAATTGCCCCTAATTATACCTGCAAAATAATTGAATTTATTTCAAATATTTAAAGTGTATAATTTAATTAATTTGAAATAAAGAAATTGAAATTCAAACTCTAATGGATAGAATTGTATCCGTTCAAAAGATATGATTATATTGTCAAATTATTTTTCTCTCGTCTTAATTTGCATAAATAAAGGTTAGTGGTTTTCAATATTTTCTTACTACTTGTAGCTCTCTTTCAAGCATTGTCGGCTATCTTGAAGGTAAATTTCTTTCTCCTTTCTTCCCCTTTTTCATGTTTGTTGATCATGGGAAAAAAGGCACTTCATTCTGCTCGAGCAACCTTGCTCTTCCCGATGAGGACTTCGTGGATCAAAAGAGCATGTCTTACAAAGAGACTTTCTCATTTGATGATAACGACATTGAGTCCTTGAAATCGATTGGGGTTTTTCCTACTGATAACATTTTAACCATTTTGATGTCATACCTTCCCCATTCATTGGCGGAAATGCTGAGTGGTGACAGTGTTTACATAGATTACCCAAATCACAATGCACAAACCATAACTACATTTTTATAAATAAATTCTATTATAAGGAATAAATGAAACCTTTCTATCTATCTTCAAGCTGATGACCTTTTTTGCATTAATCCTTATTCCATCCTAGCAATACATGCGATTTTGAAAACATTAACATAATGCTGGTGAATTCACAAGTTTTAGTTAAACATAGAATAGACTATTTTTGAAAACTTTTTACGAATTATTACAATGATTATGATCATTTTACTTATATTCCTTATTTCCTATACTTTACTATATTGTCTCTTCCAAAATTTCTTGGATCTTGTAACTTATAAGTCGTCAGAATAGGATATTCTGCTATTCCTATCGTATTATCTCAATGGGATACTTTACCATCCCTATCTTATCATCTTTATAAGATATTTTACCATTCCTATCTTATCACGTTTATAGGATATTTTACCATTCATATCTTACTATTTGTAACACTTGAATTAGGTATGTTCCTTTTAGCCCTTAGTAATTAGAACATTGCATTTTTGGTCGTTGTGGCTAGTACGAGGGGCGTACCATAATGTAGGCTTAGTGTACTAGCTAGGGTATGTTTGAGCCTCGTACATTGGGCGTGTGAGGGTAACGTTGGGTGTAATATGACCAACTTGAAACCCTAATTGTTAGGGTTTAAACCCTATATATAATCTCATTAAGTCCCACGAGCTTGGCCTTTTACCAACCTCCATATGTCTTAAATCATATATTTCGATCCTTAGCCATCATTTAATGTATTTAAGCTCTTGAGAAGAAAAATTGGTGTTTTATTACTCAAATATTAAAAAAATATACTAGTGAATGTATTTCTTAATAATCATTTTCATGAATTAGAGTGAAACCTTTTTCTACTTATATTTTATGGTGTATGTGTTCCCATCCATGTGCGTCTAACATTTCTAACCTACAATCATAATAAAACGTTTATGACGAAACCAAAATTATCTTTCATGGACTGAACTTGCTTATTCTTAATTTCTTGACTTCTGGTAGCACAAGGGCCTACCTGTTCTTGCATGTTGTTTAAGCAGTTCACCCATATTGATCAATGTACATTCATTGACTAGCATGTTCTTCCTTTTACCGTCAAATGTGAACCATAGAGCTCATATGCATTGCCAACTCAACTTGAAGATGTACAGAAACAAGAATGTGTTAGCTTAACATGATAGGTTATCAACCTCAGGTCTTGGGCTAGTGATAACTAAAAGGTTTATTTTCAATTGACTCTTGAAACTTTTCAAGATCAATAAGACTCCCACTGAATTCTTGACATATAAGTATCTTTCTCAAGGAACATTCATTGTCGAGCTAAAAAACAAATAATCAAGAGTTAGTCTGTATTCTTGACAAGAAAACATGTCATGGAATTGGTATTAGTTCATCTTTTTTTTTAACCAAAACATCACAACTACCAATTCTAAATGTGCCAGAGTAAGAAAACATGATTACTCCACATTTCATGAGGTGTTAGAAACCTACTTAGTATGGAATAAGCTCCAAGATACGATTTGTAGTTACTAGAGTATAACTCTAAAACTAGATTATGTAACAGTCGGGTTTCCATGTATATTATTTTATTTAATTATTTTGAATTATGAGAAGGAACTTGGCAAGTTGATGCGTAGACTCGTCGAGTAGGGTTGTGATTGTTCATCCGGATTCGCTTTGGACTCGGAGAGTCCACGCTGTTTAATAAAACCCTAAATCCCCGGGTTTGGAGCCTATTTAAGGGCACTTATAGCCTCTCATTGCGGCTACCAGTCCCTTGAGAGAACCCTAAGTGAGCCAAATCGTTGAAAGGAAGAAGAAGACACTTTTGATCCTTGTATCTTTGTTTTAGCAAGAAGGAGGTGCAAGAGCAAGAGGGGAGGTGCGATTCTAGCAGTTCCAAGGATTCAGAGACTTCATTTTGAGGTAATAGTTCGAACTTCCTTCAGTTTTTGTGTTGATCTATAGAGTTAGCGTTTTATAACCCCTTTGGAGAGTGATTATGTGGAGCAAATGGTCCCTCTTCGAGTTTGTGCCTTGGATCTGGACTCAAAGAGGTCCAGAGACCTTAACCCTTGGAGGTTTATGGATTAGTTTGGGGTTATTGGACTTAGGTTGCCATTTTTGGGACTAAATCTCCTTTTGATGCCTTGTTGTTGTTATATAAGCATCAAGTTTCGAGCTTTACGTGACATTCATGCTTGGGAAGGCCAGATCTTTGATTTAGGGAAACAGATCTGACCTCAGGAAGCTAGTAGAGTTTGTGCATGGCATGAACTCGCCGAGTTGTTCCTGAGACTCGGCGAGTAGGGTTAGGGTTTCACGTAAATTGCTCAGTGAGTAGACTTGCTGAGTTAGGGGATGACTCAGTGAGTCAGAAGGGAGTTAGAGGACTGGAGTTCAAGGCGGCACTCACCGAGTTGTTCTTGAGACTCGGCGAGTTGAGTCATGGTGTCCCTGCGATTCATGCCTAGTATGAATTGTCAAGCATAGGAAGGGACTCGGCGTGCCAAGCGGGACAAAGTGTTAAGGAACATGTGTGAACTCACCGAGTCACCAGAGTGCACTCGGCGAGTAGGGTCAAAGTGTGACCGTTCACTTTTTGGGGTTTGGTCAATGGAGTACTTGTGTTGAGAGGGGGGTAAAATAGCCTTTTGTCCCTCTTGAGGGTGCCAAAGGCAGGTTGAGTCTAGACTTGAGAATTATATTTATAAGAGTATTTACTTTATGTGAATAGGCGAAGACTAGGCAATATTCCTACCGAGTCAGAGATTTACCGAGACGCCTAAGGTGAGTCTTCTCACTATACTTTACCTAGAGTGATAACAGAGTTATGTGATAGAGTATTTTAGAGTTATATGCCAGTGTAATTGCATGTTATTTATGTGCTATGATTTATTATGATATATGCTATGTATGATTCAGAGTTACAGAGTTAGGACCTTCGGGTCCACAGAGTTAGGACTTTCGGGTCCACAGAGTTAGGGCCAGAGGGCCATAGAGAGTTGGGGCTGGAGGGCCCCACTGAGACACATTGATCTGAGGGTCAACAGAGTTACAGCCTCGATTGGCTATTATGTGTTATAGGGGTATTTAGGGAACTCACTAAGCATTTATGCTTACAGTGTGATGTGTTAGGCGTTTCAGGTACCAGCGATGATCGCGGGAATGCGCCGGCATGATTCGTACACACGCCTACCGGAGTTTATATATGTATTTTGATCTTGGGTTTTGTATTGATACCATGTTGATATAATGATTTGTTTATGATTTCAAATGATATTTTATGGGTTACAAAAGTGAAAAATTGTTCACATTTTTACGGTGTTAAAAGAAAAAAAACTAAGTATGAATCATCTCTCGATTAAACCATTTATCTGATTTCTTTTCTTAGTCGAAAAATTGCACTAAGATGTTTTTCGAGGATCAATTGAGACATAGTTCTAGAATCAATAAGATGATCACAAAACATGATACTGAAGTACTCTCCTTTCCTTTCAGATTGGAGAAACTTTTATCTTTCTGCCTAATAGATTCTTTTTATTTTTTGTATTACTATTTGAGAACTTTTTAAAGTGTTAGAATTATGTTTAATCTTATAAACACAACCATATTTACTAAATCATCATCAAAATCATGACGAATAGACTTATCGTCTTTGTGGTGGATCTAACGAGTCCATATCAATATGTAAAATATCTAATAGTCCTTCACATTGACTCACATAATCATGTGATCAATGAATTAGTCATAATCTTCTAAAGATCAAGAGTCTTATACATCACTTAAATTTGAATTATATGACTCCAAGCTTCTATCCAACTGAAACTTCGGTGATGAGAATAATTTATCATTTGGTTAATTAGGACATTACAACAAATGATATAATTAATAATCAAATCCACAATTAATATTGTTAATAATAGAAACGTGGCCAACAGTTTCATAAATGCAATTGCAAGGAAATACAAAGTAAACTTGATAAATCAACAATTCACAATTTATTGATAATAAGCAGAAAAATTTGTCCTTAAAATGCAAAAATATGAACACAATGTTTCTAGACACTTCCTAAGCAACCTATTAAATTATCATAACTCGTAAGCAGTAGCTTTCAAAATTTGATCCTCGAACCATGTGATCAAAGTCCATCTCTAATATTCAGCTTACTCTTCTTAAGCTTCTTTATTTCTCTTAGATTCTGCAAAACATCAAAATGTGATCATCACATCATGTATTAAGAATCTATGAATAAAACTTATTAAAATAATGGAGTTCGATAATCGGTGTACCTGAAGTAGAGTCACACGACTTGACTTCACCATCTCTAAGATTTTTCAGGTGGTCTAGGCAGTTTCGCAACCAATTCCCCTTCAATTGGCAATAGAAACATATTGACTCCTTGGGGTTAGCACATGGGACTATCTCAGAACTAGCCTTTCTCTTTGCCATATGATCAAACGGTTTGGCCTTGGCAAATCTCTTTCCATTGGCAAGAGAGACCTTTTCTAGACTACTAATGTTACCATTGTTAAGATCCATGGAAATTTAGGACTCAGATCCTTCAAAAGCTTTTGCTTGACTTATTTTCTTAAGCATTTCTGCTTCAGCAACAATCAACATATGTGTTAGATTAATTAAGGTCATGTCCTGGTCCTTCATATAGAAATCTTTTGTGAACTGACTATATGATTTAGGTAGCAAAAGTAGAACCAAGTCAATAGCCAGGTCACTTGGGAAAGATACATCCAACATCCTCAATCTATCAATGTGCGACTTCATATTCATAACATAAGAACACACAGACTTTCCATCTTAATGTTTACATGTCAACAGAGCTCGAGTAACTTCGTATTTTCCAGGTTGAAAGAAACATGAATTGGGGAGAGTAACTGGAGGAGGTGGAGGAAGAGTAGGAGAGGCATGATTTCAAGTTCCACCATTGCTTGAAGAAGGGAACATTCTTTCACCTTGATTGAGAAGGAAAAATATTTCAGGAAAGATGAGGAAGACCATTGTGGTCTGAACTTGACATCTATAATAGGAGAAAGGATAATTCAAGTTAGTTGATTTTAATCCTTAATTATTAACCCAAAAAATTTAAATTAAGTCTTGTATGCATATTTGCGATTCGAACTTTGAAGAGGGATGCCATAATCAAATTCAAATATTATTTTAGGTAGGTAAAGCATTCAGCAATTCAATTATTGTCTCACTTCGTGACTGGGATGGTGAGAATCACAACCAAGATGTGAATAACCATACAAATCAGCTTGGTACTCTCGATGTCATTTATTACTTAATCAATATGCCGGTTAGCCACAGACGCTCCACTAATCAATGATATTTTATGAGACACCCATTTTCACCCTTTATTAGTGTGTCGGTTAACCACACAAGGTCCACTAATGACTTATATAAAGTGCAATGTGCAATTTCATGGATTACCATCAAGTTCACATTTTCCTAAAGTAACTTAGAGTGGTATTTCAAAGAGTTTAGTTACTTTATAATTTCGTTATACTTATTAATGATAAGTCACCAGCCAAGGAAGCGGTTGGTAAGAGTGGACATCATTCAATCGTCATTTTATAGACAATTTCCTTATACCCCCTTATAACATGGCTTTGTGAAGGGGGGCGTACTAGCATTTCGATTGACTTTTCTTACACATATAATATATATTAAACTTTTGATGATATTTAATAGTATAAGGGTGTATTTTAAGCATTTCATAATACTAAGGGTTTAAACTTTTAATAAATTATACTTTTAATTAATTACATTTAAACCCTTTATGGATTTATTATTTATCTTTTAATTAATCATTTAATTAAATTACTAATAGGATCCATAAGGACGTATTTTAAACTTTTCAAAATACTTGGGTTATATTTTAAAATTTCAAAATTGATATCAATTAATCAAATTAAAAATAAAATCAATTGTGAATTTTTAGATAAGGATATCAAATTACAATTCAAAATATTTAAATTTTTACAATTAAACAATATTATCAAAATGTAATTATCCAAATCAATGGAACAATAATGACATATCCTTTGGAAAAGGGGTTTTATGTGGGAGGCCTGTGGATGGGGTCCCACAAAAGGGTTATTCATCATTGTCAGGATTCAGTGGTTAGCAACCGTTAGTGATTGACAGACTAAAAGCGCCAAGAGCAGTAACTCGTTGCCGAGGTATTAGTTGGAGCATATTTATGATGGTCTTCAGGAAGTGAGTGTGGAGTCATTCATGCATTAGTGGCTGTCGGTTCCACTGGGATTCAGGAAGTGATCATCTGGTTCTTAGAAGCGTGTGATAAGTCGGGTCTAGCTAGCAATGGAACACTAGTGGGAAAGAGTTGGTTGTCATCGGATAAATCGTTGGGAAGTGAGGAAGATTGAGAATCCTCCAATTTTCATGTATTATCAAGGCTTAGTTGAATCTAAGTGGGGGAGTGTTGCTCCGAGATGCTGAATTGGGAAAGATTTTGGAACGGGGATAAGTTTCACAACCCGATAGGGAGAACAGAGGCCTTATTGACTGCTTAGTTTGAGGGTTGTGTTGTTTGGGGGTTCGACAAACTCCCCAGCATAAGAACACATCTTCTGGATGCTTGATAGCAGATGTTGGGGAACTAGGTTGGGGTCTTAGTCAAGAATCGAGTTGAGTTCGAGTTTTCGGTCAAGGGTGTGCTCGACTCTGAGGGTTTTGGATTGATAGATAGAGGGTTTTGTTTGATGCCAGGGCTCAACAATGCATTCAGCACGGGAGTGCGGTTTGTTTAGCGTGTAGGGTAGACACACGGGCCAGGGAACAGACCGCGGATTTCCAAGAAGGTGCACGATGTACTGAAGGCCTGGTAGGGCGATCCAGTCATGTGGAAGGCTCTGTTTATGTTTGTAGATCTATGTTCGGGTATTGAGTAGGCTGCTATGCTTTAGCACTTAATAGGTCTGTTCCATGTTTTGAGCATGCTGCTAGAGTAGGATGAGGACTCTGGTGTATCTTGGTTGATCGGAAGTTGTCATTAGTGGTCGGGCGGAGTTCAAAGGATCTTGGTGATCTCATCAGTTCGGAGTATCTCCGAGGTTTCATCTTCTTGGATCGGATACTACTGTAGTTGGGGATGGAGAGTGGATCCGAATGGGTGTTTTAATTAAAATGTTGGTTCCAGCAGTGTTTTAGCCGAGAATGTGGTAATAGACACGAGGGGGGAGGGGGCAGGGAACAGACCATGTATTTTAGAGGAAGTGATTGATTGTTGTGAGGCCTAGGGTTAGGTTGGAATCTGAGTATATGGAATGGAGTTGGAGTTCGGAACCCCAAGAGGGCGAGAATAGTATGCATGGGAAAGATTCCTAGAAAGAATGGTTCAGGGTGATGTACGAAAATTTTGAGCACTCCGAATAGCTTGAAGGCCGGTGGGCGTACCGGTCAAACCGAAGGCTCAAAGAACGGTCCAGACAAGCTGAAGGCCAAAATGGGCAGTCCAGACATGTTGAAGGTTCTGAGAGTGGTCTAGATAGGTTGAAGGCCTGGTAAGGAAGTCCAGTCATGCTGAAGACTCTGTATGTGTTAGTAGATCGGTATGCGGAGAATGAGTGAGTATGTCACCATGCAATAACAATCGATAAGGTCTAGCCCCAAGTGTTGATCATGATGATGAAGTTAACTGAAGGCCGTGTGTGAGCCCTGTTAGATATGATCAAATTCATAGCATACGGGAGTTAGAGAGTAGCAGTTGCTCTACATGGGAAATGTAGAATGGAGTTTTAGCACTGTGGCACTTGTTGGTGTGATAAGGGTTCTCGAGTATACTTCCTTGAAGAATGAAGGAGAAAGGTATGTAGCTCCGGGAAGGAGTGTTGGTCATCTGGAAGGAAAGCAGTAGTGTAAATGGATGAGCAGAAGTTTTTCAGTTATTGATAGGGAGCACTAAGATTGCACCAGTTGTGTGGAAGCACATCCGGGTTGGATGTTTGTTGAGGTTGTGGAATGGCTAGCGCTGATGTCGAATCAGAGGAGTTCGAAAGTGATACAAGGGTGATCCTTGGGTTTTAATTTATGGTTGTAGTCATGAGTTATGTATATGGTGGTGTTCAATCCTAAGGATGGCTGGACCCATCATAGGCATGCCCGGTTCTCCAAGCCGAGGCTGTTTAGGCCAGGTACAGTGTGTATATGCGTTATAGATACATGTTCATGAGAGCTGCTCAAAAGCTGTGGAATGTATTATCATGTCAGCGTGGTAAGGGATTTGATTCAGGGGTGACATGTGATGAGTTTCCATTAAGTGCATTTTGATAGAAGTAATGCTAGTTGGGCAAAGGATAGTAGGTTAATACTGGGTCAAGACCCGGTGGCTTAGAATGGTATCCAGTTTTTGTAGGTGGCGAATGAAGGTGTAAGAACGAAGTAAGGTAGTGTCCTCTGGTGGCACTTAGGGATAAGTGTTGTTATCAAAAAAAGGAAGCCGGTGGTCGGCTGGAAGCAGTTATCAGGACCCTACAAGGAAAGAGATGGATTTTAGGGATTCGATAGCAGTGTTTGAAGGAATCTGGGTCGGTTTGAGATCAGTGAATGCTTTGTGGGAATATCATCTGGAAGTTTGTGTTGTCGCAAGCTTCGAGGATGAAGCCTAATTTAAGTAGGGGAGAGTTGGAACATCCCGATTTTCAGGAGTACGACTTAAGAGTTTAAAGTGTAATTTTGAAGAAGGGAGTCGACGAGTAGGTACGATTACTCGCCGAGTCGGAGTGGGTTTGGGTCGCGAATTAAGTGACCAACTCACCGAGTCGGAAGCTGGACTCGATGAGTTGGTGCTGGGATGAGAAAAACCCTAATATTAGGGTTTTCACCCTATTTAAAGGAGTTAATGTCCTCCCCTCAGCTCCCTTAGCCCCCTTTGAGATCTAGTAAACTCTAGCTTATGTGTATAAGACCATTGGAGAGAGATTGAAGCTTTGAGAGGTGTTCTAGTGGAAGAAACTTGAAGATCAAAAGGGTTTGCACCAAGGAAGTAGTGTGAATCAAGAAGCTACTACAGTGTTGGGCACATCCTAGAGGTAATGAGCTGTTACCTTTCCTTTGTTGCTCCTAGATTTATTATTAAATGAGATTTGGGGCCATTTTGGTATGATTGGGATCCACTTCGGGTATGGAGTCCAGATCCGAGGTTGCTACTTCAGATCTAGACTTGTATTGGTCCAGAAAGTCATAAAGCATCAGTTATTGAATTGTGGGTGAAACCCTTTTGTCCAAAACTCCAATCCCTAGTGTGTTTTGGGCCTATATATCCTTGGTTTCACGTAAAGTTTGCAACTTTATGTGAGGGTTAGACGGTAGAAGAGTGGACCTATGGATTGGATCCCCTGCATGGCTCGCAAAGCCACTATATGGTTTAAGAACTGAAGAGACTCGGGGAGTCACATGGATGTACTCGACGAGTTGTATGAACATAAGCATGGACTCGGTGAGTTAGAAGAACAACTCGACGAGTCAGTTGAAGATTGCCTTGGGGTCGGCGATTCTGTTCTTGGACTCGGTGAGTATGGTCGCAGAACCCAACCCCTTTTGGTTAAAGCTTTGGATTAGTGAGTCGTTTGGCGAATCTGTGAGTTGAGCAGGATGAGACTCAGATATCGTTAGACTCGACGAGTCTTGGGTCGACTCGGCGAGTTGGGTCGTGTTATGGGAGTTTCTGAGTATAAGAACTCGATGAGTCGACGGGTTAACTCGGCCAGTAGAGTCAACCAGGAAGGTTGACTTTGATTGAGGACTTTGACTTTGACGAAGAGTTGACTAGTTTGACTTCCAAGGGTATTTTGGTAATTTTGGTATTTTTGGAATTGGTTCTTTGGTAGTGTTCTGTGGTGAAGTTTGTGTCAGTGGTCAGGGCAGTTTGGTCTTATCTCTTCAGTCGGCAATTGAATGTGAGTTATCCTCATTATATCGATAGGGTCTACGGCACCAAGGCCGACCCTTTATCAGATGGAAATCTGGGTATTGTTTGATATGTTATTGCTTTGCTAGATCTGCATCCTGGTATTTAGGATGGTGTTGTGTTAGTGACATGGTTAAGGTCGGTACCCGATATATAGGGTAATGTTATGCTAGTGACCGGTTAGGTTGGAATCCTTGTTAGGATATTGATATGCTATGTGATCTGTTAGATTGTTTGTCTAGTTAAGGCTTTGTTATGTGATTAATTGTTTTATGTCCACATGGTTGTTTGATGGGGGTTAGGTTGAGGCGGGTCCTCCTTTGTGCTGTAGGAAAACATACCCAGGGCAGACCAGATATTCTGAAGGCCCATCGAGCGGTACGGATAGGTTAAAGGTCCCAAGAGGGTGGACCAGACGTGCCGAGGCTCGGAGTGTGGACCAGGTGGACTGAAGGCCCAGTGCGGGCGGACCAGTCACACAGTAGACCCGATGTACATGGTTGTTCTATTTTTGATATGATATGAGTATGTTTATGTGTCGTTGGTATTTTGGGGCTAACTCACTAAGCTTTCAGGCTTACAGTTCAGTATATTGTTTTAGGTACTTCAGGAGATCGTGGCAAGGCGAAGGCGTGATCATACCGCTCCTCATGTTTTATGATTCATGTGATATGGTTCTAGGGGATACTCTGATGTCTAAACTATTTTGAAAACAAGATGTATAAACTTAATGTTTTTGAATGAATTAAATTGCTTTAATTTGGATTAAATTTTATGTGTGTGATACAATGAGTGACGGACAGTTGACCTTCATATGGCCAACCTAATCACAATGATACCAGATCCTCATATCGGTAGCAGGGGTGGACTGGTGGCAGCCCCTCACATAATGCCCCTCTTCGCCACATTTATCGCTCCCACTACCCGATTGACATATTCCAGAATGAAGCTTTTCGCACTTCCCACAAGTGTGATCGGCGGTCTTGCACCGCTTCGGCACCGGCTGCACCTGTGCTGGCGCCAACCTCTGCTTCTACAACTGCAACTCAATCTCAAGCTTATGCCGCCTAGCGGCCTCCTGTGACTCTAGAAAAGTGTCACAACGATGGGTAGCAACAAGTTGTCTGATGTTCCAGTCAGTCTTCCTCAACCCGCAGAATGTATCGGGAGCGGAACATCTCCCTGAAATGATCCCAAGTAACCACAACTCTCTGCTCATTTGAATATGACCCCATCATCAATCTCCATTGGTCCTTCATACCAGACCTCAGTAGGTTCAGAGCACACTTGGCCTTCTTGTTAGTAGGACATGAGCATGTGAAAAAGCATCCGACAACGTCCGATAGCCACCTCATGGCTATGATCAGGTACTGAATCCCATCAAAAGTAGGGGGCTTCATGTTATCGAAGTCCCGATACTGAAAATCCTGTTTGGCCATACCACCTGTAGCTGCTACTGGTGCGGAAGCTGCAACGACAACCTTCTCAGCAATGGTTGCATAGCACCCATCAAAGTACTCGACCATAGCGGTTTTAATAGACCCAAACATCTCCGACAACTGAGCCCAAAAGAGTGTAGTAACCTCGTCATGTAGTCCCTCCCTAATCCTGGCATACAACTCATCTGATCCCATCTAACCAAAGGTCTCGTGCACTGCTGGTCGAACCTGACTGCCATATATTGATCAGGTCACAAATCGCATTGTAACCACCAAGCTGAAAATATACCAGGAATATATCTAACATTCCATATAAGAATGGGGAACTAACTCCCACCAAAACCCTAGGGGTTGTGAGTTCTTTGCTATGCGTATGGGTTCTATTCTTTCAGTAATAGGAGCCCATACTACCTCCCAAACGTACCCATATTTGTCTCAAGTATCATCACAACGCCCTAAAAAATATACATAAGCACAGGAGAGTGCTCAATCCTCATTCCTAGAGGAAGGCTAAACATCTCAGAACTGGCCGACTGACCCCACACAACTTATGCACGAAACTTCCCCCAACCCTACAACACTAGTGTATGCTAACCATACCTTACGATGGATCCTATAGACACTCGAATATCTGATCCTACCCTAAGTCCTTCATAAAAAAAGAACAACAAATAAGACCAAACCAAACATTCGCAGGCTATCAGATCTTAATATGTACAACTATGATGTATATACTAAGCAACTATAGTAATGATGTCAATTTCATATATGGAAAACCCTAAGCTATCATGCATCATACAATCAACAAATTCTATCATGCAATTCCTAGAGATCCCTAGCTTATCTCCAGCATGTTGTTCTAACATATCACAAATTCAAATAACAATGGAGTATTTTGCGGTCTACCTACTGACTTCGACTGATCGTACACATTGCATCCTCCTTTAGTATTTTCAAAACCATTTTGAAAATCTTTTCCTTAGTTTGAGACTTGATTCACACGAGTGTTCCTGAAATTCACTCAAACCAAGGCTCTGATACCAACTTGTAACATCCATAAGTTTTTACAAAAATTTAAAACTTTTTCAAGCATTCAAAACCATTACTTATTACAAATGTTTTCAAAATAGTTTCATATCAAAGTATCCTTTAAATCAAAAACATGAAAATGTAATGAGGTGTACGATCAAGCCTTCGACTTCGCGCGATCATCCGAAGTACCTAAAAAAATCCAAAACTATAAGCATAAAGCTTAGTGATTTCTCCCAAAGTACAAACACGAAACAAACAACATAACATAACAGCATGAATACTGAGCCATCAGCCTTATTGGACCGTCTTGTAGGCCCTACGGACTATTTGGACCGCTCCCAAGCCTTTGGCATCTCTGGACCGCCTCGTAGGGCCTACATCCTTTCCGAACTACTCGCCGAGCCTTTAGCCTAACTCGACTACCTCGCAGGGCCTTCAATATATCCGGGCCACCCTGGGTCTGTTGTCCTTCAGCGCAAAGCATGACCACCTCAACCCAACCACACACTCACACAGTTCGACATTCTCATAGCACATAAACAATCAACAGAGAAGCACAAATCATACAAATCACTAAGCATAGCAACATCCTATGTACTAGGATACTTATCCAACAGATCATAACAACATAAGAACATCCTATCTACCAGGATACCAATCTAATAGATCATACCAGCACAACAACATACTATAATTACGATAACAATCCAAAGGGCCGGCCTTGGTGCCTTCGACCCTTTAGTAAAGTGAGGAAAACTCACCTCACAAGTAGTGCTAAACCGATAAAGTCGAATCCCAACTCACAACTCCAAACTCAACTGCTCGTAACCACCATATGGCTAATTCCATTAAAATCCCAAATCACCAAAATACCCTCAGAAGTAAAACATGGTCAACCCTAGTCAAAATCAATGTCAATAGTCAAGGTCAATAGTCCATGTTGACCCAACTCGGTGAATTATCAGAGAAACTCATCAAGTTATTGAGTGTTTAGAATACTGGGAAAACCCTAATCAACTCGCTGAGTCATCTCACCCACTCACCGAGTTCACTCAGTGTCCAGAAAGCGGGAAACCTTACACACTCATCAAGTTGGCTAAGCAACTTGTCGATTTCCTTCAGCCTTTTCATACTCACACCTTTCTAGTCGAATCCAAAGCCCCAAACTACAAATCTAGCCTGTTAGGGCTGAGATACCATGTAAAGTTGCTAACTTTATGTGCACGCAAGACATCAAAGGGGTTAGAACACTAAAATGAATCATAATAAAGTTTTAGGGCATGGAGAAGGGCTAAGATTGGATAAAGTGGGCAACTTTATGTTCTTGGAGACCTAGAGGTGTCCATATCTGATACCACATCCTATGGACAAGCTCAAATCCGAGAATGACTTCATTTTGCTCAAAAAATAATCATATACTTTCATAATAAAAGATCTAAACAATAAAAGGTCAAGGTATAAACTTTATACCTCAAGATGATTGCTGAGATAGAATAGATGTCGGATCTACCACTTCTCCCTTTACTTCAACCTCTTTAAGCTCCAAGTTCCTTCACAACCACACCAATATTACTCTCCAAAGCTTACACACACACTCAATAATGTATAAGGCTCGAACTAGGGTTTTCTATGGAAGATAATGTGATAAGGGAGGCTAATGAGGGGAATTAAGCTCCCTTAAATAGGGTGCAACCCTTAAAAATTAGGGTTTTCATGCACAACCTCAACTCGTTGAGTTGGGGTACTCCAACTTGTCGAGTAGGTTCCATAAACCACGCGGCCTAATTAGTTTCTACACGATTAGTTGGGGCCTCCAAATTGTCGAGTAGGTCTTAAGTGTTGTATAAAAACTCTTGAAATTCATAATTGGAATTCGTGATGTTACACTAAGGGAGGATTGCTAGGGTTTTAAGGACTTGGAGACTGGTAAAGAGGCCATCCCTAAAGACTTAATGTGCTTATATAGGGTACAACATAAAAAAATAGGGTTTTCATTTACCCCTTGTACGCCCTGCATACTCCTCGAACCCCTGGTCGAACCCTCATAGTATGCTAAGAGTACACCACATTACACCCAAAGTAAAGTCCTTCGCGTCAGTACTCTCCTCATACACCCTATATACGCCCCACATAATAGTGTTTCCTCTTAAACCCTTAAGCACTCCGAAGGCCATAGCTTCTTCGATATAAATTTGACTCCGACGATCCTTATATCCATGAAAAGGTAAAAAAAAGCTCTACGCTTTAATCAATCCATACATGCCTTACAATATCTTGAACAAACATCCAATTTCCATAAAAGCCCAAGATGAAAAATTACCTAAATACCCTTTGGCTCCAAAGCACAAACCGAATACCCAGATCATCCAAATTACATCATCCACCACCAAATAAGTACGAATCTTAGTTTATTAAAAGTCCTAAATCTGCTAATACCCAATCCTTAATCACCACCCCGAAATCAGAAACAATTCGAAAAAGGGTGTCACACATGCCCTCATGCAAATCATATAAGCATAAACAGATACTAGCATACAAAATGATCATTGGGCCCCCACTCGGTAAGCATACACACATATACATGCAAAAGTCACGCAAACATCTACCATCCTACATAACAAAATGTGGGCGGGTATTGGTGCCTTCGACCCGCTAAGCACGATGAGGAAAGTCACCTCGCACTGCCGAATCTCACGCAAAGAATCTCTGAGTGTTGGCCCATAAAAATTCCTAACAATCACAAAATAATCATTTATCAATATATCAGATCTCGACCCACACTAACTGTCTAAATTAGGGTAAAAGAACTTTTTACCCTTTGCCCAACTTGGCCCAAGGCCTAGGCCCAAACCACAAATCCAAAGGCCCAAATTCCAAATAAACACCCAAGGTCAAATATGGATCAATTTTCTAAATTGGGCCCAAACACTTTCATGGCCTTAAACCAATGTTTAAAATAATCTTAGACCAAAAACAATTTAATTCAGATAGCCCAACAAAGCGTTAAACATCTAAGCTCACAATATGGCCCAAAAAATTTAAGCTCATAATATTGCCCAAACCGAAGACCTAATAATCCAAGGCCCACTCTACTGAGTACGCGGGGCGTACTCATCTCATACGCGCAGCGTATTCGCCTCAGGGCTTGTACGCCAAGCGAACCTGCTTATACGCCCAACGTACTCTCTCATTCTACCATTTTCCATTTCTAGGTCTTATCTTATTAAGACTTTACTCCAACACTTAGATCTGACATCCTTGATTGGTTTACCACATAAATTTGCCAACTTTATGTGCATGTATGGCTTATTGAAGCTCTTAAAGCGTAAAAGGACTTAGTAGATGACTTAATGCATGTATAAGACCTTAAACCATATAAAGCTTGCACCTTTAAGCATAATGAAAGCTCCAAACACCCAAATCTATAAGATTTAGCTTCTAAAATGGCCTTAACCAATCAAGACCACCGAAAAGGGGACAAAGAAGCATAAATGCATAACATGAAGAGATCTAAGCAAGAAGAAGACAAGGTAAGAAATTGATACCTTAAAAGACTTGCAAAATGAGTGTGGCTTCTGGATCTCTAAACTTCACACTAAGCAATGCACCTTCAATCTTCTTCATTCCCTTCAAAATAAGAAAAATAAGCACCAACTTCCCTCAAGAGCTCAAAGATACGACAATAGAGGATAAGGGTTGGAATTTAGTGTTTAGAAGGCATGGAGGCTGGTAAAGAGGCCAACACTAGAGACTTAATGAACTTAAATAGGGTGCAACATCTTAAAACTATGGTTTAATTAAACCCTCGTACGCCCCGTGTAATCCTTGTACGCCCAACGTACGAGGCATCGCATCAGTGATCAATCCTTCTTCGTACGCTACGCGTACACCAATTACGTCCCATGTACTGGACATAGCAGTAGTACACCCTGCGTACTCCATATGTATGCCTCATGTACTAGGGTTATCCTTAAACCCTGAATTCTTCCGAAAGTCATAACTTTTTCATTATAAGTCCGACTTTGACGATCCTTATTTCCATGAAAAGGTAATGAGAAGCTCTACACTTTTATCAACTCCTACTCACCTTAAAATTTCCCAAACCAAAGTCCAATTTTCCTAAAATCCCGAGTTGACACTTCACCAAAATATACCTTGGCCCCGAAACACAAATTGAACACCAAGATTATCTAAATTACGTCACCAACATCCAAATGGGAAAGGATTCGGGACAGGACGTTACACCATATATCTCTTATTCGGTTTAGATATTAATTTAGTTCGTGCATAAACCCAAAAAATGTTTTTTAAATATTGTCTTTAGATTTCTATGGTATCTTAAGGGTAGTTCTACTAGAGAGTTTCTATAAAAAATCAAATACTTTTGAGTTAAAAGAGTTTGTGGATGCTGATTGTGAAAAGTGTCATCATTGAAGAAGGTCAGTTACAAGTTACACTACAAGAAACTGGACCTATAGGGACGAAAAATGTTGTCTCTATAGGTTAAAAATGTCGTCACTATAGGTGGCCGGGAGGACATGTCGTCCCTACAGCTCTCGTCCTCATAGCCCCGTCGCAATAGATATTTTTGGTCGTCGCTATAAATATGGTCGCAATAGGTATCCTTTAGAGACGACATGTCGTCCTGTTTTGGTTCGTCGCTATACGTTGTTGGTCTCCATAAATGAAGCTATAGAGACGACATGTCGTCTCTATTGGTATATGTATAAACACAACATGTCGTCTCCATAGATAGAGATATAGTCGACTCACCTTAGCCCTTAGCGACAACATGTCGTGGTGGTAGATGCATCTGTAGAGACAACATTTCGTCTCTATAGATCCACCTATAGAAACAACATGTCGTCTCTATAGGTATGCCCATATAGCTGCTCTTTTTTCTCTATAATTTCTCAGTTCTCATATCACAAAATTACTAAAACAGTAAATTATATAAAATGGTAAATTTAACTGCAAAACATTAATATTCGATACAATCTCAAAACACTACATTATTACAAATATAATTAATAACTTTTATATTATTAAAAATATAATGTAATAAAAAACTTACATTAAAGAAAACAAATAATCATATGACATTTCTGTCTCAATTTATAAAAATAAATTTAAATGATGATATCAGAAACTAAAAGAATATCACCATCCCTTAGATGAAGAATCATGCTCACTGCTTCTTCCTTAAGGGAAGTTACTTCAGTCTGCACATATAAACACATTCTGAGTCAATATATACACTTGCAGTGTTTAAGTTAATCCACAAGTAAATAAAATGATAGGTTTACCCTTGCGACAGTTTCCAAGTGTTTCACAACTGCAGCATATACCGTTCTCTGTTTTGTGGGGGAAGCATTAGCAAGTGCAGAAGCCAACGCACCAATCGGAATGTGTTGTGTGATTCCAGTGTCTCTCAATGCCATTCCACCCATGTCATACGGAACAAAAACCATTCCCCCACCTCCAATTCCGGTCATGGAACCATCCGGAACATTCTGTCCAGGGGGTAACGGTACATCCTCCCACGAAGATTGGAATTCATTTGTGATACGAGTGTCTCAACGCATCATCTATTATTAATTTGTTTTAATCAATCTCAATTAATTAATTTAATTATTAATATCACTGAAATTTTTTTAAAAGAGATTGGAATTCTAATCTGTTGTTGGATTAGGGGTATGGGCTGCTGGTTTTGCTGACCTGGACCAGTAGCACGCCTGCCACCTGGGTGTTGAACTTGTTGACCTTGCTGTACCATTGGCATGAAGAAGTTTGGCATTGGGGCGCCACCTGGACGCATACCTGGCACGAGTTGCTGTTGATACCCAAATCCAGGCTGTACATGATTTTTTAAAAAAAATTTGTTTAGTTTTGAAAAGATCTTTACAAGAACAAAATATTCAACACCATGAAAAATCTTGAAACATGATTATAATAAAAAGAATAATTTTTATTAACTGATGTTATTACCTGTGGAGGAATGAATGTAGGCTGAGCTTGACCATAGAATATATGTTGACCTAAACCTGGCCCACCAGGTGGATACATTGGCATACGTGGTGCTACAGCTGGCGCCATTGCAATTGGACGCATCTGTGAGAATTGTACCTATATAAAAAAAGGGCAAAATTGTCATAAAAATGTTTATATTGCATAAGAAGTAAGAACATATGTCTCAAGTCTCAACATACCTGCAATCTTGCCCTTCTGTCTTCCTTACGTTGTGCAAGTGCCACATAAAGTCAGACTTCATAGATAGAGAGAAAATGTAAAAACTCAAATGATACAAAAAGAATATTTACCCCTAATGCCTCTTGTGTATCCTTGTTTTCCTTACAAAGATGAAATCTGGAGATGAATATTTGAAAACATTGTCATTAATAAAGAATATAAAGCTTCAAAAGTAAAACATCGTCATTAATGAAAGGAAATAGGATGATATAATAAACAAATATATGAAAGTATTGAATGTGGACATGTCTTCCAACAAACTAACTAGAAAGATCCCATCAGAGCTCACAGATCTTCCATTCCTTTCTGTTCTTAATCTATCATACAATCAATTAAAAGGAAGAATCCCAACAAGCTCCCAGTTTCAGACTTTTGATGGGGATTCCTATGGAGGAAAGAAGGGATTATGTGGGTTTCCTCTGAATAAAAGATGCAAAACTTCAGTGGCAGTATCATTACCACCAAAATCCCGAGAATCAAATGATGATGGGTATGATTGGCAGTCCCTATTCTATGGAATGGCAGCCGGGTCTGGATCATTAGCTGTTTTAGCGATCCGTTCTTAAAATTGTCTGAAGTCTCCGTTCTTAAAATTGTGAGTTTTGTTGTATAAATTTCCCTATTTTCATTTCCATAAATTTTCAATTTGTATCTAGAGTCAGAATGTAAGTTCTTGAGGTAAGAGAAAAGTTTGTAATATCTATTTAGCTTACTTAACATCACAATTACTGATCTGCAAATCATGAATTGTAAACTGATTCATACTCCTATGTTTCTTGAACATAGCCGCAAACTGGTTGCAAGTTTTACAAGCTATAATAGACACTACCTGAGGAACTTTCCAAGATGCTGGATCTGAACCTCTACTGTCATAAGGAGTCTCATCTCTTCCTTTCCTCTTCTTATTACCTCTGCCTCTTTCATTATTTTCCAAAGATAGTTCCCATCTTTGGAGAATTGAACCTAAGGGAAAAATGGTCATTTTTTAAACCATGATTACATATAAACATGCAGATATATATATATATATATATATATATATATATATATATATATATATATATATATATATATATATAGCTAGCTTACTTACATGTGTAACCCCACCTTGTTGACCATGTAGGACATATAAGAGCTCCATATTATCTTCTCTTTGTATTGCTATAGTTTGACTATAAGACCCTATAGCAAGCATCCCCGTATGACTTGGAGAAAAGGGAATTGATAATATGATACCTGAGAGCAAGGAAGAAAGCTCATTATTAGTGAAATACGCAAAATACCCTTGTAATTAACCACACCAACCTGATTGTCCTTCCTAGTTTCCTTGGATGGTTGAATGTTGTTGGAAATCTCTACCAGGGTGATGAATATCAAATATCCTGATGGATCTGTTGTATCCAGCAAATATCCTGAATCAAATAAGTTGATATTTATATAGAAACAAACTTTCATTCATTTCTTTTTCTTATTAAGAAATTATACTTTGAAAAGTATGACCAATTATGGCATTGTGGATTTTTTTAAGTACAATGTTGTAACAGAAAGAAAGGAATGTATGGTTCTATAAGAAACAAATAAAATAAAGATGAAAGAAAATGTGTTGTGGTCCTTCAAAATAATATAAGCTTACTTTGTTCCTGAGGGGTTGAAACCAATTGAGAAGTGGCAGTTGTTTCATCCATGGCATCATATGCTCGATATGTGCAACGTGGCTGTAATTCCATGTTGAATCAATCAAGTGTTAATAAATTAATACCACAATTATTATCCATGACATGAATAATAATAATGACTAATATAAAGATTCAATGATATAAATCAAGACCAAAGCACATGCTATATTCAATTAGGTGCATTTAGTTAAATATTAAGATTAAAGAATATGATGAAGCACCTGTCCTGTGCTATAAGATGAATAGGATGGTTACGAGTGGTGGTTGCAAACACACAAGAGAATGGATCTACAACACAATCAGAGTAACATAATTCTTGTTAACTGTTGATTTACATGCGAAGTATCTTTGGATTGTCTACTAATAATGAAAGAAAAAGGATATCAACAAAAGAACCTGAACCAGACATGTAAGTATGCATTTTGATGAGGATTCAGGTCCATCTACTGTGTCTGTAACCAAGAACTTGAGTTTCTCTTTAAAAAAATTATGAATTGCCTGAAGGGAGCAAACTATTAGTAAATTACACATACACATACTATTGATTAGCTATAATTGATGAAAAGAAACATTGATAAGAGAGATTCCTACTGTTCGATGAACTTTATCAGAACTTGGAGAAAGAACAATGGAGGTATTGGTAACTATAACTCCATCTTCATCATTTGAATTTATCTTATGTATAAACTCCTTCAGGGAGTTGGCATCAGAGTCACCAACTATGGCTCTAAACGATTCAATTTCACTAAAATGGTTACCATTTGGTTGATTTGTAGTCTTTGATTCATGTTCCTCTGCTGTTTGAATCGAAAAAATGTAGACCGTTAAAGTCAGATGTAAGGATGAATGGATATGATTGTGAATTAGATGATAAGAGATGGTAACAGACCTCCATTGGTGCATCTAAGGAAGTCAAATGAACAACATTTCCATCTAAATCCACTTCATTAACTATAAAACCAGAGTACCTGTAAACAAAAACATAAAATCAAAAGGCTACTCTTCATTTGAATCAAATGTAAATTCACAACTGTTCCACATTTATAGAATCATTATGAATGTCTGAAATGAAAGGAGAATACTTGTACTCCCAAGTCTGAAAGCTTGATTTGTAGAGGATGAAATGAAGAGGTTCCTAATAATTGAACACTAACCTAGGTCGCCGGAGTGGGGCATCTATTCTTTAGAATTTGTAATAGGAGGTGAAAATGCAGCTGGTAGTTAGAATCGTCGGCATTGAAGCTAATCGTCGGTGGTCTTCAGCAACTAACATGAGGATCGAGAGTTAGCAAGAAGATTTTCCGGGAGTAGGAGGTGAGGAAGTCGCCAGGGGTGAATTGTCGAGAGAGAGTGAGAGAGAGAGAGAGAGAGAAAGAGAGAGAGAGAGAGAGAGAGAGAGTGAGTGAGTGATGATTGAGCATGCATGAATGAAACGAAGGGGATGCTCTCCTAATGTTGGGCATAAAAAGGTATGGGGACGACAAGTCGTCCCTATAGCTATCAACGTTCGAGCTTTATTTCCGTGAAGGGCGCGCTAAACACACATCCTTTCCCGCTTAAAAAACTGAGTCGAGAAGTCGTCGCTGTAGCCTCAAAAGTCAAAAAAAAAAAAAAATCATCAAATCTATGGCAACGAGATGTCGTCCCTATAGGTAGCCAATAGCAACGACAAATGTCGTCCCTATAGATCTCGTCGCTATAGATTCTTATTCTTGTAGTGTTATCTTGTTTATGTTAGTAATTTATATTGATATCATTGAAAAACAAGAAAATCAATTGTTTCTACATCATCCACTGAGTCTAAATATAAGGCCCTTGGCTCAATAACGTGTGAAATTTTTGGATATTAAAGGTTTTATATGACTTAGGAGTTAAAAACTTAACTATGTTAATGTTTTTTTGTGATCACGATTATGCTAGCATGTTGACGTTAAATATTGTATTTCATGAAAAAACAAAACAAAACAAAACATTTTGGAATTGATTTTTATTTTCATCATGAAAAGGTTTTGAATGGAATTTTAAAAATTATAAAAAAAAATCTACAAATCAAAATAAATATTTGGTGAATAAATCGTTACTTGTTTTACAACATGGTTTCTTCTAAAAAGGATGGGTATCATACATGTTTTAATAATGAATAATTATATTAGTATGTTAAGTTCGAGCGGGTGTATTAAAAATAATGTAATATCATTCTTTAAAACTTTACATCTTTTGTGTTGGACATTTTTCGTATATGTTTTTATATTACAGGCACTTGATTGTAAGTTTGTTGGGGTTATTACTGATGTAAGTTTGTTTAAAGGGTATAAAGTGTAAGTCTTGTATTTATGATGGGGTACGGCTCGTTTTCTCCAAAGATAACCGGATGGATGCACGAATCTTTTGTTCCATGGGCTAATCCTTGATCCGGAGTAATTATTTATGGAATGCAGTCGAGTGGTTCATTATTCACAGAATGTAACACACACACACACTTATAGTTCCTTTCATTTTCTCTCGTGTTTAGAGTAGGGTTTCTGTAAAATCAGGCTTCATACTCTTTCGGTTCATGTAAGTTCATAGAATAATGGGGGGCTTGGAGGGGGCAAAGTGGGCAGTTGTACAGGGCTCAATTTTTTTCATTATATATTTTTATTTAGAAATACAAAATTATAATAAAGATAAGGGTTATTTTTTTCTTGTTCGTCCTGAACCTTTAAGAATATTTCATTTTTTAGGACCGACCCTGCATAGAATCTTAGTAACATGTAAAGAGAGTAGGTTTAGGTTTAATGTAGTGAGGTGGTTGAGTTGTAAAGTGTTGATGTATCGAACTGGTATCCCATAATAAAGGAAGTTGTTCAGGTTGTAATATTGTATGTTTTACGTTTCTTTACAAACGGTTTGAGGAGCTGTTATTATAAATATAATATATGAGCACTGAGGAAATCTTATTACTAAAGTAGGATCAAAAACAACTTGAAGAACTAGAATATGCCAAACATATGATCCGAAGTGAAAATTCCAAGAAGATATACACAAAATCACAAATGCCAATAAGCGTAGAGAATTTTTTGCTACAATTTCCACTCCTTGGCATCGTGATGATAAGATACTATCGGGTGAAGACTTTATCCCAAGGAATTCTTTTCAAGTCTTCAGCTCTAGGAATATACAACTTAACCATCCTCTGTTAAATACTATGTTATCCATCTGTCAGATTAAGCTCCCATTGGACCCGTATGAATCGAAGAGGTTTACAAGTTGTACGCCAAATCAAAAAACAAGGTGTGGTCTCCAACTATAATTAGAGCATATATTATTTTTCCAAAAAAGAAGTTCAAAAACCAAGGCTACTTTCAATTCAATATAACGATGGTTGAAAATTGCAACCTCGTTGTAACTGAAGCTGACATCCCTCTAATGAATCATAAGGATGTGCTCATCCTTGGGCAATTCTTCAAGAATCGAGCTTTCACAAAAGGAGTTGAAAGATTCCTTGTGTAAGAATCAAACAATATATTCTTCGCTATACAATTGAGGTAGAGATACATGCAATAACTCCACATGATCTTCTAGAAGAATATTCCATCCATCTGGAACCAAATGATGCCTAACATTAAGGAAATAACTATTCTGAAACTGCAAAATAAACGCCACCTACATGGGCTTTACTTATTCAGACTCTACAAGAACGACTAAAATACCCTTAAGGATAATCACCTGATTGACTCAATTTGGATTAACACCAACACTTTTTTTTTTAAAGAAATTCATTTTATTTTAAACCAATTAACATTTCTTTTGATACCAATTTTTTTGTAAGGTATTGATACCTTGCTGCAACCTTGTTGCCAAATAAAACACAAAACAAAAAAGGAAGGAAGAAAGGAAAAAAAACTGCACAGCAACAGCAACAGGCGATAACAAGGGAATGAAAACGGGAGAGACTTTTACTTGCTCAACAAGAGTTTTTTTATTGATGGAGAAAAACTAAAACAAACTAAAAACAATATCCTTATTTATAGTAAAGATATGGTATCCTAAACTAACTCAAATGGGAGGTGATAATTCCACGGTTCTTTTCTATTCATCCACGGATTTTATAAAGAAATTGACAATGATGCCCTTCTTTATATTTAGAGCGTAATTATGGTCTATATTTATGCACTATATCTATTTTAAATCTTTTGCAATAAATAAAATATTCAATTAGTTAACCATTTATCCCACCGGATCTGCCACCACCATTTGATACCCTTTCCTTCACATTTCATCTTTACCCACGTCGGAGACCTGCAACCCAGCTGCATCTTCTTACTCCTTGCCTCCTTCGTCTTTTGTGGTCCTCAAAAAACCTCCCTTTTCCCAATAAAAAATACAAGTATTGTCGGAACTTCTACAGAAACACTCATCTCCAGTTGATTCCATTCGGGGATGAAGCTCTCTCCAAAAGGCCCTCCCACCACCAACCATCCGCCGGCTTCAAGAAACCCTCCCATCCCGGCCGACAGAAGCACTAGATCGGAAGCCTTACTCGACCGATAGAAAGCACTAGATCGGAACTCTTTTGCAAATCAAATCTTGAAACCTTTAAACCCCATGGACCAACAAATTGTATTTCGAAAGGTGGTTGTTGATTTTGCAGGTGGCAGCAGAGGGAGCGGTTTCCGGTGAGGGTTTGGGTGTACGAAAGATGAGGAGAAGGTATCCGGTGAGGGGGAAGAGTAGCAAAGATTAAAAAAATGGGTCAAATTTGCTATTTTATTTATTACAAAAGGATTAAACATGATATTAAATACTAATATCTATCATAATTACACTTAAATAAGAATAAAGGGCACATTTATATCATTTAATATGCATTTATATCAACCTCACTGATCAGAAGCTTCTTTTTGATGAAAACTTAACTTCTATAATATTATTTTCTTTGAACAATAGTTCATTTATGTTTGCATGCAAAGAAATTCAACATATTCTCTTCATCATTGGATTTTAGAACGTTTCAAATCTGTAATCATCAGATTTTCTTTTTCTTGATGATTAAAATAAAAGAATAATTAACTCTTTTCATGAGGCTAATCTAGATGTTCCAACCAACAGATTTTTTGAACTGTAATGCTCAGATCAATAAATCCGAAGCAACAAACTCTTCTTAACCAGTATTGCATCAAAAGCTTCAGATTTTCTTGTAGACCAGAATTCCACCAACACTTGACTATGATCGACAAACTTGCTTAACATCCTGGATACATGAGAGGTTTGTATCATTTTTTATTCTTCTTTGTAGGTGTAATTCAGAAATTAGTTTATGTCCGTGTTATTGTTTTTGAATAATTTAAAGCCATCTGGATTAGTTGCAGTATTTTTAGCATTCTTTGAGTTTAAATAGCTTACTTATGTGTACATTGAGGGTATCACCTCCTTTCAATTCAGTGAATAAAAAGCTTCAAGATTTAAAGTATCATGCTCTGTTTTTCCTTAGTGTTTCATTGCCATAATCTTGATGCAGGCTTGTGAATAGCCAACATTTGGTATCAGAGCTAGCCTGGTACATGCCTAAGTATCAACCCCAAAAAGAAGAAATGATAGGAAGTAGCAGCAATGGGAATGGTGACAAAGACGAGCAAATAACACTTCACTATCCGATGTTGATAAGAAGCAACCATGGGCCACGGGCTACAAAGATGCGGGTGTGTATGTTGGCTCAAGGTGTTTGGGATGCTATAGAACCCAGAACACCCAACACCCTTGTTGAAGCAAAGAAGGATAACATGGACTTGACTGCCATTTATCAGGGAATACCTGAGGATTTGCTCATGACACTGGCGGAGAAGAAGACTGCCAAAGAAACGAAGAATGTTGATGACTTCACCGGAAAAGTAATCAACACAGTCAGCACATTACGAACCTTGGGAGACAAGGTAGAAGAATCTCAAGTTGTGAAGAAGTTACATAAGGCTGTGTCGTCCAAATATATTCAGATTGCCTCGACACTCGAGCAATTTGGAGATTTGGAATCAATGTTCCTTGAAGAGGTGATCGGAACACTCAAGGCATATGAAGAACGTATGAAGAGTTTAGGTGAGATTGATGATCGAAAACTCCTGTAAACTCACAAAGAATGGTCCGATAGAAACAAAAAAAATCAGATGGTGTCTCAAAGCAAAGATCAAATCGAGGTGGGTTTGGTGGTTTACAAGGTGGTCGTGGCAGAGGTAGAGGAATAAACTGAAGAGGCCGAGGTGGTTATGGTGGAAGAAGCGGAACACATCACCAAAAGGAGAGCAATGTCGGAGCATCGAGTAGTCATGATAAGAGTGACATTCGGTGTTATAATTGCCAAGAATGTGGACATTATGCATCCGAATGTAAAAACCCACGAAAGGAACGAAGCCACGAGAATAAGCTGGTCCAAGAGCAACAAGATAGTGAGCCTTCCTTATTGCTTACAACATGTGAAGATGAAAGCTTGGTATTTTTGAATGAAGAAAATCTCAGTCCTCAACTGAGAACCCATGAAAATTTGAAGAAGTGTTCTTGCACGTGGTACCTAGACACAGGTGCTAGTAACCATATGACTAGAGACAAAACCAAATTTAGAAGTTTGAATGAATCAATATATGGCTTTGTGAAATTTGGGAATGGATCGAAAGTGAGAATTGACGGAAAGGGCTTTATAGTCTTTGAATACAAGGATTTTAGGCATCGAAAATTGAATGATGTATACTACATACCTGATTTATGTAGCAACATCATCTGTCTGGGTCAATTAGCAGAAAGGGGAGATGAGATCAAGATCAAAGACCCATTTTTATGGGTTCATGATTCAATTGTAAAGCTTCTCATGAAAGTTAGAATATCAGCAAATAGACTCTACAAAATTGATTTTGAAGAAGATACCGCAATGTGTTTTGTAGGAAAAGTTAAGGACTCAACTTGGTTGTGGCACAAACAACTGGGGCACATAAACTTCAATTCAATAAAAGAGATGATTGATAAGAATATGATCGAAGGAGTGCCACAGATAATAGTTCCCACACAACTCTGTGAAGGTTGTTTGGTGGAAAAATAAAACAAGGGACTCATTCCCAATTCAGACGAAATTCAGGGCAAAGAAAAAGCTTGAATTGATCCATGGTGATTTATGTGGGCCAGTTACTCCTCCAACACCCACCGGGAACAAATACTTCATGTTGATGGTTGATGATTTCAATAGGGTAATGTGGGTATACCTGTTGAAGTCAAAAGATGAAGCTCTACAAGTGTTCAAAACTTTTAGAAGCAAAGTAGAGACTGGAACAGGGGAGAAAGTTAAGGTATTCATAACCTATCATAGAGGAGAATATATCTCAAATGAATTCACCAAGTACTGTGAAGAAACTGGATTGGAATGACATTACACGTCTCCCTACTCTCCACAACAAAATGGAGTAGTAAAGAGACATAATTAGACTATATTGGAGATGGTCATACGGAATTTGAATTTATCTCAGACAGCGACACCGACTTCCACTTCTTGTTCTACAAGTGGTGGTGCTCCAAAGCGGTTCAGGCTAGTTATAGATCTGTACGAAAGCACAGATGAAATTCATGTACC
This sequence comes from Lactuca saligna, assembly GCF_052625555.1. NCBI lineage: Eukaryota > Viridiplantae > Streptophyta > Magnoliopsida > Asterales > Asteraceae > Lactuca > Lactuca saligna. Next base: position 93,314,741 of record NC_136419.1, on the reverse strand, counting down.
CCCTGAAGATCTTATGTTGATACAAATTGATGAAGAACCTACATCGTTAATTGAGGCTAGTAGAAAAATGGAGTGGCGAGAAGTGATAGATGTAGAGTTGGCTTCAATTGAAAAAAAAATAACACCTGGAGGTTGTCGATCTTCCAAAGAATCCCAAAGCTATCGGATTCAAGTGGGTATTCAAACTGAAGAGGGATCTATGTGGGAAGATCATCAAGCACAAAGCCAGGATTGTACAGAAGGGTTACGCCTAAAGACATGGGGTCGATTATGATGAGGTATTCGCCCCAGTGGCCAGAATTGATACAATTCACCTCATTCTAGCCCTAGCAGATTCAAAAGGGTGGAAGGTTCACCATATGGATGTCAAATCAACATTTTTAAATGGAAACCTAGACGAGGAGTTCTACGTTAGTCAACCTGATGGTTACTAGAAGAAATGTAACGCCCGCAGATCCGGGCTAAGTCAATTTAAAGGCAATAGGGGTCAAAAACGACTTTTCGACAAAAAGATTATTTAGAATAAATAATCTTAACCAAGTTGTAGAATATGTCACAAGGTTTCCGTACATATAAAGAACGCCGAAATCCGAGTTATAACGAAGAAGTTATGACCCGTCGAAGTTTCGCGTCGGAACCGGCACGGCGCCGGGAAGCGTAAATAGTAAATTTATGATAGAGAGAGATTTAGCCTTAGTGCTCTAAACGAAAGTCGTAGAATATGTTAAACTAAGAATATCGATAAAAAGAACGCCCAAATCTGACTTCGTATGCAGAAGTTATGATTTTTTGAAGTTTCGGATTAGCGGTGTACAGCCCGAAATTCGAATTTTAGATCGATTGATTTTTAGCCGACACAACCTAAACAAGAATCGAAGATCTCGTTATTAGTAGCGTAACGATAAAAAGACAGACGAAAATGGACATCGGATAAAGAAGTTATGAGATTTTAACGGACCAATCCTGTCCCGGCCTGTTAAAAATATAACTTTAAAAATAAAGTCAAAATTAGCCGACGGAGTCTAAACGAAAGTTGTAGAGTATGTCTCCACCTACGCGTGGATATAAAGAACGTCAAAAACGGAGTTCGTATGAACGAGTTACAAATTATAATAGCATATTTACGTATTAAAATAAAGTATAAATCATGTATACGTACACATATATATACATATGTATATATCATTAGAAAGGTATCGACGATGCGGTCATTATAAGACTAATGTTGAGTTCTTTCGACATTAGTTTAGTACAAATATCATTAAATCCATTTAAAATAGTATTATAGAGGGGTGTTTAGTTGTTTATATAACTAAAAGGTCATTAAGTAATTATGGAGGGTAGTTTTTGAAAATTCAATTAGTATAAATAAGAGCCTTGGGCTCTCATATTTCTTGCACCATTCTCTTGATTCAAGAGTCTTTCTCTCCTTATCCCCCGAGCATTTCGGTCCCTCGTGATTCGACTTCTCTTTCTGTAGTTTTAGTATAGTAAGGTGAGCGTTGAAGCGCTGCACGAATCTTTCTTAGAAAGATTCAGCGATGAAGTTCTGCCCCTGCAGAGCCCGACTCCTAGCTAAAATCCCCTTGAAAGTAAGTTATGCTTACCCTATTTTAAATATAGTTTATATTTAAAATTAGTATTGTTATTATAAATTTATAATAAATATTTGAGCTATTATTATGACTTATATAAGTGTCGTTATAATATCTTTTAACTACTCGCGGTACGGGGAATCTGGTTTAAAGGGCCGCATAGGGTTGTTGGATTTCAGAAGTGCTATACGCCAAATGGTCCTGCCCTCCGGTGTTTTATGTCTGGCCCCTGTCTGTACATAGTAGTTGGAAAGTATTGTTTAAACGCTTATATAATAATAATAATAAGACTAATAATTAGTGACGGTAATATTAGACTAAAATCTAGTGGTGATAATATTAGGTTTCGTCAAAGGAAATTATTTTAAAGTAAACGAAGCGCTGTCCGAGTACCGAGTCACCACCTTCTCAGGTGAGTGCATAGTCCTTTTCATCTTACACATAGATATGAAGTATTTTATATAAACTACGTGTTATGTGTGCATATTATCTGAATACTTGTTGTCTATGCTGGATGAACGTTTTATACATGTTTTAAAGAATTTAAGCTGTATACGTATTTTATATATACGAATATGTTGGGTATGAGATGGGTAGATGAATGATGAGAGATAGAAGATGATACATTGGCAGTTATAGACTTAGTGTCTATGGGACAAACACCGGTAGCTATGGACTTAGTACCTGTTAAACGTTGGTAGCTATGGATTTAGTACCTGTTGGGAATTGGTAGCTATGGACTTAGTACCTGTTGAACATTGGTAGCTATGGACTTAGTACCTATTAGATAAAGACTGGTAGCTATGGATTTAGTACCTGATGAATAGACCATAGCAGCTATGGAATTAGTGCTTTATGAACGAACATTGGCAGCTATGGATTTAGTGTCAGTCCTATAACCCTGGAGGTAAGGGACTTCGGAATAAACGAATGCAGTATAGATGACTCTTAGGTTAAATCCTTAAAGAGTAAAGAAGATAATGGGGATGGGTAATTGGGTTGATTGTTTGATTGAACATAGTAATTATATTATTGTGGGTTGAAAACCCTATGTACTCACCAGGTTTCCCAACCTGACCCACTCAGTTTATGTATATCACAGGTGACGAAGTGAAGTGACATTACACTGAGAGATTTAAAAGAGATGTAGATCACTAGTGTAAATCATTGTAAGTTCTGTTTATGCTTATGTTTCGGTATTAACGATGACATCCCAAACATTTTAAAATGAAATAAATACGTTTCTTCGAAAATGTTTTAATAACGTATTTACCATGTTTTTCTGGGAACAAATTCCGCAACCTTTTTATAAAATGAAGTACTCTGATTTTTATAAAGCATAAACAAAATCGGTCTTTTCTGGCCGTGATTTTGGGGATGTCACAGTTGGTATCAGAGCATTAGTTTAAGAGAACTAGGAATATGGATTTATTTCTAGACTTAAACTTAGAATGCTAAGCGATGATTGTGAGGTGTGAGCACTAGCTTATTTTAGGAATAATGCCTAAATTGCTTTTATGTGCTAAATGCTTTGCGCATGATATGATTTGTTCGGATCTATGGTCTGTTGCCGACCGGATCTGGAAACCTTATGTGTTTAGGATTCTAAGCGTTTAACTAAGATAATAGAACTAGCATATAAACGTTTCGGGGTGATAAGGATGATTTAAGACGTCAATCCTAAATTAAGATCTAGATTCACCTTATTCGGTGTAGAGATCAAGATGGCAAGAACCCGTAGCGGAAACGTAAATGCGAATGGGAACCGAAACCAACCCCCAATGGTTCAGCAAATACCTGTTGCTGAAGAAGTTGCGCCTGAGCCAGTCACCATGGCTGGAGTTCAAGCCATGATTCGGGCTAGGTTAGCTGAACAAAGGGAAGAAATGAGACAAATGTTGAACATGGACGAACCTACCGTACATGTTGAACCAACGGAGCCAGTTCCCGAGCAATCTGAGGAAGGGAACTACAGCCGCCAAGTGAGTCAAGTACGGACTCAAGGTGAGCAAAGGGATGGCCCAGAAGGGAGAAACAACAAGGATGGGCGGATGTACAAGAATTTCTTGGGTGCGAAACCACCAAGTCTCTCAGGAAGCCCGAAGCCGGTTGAGATTATGGATTGGATCTCTGAGATGGAAATGGTGTTTGAGAGCTGCAGCTGTAACGAGAAACAGAAGACTATCTTCGCAGTAAGACAGCTGAAAACTGGAGTCTTGAGCTGGTGGAAGCTATTGGCAGATACGATGCCACGAGGAGAAGCCTTAAGGATGTCGTGGGAAGAGTTTTTGGAACAGTTGAAAATGCAATACTGCTCGGAGATAGATCTGATAGACCTAAACAACGAGTTTCAGAACCTGAAGAAAGGAAAGATGAGTGTTGATGAGTATGCCACCGCATTCACCGAGAGGATGAAGCTATTCCCCTACTTGGTGCCTACTGAACTCTCCAAGATTGATAGGTTTGCTAACGGGCTGCCCACTGACTTTGGCCCAATGGTCAAAATGACAACTACCTTGAAAGCAGCTGTTAGGGCAGCTAAGAACGTAGAGGCCCAGATAAGAGAAAAGGGTCTAGAAAAAGATAAGGTAGGAGAGAAGCGGAAGTTTGAAGGATCTTTGAGGCCGAACAAGGAAAGCAAATTCTCAAAGCTTGGAGGAGCAAATGGAGGTGAAGCAAGATGGTGTGATAGATGCAAGAAGAAGCATGGTGGAAAGTGCAACGAAGAAGTGACTTGTTACAAGTGTGGGAGGACTGGTCACTATTCCAAAGACTGGATGCATAATGACAAAGTATGCTATGGATGTGGAGGCAAGGGGCACATGTCCAGAGACTGCCCAAGGAAAAATAAAGCAGCAAGGCCAGAAATGCCACCAAGGCCAAGGGCATTTCACATGATCCTCGACGAAGCAGAGAACCATGCGAGGAATCAAGAATGAGGACTTCTTACCCGAGGATCGGATTATGCAGTAGTCATAGTTTCGTATGATGTAGCCTAGTAGAGGCATAGTCTAGGGTGAACTTGAACACCTATGTAATCGTTTCAAGAAATGATATAAAACCTTCGTTTTGTTATCTGATGTGTTGAATGATTGTATGAATTGCTGCATGGTGACTTGGGAAACTGCGAGACAATACTTGGGACGAGTATGAGTAGGTGTGAATGGTAGTAGATGCCTATACTACCGGAAGCACAGGACTCACACTTGGATCGGGGAAAGTCACAAGGTTACCAAGAAGCTAGTAATTGATTTCATTTTTTTCAAGTATGTCATTACCATCGTTTCGATAATGACTAAAAAGATTATTGATTTCCGATCCTAGTGGTCATACCAAATTGAGTCCGACTACGATGAGTATGTTGCGTGGTTTAGGGAACCAAGTTCAATGTAGCGTCCGACTTAAACCAAACAATTGAAATCAAAGCGATCAATAGAAGTATCGCGTTCGTTGTTAAAGAAGTTGGTAGCCAGAAACGCTACATGTTAAAGTGTGATTATATCACATTAGAACATGAAGGAAGGAATAGTCTATTTTAGAATTTAACTCTAAGAGACCTAAGTCTAAACGTGCATCACATGATGATAGGTCATAATTTAAAGTCTAGCCTGAGGTAGAGAGCAGGTGCACGATCGAGTACTGCTTACAGTCAATGAGTCTAAGAGATAGACTTGAAGGAATATAGAAGTTATAATTATTACCTAGGATGAAGAGATGACGTATGGAGTCATTATACAAGCCCTTTTTCGTTGATGATTCCGGGACGTAATCATCCTAAGGGGGAGATAATTGTAACGCCCGCAGATCCGGGCTAGTCAATTTAAAGGCAATAGGGGTCAAAAACGACTTTTCGACAAAAAGATTATTTAGAATAAATAATCTTAACCAAGTTGTAGAATATGTCACAAGGTTTCCGTACATATAAAGAACGCCGAAATCCGAGTTATAACGAAGAAGTTATGACCCGTCGAAGTTTCGCGTCGGAACCGGCACGGCGCCGGGAAGCGTAAATAGTAAATTTATGATAGAGAGAGATTTAGCCTTAGTGCTCTAAACGAAAGTCGTAGAATATGTTAAACTAAGAATATCGATAAAAAGAACGCCCAAATCTGACTTCGTATGCAGAAGTTATGATTTTTTGAAGTTTCGGATTAGCGGTGTACAGCCCGAAATTCGAATTTTAGATCGATTGATTTTTAGCCGACACAACCTAAACAAGAATCGAAGATCTCGTTATTAGTAGCGTAACGATAAAAAGACAGACGAAAATGGACATCGGATAAAGAAGTTATGAGATTTTAACGGACCAATCCTGTCCCGGCCTGTTAAAAATATAACTTTAAAAATAAAGTCAAAATTAGCCGACGGAGTCTAAACGAAAGTTGTAGAGTACGTCTCCACCTACGCGTGGATATAAAGAACGTCAAAAACGGAGTTCGTATGAACGAGTTACAAATTATAATAGCATATTTACGTATTAAAATAAAGTATAAATCATGTATACGTACACATATATATACATATGTATATATCATTAGAAAGGTATCGACGATGCGGTCATTATAAGACTAATGTTGAGTTCTTTCGACATTAGTTTAGTACAAATATCATTAAATCCATTTAAAATAGTATTATAGAGGGGTGTTTAGTTGTTTATATAACTAAAAGGTCATTAAGTAATTATGGAGGGTAGTTTTTGAAAATTCAATTAGTATAAATAAGAGCCTTGGGCTCTCATATTTCTTGCACCATTCTCTTGATTCAAGAGTCTTTCTCTCCTTATCCCCCGAGCATTTCGGTCCCTCGTGATTCGACTTCTCTTTCTGTAGTTTTAGTATAGTAAGGTGAGCGCTGAAGCGCTGCACGAATCTTTCTTAGAAAGATTCAGCGATGAAGTTCTGCCCCTGCAGAGCCCGACTCCTAGCTAAAATCCCCTTGAAAGTAAGTTATGCTTACCCTATTTTAAATATAGTTTATATTTAAAATTAGTATTGTTATTATAAATTTATAATAAATATTTGAGCTATTATTATGACTTATATAAGTGTCGTTATAATATCTTTTAACTACTCGCGGTACGGAGAATCTGGTTTAAAGGGCCGCATAGGGTTGTTGGATTTCAGAAGTGCTATACGCCAAATGGTCCTGCCCTCCGGTGTTTTATGTCTGGCCCCTGTCTGTACATAGTAGTTGGAAAGTATTGTTTAAACGCTTATATAATAATAATAATAAGACTAATAATTAGTGACGGTAATATTAGACTAAAATCTAGTGGTGATAATATTAGGTTTCGTCAAAGGAAATTATTTTAAAGTAAACGAAGCGCTGTCCGAGTACCGAGTCACCACCTTCTCAGGTGAGTGCATAGTCCTTTTCATCTTACACATAGATATGAAGTATTTTATATAAACTACGTGTTATGTGTGCATATTATCTGAATACTTGTTGTCTATGCTGGATGAACGTTTTATACATGTTTTAAAGAATTTAAGCTGTATACGTATTTTATATATACGAATATGTTGGGTATGAGATGGGTAGATGAATGATGAGAGATAGAAGATGATACATTGGCAGTTATAGACTTAGTGTCTATGGGACAAACACCGGTAGCTATGGACTTAGTACCTGTTAAACGTTGGTAGCTATGGATTTAGTACCTGTTGGGAATTGGTAGCTATGGACTTAGTACCTGTTGAACATTGGTAGCTATGGACTTAGTACCTATTAGATAAAGACTGGTAGCTATGGATTTAGTACCTGATGAATAGACCATAGCAGCTATGGAATTAGTGCTTTATGAACGAACATTGGCAGCTATGGATTTAGTGTCAGTCCTATAACCCTGGAGGTAAGGGACTTCGGAATAAACGAATGCAGTATAGATGACTCTTAGGTTAAATCCTTAAAGAGTAAAGAAGATAATGGGGATGGGTAATTGGGTTGATTGTTTGATTGAACATAGTAATTATATTATTGTGGGTTGAAAACCCTATGTACTCACCAGGTTTCCCAACCTGACCCACTCAGTTTATGTATATCACAGGTGACGAAGTGAAGTGACATTACACTGAGAGATTTAAAAGAGATGTAGATCACTAGTGTAAATCATTGTAAGTTCTGTTTATGCTTATGTTTCGGTATTAACGATGACATCCCAAACATTTTAAAATGAAATAAATACGTTTCTTCGAAAATGTTTTAATAACGTATTTACCATGTTTTTCTGGGAACAAATTCCGCAACCTTTTTATAAAATGAAGTACTCTGATTTTTATAAAGCATAAACAAAATCGGTCTTTTCTGGCCGTGATTTTGGGGATGTCACAAGAAAGGCCAAGCTCACAAGGTGTACAAGCTATCTAAAGCTCTATACAGGATCAAACAAGCCCCTACGAGTTGGAACGCTTGTCTGGATTGACATCTAAAGAGCATCAGTTTCACAAGGTATGCCCATGAGTACTCTGTCTATACCAAGAGGTATGATGAACACATACTGATTGTAAGAGTGTATGTAGATGATTTAATTGTAACAGGAAGCTGCCCTAAAAGTATTCAGATGTTCAAGAAGGAGATGAACACCAAGTTTGAAATGAGTGATTTGGGGTTCCTAACTCATTACTTGGGAATTGAAGTGAACCAAAAAGAAGATGGAATTACACTAAAACAGGAATCCTATGCCAAGAATCTACTTTTTAAAACAGGTATGCAAAACCGTAATCCCACAAAGACCCCTATGGAAAATAAGCTCAAGCGCAAGAAAGAAAATGAATCTGAATCAGTGAATCCCACAAAATATCCAATCACAGTTGGTGGGCTAAGGTATCTAACTCATACCAGGCCAGACATATCCTTTGTCGTGGGAATTGTAAGTCGGTCCATGGAGAAGCCAACTGTGAATCATCTACAGGCAGTGAAGGGTATCTTAAGATACATGAAGGGCACTTTGAATTATGGATTGAAGTACTCAAAATGGAAGGAAAATGTCACACTAAAAGGGTACACAGACAGTGATTTAGCAAATGATATCAATGATCGAACAAGAACAGGTGGCATGGTGTTCTACATGATTGAAAACTTGATCACATGGGCATCATAGAAGCAGAGGTGTGTGGCACTCTCTACCTGTGAATCAAGATTTATGGCTGCCACCATGGCAGCCTGTCAAGGAATCTGGCTCAGAAGATTGCTCAATGAAATAACCAGACAAAAGGTGCCGCCTGTTGAGCTGAAGGTCGACAACAAATCTTCATTAGATTTAATGAAGAACCCAATGTTCCATGGGAGAAGTAAGCAAACAGATATCCGGTTCCACTTCATCCGATAATGTGTTGAGAAAGAAGACATTTTAGTCAGTTATGTCTGTAGCAAGGAACAGAAGGCCGATGTTCTAACCAAATCATTTGGAAGAATGAAGTTTGAGGAGATACGAAGTCTCCTTGGTGTAATGTAGGTATGCTTTTCTAAATTAGGGTGGAATATGTAGGTGTAATTCATAAATTAGTTTATGTCACGTGTTATTGTTTTTGAATAATTCAAAGCCATGTGGGCTGTTGAGTCCGTGTCTTAAGCTAGTAGGATTAGTTGCGGTATTTTTAGCATTCTTTGTATTTAAATAGCTTGCTTAGGTGTACGTTGAGGGTATCACCTCCTTTCTGTTAAGTGAACAAAAAGCTTCAAGCTTTAAAGTAGCATGCTCTGTTTTTCCTTTGTCACTATTTCATTGCCATAATCTTAATACATGCATGTGAATAGCCAACATTCTTAACGGTTAATGATGGACATTTAACCATAGTATTTCAAACCACACTATTCAGAAAATGAAGGGTCCAGTCTGTGGTTTGGTCTAGGCTTTCTATTGTATAGGGTCTATTGAGTCAATTTTGTGTATTTTGGGGGTGTTTGGTTGTTTACGACATGGATTGGTGTTTACGGCCATAAACAGGTTTATGGTTGTAAATCCATTTTGCGGCCAGTGTTCCCTATATATAGCGTTGTTTACGTCATTCTCCAGGTTGTTCGTCTAAGTGTTCATGGCCAGGTGTATTCGAGTTATACCTGACGTTTTAATAAATAAACATGTTCAAGCTTGATTTAATTCTTTTCTACTCCAATTCATATTACTTTGATTGATTGATTGCTTGATCATTGGCTAAGATCCATTTTCAGGACCTTACAATTGGTATCAGAGCAAAACCGGTGTCAAAGCATTTTTCAATTAAGTTTTTGGCAAAAGGATATTAGCATCATTACTATTCGGGATTGTTTTTAGTTATTTCGTGACTAGAGGGAATCAAATATACCAAAATCACTATTTTTCGTCAGTATTTAAAGAGTTTACAGCCACGTGTTTATGGCCGTAAACTCCTATATATGACTGTAAACACAAGATCCTCAATAACCATGAACACCATTTGACCGTAAACTCCATTTGATCATAAACCCCTTGACCGTAAGCTCTGTTTACGACCGTAAAGATCCTTGACCGCAAACCATTGTTTGACTTTTCTTATTTTGTAATCGTTTTTATTTAAAATTAATTAAAAAATAATAAAATAAAATGGACTCTCAGAGTCAAGCACATCATCATTAATTGGACTCAGTTATGGGAACAACCACGCGAATTCCAAGATTGTTGTCTGTAGATGGGTTTCCTGAATGGAAATACTGAATTCAAAAGTACATCCAAATGAAAGAGTTCAAGATTTGGCGAAGCATTGTCAAAGGTCCAGTCAAAATTACTACCACTATTGCGAGACAACTAGTTGATAAAGCAGTTGAAAACTATACTGATGAGGATTTTGAGAAAATTGAATAACAAGAACGGGCTTTAGCCACTTTGACTATGGATTTTTCTCCTGATATAGCTCAGGGTTTTAAAGAATATACTTCATCAAAAGATTTGTGGGAAGCCCTTATCGAGGTCTATGAGGGAAATAAAGACATGTAAGAAAGTCATCAGGATATGCTACGACATAAATTTAACATGTTTAACTATATTCCTGGAGAAACCCTGGAAGATCAGCTACAACAATTTACCACTCTCACTACTGAAATGAATATAGATGGGATCTTCTTGACCAAGTCTGAGATAAATAAAAAGCTATTGAATAGACTTCCAAAATCATGGGATATAAATGTGGCCGTTATCAAGAAGACGAAAGACCTAAATCGTCTCACTCTTGCTGAAATAATGGCGATCATCAAACCTTGTGATCTTGATGATAAGCAGCGAGAGATTAATCAGGTGAATTCCTATTCAATTGCAAATCTCGGGATTTCTTCAAACAATGCTCTTTCATCACTCGTCTCCTATCTAGGCTAAGCGTTTGCTGTACAACAACCTCAGAGTCAGACTTTTGCTACTCCATCAGCAACATCTATTCTTGCTGCATCATCCATGTCTCTATCTATTGCTCCTCAAGCTATTCCCTCCTCCAATATACCAGTGGTGGCTTCTTTCTCAAATTCCAAAGAAAATGATAAGAATCTTGCTCTTGTCACTGGACTTGTCAACTGTTACAATGCCCATTTATCCGAAGAGCTCCCACCTCAACTATCATTTGCTGACCTGGATCAAATTCATCCAGAAGATGTGGAAGAGATGGATATTACATGGCAAATAGCTATGGAAGTGTTCAGGGAAAAGCATTTTGCAAAGAAAACTGGAAAGAACAACTAGGGAATGACCGCTGATAAGAAGGCAGAGTTTAACAAAGGAAAGCTACGATATTTCAACTGTCATGAGCCAGGTCATTTTGCTCGTGAGTGCCTAAAACCAGATAGAAGGATGAACAATGACAGAACAACGGTAGTCGTGGGAAATAATCGTGGAGGTGCTGCAGTCAATAGTAAGACTGCAATGGTTGCTCAGTCATTTGACTGGGAGGACCAGATTCAGGCTCTGAATATTTCAGGACCTGAAAATGCTCACTTGGCCCAAGTAAATGATGATGCTCCTGTGCAGAATGATGAGGCTGATCCAGAAGAAAAGATGATGGAGCTGCAGTTTGCCCAAATGGTATCTTCTACCTCAGAATCCAACAAGAATAAGGTAAGTTTATCTTCCTGTTTTCAATCATGCATTGATTATCTTAAAATTCTTCATGTGGAAATAGAATCATTACGTAGAAAAGTTGAGGACCTATCATATGGAGGTTATCAACTCAGAAAAGGACAAAAACCCCTAAAGGCCCAAGTAGAAGCAAAAACCAAAGACTTTAGGAAACTTCATGAAGACTATAGCAAAGAATGTGAAAATTATGACTATGTCAAGAAACAACTTGCTAAATTGACTGATGAGCTTGATACATTGAAAGGAAAATTTGAAACTGCAAATTTTGATTTTAGAAAAATTTGATGTGTCAAGCAAAGTAGTTGCCAACATGATAGACAACTGCTTACAATTTAAACATAATCAACAAAAGGGTTTATGATATGACAAAGTGCCTCCTCCTTTTAATAATAATTATCAGTATCACCCCGTAACTGATGAGGAGATTGCCACCGAACCATTCATGGTTTATGGCAACCCAACTAGTTTTGAGCAGCATTCAGTCCTTTAATGGGGGATATGTTTCCTTTGTGTGTGGATAATGTGGAAAGATCACTCAAAGAGGAATCATGAAAAATGGAGTGCTACGTTTCGAGAATGTCAAATTTTCTCCCGAGTTAAAGCATAGCTTGTTGAGTGTTTCTCATATTTACGACAAAGGGTACTCAACGCATTTTACTAATAAAGAATGTATGATCCTTAAGTCACACATTGTCATCCCGGAAGACTGGATCCTTGTCAAATCAAAGCGGGATGTCAATGCATATAGCATAGATATGAATAGTAACATTCCAAAACAAGTCACATGCCTCTGTTCGAAAGTCTCATAACAAAATGCAATGTTGTGGCATCGACGACTCGGTCATGCTAACGGTAAGTATCTAAATTGTCTTGCGAAAAATGAGATGGTACGTGGCTTACCCGTCAGAACTTTTATAACATTTGAGAAGTATGTGTGATGTGCCTAGGGATAGCATTATAGAAAACCACACCTGCCGAAACAGATTAATTCAATCAGCCAGGTGCTTCAATTATTGCACATGAACTTACTTGGTCCGGTAAATGTCCCAAGCATCAACAGAAACTCATATTGTCTGGTTGTGATCGATGATTTCTCTCGTTTTACATGGGTTTTCTTCTTATCCGACAAAGTTGGGGTTGCTGATCAGATAAAGAAGTTCATTGTGGTGATTGAGAACAAAACAAACAACCAGTTGAAGGCGTTTCGCACTAAGAATGGAACAAAATTCAAGAATGTAGTTCTTGATCATTTTTGCGCAGAAAAGGGAATTGTGCATCAATACAACTCTGTTCGCATACCTCAATAAAATGGTGTGGTTGAGCGGAGAAATCGAACTTTAAAAGACGCTGCAAGAGAGTTTATGTCTAGAGATGCTTCCGCTGTTACTCCAACTTTCATGGAACTACTCTTTCCTAAACAAATTGCTAATGAGTTTGTAGCAGATACATCTGATGAGACAAGTTCATCTGATGTTCAACATTTAGCAAATGATTGAGTTATCAGCATTCATAATCTTCCCGTCTCCCCCGATGACATCACCCAGGAGATACCCTCACGCATTCAACGCGATCATCCAATCGAGAATGTCATTGGCCAGCTGGGTGATGGTGTTAAAACTAGAAGTCATAGTGGAGATATAAACACATGCCTCTATTCTTCCTTTATCTCTCAAATAGAGCCAAAGAACGTTAAAATGGCTTTGAATGAGCCTAGTTGGGTAGATGCTATGCACGAAGAGCTAAATCAATTTGAAAAACTTGGAGTTTAGACACTGGTTGAATTACCTAAGGGCAAAAAGTCTCTTGACACACACTGGGTATACTGCAATAAGTAGGATGATTCTGGAGTCATAGTGCGTAATAACGAAAGATTGGTGGTTCACGGGTTTAAACAGTTAGAGGGTCTTGACTACACTGAGGTTTATGCTCCAGTAGGTCGCTTGGAGGCTATTCGTATCTTCCTTGCATATGCTTCATAAATAAATTTCATAGTTTATCAGATGGATGTTAAAACAACTTTCTTGTATGGGAAGGTGAAGGAAGAAATTTATGTTGACCAACCCCCTGGGTTAATTAACTCGATGTTTCCTAATCATGTCTACAAGTTAGACAAGGCGTTGTACGGGTTACATCAAGCTCCTCGAGCGTGGTATGCGACTCTCACAAAGCACTTGTTCGAATATAGATACTCTCGTGGCACTATTGATCAAACTTTATCCATCAAGGATGTGGGTAATGATCAGATCCTAGTCCAGATCTATGTTGGCGACATTATCTTCGGGTCTATCAGTCCGCAACTATCTAAAGAGTTCAAAGGCGTGATGAAAAAGAGGTTTGAGATCAGTTTGTTAGGGGAAATGACCATGTTTTTAGGGCTTCAGGTTCAACAGAAGGCAATTGGAATCCTACTCCATCATGAAAAGTATTTGGAGGATATACTTGATAAGTTCGAGTTTCAAGACGCCAAAACTGCATCGACACCAATGGCTGAAAGGCCTCTGCTCAATCCGGATACTGATGGCGAATCCGTAGACTAGACTCTCTTCAGATCGATGATCAGATCGTTGATGTATCTAACTGCAAGCCACCCAGACATCATGTTTGCAATTTGTCAATACGCACGTTATTAGGCTAATCCTAAACTTTCACATCTTATTGCTATCAAAAGAATCTTTCGGTAAATCAAAGGCAGCCCAAAATTTGGTCTTTGGTACCTAAAAACTTCTGAATTTGATTTATATGCATTTGTTGATAGTAATTATGGAGGTTGTGAGCTTGACAAGAAATGTACATCAGGAGGGTGTCAATTCCTTGGATTACGGTTTGAACTATCTAGAAACCCCTATCTTTTGTGATAATGAGGCTGCCATTCAGATCATTAGAAATCATGTCCAACATTCCAAAACCAAGCACATTGATATCAAAATTCATTTTATCAGAGATTGCTATGAGCGTTCGCTCATTAGGCTGGAACAGGTCCCCACTACTAATAATGTGGCGGATCTCTTTACAAAGCCTTTTAACAAAGCTCGATTTGATGTGCTTGTGAGCTTTTTGAAAATGATTCGTTTTGAGAATTAATTTTTGTTTTAGGTTAGTTTAAATTTGTGCATTTTAATTTCATTCTCACCTATGCACAAATTTTAGGGGAGAAATAGACAAAAACCACACAAAAAAATTAGAAATATTAGAAAATCAAAAATCTAAAAATAGTGTTATTTTTGTTTTATTTTTTTGTCAGAAAATACTTAAAAAAAATCCAAAAACATTATAAAATAAAAAAATTAATTAAATATTATTGTTCTTGTTAGTTTTGTCTACAGGGAGGTGATATAATTATGTGATAACAGATAATCTGAATTTGTGTAAGGTAACTAAGTGGAATTTTTTGTGCTCTATGTTTGATGCGTTGGTAGACATGAAGGATCTGTTAAGGACTTGACTAGCATCAGATGAACTTGAAAAGTTTAGAGACTTGACAAACCTTAACCTAGATAGTTCCATTGAGTTTGAAAATATGACACTTGGATAGGTTGAGTAGGGTGATATACATGGGAATCTGCGGATACACTAAATTAATACACATATAGAATGGCGGATCAATTTTTCATAAATGTACGGACTTATGTCCTTAATTCTGGTTCTGATGGGGCGAATGGGGGTTCTGATAAAGTAGGTCTGTAGGAAATTATTTTCTTGCTTTCTTTCTGTTAGTCATATAGTGTCTCCTCTACGTGATCGGAAGATCCGACCTGGAATGCAACATATGCAACTCTATCTCTACACACCTTCTTATCTACCTACATCTGTTAGCCATATGTTGTCCCCTCTGCGTGATTGGAAGATCCGACTTGGGACACAACATATGCATTATTCTACCTCTTAATCCCTCTATCTTAGTTAGCCATATGTTGTCCCTTTTGTGTGATTGAAATATATCCAACCTGGGACACAACATATACATCCATTTCTAAATCTGACTTCCTCCTTAATAATTGTTTACTAACCTAAAGTAAGGAGTTCTTTTGAAGTTCTTGATAACTAGGGTATATCGGGAAGTAGGGAACACGTTCTAGTGCAACTAAAATCAAACGACTTAGAGGTTGTCTGTTGATCTCACTGCTTAATTTAGGTGGACAACAATATCCTTGGTCGTCATCAACTGAATGGTCGTTTAAGGAAAATATCTAAGTTTGCAGAATTCATTGTCTTGTCAATAATAACTTGGCCTAAATGTTATCACAAGTCCTTTATGTTTAAGTGGATCACAATACCAGTGATCGACCATACATAGACAGGAAAGTAAAGGTACCGACAAATGGATTAAAATTGTCTAATAACTTTGATCCTAGTATCACAAAAACTATGTTCACTATTAGTTGAGATAAATTAAGTTTGTTTTTTTTTTTTTTAATTTTTAGTTTTTAATTCTTAATTTCATTTTCACCTTTATTTTATTTCATTTTAATTTTAACTTTTATTTTAATTTTTATTTATTTTATTTTATTTTTATTTTTTTAATTATTTTATTTTTTATTTTTTATTTTATTTATTCTCTTTAAATTGTCTAAATTTTAATTTCTTTTAAAATTTTAGATTTTAGAAATTTTTATTATTTTATTTTTATTTTTATTTTTTACCCTCAAAATGTTTATTTTTTGAAAAATTTGGGATTTGGACTTCATCTTACACTATGTGGATAACAGCTAAAACTTAAACAAGGTATAAAAGGGAGTTTACAGCCGTACTCATCACTCCTCCCCTCATTTTCAAGATCACGGCCGTAAACTCCTCCCTCTGTCTCTATAACTAAAAAAAAATCGTGTTCTTCCGTGAAATTGAGTTGTGATTCTCATAGGTATGCTAAAATCGACCAGTGAAGTGTGTTTCTTTCATCAAATCGATGGATTTTGAAGGATTAATCGGTGATTTTGAGTTATTGACGTTTACGGCCCAGCCGTATACTGCCAGCCGTTTTATGGCCCAGCCGTGTACGACCAGACTGTTTACAGCCAAGCCGTGTACAGCCAAGTTGTTTACGGCCAAGCCGTGTACGACCAGGCTATTTGCGGCCGTATATGCTCATTTTGTAAACAAATTCATTTTGGTCAATTTCCTGTTGACTTGTATCCTAAGGCCAAAGATTAAATTGTTTCATTGAAAAATCCATAAATTTTATATCGTTTAATTACTTTGTTTTCTCACTTGGCCCGTTGTGTGAAGTTTAAATGGCAAGTATCAAGTTCGTAGACACTCAAAATTTTGCAATCCTATTGGTGGAACCTCCTTCTACTCATGGGGAGTTCAAATCAATGATTCATGGGCTAAAGGAGTGCTGTCTGTCCAATGCTCTCACCGTGAGTCTTGTTGTGTATCAAGGAATTATTCAGGAATTTTGGATGTCTGCCTCGATGAAAAGAGGAAATGATAGATCTGTATCCATTAAGGCTGAGGTGAAAGGATGCAAAATTATCATCACAGAGAAAATCCTTAAAGATGCACTACAAAATGATGATCAACCAACCTACCCTGTTAATGAAGTTCAAGGAGTTCTGAACAAAATGGGCTACGAAGGCGTTTTTCCTCCCACCATAATGAAACTCCTACCGCCTTACTAGGGATTCCTGGCTCACACCTTTGTCACTTGTATATCTGGCATACGGACTGGTGTAGATGAAATTTCTTTAAAAGACACAAGAGCTATCGCCGCGCTAGCAGAAAGAGATAAAATTCAACTTTTCAAGGTTTATTCTTGATGAATTCGTTGTGAACATCAATGCGAAGAATAGAGATACTTTCTTGATGTATCCTAGGTTTATTAAGGTGTTTATCGACTTGCACTTCCCAGAGATGGCCAAAGAAGGAGAGACCCTAGATATGAAATACCTTGGCCCACACACTGTTAGGCTGATTAAACAAAACAACAAAGGTAAAGTTGTATTTCAAGGGAGGTTTGCCTTGGTGAAATTTGGAAAGTTTGCTGAACTGACTAAAGCATCCGAATCTCACAGGTCTTCTGATAAAGTATCTTCTGAGCATATTTCTTCTGAGCAAGTGTATTCAGATGATGATGCTATAAAGGTGTCAGATCATGAGAAGGAAGCTACTCCCAGTGTTTTGGTGGAAAAAGAACATGACTTGACATCTATTCATGTTCAAAGTAACTACAACGAAGGAACAAAGAAGACTGCATCTGCGAATGCTGAAGACTCTTTTGAAGATCTTGATCTTACTAGTTATGATAGGGATGGAATTCCACTAAATTTTGGAAGCAATGAGAACCTTTTATCAAATGAACACCTTGACTTGTTCTTTGACAGTATTAATGATGTTGTCTATCCAGCAACGAAGATACGGGAAAATGAAGATTTTCTCTAGAACGTGCCTCCTACATCCAAGCAGATGGCTGATGATTCAACTCCTAAGGAGACAGTTTCAGGGATTCCTCCCCTTTTTAATGTTCTTCCTACCGCAGAGACTCCTGTGAGTGATTCCATAATAACTATGACCTCCTCACCTCCTACATCCAAGCAAATGGCTGATGATTCAACTATGACCTGGTGTGTTGATATCTTAACCATCTCAAAGTCTCCCCATTCATCCAACACCTATTTTTATCGCTGACCCATCTGGACCAACTCTTGAAAGACCTAGTACCACATTTGATGTTGGTGGTTCCTCTGTCCCGACAGATTTTTCTCCTCCTCAAGCTGATCATGATGCTGGCTCTGTGAGGCTTGCTCAATTTTTAGCTAAAGAATAGAGCTTAGTGCCTTTTCCTAGAGCTAAAGGAATATCTATTAGAGAAGGCCACTCATGAGAAGACAATCCTTCTATTGTTGAGCTTCAAAAGGAAATAAATGTTCTTAATAAAAAGAACATTGAGATTGACATTCAGGTGGCTAATCTTATGAGTAAAAATACCAAGCTCAAGATTCAAGTTTCTAATCTTGAAGAGGATAAGACTTTAAAGACTAAACAGATCTCTGATCTTCAGACCCACTTTGGTCTCCTCACAGCTAGGTATTTTGATCTGAAAAGGAAGCTGGAAGAGGAACTTGGTGAGAAGTTTAAGTCCTCTGTTGATGAGTCAAGGATGTATCTGTCTTCTCATGCTTCCCCGGTTGTGCCACCAGCTATACAAACATCATGATTTGTGGATAGTTTTGATGTGGAACCAGTTCAAGCTCCCAATGTCTTAGCTCTGAAGCGTGCCAGATTAGCCAAAGCAACTGAGAAAGGTCAACTCTTGTTCAAAAGGAGCTTGGATCAAAATGCTCCTGGGGATCTACCCAAAATCACCGTCACAGATCTTCAAGAAAAATGTTTTAGAGACATCTATGGTGACAGATCCAGAATTGTTTCATGGGCTTTCATGATACTCTAAACATGTGGCTCGTGAGACGCAAAAGTGGCAACACAGAACTCTACAAAGATATTCATGATTTTAATTCCTGGACCAGGGTTGATCTTTCAGAACTGTCGAAAGCTCCTTTTGCAAATCCCTCTCAAAATTCCAAGGCAACATGACTCAAGCACTTTTTGGAAGATCAAGTGGTTAAAGGCTTTCCTTCAGTGAAGACTGCAGAGTCTATCATCAAACTATACCCAAGTGTTCTTGATCCCAAAACTAATCTTCTTCTTCGGAATGTGATGGGGCGTGCTACAAGTTAAGTAAAACAGATACCTATACTTCAAAATTAACCAGATGGATCTTTATCGTCCATTCTTTATTGGGTTTTCAATGAAACTACAGCGTCCGCTGTAATAAAGCTTCAATATGGATGTATTCGTTTATACGATAAAAGAGATCTGTTTCAGTTTAGGAAAAGGGATATTCATTAGTTGACCCTACATCAAATCAAAGTTGCGGAAGACATTTTTGAGCCAGCTGCTAAAGAGTATACATCTATGGTTTCCGACATCATTAACAAAAGGGTGTGGAATGGGGCGATGAGCGACTTAGATGTTCTTCTTGTCGACAAGGACTAATCAAGCTAGCCCCAAACCAAGGGCGAGATTGAAGGGTTCAGTCTGTGGTTTGGTCTAGGCTTTCTAATGTAAAGGGTCCATTCAATCAATTTTGTGTATTTTAGGGGTGTTTGGTTGTTTATGGCATGGATTGGTGTTTATGGCCGTAAACTCAGTTTGCGACCAGTGTTCCCTATATACAGGGCTTGTCTAGGTCATTTGTCAGATTGTTCGCCTAAGTGTTCACGCCCAGGTGTATTCGAGTTGTATCAGACGTTTTAATAAATAAACGTGTGCAAGCTTGATTTAATTCTTTTCTACTCCAATTCTTGTTACTTTGATTGATTGATTGCTTGATCATTGGCTAAGATCCGTCTTTAGGACCTTACGGAGCCGAGGTCTAAGACTATTAGTGTTGGAATGATGGTTAATGAACCAACAATTTCTTTGCTTTATAAGACTCCTCTAGAAGTTCTAGGTAATAAATGTTTAAGTGTAGTTCAAAATATTGAAAGCTTTACAACACAAGGAAAGTTAGTAAAGTTAGTAGTAGAGTCAAATTAGTGTTGCAATAAAACCAGTAATTAACAAGAAGTGCAGAAGTTTTCTCTTCAAATATATATGAAGAAAGAAGAAAGAAGGCAGTGGACGTTTATATGATAATACAAAGATATTCCTTTTATTGATCCATCAACATCATTTACATCAAGACACAGAGACATATATATACACGGTTTTGGTAACTGTCATATGCCAGTTACTATACTTTCCAAAGGACACAAATGTTAACCAGTATTAAATTAATTATAATATTTCTGAATACATCTAACTTAATATTCAACATACCCCCTAAGCTAGACTATTTAAACTTACTATATATATATATATATATATATATATATATATATATATATATATATATATATATATATATATATATATATATATATATATATATATGTTGGATAAGGTGTCTAAGTCCATAACTATTTCTGGTAAATACTTGACCCGACCCGGCATGTTCCATTTGGGTTGCATGGCACCATGCAATTGGATAAACTAAATGAGAGAAATAACACATATGGTTTATTAATATATTATAAGTTCTGATATATTAATAATATTATTTAATTAGTTTTGATCAATAATTAATTTAGAATTAATTAAGTGATCAAAAGAATAACTAATTAAATATATGGGTAGATTATATGAATCTTCCATATCTTATATAGTGGGTTAAAAGGCTCCATGGTTTATCAAGTTGGGTTTCACCCATAGGATGCTCCATGGATGCTCCATGGAGTTAACCCATGGATTGAGAAATGAAGATACATGTTACATTAAGGTTTTACCTAATGTAACACACTATATAAGGACCATGCCTCTCCCCAAAATCGGTTACACGTGTGAGACACAAGAGAAACAAGGGGGATTGGCCGATTTTGAGTGTGTTAGAGTATTCTCTCAAGTTTATACTTTGCATTTGGTGTTGTGTGAAGCATTTGAGGCATCACACTTGAGGTGCTAGGCTCACAAGGTTTCAAGGAACACTTTCAACAACAAGGAATGTAATTCTATCTATTATTTACAAAAAGAATTATTCCCCATGTATGGTAGATAGGATCATAGCCTTGGAAATCAACTTTGCATGATAATTAGACAAACATAGATCCAAGGTTATTAGGGTTGCATGTACACTTAGGAAGTATTAGAATGATCGAAACCCAACAATATATATATATATATATATATATATATATATATATATATATATATATATATATATATAACACAACTTCCATCTTCCTGAAGTATTTATACTTCAAGCATCATTATCATCATCATCAATTTCCTTCAACTTCCCATGGAGTTTATCATCCACAGGCATACATAATTTCTTGCTTTCTTTCACAAGATCATCACATACACTATCCTTGCACCATGCATCATCAACCAAATTCGCAAGTTCTTTAATAGCCATGAACATTGTGTCATCTTTCTTGACTACATCCCCACATGTGAAATTGACATCGTCACTCTCATTTTCCTTTCGTTTCATGTAGTATTTCATTGTATGTCCAAATTTGTGACAATATAAACATTGTATTTCTGCCAAAGGTTTTGCATACTACTTACCTTTTGGTTTTGAAAAAACTTGAAAAGCTTTTTCTGTAGTTTCATCATCAAAGTTCTTCATACGAAATTCATGGGATTGAAGTATCCCCAAGATATTTTGCAATGATAAAGTACATAAATCCTTTAATTCTTCCACTGCTACAACCACATATTCGTATTTGCGGGTGAGGCTCCGTAGTATCTTTTGAACAACCCTCTTTTCTTCATTATCTTCCACATTCATTCTCATTTGATTCATCAAGGCAATCACTCGATTGTAAAACTCTTCTATAGCTTCCGATTCTTTCCTTCTTAACCCATCAAACTCACTGTGCAAGGTTTGCAAACAGACTACTTTGACCCTATCTTGTCCCATGTATGTGTTATGCAATGCATCGTAGGCTTCCTTGGAAGATTTTGACCTTGATATACTTTCAAACATAGGATGATCAACTCAATGGTAAATCAGAAATAATGCCTTCTTGTCCTTATTCTCTAATTCCTTTTCTTGTTGTCCAGTAAGATTCTCTGGTTGAGAGATGCCTTTATCCACAATACTCCATAGATCCAAAGATTCATACAGAACGTTCATCTGAATACTCTAGTTATGGTAGTTTTCACTATTCAATCGCGGTAACTGGGTTTGATAAAGACCGTTGTTCGTAGCCATCTTTAAGGAAAGAAATGATATATCTTTTGATTTATAATTGTTGGCTCTGATATCACTTTGTTGCAATCAAACAAAGAATTAACAAGAAGTGTACAAGTCTTCTCTACAAATATATATGAAGAAAGAAGAAATAATGCAGTGGACGTTTTGTCACACCCCCTGGCCAGACGGTGAAAACGTCCGAAGGCGGGTGACATCATTGGGCAGTATCATAACAATTGAATATAAATGAAACATAGCAAATCCAAACATCATAGATTCAAATAACAAACTTACATTGTATATATGTTATATCTATTCTTCAAATTACATAAAAGAGACATAAGTAAATAAATTCCAAACTATAAGAAAATAATCCTGAATTCGCGCCCCTTTAACCTGCTTACTGCTTTCCTGAGAATACAGGTCGTTTGAAAAGCATCAACATAAAATATGTTGGTGAGTTCATAAACATTTTCGTATAAAACTTTGTGATAGTTTAGAAATACAGAAAATTCGAGTGTTTTCTTATCAAAACAGCTGTAACTCTTGTTTTCAATCCAGTATACCTAACCGTGCGTACCTTAGTTTGTTGTCTTTCGAAATTGTGAAATCATTTACTCCAGAAAATCTTTTATTTTCTTTTTATAAAATAATCGTGAGTTCTGTTTCCAATTGAGTATAGTTACATGTGTTTGTTTTAGTCTATCATTTTCGAAATCGTATAAAATCTTTTACTCCAGAAAATCCTATATTTTCTTGTATAAAATAATCGTGAGTTCTGTTTCCAATTGAGTATAGTTACATGTGTGTGTTTTAGTCTATCGTTTTCAAAATCGTATAAAATCGATTACTCTAGAAAATCCTATATTTTCTTGTATAAAATAATCGTAGGTTCTGTTTCCAATTGAGTATAGTTACACGTGTGTGTTTTCGTCTAACATTTTCGAAATCGTATAAAATTGGTTACTTCAGAAAATCCTATATTTTCTTGTATAGAATAATCGTAGGTTCTGTTTCCAATTGAGTATCCTTGCATACGTGTGTGTCAGTTTATAGTTTTCAAAATGGTATACAATCTTTTTCTGCAAAAATCCTATATTTTTTTATTTGTAAAGATCATAGTATTGAGACTCTAATACTTGTTGGGTGAAAGAAATCAACATGATGATTGTGGACATTACGTGCAAGTTGAGTGGAAGGTCAACACAAAATATGCGGACCATCAATATCGTGCATAGGGCAGTCAAAACAATGTGCCAAAATTTATTTATGATGTTTTTCCTTACATAAATTTTTAAACATATTCTAGTGAGCCGCTATAACAATACTAATATGACGGAGACCTGTGTTGGCGTTTCTCAGGCATCCGCTTTTGTTTAGAAACATTTGTCACCCTAGACTAGTCGGTTTAGCTGTAGCGCACAACAAATGTGCGGGGTGTCAATCCCGTATAGATCTATACACAAATTTCCGCTCTCCCACCAAGAGATTCTAGTTATAACTCCTTACAGGAATTTAGACGTACACTAGTATATTTATATTTAGGTACTTTTGTGAATCATCTTCACTAGAATATCAACTGATTTTTGAGCAATCGATAAGATCTGTTATTTAATAAATAACATTACTTATGCTAGTTGATTAGGTCTATGGTTTTCCTTTATTGAGGATAATCCACTTGGAATCATAAAGTAACAAATAAAGCTCATATTTGTCAAAAATGTGTCATATGTGGCATAAAACTTGGTGAAATGTGTGAAAATGACTCATTTTAGACTTATATTTGAGAAAATATTCAAAAAGGCCCTTGTTTATCCATAAATATCATTTTTGTTCCTTTAAAAATTTGAGATGTTTAGTAACTCTTCAATTTTGCTTCATTTTCCAAAATGATCCTTTATATATATATATATATATATATATATATATATATATATATATATATATATATATATATATATATATATACACACTAGCTGTCTACCCGCGCTAAGCTACGAGTCTGAATAATTTGTTTCAGAAATTTGTTTCTAGAGGTGATAAGTATTTTTTTTTTTTTTTTTGTGTAGTTCACTACATTTAAACATTTATTAATAATAGTCATTTTAACAAATATACATCCAATAAGTATAAAAAATGAATAGTTATTATTGTTTGCAAATATATACGAACACAAGATTAATTTTATATTATTAATCGTACAACATTTATTTAAATATCATACACTATATCATTAAATATCATCTACATAAACTATCTTTATATTGTACATTATTGTTTTGTCTTAAAAATAATAGTACTATATTTGTTATGGTAAAATAAAATAAAACTATATTGTTGTTTCGTTAAAAATAAGATTTTTCTTTTTTGTTTTGGATTCAAAATAAAATTGTGCTGATGTTTTACATTTAAACGTGCTATATATTTGGTTCTATATTTGATGATGAATTTGATAAAAATAGTCCTAATTTGTCGGACGATAAATAATTTTTTTTGGTAAATAGTTTGCTTTCGCCGCCGATTAACTTTTATGAGTGGTGAATCCTATCCTCTCAGGCTCCATCTACAATTTCAATGCTTATATGAGTTATTTTTTAACGATTTCTTTTGAAAATGTTTAGAAGTTTAGACTACTTTATCTTGTTTTCTTGTCTTATTTATTATATATCTAATTGTTATTTTTATTATTAAAAATTGAAATCAAGACATGTTAGCTTTCTTATTTTCTGTATTTTAGATTGATTTTTTTTATCAAACATTCATTATGTTGTTTTACAAAAAAAATATTGTGTTAATGTTATCTTTTACGGTTGTCCGACACAACATACACTTAAGCAAAGTGCTATATGTAAATTATAAAATTAAAGAATTTTGAAGTTAAGTTCATGCATCTTTGGTTATACATAAGTTAAATAAAAAAATACAAAAGTTCCAAATAATAATATATGTTGTAAACAAATTACTATATAAAAGTATAGGACCGTAATATGAGTTTATGTAAAAAGTAATAATACATGTTTTTTTGATGGAAAAAAATTAAAATCAAAATGTTGATTAATAATACAATTAAAAATCTTGCTTGTACGAAGAACATTAAAAATCTAATAGTAACGACCATTTTAACGAAAACATTATATTTAACTCATAATTGAACATAAATCATTACCATTTAACTACTATTAATTAAATTAAAAGCAAAAGTTTTGTCATTTTACCAAGTCAACTAAATCCATAGAAGTTTACCCCATTAAAACTAAATCGGTAATTTCTACTTCTTTTTCTTTACAATCCACACCTTAAAAAAACGGTATAAGTAACAAATTTCCGGTTAACCCATCCATATTCTTTTGATCTCATTAAGAGCACCCTACCATATTTTATTTTATTTTTTCTCACAAAGTGTGTGGGTGGGGTGGACATCGCGTCATGGTGTTGGTTATCTCTCTTGTTCTATTTCTAAGTGTTCTGCTTCAAGTGAGCATTATCAAATCATCCGACATACTTCTAGTAGTCTTAAAATAAATCCATACTTCATTATATGAGCTCTGTGCTAACGTGCTCATTAACTGGTCACTCTAAATGAGTATGAACAAATTAGTAATTAAAAATGATAAATGTAGTATATGATTAATAGAAAATGAACCGGTTATTACCATGTCGAAATCTTGGGGTCCTTGCATTTATAACCAGCTATACCTAAGATAAAAGAAAAATAATTGAAAATCCAATAAATATTTTTTGTATTGTTCATGAAAACGATACAAATCTATGAATAAAAAAATAAGATGGTACGTGAATAACAAAGTGTTGTTTTCAATTTTTTAAACCATATAGAGGGGATAAATTACTACCTACGAAACTGAAGAAACAAAGTAAAACTCTAATTCTTTTGAAAATTTTCAGTCCAATTTTTTTCCTTTGAAGTAGTTTTGGCAAATTTATCTCACGCCATACTAATTAGCTTTTTAGTTTTACACTTTAACATATAAACAAGAGACTTAATAAATAGACTACTAAACCATTAATGCAACATATACTAATATCTGATTTGAATTAGCCTCAAGGTGCATATCATCA
Source organism: Lactuca saligna (assembly GCF_052625555.1). Taxonomy (NCBI): domain Eukaryota; kingdom Viridiplantae; phylum Streptophyta; class Magnoliopsida; order Asterales; family Asteraceae; genus Lactuca; species Lactuca saligna. The sequence goes on along the minus strand of NC_136419.1, from coordinate 93,288,256 downwards.
TCTTTAAGCCCAATAAAGGAAACATCCACACCATTGGACCTTTAAACCTATATATTGTGCACTAACGTTTTATCAGTTGTGCAAATATGATACATGCATTTAATTGATAAAAGTAGTCATTGTAGATAAAGTGAATGCATACCGGTTGATGAGAAAAAAAGATTGGCCTATGAGCCCCGATAACCTATAAAGAGAATACTACAACTCTACATACAACATGAATAAAACCTTGCATGTTCAACTCCATTTTTTGCACCTAGCAGTTCCTGATTAAACATCAAACACATAATTGAGTTATATAGCAAATTAAGTGCAACAGATTGTTAACAACATTAATAAAAAAGTAAATTAAATTTTGTCAATGGGAAAGAGTTATACAAAATGTCCAAGCAAATCCAATCCAACAACGGACCAAATGCAAGTACATTCATACATTATATCCATCTTCATGTAATTGTGAGAATATACAAGACAATCCAACAAAAGAATCATAAAAATAAACAATACTAACCTTTCACTCAGTGATAATGGTGATGAAGAACACTAACCCTAAATGTTTGAGACCAGGAGGTACTTTATTGACTATTTTTCAGACTTATACAGACCAAAATGATAGAAACAAATATATATCCAATAAACTCTTGGCAAAAAAAAAATAGAAAAAGAGATAGATATAGAGAGAGGACGATCAAAATTTGTTCATACACTGGAATGGAGATAATGGGAGAGAAAGCAATCAAATGAGAAATTACTCAGATTCCAATCGAAAAAGCGCCAAACCAATCATCAATTTCAAAGAGTAGACAATTTTGAAGGAGAGAGAGAGAGAGAGAGAGAGAGAGAGAGAGAGAGAGAGAGAGAGAGAGAGAGAGAGAGAGAGAGAGAGAGAGAGAGATGTAACTTGAAATTCGATGTGAGAAGATAGAAACTTCGATCTATTGCTAATGGATGATATGCATTAAAAGATTCCAGTAAAACAAAATACATATAAAGATAGATTGGATGCAAACCTGAAACCCGTTTGCCAAACCCTATTTCTTCTACATACCAAACAGAGTTGTGGAATTGTGGTTATGTAGCTTGGTAGAGATGGTTGTAGGCGGAACGAAAAATGTGGGTAATATTAGGGCCATGGTTTGATGACATATATATATATATATATATATATATATATATATATATATATATATATATATATATATATATATATATATATATATATATATATATATATATATATATATATCGGCGAGGATGATGGCTGCTAGTGGAGACAATATAGTGGTAACCACTTACTGCCATGATGATGCTGAATATAGGAGTGGGCTAAAATAAAGAGATGTTTTCCGAGATGATAGCGGCGGTTGAGGGCGGTAGAAACGATAACGACTCTTGATGGTTGAAGGGGCGACGATTGTGGCCAATCTTGCTGGTCGAAGGTGATAACAAGAATGCGAGGAATCACTTCAGTAGGGATTGTGTAGTTTAAACAGTAGAGAGTTTACAAGGCGATACGTGAGATGATGGTATCAATGGAGGTGATGATGGTGAGTTTAGGGTTTCTTTTAGAGGGAGGAAGACAGATGGAAGAAGGCGGCGAAATAGTTTGGAGATGAAGGTGATGTAGAAGTTTGCCAGATACAGGGGAGACTGGCTGGAATCGACATATATTTGCTATATTCTCGGATTCAACAACCTCAATCCGTGTCAAACGCATTCTATGCCAGCTTTCAAAAAAAATTGAATCGAATGACCCATTCTTAATCCTTGAGTTTTTGACTTTTTTTTTTGACCAAATAACATTCAATGCATAAGTTTATTGTACAATTAGTATGATGTCTCATTTTGACTGCGCTTCAACTATATCAACTGTACTTGAACTGTTAGATAATCATAGTGGACGATAACATCACTGTTCCCATCCCTATTCCAGAACCGTACATGAGATTTTCATCTCATACGGCTCCTCAAAGGTCACAAATAAATCTAAGGACCCGTCTATTATTATTTTTCTTGATATGTTTGTAGGATATATAGAGAGAAAATCAAATCCATTGTAAGGTCCCCATTAGACACTGGAATTCTGTTTGCTATATTTATAATAAAGTGCTTCTGAATTCATCTTATTTTTTAATAATTTAAATTTTTCTTTGTTGAGTAATAACTTAATCCTTGAATAAAATGTTTCTTGTAGCAATATCCATAGATATTTCAACCTAACGTTTTTAATTACGAAATCAAATTAGACGTTGCATTAGTTCACGAATTATGACAAGCATTCTATCTCTATATAGAGAAAGAAAAAAGATATTTTTTTCTAGTGCAATTCCATTAAGTCTTTCGAGTTTTTTCGTTCCTATTCTCCTTTCTCAAAAAGGGGGACGTTAAACAAAGTTAAAGGATTACTTCGTTCTTGATAGTTATTTACTTAATCGGTGAATAGAAGTATACTCTGGATCGGAATCGTGGGAAGTACTCCTTGATCATTTCTACCAATTTAAAGCCCCAATTAGAATTCTTTTTATCCAGAGAAAAATAGACTTACATAATCTCTATTACGAATCCTTTGTGTACCTTAGTGTTCCTAGCTATCCACTCATTTTTATCAATCTACTTTAGGGTAATACATATGGTAATAGATAGTAAAAACCCCATAAAGTTGGTTATTCTTAAAATTCAGCATTTGAAGCTAAATGCTTATTAATATACTAGCCGTTTACCCGCGCCAAACGACAGGTGAAAATAATTTTTTTGGAAATTAGTTTCTAGAAACAATTAGTGTTTTAACTTTTTACGCAAGTGGGAGGGTTGTTGCCGATTGTTTAGGGTTACAAAAGAGAAATGTTAGAATAGATATTACCTAGAAGGTGGAAACATATTTGGTAGACGGTGGTCTCACCTTGAGTGGTTCCGGTTATTTGACGGTAGCATTGTGAAAAGGTATATGTAATGTTTTTTATTAAAATTAAAAATATATTATTGTTCTGATTAATCCATCACATTTTAAAATTGTTCTATGCTTGTAAAAAAAATTGTTTTTTAGAGTTAATAGAAATATCAAAAACTATGGTTTAAGAAGTAATTACATAAATTCTCTAATATGCTTATACAGTAATATTTTTTTTCTAACCTATTGGTTTCTCAAATCAATAATATGCTATTTATCAATTGATATTGTGTTTGGTCATTTGATCTAGTTATATAATTTTCCATTTTTTATATTTCCATATCCATATGATCATCCAGTTATATCATTTTCCATGTTTTATATTTCCATATGCTCATTTAATAGTGGTTGCCATGAAGCTTCATTCTTTGGTTGTGCTTAAGTTAAATGTTATCATGCACATAGAAAAATGTATTATATATTAATATCAGGGAGTTTTTACAAACAATGTTTAACAATTAGATTATGCAACAAACACTTAAAGGCGTGGGTATCCCCTACTCTTACTTTATCGCCCAAAAAAGTAATAAGAACAATGAAATTTGTAATCTGTAAACACTTCATATAATTTTGCATGTAATGAATAGGGAAAATGACTTAAAAGTCCAACGAAGTTTTCAAACCGTTTAAAAAACTCCAATAATGTTTTGTCTGTTCAAAAAAACCCAACAAATTTAACATTTTATCTAAAAAACCCAACTAAGTTACACTTTCTCGAAAGTCAAATAAGAGAAACATATGACGTGGCTTATTACCGTATCGGAAAAATGATTTGTTAGACCAACGAAGTTTCCATAACGTTTAAAAAACTCCAATCATGTTTTGACTGTTCAAAAAAAAAAACCAACGAACTTAAACAAAACAAAATTGGAATTTTCTGAAGGGTTTGAAACTTTGTTGGACTTTTTAGACAAAATGTTAAGTTCGTTGGATTTTTTTGAACAGACAAAACATGATTGAGGTTTTTTTGAATGGTTTGGAAACTTCGTTGGGCTTTTAAGTCATTTTCCCTAATGAATATGTGCACAGTTTGCATTGATTTGTAGCCTTCCTATATTAACATAAACAACCTTATTTATTTATTTTCAAACTTCTCCTTAAAACATATTTTATAAAATATAATGAAAATGAGCAAGCTTTTTTAGAACAACAATTTTTTTAAAACATGTAAAAACAAACCCCAAGGGCAAAATGGTCAAGAGACATGCCAAATATATTGTAATCCATTATCTACCCACAGAAATATGTGAGGCTCATCAAACCAAAAAATCCAATAAAAGTATAGCATCAATAGCCAGAAAAAAGGTTCAGGAACTCAACAAAACCAGAACCAAGGGCAAAATGGTCGGAACCCAAAATCGATACAATCAAAGCATACCAACTTTATTTCCTCCTGTTTGAACATGAGATAGAAACCCAAAAAGTGTGAACAATTTCAAAGTCAAAGAAAAGTTTCGAAACTATTTGCATTATTAACAATTTGAAATACCCTTGGAAGTTGACACAAGCATTAACTCAAATGACTTGAACTGTTAAAGGTTTATAATCTAACTTATTTTGCACAAACTGAAGAGAGATCCCTTACAACCTAACTTTTAAAAGCCATTTGGTTTGTAACATATAGTACACCTAATAAATCCTCCAAATGTTAACTGTGTGATGCCATTAAGTGTCAACTTGGCACTAAACCACCAAACATCCTTGATTTAAGGTAACTTTTCAATTCAAATGGGATGTAGTCGTTTAAAACACTAAAACCACATTTAACATGAATATATTGTACTCGTATAAATCAAAAGGAAGTTTTGTTAAAAAAATCAAGTGGATGTTGTGTATTCTGTACATGTAAAAGACAAAAGAAAAGGAGAAAATGGAGGTTAACATGAATATATTGAAGCTCAACTTCGAGCTATAAAGAGAAGTACCTAGCAAAATTATCAATATTGTTTAACAAAGAAATTTTTTTTAACGGATTGCTCGTAACATTTTAATTTTCAAAAAGAGATCAGAGAAAACATCAGAATCAAGTAAAAAAACTCACAAACGGACCTGTGTTGAGAGAAAATTTAGATATGGTGAGAGTAGTGGCATAGATATAGGGTTTATTCTATTAAATGTTTGGTGAAGATGGTGAAAATAAAACGTTGAAATTTCATCCAACCCTAAAAATGCCATCTAACATTGAAATTTCAACCAACCACCAACCGAGCATTTCTTTGTTAGCCAAAAGTTTGAAACCTCCACCTGAAGAGAAGCAAGCCCAAAATTTTCATTTGTATCAGCTTAACTCTGAACGAAAACATCAACCCAAAACATGATTATACATATACACACCTATATATATTTTTACATACTAATTGCATAGCACACACACACACACATAGAAAGAAGAGATATAAAAAGAAAAAGATGTTAAACCTGCTTCATCAAAATTTTCTTTGGATGATGGAACTTTCCTTTTGACGCTTGCATTCTGGAGAATAAGTATCAATTAGAAATCCAAGTCAACTTATCAGAATTTTATATACCATGTTGCACTTCAACAGATCTGAATGCAAAAAAAAAAAAAAAATTGCATCTTCACCGTATCAAAACAGCGTTGTTGCTATAAAAGTAAAACTGGATCATCAAGGATGAAATAAAAACCTTGTTGAGATGGAAATGTCTTTGTATCTTCTCGATGGATCTAAATTAACTCATCACCCACTGATTGATATCCTTTTCTCAGCTAAATCTTTGACCTGTAAGAAAACCATACATTAATCACAAAATCACAAACCTATCCTTGATCTTAAAAATACACAAAGAGAAGATGATAACAAACACATTAAGGGTTTAATAACACATATCTAGAATATACATACAAAGATATGAAATATCTTACCAGAATAGGGGCGTTTGGTGGTCATGGTCAGGGAACAATTAGGAGTTTCTTGTTCAAGTTTCTTTAATCCAGCCATACATATACGAAATCAGCCAAAAAACCAATAACATTAGATATTTGTGTAAGAAAAAATAAAAATAATAAAGATTAAACATTCAAGATGCGTGTTTCATGTTCAGACACCATCAATTCAGCCAAAATAGAATTTGATTAATTAGAACAATATCAAATCCTAATCATATAGGAGAAAATATTTAAAAAGAATAAGATATCGATCTCACTCATATAGTTAGTGGTGATGACTCAACCTTGTGTCTCTAGATTTACAAAAAGCAAAATGGTCTCTTGAAAATGGGGAAGAGGGTTTGACGGTGAGAGAAGGCGACGACTGTAACAGACGGTGGTAATGGCGGTGCCGACTTCATCTAGGTCATAAAAACATAGTTTAAACATATATTAGAAAGATATTGAATCGATCAAATCGATGGTGGTGGGGGAGACAATTGTTTGTAGTGATGGAGTTCACCTGTTAGGGAAAAGAGAAGAAGAATGAGTGTGGTGGAGATGATGGTTGATTTAACTGACGATGGAGATGTAGTGTTCATCATTTAAGGAAGGGTCAGCGAAGATGCAGGTGGCCGTAGGTGGTAACCGATGATGGTGGTCTCGATCATGACGTCGGAATTGCCTGGTAACTAATAACAGGTTGAATTGGATGAAATATGTTATATAAAGTGGATATGTTGACTGATTCTGTTGGCATGAGAAATAATCGTTCAACTTGGAGCTCATTCAACAACAGTAGAACAAGATAAAAGAGATAAAAAGCTATAATTAAGGACTGTAATTTGAATATGTTTATAACATTGTTTGACTTTTTCAAATCTTGACTAACCGGAAGATAGATATAAGCTAATAAACCACAGTCATTCTTATCTTTAAGATGTTGACCAAAATAAGATTTATGATTTGATAATGCATAAAATGATTGTAAATAGCCCAATACGGTTTGTACCTCTTAAATTTCAGCCTTTGATCAAATATGCATATTAAGGTATAATATATATATATATATATATATATATATATATATATATATATATATATATATATATATATATATATATATATATATGTCCGAAAATGTCCCCAAAATATTATTAATATTCCAATTTAACCATTTCCAAAATATTATGTTCAACATGTTTAAACACATTTTTTAAGCAAAACCGTATGATTCTTGATATAACCATGTAAGAATTATATTTCCAAAACATGTTAGCTTTTGTATTTCTAGGATGTACATTGTGATATATAGTTCAAAGCCTTGAGACTTGTTACAAATCTCGAGTTGTTGAACCATTACACGGATATCATAATTCTAAGAACATAAATCATAACATATATGCATAAACAAGAAATTATACTAAATTTTCACAAGACGCTGACTTGTATCCTCCCCAAAAAGTATCAAAACATAAAAAAGAGGGTATGAACCTCACCATGGTTTGATTTGATGGGTGATTTGGTTAGAAGATGAGAAGTTCAAGCCCTAACTCTTGAACAGTTTTGATAAATCTTTGAAACTTAATATCTCCTAGAAAAATCATCACATAATATTTTGTGTAACTACAATGAAATAAACAAAATAATATGGAGAATTACTAACCCAAAACATGAGACACTTACTAGGATCTAGAGAATGCCTTGAGGAATTAAAGTTTGAAGCTTGAACACGTTAAGAGCATTTTATGAGTTCACAAAATGTAGAAATGAGTTGGCCAAATAGGATGGAGGGGTTTACGGTCATTTATAAGGGATAATGAAATGATAAGATGTTTCCTTGGATGAATGTTGGCAAATGCATGAATTACTGAGATTCATAGTGGAAACAACCATTTACAGCTCATAACCACCATAAACACATTTGAGTTGGGAAGGGTTTATGGTCTAAAGGCATCCTAGGTTTGAGTTCATGGTCATATTGCCTTTCAGGATTGAATTTACACCCACTAGGTGGTCCCCTAAAGGAGCTTACGCCATAGATTCTTCCTTGGATTGTGTTCACGGCCAAAGGCAGTTCACTAAATGTAGGTTTACTACCAAATATTGGCTTTTTAAGGGTATTAATGGCCAAAGTGGCTTATTGAAAGTAGTTCACGGCCAATTGCTTCCAAGTATTGATATCATGGTCTTAGGTGGGTCCTATGGAAGTGTTTATGGCCTTAGATAATAGTAAGGTCAAGTATACTTTCCTTATAATTCAAGTGTTCAACATTGTGCCTCAATTACAATCTCTTGTGTCTCCACCATGTGATCCTTGTTTTATTGCATTGTAGATTGAATTCTCAATTCAATTGTCCAACTTTGTCTTGTTTAACTTGTTTATTTTTAAAGTGGTTACCTTATATGTGACTATCAAGGTGTATACTTCCATCTACATGTACTTATGCTCTCATGGTTTTCAAGGTTCTTATTGTAATAGGGTTACAATTTAGTCCTTGCATGGGCCAAATTGTTTGCATTGTCACATCATCCCCCCGTTAGAGGAAAATTTGTCCTGAAATTCTTTGAAAACTTTTCTTTAATACAAGCAAAAAGATAAAGGTAGTTTTGCATCATTTGATTCTCGCCTTCCCATGTGATTTCAAGTCCACGCCTGACATCCCATCAAGCTTCACAGTGGGGATGCGGCTTTGGTTCGTACGCATAACTTTTCTATCCATAATTTCGATAAGTTGTTCAGCGAATACGAGGTTCTTGATCACTTCAATCCTATCTAGTGGAACTTTGGGGGCGTGGAGGGGGGGGGGGGGGGTTCTAAGAGATACTTCCTTAGTTTTACTTCTCTTGCCAACTCGCATCATCCCTTTCCAAGGGGAGATTTTTTATAATACCCTGATTTCCTACTTGGAACTCCAAGGGCTTGAGGCCTGCTATCTGCATGGCTCTTTTGGTGGCCTCACTATGTTTGGAGTTGTGCTTTGACTTGGACTATCCTTTCCATTGTTTCTCGAATAATCTTGGGTCTAGTGAGTGTACTATTAGGCACTTGTCCTCTTGTCAGCTTGGTGTCTCCTACCTCAGCCCAACATAGGATGATTTGCACCTTCGGCCATACATGGCCTTAAATGGTGCAACTCATATGCTACAGTGGTATTTGTTGTTATGTGAGTACTCGATTAGAGGCAGGTGGGTATCCCAAGCTTTGTCTATGTCTATTGTACATGCCTCTCTTCGGGGTATGGGTTATTGTTTATCTCGATCTCATCCAAGTGAATTTCTAAAGTTTTGGTGGTCAAACACTTATTGTAACAGCCCGAAATTCAGGTTCAACCATCTAGCCCTTCATCTTTATTAATTGTCATTTTTATCCTTTGTGTTGGGCGAGTACGTTGGGCGTACAAAGAGTACGCTGCACGTACTCGCGCGCCTTTTTGAACGCGTTGTCACCCGAGTGCGCTGGGCGTAACTAAGGTTACACCGGGCGTAACCTGTCCAGACCCAAAAACCTAATTTGTCTTGATGGCTATAAAAGGAATGAGATGGCCTTGTCCCTCAGCCACCATCCTTCAGAAAGAAACCCTAAGAGAGTTGTTCCTTCGTTTATAGCTTGGGTGTGAGTTTTCTAAGCTTCAAGGTGTCATTTCAAGGTAGCAAAAGAGAACAGGAGTCCATTGTGGAGGCTAGAAGTTGGTGTACAAGTGTAGATCCGTGGATAACAAAGGTTGGAGCTTCTTCCTGAGGTAAAAAGTTCAAATCTTGTCTTGTAGTTCTTATGGTATGCTTCTTGGACCAATTTCTAGGGTTTTTGGTCCCAAAGATGGAGACTTTATGAGCAAGTAGTCTCCATTGGCTTAGATCTACCATATTACAGGTCTATTTGAGTTGTATGTTCATAAAAATGTAATCTTGGACGTAAATATTTAGCCATGCATGAGATCTAGATCTTTGAGTTGTAGGAGCCTTTACAACCATGCCAAGGCTTAAAGGTTCCGACTTTGTGGGTTATGAGACTTAAAGAGAGCCGGATCTAGAAGTTGAAGAAGTGTCTTAACCATTTAAGACCAAAAATAGGGTATGGCTGAATCTGGGACTTACGCTGGGCGTAACTCCTAGTACGCGCAGCGTAAGGGGTTGAGACCCCGATTGCGATTCATCGAGGTACGCCCCGCGTACCATGGTCTGTTGACTTTTATTGACTTTTAGGATTTTGGTCAACATGTGGACTTTGAGTCAAGGAGGGGTGAAATGGTCTTTTACCCCTCTGTGGGATAATGAAAAGGGTGAAGCCTAGTCTTTGAAGCCTATATTAATTAGAATGATATTTCGTTATGATTAGGCGAGGTTGGGTCTTCGTTTCGAGATTCGGAAATAGCAAGCATGTGAGATTCTAGACTTCCTACGAGGTGAGTCTTCTCATTATACTGTACCTGGAAGGCTTTCTATGTGTGATTGGAAGGTCGGATATGTTATGAGCTGTATGCATTATATGTAATTAAGTTAACCGTTTGTATGTGCTATGTATGCTATGCTTGATATGGGCCGGAAGGTGTTATGTTATGGGCCAGAAGACATTTATGTTATGGGCCGGAAGGCATTGTGATGTGGACCGGAAGGTCGACGCGGGTAGGACCGGAAGGTTTACCGGGTCGGGACGGAAGTCCCTTGAGACACATGGACCGGAAGGTCATGGCCTGGAAAGGCGTATGTGCGTAAGTAGTATATTGGGGAACTCACTAAGCATTTATGCTTATAGTTGTTGTGTTATGTGTTTCAGGTACTTGCGAGGACCGTGGGAAGGCGCCGATGTGATCTGTACACACCGACGGAGGATTTATTTTATGATCTTGGGATTTGATATGTTTTGTATTATAATATGATACATTGGATTTTTATGGCTTAATTTGGTTGAAAACATGTTTTAAGAAATGAATTTATTGTTTTTGAAAATTCACTTTGTTACAAGTTGGTATCAGAACCTTGGTTTGAGGGATTCGGATGCACCTTCGGGTGTAACTGAACTCAAACCGAGGATTTGAGAAAAAAAAATCTATAATAAAAGCATAAATTTTATAAGAGATTTTGTGATAACCAAAGAAGAAGAAGTGTGTACGGTCAGCCAGCGCCCGAAGGGTAAAATCCCCAAAATACTCTTACAATATGTGTTATGAGATATGTTATGATATCTTATGCATTGTAGAGTAGACTAGGTATTCATATTAGGACTAGAGTGGCCTGATTTGTGATGCCTTAGTCTAGGGGAATCCTGCTACTATGAGATGCCTTGAGAGCGAGTAGGTAGCCTATGCATAACAAGAATAGAGTACTTGTGTTCCGGGGTCCTAGGAGGAGGACTTGGGGTGAATGCTGATGCGTTGTAATCAGTAGTATAGGGCCAGTACTACTGAAGACACCGGATCAGTGGGCAACCCAAGTAAGAATCCTTAGGGTATCCGAGGCCGAGTAGGGTTGCGTTATCGAGTGCGAGTATGCTCGATCGAGTCTCTGACATTTTTATGTTGTATTTCAGAGGCATTATGGTTGGGACACGCCACCGACCTGGGACGAGCGGTGTGAGTGACGAGGAGCTTCATCAGATGATCCACGATGAGGTGGTTGCGGAAATCCGGGCCGAGATTCCGGAGATGTTTGGGTCTATCAAGACCACGCTATTGGAGACTTTTGATGAGCGGTACACCGCGGTGACTGAGGCCGCCGCCGCTGCAGCTACAACAACTGTGGCTACTGCCAGACCTCAGGGAGGTGACTCGTTGTTGTTCCGGGAGTTCAGCAACATGAAGCCACCCGAGTTTGATGGGACGCAGGATCCGATCACTGCGATAAGATGGATTGCAGACATTGAGGGATGCTTATATACGTGTTCATGTCTGGAGCATCTGAGGGTACGGTTCGCTTTGAACCAGCTTCGCCTAGGAGCGAAGGATTGGTGGAAGTTCGTGACAACGAACTTCACTCTTGCAGAGATTTCAGCAGTGACTTGGGAAACATTCACCACCATGTTCAGAGACGAGTATGTTCCCCCGGTGGGAAGGGAACGGTTGATTCAGGAGTTCTTGACCCTCAAGCAGGGTAATGATTCAGTTTATGTGGTCACCCGGAAGTTTCATGACAGGGCGATGTTCTGCCCTGAGCAAGTGTCTTCTGAGCAGCCACGGATGAGCCAATATTTGGGTATTCTGAGGAGGGACATTCCGGAGTTCATATCAAACTCGACGTACCGGACATTTGCTGATCTCCAAGAAAATGCCCGAAAGAGGGAGATTGAGTTGGAGACTCAGGCTAGGGAGGAGGCCGAGTCTCAGAGGATGGATCGGCGACTGACTCAGTCTCAGCCGGCAGCCAAGCGGACCAAGTCTGCCGATTTGTGGATGGGAGGCCATAAGGGCCGCACTTGCGGAAAGTTCGGAAAGGGTCATGAGGGGGCCTACCGATCAGGTGTTTGCTACAAATGTGGCAAGGAGGAGCACATCGCCAGGGATTGCCCCAAGGAATTTATGGTTTGCTTCCATTGCAACTAGACCGGCCATCGGAAGGCCGAGTGTCCTTAGCTTCACCAGGGATCAGCACAGGGATCTACACCTGCTGCTAGGGTCACTGAGACTCGACCGGCGAAGGCCGAGGCTCTGACTCGGGTGCGAGTCGGTCTTTTGTATCTTTGGCTTTTAGTCAGCACATCGGTATTGATCGGGAGGTGATGAGTCAACCCTTGAGGGTTTCCATAGCTGATGAGAAAGCGGTATATGCCACCGACGTGATTCGAGGATGTGTGCTCGAGATTTTTGGTGTCAAGTTCCCTATAGATCTAGTTCCTATCGCGATGGGAAATGTCTGTGTCATCGTGGGCATGGACTGGTTGAGTAAGTTTGGAGCGGTCATTGACTGCGAGAGACAGCTGGTGACCATACGAGACCCTAGTGGGGGAGTGCTTTCTGTGTATGGCGAGGGGACCCGGTGGGGGTCAGCGTTTTGTTCGGCTGCTAGGGCGAGACAGAGTTTACAGCAGGGCTGTAGTGGATTCATAGCGTATTTGATGGACACACGAGTGGCTGTGGGGAGGCCATGTTTGGTTGACGAGGTTCTAGTAGTGTGCGAGTTTCCGGATGTTTTTCCCGAGGAACTTTCAGGCGTGCCTCCGGAAAGACAAGTGGAGTTCCGTATCGATTTGGTTTCGGGAGCAGCACCTATCGCCAAGGCGCCTTATCGCCTTACTCCACCAGAGATGCAGGAGTTATCCTCGCAGCTTCAAGAGCTGTTGGGAAAGGGGTTTATTCGACCGAGTAGCTCACCTTGGGGAGCACCGATCCTTTTTGTCAAGAAGGAGGATGGTTCACACCGAATGTGTATTGATTAACGGGAGTTGAACAAGTTGACGATCAAGAACTGGTATCCGATACCTAGGATTGATGATCTGTTCGATCAGTTGCAGGGGACATCATGGTTCTCCAAGATAGACTTGAGATCGGGTTATCATCAGATGAGGGTTCGAGATGAAGATATCCAGAAGACTGCATTCAGAACTCGTTATGGACATTACGAGTTTGTGGTGATGCCTTTTGGGCTCACCAATGCCCCAGCTGTGTTCGTGGATCTCATGAACAGGGTGTGCAGGCCAATGCTGGATCGGTCAGTGATCGTATTCATTGATGATATTTTGGTATATTCGAGGTCTAGAGAGCACCATGAGGAACATTTGAGGGAGATCCTTGGAGTTCTGAGATCGGAGAGGTTGTATGCCAAATTCTCCAAGTGTGATTTCTGGTTATGAGAGGTCTAATTCCTAGGGCACATTGTTAACCAGAAAGGGATATTGGTCGATTTGGCCAAGATTGAGGCGGTGATGAGATGGGAGGTGCCGAGATCATCCACGGAGATCAGGAGGTTTCTGGGATTGGTCGGCTATTATCAGAGGTTTATTAGGGATTTCTCCAAAATTGTCATGCGACTTACCAAGATGACCCGGAAGGGTGTTGCATTTTCATGGGGTCCGGAGTAGCAATCCTCATTTGAGACACTTCGTCAGAAGTTGTGCGAAGCCCTGGTGCTCGCACTCCCGGAAGGGATGGAGGATTTTGTGGTATATTGTGATGCATCAATATCTGGGTTAGGGGCAATGCTAATGCAGAGGGGGCACGTTATAACATTTGCATCGAGGCAGCTGAAGCCTCATGAGTCGAGATATCCCACCCACGTTCTGGAGCTGGGGGCTGTGGTGTTTGCCCTCAAGATCTGGCGGCACTATCTATATGGGGTTCAGTGTACCATATACACGGACCACAAGAGTCTGAAGTACTTGATGGATCAGCCAAATCTGAATATGCGCCAGAGGAGATGGTTGGATGTGGTGAAGGATTATGATTGTGAGATCCTGTACCACCCGGGCAAGGCTAATGTCGTAGCCGTTGGTTTGAGCCGTAGGACGGAGAGAGCCCCGATCCGAGACGTTTGTATGAGGTTGACGGTGATGACTGCGGTATTGGATGCCATCCGAGGGGCCCAGGTTGAGGCTGCGAGACCAGAAAACCGAAAGCGGGAGCGTGTTTTCGGGCAGGTATCGGAGTTCGTTACTGATAGTTGGGGACTTATGACATTTTAGGGTCGGATTTGGGTACCGTTTGTGGGTGGGACGCGTACCATTTTGATGGAAGAGGCACATCGGTCGTAGTTCTCGATCCATCCCGGGGCTACTAAGATGTATTTGTACCTAAAGAAGGAGTATTAGTGGCCCTGTATGAAGAGGGATGTTGCATGGTTCGTCGAGAGGTGCCTAACTTGTCGCCAGGTTAAGGCCGAGCACCAGCGCCCGCATGGTAAGCTGCAAATGCTGGAGATTCCCAAGTAGAAGTGGGAACATATTACCATGGATTTTATCACCAAAATCCATAGGACTGCGAGAGGTTGGCAGAGTTGTATGTGAGGGAGGTGGTATCGCGGCATGGGGTTCCGATGTCGATTGTTTCAGATCTAGACGTACGATTTACTTCCGGATTTTGGAAGAAGTTTCACGAGGAGTTGGGTACGAGGCTGCATACCACCCACAGACGGACGGGCAGAGTGAGCGGATGATTCAGACGCTCGAGGATATGCTTCGAACGTGTGTTTTGGATTTTGGAGGGAGTTGGGACATGTATTTACCTTGGTAGAGTTTTCGTACAACAACAGCCATCATTCGAGCATTGGTATGACACTGTTTGAGCTGTTGTATGGGAGGAGGTGTCGGACCCCCATCTGCTAGGGAGAGGTGGGGCAACGGGTAATGGGTAGTACGGAGATTGTGATTCAGACGATAGAGCAGATACAACTGGTCGGGCAGAGATTGTTGACCGCTCAGAGTCGCCAGAAGAGTTATGCGGACAGGCGTCAGTCCGAGCTCGAGTTTTAGGTTGGTAACCTTGTACTCTTAAAGGTATCTCCTTGGAAGGGAGTGATTCGATTCAGGAAGAGGGGAAAATTGGGGCCTCGATATATTAGACCTTTCAGGGTAATCGCGTGGGTATGCAGGGTAGCCTACCGTTTGGATCTACCTGTGGAGATGGGTCCGATTCACGACACCTTTCATGTATCGCAGTTGAGGAAGTGTATTGTCGACGAGTCGGCAGTAGTACCATTAGAGGATATTCAGGTGGATGCAGGCCTGAACTATGTCGAGAGACCCGTGGCAATTAGGGATCGAAAGGTTAAGGTTCTGAGGAACAAGGAAGTGCACTTGGTGCAAGTGCAGTAGCAGCATCGGAAGGGGTTCGAGCTGATGTGGTAGTCCGAGTCAGAGATGCGGGAGTAGCATCCGGAATTGTTTTCGGAATAAGACTTCGTGGACGACATCTGTTTCTAGTGGCGGAGAATTGTAACAGCCTGAAATTCAGGTTCAACCATCTATCCCTTCAGCTTTATTATTTTCATTTTTGGCCTTTGTGTTGGGCGAGTACGTTGGGCGTACAAAGAGTACGTTGCGCGTACTCGCGCGCCTTCTTGAACGCGTTGTCACCCGGGTACGCTGGGCGTACCTAAGGTTACGCCGGGCGTAACTGGTCCAGGCCCAAAACCCTAATTTGTCTTGATGGCTATAAAAGGAATGAGATGGCCTTGTCCGTCAGCCACCATCCTTCAGAAAGAAACACTAAGAGAGTTGTTCCTTCGTTTATAGCTTGGGTGTGAGTGTTCTAAGCTTCAAGGTGTCATTTCAAGGTAGCAAAAGAGAATAGGAGTCCATTGTGGAGGCTATAAGTTGGCGTACAAGTGTAGATCCGTGGATAACAACGGTTGGAGCTTCTTCTTGAGGTAAAAAGTTCAGATCTTGCCTTGTAGTTCTTATGGTATGCTTCTTGGACCAATTTCTAGGGTTTTTGGTCCCAAAGATGGACTTTTTATGAGCAAGTAGTCTCCATTGACTTAGATCTATCATATTCCAGGTCTATTTGAGTTGTATGTTCATAAAAATGTAATCTTGGACATAAATATTTTGCTATGCATGAGATCTAGATCTTTGGAGGTGAAAAGAAAGGTATTAGAGGGTGTAGGAGCCTTTATAGCCATGCCAAGGCTTAAAGGTTCCGACTTTATGGGTTAGGAGACTTAAAGAGAGCCGGATCTAAAAGTTGAAGAAGTGTCTTAACAATTTAAGACCAAAAACAGGGTATGGCTGAATCTGGGACTTACGCTGGGCGTAACTCCCAGTACGTGCAGCGTAAGGAGTTGAGACCCCGATTGCGGTTCATCGATGTACGCCCCGCGTACAGAAGCTGGTACGCCCCACGCACTGTGGTTTGTTGACTTTTGTTGACTTTTAGGGTTTTGATCAAGATGTGGACTTTGAGTCAAGGAGGGGTGAAAATGGTCTTTTACCCCTCTGTGGGATAATGAAAAGGGCGAAGCCTAGTCTTTGAAACCTATATTAATTAGAATGATAGTTCGTTATGATTAGGCGAGGTTGGGTCTTCGTTTCGAGATTCGGAAATAAAAAGCACGTGAGATTCTAGACTTCCTACGAGGTGAGTCTTCTCACTATACTGTAATCGGAAGGGTATCTATGTGTGACCGGAAGGTCAGATATGTTATGAGCTGTATGCATTATATGTGATTAAGTTAACCGTTTGTATGTGCTATGTATGCTATGCTTGATATGGGCCGGAAGGCATTATGTTATGGCCCGGAAGGCATTTATGTTATGGGCCGGAAGGCATTGTGATGTGGACCAGAAGGTGGACGTGGGTAGGACCGGAATGTTTACCGAGTTAGGACGGAAGTCCCCTGAGACACATGGACCGGAAGGTCATGGGCTGGAAAGGCGTATGTGCGTAAGTAGTATATTGGGAAAGTCACTAAGCATTTATGCTTATAGTTGTTGTGTTATATGTTTCAGGTACTAGGGAGGACCGTGGGAAGGCGCCGGCGTGATCTGTACACACTGACGGAGGATTTATTTTATGATCTTGGGATTTGATATGTTTTGTATTATGATATGATACATTGGATTTTTATGGCTTAATTTGGTTGAAAACATGTTTTAAGAAATGAAAATTTTGTTTTGAAAATTCACGTTGTTACACTTATGAGTGTTGCATACATAGAATGTGAAATGTTCTAAACTAAGTTCTTATGGTAACCAAGGGCCTTAGGTTATCCGGCCTATCCTGGAGAGAAATTTCAAATGGTTTACTAGGGATCGTGCTCCTGGTCTCCTAGAAGTAGATTTTTTAGGCCTTAAGAGTTGGCACCATTGTCGCTAATGTTGAGGTTGTGTGTGGTGTAGCTGACCTTATAAGTCTTAGGTTACTTTGAAAGCTATATTACTATGGTGTTTCTGATGGGTTTGAGCCATAAGAACATTCATATGTGCACATACAAACCCTAATGCTTGGATCTAGGTTTCTCTAATTAAACATGCAATGTATCCAATACTTTGATTGATAGATCTAGTATAATAACATAAGAAATCAGATCTGAAAGATTACCTTGAATTACTTGCTTGAATCTTCTTGTCCTTGGAGCTTAGAGTCACAAATTATAACGCCTGCATTTCTGGGCTTGCCATTTTTAGCAATGCAATAGTTTAGGTTAACCTTTGTAACCCGCTTTGAAATAATACAAGTGTATTATTTGAGTATTATGTGTTTTGTGCTTAATTGCTTAAATATGTGGTTTGATTAATTAAGAATAAAAATAAGCGTCAAAATTTAAGTGTAAAATAAACTTGAAATCTTTAGATAATGTTGTAGTAGTTGAAACAAGGTTTCCGAAGATATAAAGAATGCCGAAATCCGAGTTATAACGAGGAAGTTATGACCTGTCAAAATTTCGCGACAGAACCGACACCGCTAAATGACGTAAAAAGTGAAATTTACGTTAGAGCGATATTTAGCCTTAGTGATCTAAATGAGAATTGAAGATCTCGTTGTTAGTATCAAAGCGATAAAAAGTTAGGCGAGAACGGACGTCAAACGAAGAAGTTATGAATTTATAACGAAATTTTCTGTCCCGGCCTATTAAAAATAAATAATAAAAATAAATTCAAAATTAGTCGATGGAGTCTAAATGAAAGTTGTAGAGCGAGGTCTCACCTTCGCGTGGATATAAAGAACGTCGAAAACGGAGTTCGTATGAAGAAGATATGAATTTCCGAAGATTATTAAATAATTAATAATTAAATTTAATTATTAAATCCTGCCTTATCCGAAGACGAGTCACCGAACTCATCCGGAGTACGCCCCGCGTACTCGTGTACGCCCCGCGTATAACAAGAAATGTCGACACTTCGGATGATGCATACAGTGATGATTTCGGAGGCATGTACGCCCCGCGTACTGGGAGGTTCCAGCCTCCTATAAATAGGATGCGAGGGATCCGGGCATAATTGCTCATCTCTCCTCCATTTCGTGCCGAAGCTCTGCGTTTTTACCCCCGAAGCCCCGGTAATATTCCCGAGTCCCGAAGCAAGTCCCGAGATCCCGAAGATCCCGAGAAGTGCGGTTTTCGAGCCGAAGCTCAGCCCGCGAGAAGTTCGATTTTTGTAGAGATCTTCCAGATCTGCTGAGGATTACTAGTTTTGCAAGTCATAGTGCTGTCCGATCATCTTCTGATCAAGTGAGTGTATAGTACCTTTCATAAGCACGATAATAATACAAGTATGATTCGAGTGTACTAAGTATATTGTTGTTTATATGTGTGAGTGTGTGGTTACCTTCTTCTAACGCATAATTATCAAGTATTTAATATAAAATACGTGTTATGTGTATATTTTGTTGTTATGTGTGTGAATGTATATTCACTTTCTTCTATCTCATAGATATGATTTATTCTCTGAAATACATGTTATGTGTATGTGTCTCATCTGTTGTTTTGGAATATGTATTGAATGAGAATGCTATGCAGGTTTTAAACTATGTATAAAAATATATATTTTTATCTACTAATATGTTGGGTAGAACATGGGTAGATAGTTGGTGTGTAGTAAACATATGAGATGCCTCGATGTTGTTTTGTTCCAGTCATCTAGCAGAATTTAGATGACGACCACGGGCTTTTCTAGATAGTCCAGTGGAACGCTAGCAGGCTCATAACCTGTAGGTGTTAATGAACTTGGGTGTTCATTCGTTGTATTCCATCCCCCTCATGGTTGCCTTATTTGACTTATATTGCTGAGGAACCCCCGAAGCATGTGTTGTCACCCCGATGAAATATTCTTAGACTAGGTCCCTTGTGTTAGTTATTTTAGGGACATAAAGTGAGAATAACGGGAATGGGTAATTGGGTTATTGCTGGTTGATAATAATTAATTTAATTATTTATTGTGGGTTGAAAACCCTATATGCTCACCAGGCTCCCAAGCCTGACCCACTCAGTTTTATTTGTATTACAAGAAGTGGCGCAAGGGCATAAGATGGATGAACCATCAAGTTGTTTTGTTTGCAAGTCTGTATATGTATATATTTTTTGAATGACTTGTAATGTTATCGTTTATGCTTATTGGTCTGTATCGGAACATGACACCCCGAGTTTTGATTATATAATGAAAATACATTTCTTTTATGAAATGCTTTGGTAAACATTGTTTTATCATGTTTTGTTTTTGGGAACAAATTCCGCAACTCTTTCAAATCAAAAGGATTTACTCTGAAATTATTTTAAAAGCATAAATGATAATCGATCTTTTCTGGCCAAGATTTTGGGGATGTCACAGTTGGTATCAGAGCATTAGTTTAAGCGAACTAGGAATTTGTAGGATTTCTAGACTTAAACTTAGAATGCTAAGTGAAATTTTTAGATGTGTGTCTGTTACATTTTAGACACGAGCACTAGTTTATTTTAGGAAAGTTGCCTAAAATGCTTTATGTGCTAAATGTTATATGTTGCCATATATGATATTATTTGTTCAGATCTATGGTGTGTTGCCGACCGGATCTAGAAACTTTATGTGTGTAGGATTCTAAGCGTACGTCTACGATATTAGAACTAGCATATAAACGTTTTGGAGTGATAAGGATGATGTCAATATCTATCGTGAATGAGGATCTAATTTCACCTTATTTGGTGTGTAGATCAAAAATGGTGAGAACAAGAAGTGGAGTTGGAAATGCTGATGAAAACAGGAATCAACCACCAGTGATTGAACAAATACCTGTCGTAGCAGTAGCACCTGAGCCAATAACCATGGTTGGTGTGCAAATGATGATTCAAACAATGTTGGATCCTCAGATGGATGAAACTAGACGGTTGCTTCAACAGAATCGTGAAGAACTGTCAATTCGTGTGGAAGAGCATGAATTAAATGAAGGGCACTCGGAAGGTGGGAACTTCAGTGGGTCTGTTGGTCAAGCCAACCCACCGATAGTTAGACGAGACAACCATGATGGAAGGAATGATGGAATGGGATGCAAGTACAAGGACTTTCTAACTTGCAAATCATCGACCTTCAATGGAAAGGAGGATCCGATTGGGGTTATGGATTGGATCTCAGAAATGGAATTGCCCTTCATGACTTGTCGCTGCAGAGGCAAGTTGCAGACTATCTATGCAGTGCGTCAATTCCGAGGTGGAGCCGTTCGTTGGTGGAACACTCTAGGGAAGACTTTAAGCCCAAATGAGCCACTACAATTATCATGGGCAGAGTTCTTGGTGCAGTTCAAGCGCAAGTTCTGCTCGGCTCAAAATCTATTGGAACTAGAGAACAAGTTTCTGACATTGACGAAAGGCAGCATGTCAGGTTATGAATACACCAATAACTTCACCGATAAGGTGGAGTTTGCCTTGTGTATCGTTCCAGATGAGCTGACAAAGGTGGACCGGTATGCGAAGGGACTCCCATGGGAGTACGAGGTGCCAGTACGTCAGGCACATACTCTAGAGGCAGCTATTTGGGCTGCCAAGTCTGTTGAGAGCATGATTAAGGGGAGAACCACCAACAAGGTTGAGGTTGGTGAGAAGAGAAAGTTTGAAGGAACATCTGGTTCCGGTAAGAGGAGCAAATTTTCGAAATCTGACTCGAAAAAGTTTGGATGAAAATGAGGCGAAGCGAAGTGGTGTGAAAAGTGTAAGAAAAAGCACTTTGGGAAATGTAGCGAGGATGTGACCTGCTACAAGTGTGGAAAGGTTGGACATTTTGCCAATGAATGTCCGAACAACAAAAGGATGTGTTTTGGTTTTAATGAAGAGATGCACATTTTGAAAGACTGTCCGAAGAAGAAGGAGCCAGCTAAGCCCAACATTCCACCAAAGCCGAAGGTGAGAGCATTCGAGATGACACTGGAAGCTGCTAAAGATGAAGCTGTTGTCACTTTAGGTACCTTTCTCATAAACACATTGCCTGCCCAAATTTTATTTGATTCTGGAGCCAACTACTCCTTTATATCGCATGAATTTGGTAGAAAACTAGCTCTGCCTGTTGATAGGCTAGATAATGCTTTATTAGTCGAAGTTGCTAGTGGCAAGTTTGTACCTGTTAGCCATCGTATGAAAAACATCTTAATCGAACTTAATGGTAATAAGTTTCACGAAGATTTATTACCTATCGAACTTAATGGTTTCGACATCGTGTTGGGAAGGGATTGGCTTAGCACCAATGATGTCGAAATTTTATGCAAGAAGAAGATAGTTAAAGTAAACCCGCCTGGAAAAGATTCGTTTATGGTGTATGGGGACAAACGCCAAGTGAATTCTGGAATCATTTCCCTAATGAAAGCCAGAAAGTGTTTGACCAAGGGATGTACATCATATTAAGCATTCGTGATTGATGCTAAGAAGGAAAAGAAGGTGATGCAGAGTATTCCAGTGGTGTGTGATTATCCGGAAGTATTTCCCGAAGATCTTCCTGGATTACCACCTGATAGACAAGTGGAGTTCAGAATTGACTTGTTACCAGGAACCACGCCTATAGCAAAAGCACCTTATCGATTAGCACCAACAGAAATGAAGGAGATGATGATGCAACTTCAGGAGTTATTGGACAAAGGTTTCATTAGACCTACTTCATCACCCTGGGAAGCTCCGGTGTTATTCGTGAAGAAGAAAGATGGAAGTATTAGAATGTGCATTGATTACAGAGAGCTGAACAAGGCAACAATAAAGAATAGATATCCGTTGCCAAGGATTGATGACCTTATTGATCAATTGCAAGGTTCGAGCTATTTCTCGAAGATCGATCTTAGGTCAGGATATCATCAGCTAAAAGTAAGAGAGCAAGATATCGAGAAGACCGCATTCAGAACTAGATATGGACACTATGAGTTCTTGGTTATGTCGTTTGGACTAACCAATGCTCCGACAACATTCATGGATTTAATGAACAGAGTTTGTAATCCATTCCTTGATAAATTTGTGATAGTGTTCATAGACGACATTCTGATTTACTCGAAAAGCCAGGAGGAGCATGGCAGACACTTGCGAGAAGTTTTAGAGGTCTTGAAGAAGGAGAAGTTGTATGATAAGTTATCCAAATGTGATTTTTGGATTCGTGAAGTCCAATTCTTGGGTCACGTGGTCAACCAAGAAGGGATAATGGTTGATCCAGCAAAGATTGAAGCTGTAATGAAGTGGGAACAACCGAAAAGTCCCACAGAGATCCGAAGCTTTTTGGGATTAGCCGGATATTACCGAAGGTTTATCGAAGGTTTTTCTTCGATCGCTACTCCGTTGACAGCTTTGACCCACAAAGGAGCTACTTATGCTTGGAGTGGGAAGCATAAAGAAGCATTCGAGAAGCTAAAGAAGAAACTATGCGAGGCATCGATACTTTCTCTACCCAATGGAGTTGAAGGCTTCGCTGTTTATAGCGATGCGTCTTGTGTTGCATTGGGTTGTGTTTTAACCCAAAGAGAAAAGGTGATAGGATATGCGTCTCGAAAGATGAAGGAGCATGAAAAGAACTACCCGACTCATGATTTGGAGTTGGCAATAGTAGTTTTCGCTCTGAAGATATGGAGGCATTACCTCTATGGCACGAAGTGCAAACTTTTCACTGATCATAAGAGTCTCCAATATCTCTTTAATCAGAGGGAATTGAATATGAGGCGATGACGCTGACTGGAATTACTCAAGGACTATGACTGTGAGATACTTTACCATCCCGGTAAAGCTAATGTTGTTGCTGATGCTCTCAGTCGGAAAGTCAATCTTGAAAGGAAAAGGCCAAGAGCGTTGAGAATTGAAGTTGTCTCAACCATTGTGGAAAGTATAAAGAAAGCTCAAGAGGAAGCTTCTGAGAAGAATGACCGAAAGGAGGAACGTTTGGGCAAAACGTTGGTGTTCGGTGTAAACAGTCATGGACTGAAGGTGTTCTAGGATCGGATTTGGATACCTAAGACGGGAGGAGTCAAGGATCTTCTGATGGAAGAAGCTCACAAAACCATGTATTCGATTCATCCCGGTAGCACTAAAATGTATTGGGACCTGAAACCCTACTACTAGTGGCCGACGATGAAGCTTCATGTTGCAAAGTATGTGGCCGAGTGTGTGACTTGTGCAAGAGTCAAGACACAACATCAGAAACCGTATGGGAGTTTAGAACCTTTACCTGTGTCTATGTGTAATTGGGAAGACATTGCTAAGGATTTTGTCACTAAACTACCTAGAACAAAAAATGGTCACGACATGATTTGGGTGGTCGTTGATCGATTCACTAAGAGTGCGCATTTCATAGCAGCCAGGGAGAAATGGTCTATGGAAAAGCTTGCGAATTCTTATGTGAAGGAAATTGTGAGACTTACGGTGTTTCCATAACAATTGTGTCAGATCGTGATAGTCGTTTCACCTCAACGTTTTGGAAAAGTCTACAAGAGGAAATGGGTACCAAGTTATGTTTAAGTACAGCTTACCATCCGCATACTGATGGTCAGAGTGAAAGAACGATACAAACACTTGAAGTATTCTTAGGTAATTGGGATGAAATATTCTACCAGTGGTAAATGTTTAAGTATATCTTCAAGTGTTTGTATCGTTCTTTCACTCTGACCATCAGTATGCGGATGGTAAGCTGTACTTAAACATAACTTGGTACCCATTTCCTCTTGTAGACTTTTCCAAAACCTTGAGGTGAAACGACTATCACTTGAAGATATACTTAAACACTTGAAGATATACTTAAACAATACATACAGCTTTACCAAGTTATGCTTTTCCCCCGAAGCATGTGTTGTCACCCCGATGAAATATTCTTAGACTAGGTCCCTTGTGTTAGTTATTTTAGGGACATAAAGTGAGAATAACGGGAATGGGTAATTGGGTTATTGCTGGTTGATAATAATTAATTTAATTATTTATTGTGGGTTGAAAACCCTATATGCTCACCAGGCTCCTAATCCTGACCCACTAAGTTTTATTTGTATTACAGGAAGTGGCGCAAGGGCATAAGATGGATGAACCATCAAGTTGTTTTGTTTGCAAGTCTGTATGTGTATATTTGTTGAATGACTTGTAATGTTATCGTTTATGCTTATTGGTCTGTATCGGAACATGACACCCCGAGTTTTGATTATATAATGAAAATACATTTCTTTTATGAAATGCTTTGGTAAACATTGTTTTATCCTGTTTTGTTTTTGGGAACAAATTCCGCAACTCTTTCAAATCAAAAGGATTTACTCTGAAATTATTTTAAAAGCATAAATGAAAATCGGTCTTTTCTGGCGGAGATTTTGGGGATGTCACACAAATGTCACTCCTCTAATGGCTTACAAACACCGATTTAGCAAGAGGATGATTTGAGAGAGAGAGCAGGGTGAGAAAAGTCAGCCAGGGTTTCTCTAATACCAAGGGTGCCGATTTTCTTAACCCTATGGGTGTATTTATACTAGTGAGCCTCCTAGGGTTTCACCCTTAAACCCTAATTGGATAACTTAGGCCCTAAGCAATCCAATATCCTTATTGATAAGCCTTGAAAGAATTCTAGGCTCTTCCAAACCCTAAATCCATCCACCCGTTATCCCTAAGGAATCACTGCTCAAAATACAACTATCATACAATTGACAGTTTATGCCCCTTTATTCAATTAATCTCTTTAAGTCACCAAATTAATTCCTAATTAATTTATGACTTATATTAATCAAATAACAATATTATTATTCCTTATATTAATAATATTTCTTCTCTCATTATAAATCATCCTATCAAGTTGCTATAGTGAAAGCAACCAAAAAGGACCACGCACAACCGGGTCAAATACTTACCAAATATAGTGCAGCCTTAGACAGTATTCCAACAGTGTCCCACTTGGATAAGTCTAGTAACTATATATACAAGCATAATCCGATTAGCAATCGTAGCTCTCAAAGACACTGTCAAAATCTGATCTTATCAATCATGTCCTTTAGATAAGGGATCGTACATTCCTCTGTTTAGATATCATGCAGACAATTCTATGGAACCAATTGTCCAGCAGTTGGTTTCTTGATCTCAGATTTATTCGACATAGAACTTAATCGAACACATCAATTTAGTTCTGACCGGGCCCGGTACATATGTCAAATCAAATCATCGAGCGACTAGATATCGCTTTTACCCTCTAAGGATAAAAGTAACAAATAAACTTCGACTTATATGCATTTACTTATTCATTAATCAATTATACACAACAATGCATTTTATAACATCAATTTACTAATACGGTTTCGCATTATCAATGTACAACCAATTAACAAATAACAAACCATATATCTAGGTTGTAAGACCATATGATATAATAGTCTTGCGATCAACCTTTTCGTCAAATTCCATAAGGTGATTCCAGCAAGCGCGGGTTTGTTCCAATGCTCAAAACTAGTTCATAAGCACTCATGAACATTGCAACAAACTTCTGCTATGACTAATAGCATTTAGACAATCTACACCCCAATTCATGACAATCTTCATTCATACCTACTTCCAACATATGAATGATTGTGGATTGTTTGAATAATTCGATTATTCTAAATAAACTAAATTATTCTGGAAGTCAAAACATGCAAAGTGAAACAATAGTTAAACATTTAACATAAGACAGTAACTTTACTTATAAATATTACTCCTTTATTTATTCATCAAATGTTAAATTACATTTATCTATTACAAGTTTCTAAATTTATATAATCTAATCTAATATCATCTCTCAGCCCAATACTCCTAGCATGCTGCAAATGCTTAACCCTACTCACTCCCTTCGTAAGTGGCTCTGCTGGGTTATCTTCTGATGATATCCTCCTCACCACGAGGTGTCCTTCTTCTACTCGATGGCTAATGAAATGATATTTTCTGTCGATATGATGAGATCTACCATGATCCCTTGGTTCCTTGGTTAAGGCAACCGCTCCTTCATTGTCACAGAAAATTTCCATAGGCTCCTTTATGGTAGACACAACTCCAAGATCACCAATGAAGTTCTTCAACCATATTGCCTCCTTTGTCGCTTCGCTCGCTGTAATGTACTCTGATTCGCATGTTGAATCAGCTACGGTTTCCTGCTTGGAACTTTTCCAAGTTACTACTCCTCCATGAAAGGTAAACACCCAGCCCAACTGCGAACGAAAGTTATCCCTATCGGTTTGAAAAATGGCATCACTATACCCTCACACCTTCAAGTGATCACTCCCCACGAGGACTAAAAACCATTCCTTGGTCCTATGAAGGTACTTAAGGATATTCTTGACCACAATCCAATGGGCTCTGCTAGGGTTACCTTGATATCTACTAACCATGCTCAAAGCAAAGGCTACATCAGGGCGCGTACAAAGTCATAGCATACATGATTGAGCCAACTGCGGAAGCGTAAGGTACTCGGCTCATCTCTGCTATCTCGGCTTCGGTACTCGGACTTTGTGTCTTACTCAACTTGGCATTACTTTGTATCGGTAATTCTCGTTTTTTCGAATTTTCCATACTAAAACGTTTTAGTACATTATCTAAGTATGTGTTCTGACTAAGTCCTATTAGTCTCTTACTTCTTTCTCTCACTATCCTTATTCCCAAAATATAGGAAGCCTATCTGCGGTCCTTCATAGTGAAGCACTTCCCGAGCCAGGACTTAACCTCTTGTAGAGTCAGGATGTCGTTTCTTATGAGCAGTATGTCATCGACATACAGAACGAGGAAGCTGACTATACTCCCACTGGCTTTGACATATACACATGATTCATCTTCGCTTCATACAAATCCAAATTCTTTGACTTTCTCATCGAAGCAAAGATTCCATCTGCGAGACGCTTGCTTAAGTCCATAAATGGACTTCTCAAGCTTACACACTCTATTTGGATGCTTCGGATCAACAAAACCCTCTGGCTGAGCCATGTAAAAATCCTCAGCCAACTTCCCGTTAAGGAAATCGGTCTTGACATCCATTTGCCAAATCTCATATTCCTGAAATGTGGTGTACCAACGCAAATTTTCAAACAAAATTTTCATTTAAAATAAAGTGATTTTATTCAACTGAATATAATTATTCCAAGTTTCATATCAAAATACAATCATAAAATCCCCAAAATCTCAAAATAACAACAGTGTGTACTCATCACGCCGGTGCCTTCCCACGGTCCTCGCTAGTACCTGAAACACATACATAACAACTGTAAGCATAAATGCTTAGTGAGTTCCCCAGTATACTACTTACACATATACGCCTTTCTAGGCCCTGACCTTCCAGTCTACAACACAACGCCTTCCGTCCCGTAACATAATCGCCTTCCGGCCCATAACATATTGCCTTCCGGCCCATAACATAATGCCTTCTGGCCCATAAACATACACAGCACATAATACATTTATCCTAACACATATAGCACATATATCATATATCATATCCGACCTTTCGGTCACATAACATATTGCCTTCCGGCCCATATAAACATACATAGCACGCATAGCAATTACCTTTCCAGTTATAGCACTTATAACACATATTATATCCGACCTTACGGTCAAACACTCAAACCCTTCAGGGTACAGTATAGTGAGAAGACTCACCTCGTGGGTAATGAAAGCTAGCGACTCCTGAAATCACTCGCACTCGATCCGCCGAGCTACAAACTCCCTATAATATCATATATCCCTTATTAATAATTTTATCTTTCAAGACAACTGACCCTAAGAAATTACATGTAGGTCAACTCTGGTCAACGGTCAACTTGACCGGACTCGGCGAGTGCTAAGGCGACTCGGCGAGTCTAGATGTCCTCACCAAATCCTGATGTTCCCTTTCTACTCGTCGAGTATCCCTCTTGACTCGACGAGTTCCTCGTGGAAGAATCGCGGGGCCACCCCGACTCCACTCGCCGAGTCTGAAGAACAGCTCGATGAGTCC
Organism: Lactuca saligna; assembly: GCF_052625555.1. Classification (NCBI taxonomy): domain Eukaryota; kingdom Viridiplantae; phylum Streptophyta; class Magnoliopsida; order Asterales; family Asteraceae; genus Lactuca; species Lactuca saligna. Next base: position 93,259,648 of record NC_136419.1, on the reverse strand, counting down.
CAGTTAATCTTCAAGCTACTCGCCGAGTCTGTTCATTGGACTCGGCGAGTCCATGCCATGCAGTCGATCAAACCGCTTCCTGAGATCAGTATTGTCCCGACCATTCATAGGTTTGGTCCTCCTAAGTTGGTACAACACGTAAGGCCTTCATTTAGGTGCTCATGCTACACCCCAAAGCCTATAATTTACATTTTGACCTAAGGCATAAGGATTCCAATCCAAAACCTCTCTTAATTCCCGAAATACACAGGCATGGGACATTCTGGACCTCTAAAGGTCCTAATACAGGGTTATAATCGTTTGGGAAACAAGGATAACAATCAATCTAGTCACAAAAGGGTTCCATAAACCCTAAATCCATGCACACATCAACATAGCAGATTATAATCCGAATTGTTACTTGAATAATGCACTCTCTGTGTCCCCAATCCTCAGAACTTGATTCCCTTGCTGTTCCTTTAGCCAAACCCTTCTCTTCCTTGCACAATAACTTCTTCAAGATCACCAATGGCCTTCAATCCTTGCTCCAGATGCACACAACCGATTAGGGTTCTTCTCAGTAGGCTAAAGACGGACAATGACGGCCTATAAGTACATTATATACGTTCCAAAACCAAACGGCTAGGGTTTCCGCTGAACAGCGCAGACTCGCCGAGTCCATAATGGACTCGTCGAGTCCAGTCGCGAACCCGCGACCAAGTCTGTGGTCGTACTCGGTGAGTCTGGCTCCAACTCGCCGAGTCCCCTCCTAAAACACCCCAAAAACAATATTATGACAATACCTGAAATTCCAGGCTGTGACAACTCTCCCCCACTAGGACTAGACTTCGCCCTCGAAGTCTCACTCTGCAAATAACTCCGGATGTTGCTCCAGCATCTCACGCTCCGACTCCCAAGTCATCTCCGATCCTTTCCGGTGTTGCCACTGAACCAACACCAGAGGTACCTCCTTGTTCCTCAGAACCTTGATCTTCTGATCCCTGATGGCTACTGGTCTCTCGGCGTAATTCAGGCTCGCATCCACCTGAATATCCTCTAATGGAACCACTGCCGATTCATCGGCTATACACTTCCTCAACTGCGATACGTGAAAAGTATTGTGGATCTGTCCCAACTCTGCTGGCAACTCCAACCGATAAGCTACCCGACCTACCCTTGCAATCACACGAAATGGACCTCTAAATCGGGGCCCCAACTTGCCCCTCTTCCTGAACCGGATCACTCCTTTCCAAGGAGAAAACTTCAGGAGAACGAAGTCGCTAACCTGAAATTCAAGCTCGGACCGGCGTCTGTCCGCATAACTCTTCTGTCGGCTCTGGGCGGTCAATAACCTCTGTCTAACCTGCTGAATCTGCTCTGTCGTCTGAAGTACGATCTCCGTATTGACCATCACTCTCTGTCCCACCTCTCCCCAGCAAATGGGGGTCCGACACCTCCTACCATACAACAACTCAAAAGGTGGCATACCAATGCTCGAATGATGGCTGTTGTTGTAGGAAAACTCTGCCAAGGGTAAATGCGCATCCCAGCTACCCCCGAAGTCTAACACACACGCTCGAAGCATGTCCTCCAATGTCTGAATCGTCCGCTCGCTCTGACCGTCTGTTTGGGGATGGTATGCGGTACTAAAATGCAGTTTAGTACCCAGCTCCTGATGGAATTTCTTCCAGAACCTGGAAGTGAAGCGTACATCACGGTCCGAAACAATCGAGATCGGCACTCCATGCCGAGATACTACTTCCCTCACGTATATCTCCGCAAACTTCTCCGCTGATGAACTCTCGTTGATGGCAAGGAAATGTGCACTCTTCGTCAACCTATCCACAATCACCCAAATTGCATCGACTCCCTTGGCAGTTCTCAGAAATTTGGTGATGAAATCCATAGTAATCTGTTCCCACTTCCACTCAGGAATCTCCAAAGGCTGCAACTTGCCATGCGGTCTCTGGTGCTCGGCCTTAACCCTACGGCAGGTCAAACACCTCTCAACGAACCAGGCGACGTCTCTCTTCATACAAGGCCACCAGTATTCCTTCCTCAAGTCCAAATACATCTTTGTAGCACCAGGATGAATCGAGAATTTCGATCTGTGAGCCTCTTCCATCAAAGTAGCACGCGTACCGCCCACGAACGGTACCCAAATCCGAACTTGAAACGTCAGAAGTCCTCGTCCATCCTTAACGAACTCTGAGATTAACCCAATGACCCGCTCTTTCTTCTGCATCTCGGATCTCACAGCCTCGGCCTGCGCCCCACGAATAGCATCCAATACCGGAGTCATCACCGTCAGTCTCAGACATACATCTCGCAATGGAGTGCTCTCCGCCCTGCGGCGCAATGCATCGGCTACCACATTAGTCTTGTCCGGGTGGTATAGAATTTCACAGTCATAATCCTTGACCACATCCAACCATCTCCTCTGACGCATATTTAGGTTGGGTTGATCCATCAAATACTTCAAGCTCTTATGGTCCGTGTATATCGTACATCGAACCCCATACAGGTAGTGACGCCAAATCTTGAGAGCGAACACTACTGCCCCCAACTCTAGGTCATGCGTGGGATATCTCGCCTCGTAAGGCTTTAGCTGCCTCGATGCATAAGCTATCACATGACCTCTCTGCATCAACACTGCACCAAGTCCCTAAATCGATGCATCGCAATATACGACACAATCTTCCATCCCTTCCGGGAGAGCTAATATCGGGGCTTCGCACAATCTCTGGCGAAGTGTCTCGAAAGAAGTCTGTTGCTTGGGTCCCCAAGAGAATGCAACACCCTTCCGGGTCAATCTGGTGAGCGGTACTGCGATCTTGGAGAAGTCCCTAATAAACCTCCGATAGTACCCTGCCAACCCCAGGAAACTCCTGATCTCGGATGGTGACCTCGGTACCTCCCAACTCATCACTGCCTCAACCTTAGCCGGATCGACCAATATCCCTGCTTGATTAACAACATGTCCAAGGAATTGGACCTCCCGCAACCAGAAGTCACATTTGGAGAATTTTGCATATAGCTTCTCCGACCTCAGTACCTCCCTCAAATGTCCCTCATGCTGCTCTCTAGATCACGAATACACTAAGATGTCGTCGATAAATACAACCACTGACCGATCCAACATCGGCCTGCATACCCTGTTCATGAGGTCCATGAACACCGCCGGGGCATTGGTGAGCCTGAAAGGCATCACCACAAATTCGTAATGCCCATATCGCGTCCTAAATGCTTTCTTCTGGATGTCCTCATCCCGCACTCTTACCTGATGGTACCCTGATCTCAGATCGATCTTGGAGAACCAAGATGCCCCTTGCAACTGATCGAATAAATCATCGATCCTCGGTAACGGATAGCGGTTCTTGACCGTCACTTTGTTCAACTCCCGGTAATCAATGCACATCCGGTGTGAACCATCCTTCTTCTTGACGAACAGGATCGGTGCTCCCCACGGCGAGCTGCTCGGCCGAATAAATCCCTTCCCCAGCAACTCCTGGAGTTGCGAGGACAACTCTTGCATCTCTGGAGGTGCGAGACGATAAGGCACCTTCGCAATAGGCGCGGCCCCCGGAATCAGGTCGATACCAAACTCTACTTGCCTCGCAGGAGGTACTCCCGGCAGTTCCTCGGGAAATACATCTGGAAACTCACGCACCACTGGAACCTCCTCCACTGACCTCGGTCTCTCGGAAGCCTCCCGCGTATCCATCACATACGCCACAAAACCCTTACATCCCTGCTGTAGACATTGCCTCGCCCTAGCGGCCGAACTAAAAGCTGATCCCGAACGGGTACCCTCGCCGTACACCGTAAGAACTCCCCCACTAGGGTCTCGTATAGTCACCAGCTGGCGCTCACAGTCGATGACAGCGCTGAATCGACTCAACCAGTCCATGCCCACGATGACACAGACATCACCCATCGCAATAGGAATTAGGTCAATCGGAAACTCAACCCTGAAAATCTCTAGTACGCACCCCCGAAGAACCTCCGTGGCACAAATCACCTTCTCGGCCGCTATAGAAACGCTCAGAGGCCGACTTAACGGCTCACGACTACTGCTGATATGCTAACTAAAAGCTAAAGATACAAAGGACCTACTCGCACCCAAGTCAAATAACACTAGAGCAGGCATAGAGTTCACAAGAAAAGTACCTACACATATATTAACATAAGCATAACATTTCGACTTTAAATAAATACATGAATTACAGCATACCTGCCACAACATCGGGCGCAGCGCGGACCTCCTCCGCAGTCAGCTGAAAGGCTCTCCCGCGAGCCCTCGGGGCCTCGACCTTCGCCGGTCGAGTCTCAGTAGTCCTGGTAGTAGGTGTAGATCCCTGACGAAGCTGCGGGCACTCGGCCTTCTGATGGCCTGTCTGGTTTCAATGAAAACAAACCATAAATCCCTTAGGACAATCCCTGGCAATGTGTCCTTCCTTGCCACACTTGTAGCAACCACCAGCTCGGCACGTCCCCTCATGACCCTTGCCGCACTTTCCGCAAGTACGGCCCTTCGGACCTCCCGTCTTCAAATCAGCGGACTTGGTCTGCTTGGCTGCCGGCTGAGACTGAGCCGGCCGCCGGTCCACCTGCCGAGACTCGGCCTCCTCTCTGGCCTGGGTCTCCAACTCGATCTCGCGCTTCCTGGCATTCGCCTGAAGCTCAGTGAAAGTACGATAGGTGGAGTTTGACACAAACTCCCGGATATCCCTCCTCAAAACGCCTAAGTACCGGCTCATCCGTGACTGCTCTGTAGACACCAGCTCGAGGCAGAACATCGCCCTCTCGTGAAACTTCCGTGTGACCACCGCAACCGAATCAGTACGCTGCTTAAGGGTCAAGAACTCCTGAATCAATCGTTCCCTCTCCACTGGGGGAACGTACTCGTCCCTGAACATGTCAGTAAACCTCTCCCATGTCACTGATGTAATCTCCGCCAGAGTGAAGTTCGCCGTCACGAACTTCCACCAATCCTTCGCTCCCAGACGGAGCTGGTTCAAAGCGAACCGTACCCTCAGGTGCTCCGGCCATGAGCAAGTGTAGAAGCACCCTTCAATGTCGGCGATCCACCTCATCGCAGCAATCGGATCCTGCGTCCCATCGAACTCAGGGGGTTTCGTGTTGCTGAATTCCCGGAATAGCAACGAATCGCCCCCTTGTGGCCTGGCAGCGGCTACGGCTGTGGTAGCGGCAGCGGCTGCAGTCTCAGTCAGTGCGGCGTACCGCTCTTCGAACATCTCCATCAGAGTGGTCTTAATAGACCCAAACATCTCCGGGATCTCAGCCCGGATTGCTGCAGCTACCTCCTCCTGAATCATCTGACGAATATCCTCGTCGCTCACACCGCTCGAACTCGCCCCGTGGCGTGTGGTAACCATGATGTCTCTGAAATACAACATAAAATTATCAGAGACTCCATCAAGTACAATTGCACTTGATACGCAATCCTACCCAGTCTCCGATATCCAGGGATTCTTACTTGGGTCTCCCACCGACCCGGTGTCTTCGGTAGTACGGGCCCAATACTACCGACCACACCGTATCAGCATTCATCCCAAATCTTCCTCCCCAGACCCTGAAAAGTGAGTACTCTACTTTTGATATGCACTATCTACCTGCACGCTATCAAATATCTCATATCGGCAAACTCCCTAGACTAAGGCATCACGAATCAGGCCACTCTAGTCCTATTATGAATACCTAGCCTTCTAGCATGCATAACAATTCATAATTAATTGCATAACATAACATTGTAAGGTATTCTGGGATCTTTACCGTTCGGGAGCTGGCTGATCGTACACACTGCTTCTTTCTTGTTTACCACTTTACCATTTATAAAAGTTTATGCCTTTATTATTTTTAAAAGATTTTCCTCAAATCCTCGGTTTGAGTTCAGTTACACCCGAAGGTACACTCGAATCCCTCAAACCAAGGTTCTGATACCAATTGTAACAACGCAAATTTTCAAACAAAATTTTCATTTAAAATAAAGTGATTTTATTCAACTGAATATAATTATTCCAAGATATCAAAATAACAACAGTGTGTACTCATCACGCCGGCGCCTTCCCACGGTCCTCGCTAGTACCTGAAACACATACATAACAACTGTAAGCATAAATGCTTAGTGAGTTCCCCAGTATACTACTTACACATATACGCCTTTCCAGGCCCTGACCTTCCGGTCTACAACACAACGCCTTCCGGCCCGTAACATAATCGCCTTCCGGCCCATAACATATTGCCTTCCGGCCCATAACATATTGCCTTCTGGCCCATAACATAATGCCTTCCGGCCCATAAACATACACAACACATAATACATTTATCCTAACACATATAGCACATATATCATATATCATATCCGACCTTTCGGTCACATAACATATTGCCTTCCGGCCCATATAAACATACATAGCACGCATAGCAATTACCTTTCCAGTTATAGCACTTATAACACATATTATATCCGACCTTCCGGTCATGCAGTCAATCCCTTCCGGGTACAGTATAGTGAGAAGACTCACCTCGTGGGTAATGAAAGCTAGCGACTCCTGAAATCACTCGCACTTGATCCGCCGAGCTACAGACTCCCTATAATATCATATATCCCTTATTAATAATTTTATCTTTCAAGACAACTGACCCTAAGAAATCACATGTAGGTCAACTCTGGTCAACGGTCAACTTGACCGGACTCGGCGAGTGCTAAGGCGACTCGGCGAGTCTAGACGTCCTCACCAAATCCTGATGTTCCCTTTCTACTCGTCGAGTATCCCTCTTGACTCGACGAGTTCCTCGTGGAAGAATCGCGGGGCCACCCCGACTCCACTCGCCGAGTCTGAAGAACAGCTCGATGAGTCCCAGTTAATCTTCAAGCTACTCACCGAGTCTGTTCATTGGACTCGGCGAGTCCATGCCATGCAGTCGATCAACTGCTTCCTGAGATCAGTATTGTCCCGACCATTCATAGGTTTGGTCCTCCTAAGTTGGTACAACACGTAAGGCCTTCATTTAGGTGCTCATGCTACACCCCAAAGCCTATAATTTACATTTTGACCTAAGTCATAAGGATTCCAATCCAAAACCTCTCTTAATTCCCGAAATACACAGGCATGGGACATTCTGGACCTCTAAAGGTCCTAATACAGGGTTATAATCGTTTGGGAAACAAGGATAACAATCAATCTAGTCACAAAAGGGTTCCATAAACCCTAAATCCATGCACACATCAACATAGCAGATTATAATCCGAATTGTTACCTGAATAATGCACTCTCTGTGTCCCCAATCCTCAGAACTTGATTCCCTTGCTGTTCCTTTAGCCAAACCCTTCTCTTCCTTGCACAATAACTTCTTCAAGATCACCAATGGCCTTCAATCCTTGCTCCAGATGCACACAACCGATTAGGGTTCTTCTCAGTAGGCTACAGACGGACAATGACGGCCTATAAGTTCATTATATACGTTCCAAAACCAAACGGCTAGGGTTTCCGCTGAACAACGCAGACTCGCCGAGTCCATAATGGACTCGTCGAGTCCAGTCGCGAACCCGCGACCAAGTCTGTGGTCCTACTCGGTGAGTCTGGCTCCAACTCGCCGAGTCCCCTCCTAAAACACCCCAAAAAAAATATTATGACAATACCTGAAATTCCAGGCTGTTACATGTGGCAATAGCTAGCATCAATCTAATAGACTTTATCTTTGCAACTGGTGAGAAGGTCTCATCATAGTCAACTCCGGGAGTTTGAGTAAAGCTCTTCGCAACCAATCGCGCCTTATATGTGTGTACATTTCCATCCACGTCGGTCTTCTTCTTGAAGATCCATTTGCACCCAACTGTCTTACGTCCGGGCACATTATAAACCAAATTCCAAACTTGGTTGTCATACATGGATTGGATCTTGCTGTCCATTGCCTCTTTCCATTTTGTAGACTCCGGGCCTACCATGGCTTCCTTAAAGCTATTAAGTTCATCTAGATTTATTAGTGTACCATCACTAATATATGTGTCCCCTTTGGTAGTAATATGAAAACCATAAAACTGGGGTTGAACTCTAACTCTTTCGGAACGTCTAAAAGGTAAGGACTGGTCAATAGGTTCAACCGGAGTTTCCTCCTCGGGTTGATTGCCAGCGATAGAGTTCCCTTCATCAATCGATTCTTGAATCTCTTCAAGCTCGATTTTCCTCCGACTGTCTCCTTGTCTTATGAGTTCTCACTCTCGGAAAACCCCTCTCCTCGCAACAAAGACAACATTGTCACTCGGTCTATAGAAGAGATATCCAAAGGAATTCTGCGGGTAGCCGATGAAAATATATTGCTCACTACGAGGTTCGAGCTTGTCGTGAGTATCTCGTCTTACAAAAGCCTCGCAACCCCAAACGTTGATATGTGCTAACGAGGGAGCTTTCCCTATCCACATCTCGTGAGGTGTTTAGGAAACCTTCTTCGTAGGGACTCGGTTAAGGATATGGGCAACAGTCTCTAAGGGATACCCCCAGAATGAGATAGATAGTGAAGCACGACTCATCATTTAACGAACCATGTCTAACAAGGTTCGATTATGCCTTTCTGCCACACCATTCAACTGCGGTGACCTAGGTGGCATCAATTGCAAAACTATTCTGCATACTTTGAGATAGTCGTGGAATTTAAGTCTTAGGTACTCTCCTGCTTGATCGGATCGAATCATATTGATTTTCCTGCCCAATTGATTCTCCACTTCATTTTTGAATTCTTTGAGCTTTTCAAACGTTTCTGACTTTTGCTTGATTAAGTAAATGTACCCATATCTACTATAGTCATCGGTAAAAGTCACACAGAAGCGGTTCCCATCCATTTTTGGTTGATCTAAAGGTCCACATACATCGGTATGTATGAGGTCCAATAAACCCTCACCCCTTTCACATGTGCTAGTGAAGGGTGACTTGGTCATCTTTCCAAGTAAACAAGTTTCGCATGTGTCATCTTCCCTAAGGTCGAATGACTCCAACACTCCATCCTTTTGGAGTTGGGCTATGCGCTTCTTATTGACATGTCCAAGATGACAATGCCACAAGGATGCTCTATCCATACTATTAGAAGAATCCATGCATAAACATCATTTCCTAGGTTATCTACAATCATAACAGTTTCATAAATTCCATTACATGGCATTGCTTCAGAATATAAGACACCATTTAGGTAAGCATAAATTGAATCATTCTCATTATTAAAAGAAAATCTAAATCCTTGTCTAAACAAACCATGAAACGAAATGATGTTTCTTGCCATTTCTGGAGAGTAGCAACAATTATTCAAATCTAAACATAATCCATTACTAAGCACTAAAGAATACACTCCAATCTTGGTCACAGTCGATGATCTTCTGTTCCCCATGATTAGATTTATTCTTCCACGCTCCACATCAATATTTCTTCTTAGTCCCTGCAAATCAGAACAAATGTGGTAACCACACCCGGTATCGAGGAACCAAGAAATAGCATGAGATGAATCATTAGATTTAATTGTGTAAATACCTGCGAAAGATGGCTTGATCTTTCCTTCCCTGATGGCTTGTAGGTATTTTGGGCAACTTCTCTTCCAATGCCCTATTTTGTGGCAATGGTGGCACTCTGCCTACTTTGGTTTAGGATTGTGCTTAATTGGATCAACTTTGGTCCCACTAGAAGAGGAACCATCTCGGGACTTTCCCTTGTGGTGGGTCTTAGATGGAGCCTTCCTCTTCTTGCCCCTTCCCCACCCAATAGCCAAAACAGGAGCAGGGGTGGATTGGGAGTTGGTGCAACAGACTTGTCCTTGAGGTTGCTCTCAGCAACCTTTAGGAGACCTTGGAGCTTACTTAGGGTGACCTCTTCCTTGTTCATGTGGTAGGTCATCCTAAATTGGTTGTAACACTGAGGCAAGGAATGAAGTATCATGTCGATAGCCAAATCTTCCCCAAAGTCGACATTCAACTTGCGAAGACGATCGACATACCTTTGCATCTTTTGCAAGTGTACGGTTAAAGATTATCCATGTCCCATTTTAGCAGAGATCATGTTAGTGAAGATCTTGTAACGTTCCTGCCTTGCGTTTTGATGGTATCTCTCCAATAAGTCTTGATGCATCTCGTACGGATACATGTCCTCATAGGACTTTTGGAATTCGACATTCATTGTGGCTATCATGATGCAATGAACCTTCGTTGCATCACACTCATGAGTCTCAAACGCAGTCATTTCAGTTGGAGTAGCAAATTCTGGATTGATCTTCTCGAGCTTTTCATCGAGGACATACTCCTTGTCCTCGTAGTGAGCATTCGTGCGAATGTATCTTATCCATTCGCTAAAGTTCATTCCATCGAAAGTCACCTTTTGGCAAAGGCTCATCAATGTGAATAAACTAGCAGCAACGTTGTTCGCATTCGACATCTACATATACAAAGGACAAAGATTGATTACAATTTGAATCCCTAATTATCACCCAATAAGAAAAATTAGGGTTAGGATCCAACAACATTATTTACATATTAGAAAAGGGATGCCGTAATCCAACATGCAAACAATTTGAAGGTAAGTGAATGAAGATTCACTAATTCTCTACAATGAAAACATTACCTTTAAGTTTTAAACGCATTGAGAATTCCTAGGTTTCGATGAGATTCATTGAACTTTTCAATGGCATGTTTAAATCTCGATATGCCCCTCTCGTTTGTGACTGGGATGCTGAGGATCACAAAGTGGGTGTGAATAACCATGGAAATCTACACGGTGCCTTCATTGTGACAATAACCTATTTGATGTGCCGGTAAACCACACACGCTCCACCGAACTATGATAAACAACGAATCATACTTTGCCACCTATTCTTAGAACCAATTAGTGTGCCGGTAAACCACACACGCTCCACTAACCTCTTAGCATGGGTAAAAAGTGTAATTTCATGGGATTGCGTTAATTCAGTTTTCCTAAAGTAACTAGGATTGGGAATTTTGAAAAACATGTAGTTACTTTGTATTTAATATTATACTTTTAACGAGGAGATGGAGTTTCCCTATCCTACCCGTTCGGCTAACAACCCTCCACCGATCAAGCAAGCGGTGGGTGTGAGTGTACACCCATTAAGCGCCATTTTATAGGCAGCAACCTTATACCCACCTTATAGACCGGCTTCGTAAATGAGGCTTACTAACGGTAAGACTAGCATTTTAATTATATATATATATATATATATATATATATATATATATATATATATATATATATATATATTAAGCTTGTAATCATATAGAGTAGAGGGTTGAATTTTAAACTTGTAAAATTCTAGGGTTTGAAATTTAAATTGTCGAAATTAAACTTTAAAACACAAAACTAAATTTCAAAACTTGAGGGTTAGTTTTAACTTTTCAAAACACAAGGGATCAAATAACAAATAATTTAAATTAACCATTTCATCTCATAATTATCCATATTTGATTTATTTAAATGTTTCTTGCAAAAAAATTTAGCAATTTAATTAAAATAATTAATCAATTATCACATAAGGAAACTATTATTCAATTAATTGGTAATTATCTTCAATTAGGTCAAGGATATACTCAAATATATGTTAAAATCGGAATTATATTGACCCATTAAGATAGAGGCAAGTTTCCATAAGATAAACAGCAAGAAATCCCGAAACTAGCTCGCTCGAATTCGCTAAGTACCACAATGGACTCGCCGAGTTGAGGCCTACTCGCCGAGTTCATCAGGCAGATGGACAAAAATCGATTTTTGCAATCAATAATCAAGCAACCATTGCATCAATTCAATAGAAACAAATCAAGGCTCTGATACCACTGATGGGTTTGAGCCATAAGAACATTCCTATGTGCACATACAAACCCTAATGCTTGGATCTAGGTTTCTCTAATTGAACATGTAATGTATCCAAGACTTTGACTAATAGATCTAGTATAATAACATAAGAAATCAGATCTGAAAGATTACCTTGAATTACTTGCTTGAATCTTCTTGTCCTTTGAGCTTAGAGTCACAAATGCCACTCCTCTAATGGCTTACAAACACCAACTTAGCAAGACGATGATTTGAGAGAGAGAGAGGAGGGTGAGAAAAGTCAGGCAGGGTTTCTCCAATACCAAGGGTGCCGAACTTTTTAACCCTATGGGTGTATTTATACTAGTGAGCCTCCTAGGGCTTCACCCTTAAACCCAAATTGGATAACTTAGGCCCTAAGCAATCCAATCTCCTTATCGATAAGCCTTGGACGAATTCTAGGTTCTTCCAAACCCTAAATCCATCCACCCCTTATCCCTAAGGATTCACTGCTCAAAATACAACTTTCATACAATTGACACTGTATGCCCCTGTATTCAATTAATCTTTTTAAGTCACCAAATTAATTCCTAATTAATTTATGACTTATATTAATCAAATAACAATATTATTATTCCTTATATTAATTGTATTTCTTCTCTCATTATAAATCATCCTGTCAAGTTGCTATGGTGAAGGCAACCCAAAAGGACCATGCACAACCGGGTCAAATACTTACCAAATATAGTTGCAGCCTTAGACACTATTCCAATAGTTTCGAGCTAAAGATGGGTCGGCCACTGCCCGTTCCTTGCTGTTGGTGGAACAAGTCTCTAATTCGGGCAGAGAATATTGATCCTTGACGATAAGTTTGTTTGACTTATTTGTAGTCAGTGGTATTGTGGGCAATTTGCCTTTCCCCTTCATAAGTCAGATAGGTGCTTCCTCCGGTTAGAGATTTGGTCTGATGTTTCCCTTTATTAATCATATCGTTCTTGTAATTAGACACTATCCTTTTTTGTAACGGTGCTAAGGGGTATGGGGGGGGGGGGGGGGGGGGGTTTGGTTATTAGGATGGTTCAAAGAGTCGAGTCGATTCCAACTCGGCTTAGCACCTGGTTGAGGTTTCCAAAGGGATTTGGGGAATATCTGGGAAAAGTTTGGAATTCTTTCTGATTCCCTTGATGTCTTTTGTTTCTCGCTTTTAAATATCTATTGGGCCTAGGAAAGAGCGTCACATCTCTTACATAGGAGCTCATAGGTCTATATTCTAAGGATTTGTCGTTACAGGATGGAAGAGTTTTGTTACCCGGTTGTATAAAATGGAAGTCTCATTGCAGTGCTCGAAGTTTGTGAGGTGAGAATCAAGCCAATCTATGCCAACTGACGGCAGTGGACTCCTTATTATAGCAGGTGTTATGTCGTTTGGGAAGTAACGGTTTTTAGGAATGACAGGGTGTTCTATGCTCATTTTATTATCACTACTAGTTTCATTTTTGTTGTTACCATTACATCTATTTTGTTCCTGATTGTTAGGTGTTTTAAAAATATGGGAGCGCTGATACAAAGTAGAGGAATTCGTAATCTGAATTCTACTAGGTTTTTCTATCATAGATGGGTGTGGCTTAACCATTCATACTTAGGACAGGAAAATAAGTGTCACACCCCCGAACCAGACGGCGGAAACTTCCGAGGGCTGTTGTGACTCAATTGAATACCATCACAGTGAATATAGATAAAACATAACATCATTCATCACCATGCATTGAAATAGTACAACTAGTAGTGTTTAGATTTAGTACATTGTTTCATAACATTACATTCCCAAAAGTAGATTGTTCGATACTAGTTAAACAAACAACATGACACCACTGAATATATTTTTCCCTTCGATTTACCTGTTACTTGAGAATACAAGCATTTTGAAAAAATGTCAACATTTTAAACGTTGGTGAGTTCATAAGTAATGTTTGAAATAAAACGGTTTGTATTGTTTTGAGAAAAAAAACCACCAGAAAATCCGATATTTTATGAAAATAGTATCGTATAAAAGTGTGAAGATCTGTAAGTATGCTTGTTTGTTTCTATAAATGTAAGAAAAATTGTTAGACTTGGTATGCATCTCGCAGGTGTATGTATTGAAAACCCTAGGAAAACCCGATGTTTTCCTCATACTTTGAATTACGCGTTATATAAATTGTTATACCGTTACAACGTGTGTATTCGATAATTCCAGGTGTCATTGGATTAAATATGGTTTGTGAATCGTTATAAACACGCATTAATGAAACCGACTAGTTTACAACTATACAAACGATCCCTTAGGCGTTGTCCGTATCATTCACTTAATCCAACCACCCCGACTACTCATAGCCCCACAACCAAGGAGAAGAGAGGGTGCGAAGCCCCCGATATTTCAATAGGTTGATCAAGGCTATCGTGAATCCGAAGGGACCTTGGCCCGACTCGCATTGGTGAATTCTCGACTGTGATGGCAGTACCAAAGGACCCTTGGGGCCCAACAACACAAAAGCCATTGAAAGTCCTTTTACACGAAATTAGGTCACACAAGACCCAACGACATGTAAGCGAGTTACCGTTGGGCCTAAAGATCATGTCATTGGACTAGCTAGGCCCAACAAGAACGATTTGAAACTTTCGGGCCCTAAGATGGTGTATCGACGTCTGGTGAATTCTCACGTGTGTATTGACTTCTGGTGAATTTCCATGTGTGTATTGACTTCTCGTGAATTCCCACGTGTGTATTGAAGTTTCGTTGTGTATTAATTTTTGATTCGTTGTTGATTCGAGACCGAATCAGTTCGTTTGATAATGATTTTGGTGTTGAAGGTGTATTATGTTTCGTCGGTAGTCGTCATACTAGTATTTTATCATAACGGATTTATTGGTTACAACATTAGGATTTTCTTTTTGCAGCCCCTTTCTTTTGGATAATTTACAATTTTGACCCTTTGTATAAAAGAATTTCTATTTTAGTCCTTAAACCATTTTTCTTGACATTTAAGTATCAAAACTTGTTGAAAAGGTGTTCTTCAGCTCAAATTTATTTTAAAAACAGTTTTAGTCCCTCAAAAAGAAGTTTTCTCGGCCGAAACCTCATTTTTTCGCAACTTTTACACTTTTGGCCCAAAATAGAAATTTTTTTGCATCTTTAGTCCTTTTTAAATATGAAAAGCATTTTTAACCCTTGAAATGGGCTTGGAGGACTAGTAGACCCCTGTTTTACATAAAAATACAGTTTCAGCCCCTCAAATTTGAAAATGTCGTATATTGGGCTTTATTGGGCCGAAAAATCCATTTTTGGCCTACTATGCTTAATATTTTACATTTTAATCCCTCAAAAGATTATATTTTCAGAAAATACATTATTGAAACTGTTTTCACATATTTCAACCATCAGAATTTGTATCTTGTCATTTTGGGCGCTTTAACTTTATATTTTTAACATTTTGAGTCCAACAATGAGTTTTTAGCCCAAAGAAGATAATATTAAGCAACTTGGTTATTTTTCTAGAAATGGTTTGTATGTAGTAATATAATTTATGCTAGTATCATATAACCCAAAGTAAATCTTAGTTTTAAGGGCTTTTTGACTAGATCCAACATCATAATCACACAAAAACACAAATATAAACATAGAAATCACACAAGGCATACATATACACCTAGATCTACACATTTGCTTGTATTCTCCCCCCACAAAACTTATAAAACCGAAAAATAGGGGGTATGAAGCTCACCTTGAGTTGTAGTTTCGGTTTTGAAGAGAGAAAAGAAGAAAATTTCGATCCTAGCAAGTCTCCTTGGTAGATCTCGAGTTTAGTGACTTCTAAGGTGCATGATCACAAGTTGGAATAGATTTAGAAGAGATTTTTGATGAAATGAAGTAGCTAGATCATGGATTAGTCATCAACTTACCTTAGATGATGTGTTTGTGGGAAAAACCTCCTTGAAAAGCTCTTGATTCTCGAAATTTTTGAAGAAGGAGGGAGGAGATGTTCTTCAAGACTTAGAGAGAATGGAATGAATTTTTGTGAGTGTGTGTGTGTTGTGTTCGGCCGAGAGCAAGAGAGAGAGAAAGAAATAGACCTTGAGGTGATATGTGCATGGAAGTATGAGATAGGTTGCATGGAAAACCAACATGCAAAAATGAGGTGGCTATGAAAGTCAACTCTCACTTTTTACATGGGCTTGGGCCGAAATTTGAAGAGAAAAAAAAAAAGATTTTTGGGCTTTATTGCCCCTAAGCCCATACTAGAGTTAAGTTGAATGATTGTTGGCCCTATAAAATATAAGTGTGATTTTTATGCTTTATTAGGCTAGATTAGGTTAATTATGGTCCATAATAGTTCATAATATTTAATTTATTTCATTCTAGGCCCAATATATCCCAAAATGTTGAAATAAATGAAAGTGGGTCCAATTAGAGACCATTTAAGGGTTCTAAGCCCAAGATAGTCAAATTGGAAGTTTATTGGTCCATTAGGCCCAATACGGAAGTCCTAGTCCAAAATGGACCTAAACAAGAACTTCTAGGGTTTCCAATTACTTGTTGACTATTTGAAATGCTTGTATGGTGTGCTTGATTGAAATTTTGTTGCCATGAATTAAGCATCTTACATGCTCTGAAGTTTTTGATTCAACATTTTACTTGAGTGTTGTGGTTACAAGACTCAAAATTTCTAGTTGTGACATCATCCCCCCGTTAGAGGGAATTTCGTCCCGAAATTCTGTTTGAAAGCTAGATTTGAGAATGTTAGAATAGGTGAGGGTACTTTTGCTTCATTTGATCTTCGCATTCCCACGTGAATTCTGGCCCACGCTCCGCGTTCCACCGTACTTTCACGATCGGGATGCAACTTTGCTTAGTACGCTTCACCTCCCTGTCCATGATTTCAACCGGCTCTTCCACGAATAGGAGATTCTCGTTGATTTCTATCTCATCAATGGGAATGACGAGTGTTTCATCTGATAGACACTTCTTTAGATTAGAGACATAGAACACGGGGTGTACACTGTTTAGCTCTGCGGGTAGTTGCAGTTTATATGCCACTGGACCTATTCGGGCGACGATTTAAAAAGGTCCAATGTATCGTGGGTTCAGTTTTCCCCGTTTCCCAAAATGAATAACTCCTTTCCAGGGTTAGACTTTTAAGAGTACTCGATCCCCGACCTGAAATTCTAAGGGCCTTCACCGTTTATCGGCGTAGCTCTTTTGTCGGTTGCGTGATGCTTGTAATTGAGCTCTGATTTGAATGATCTTTTCTGTGGTTTCACGAATGATCTCCGGCCCCGTTAGCGCCTTGTCCGATGTATGTGCTTTTGCTAGTTGGGTGTCACCCACCTTAGCCCAACATAACGATGACCTACACTTACGCCCGTACAGTGCTTCGAAAGGAGCGACCTTGATGCTCGAATGGTAACTGTTGTTGTACGAGAACTCGACTAAAGGTAAATGGGTATCCCAAGACTTCCCAAAGTCTATCACACATGCGCGAAGCATGTCTTCGAGCGTTTGAATGGTTCGTTCGCTTTGACCATCCGTTTGCGGGTGGTAAGCGGTGCTCATGTCGAGATGAGTCCCCAGTGCTTTCTGGAGTGATTGCCAAAAACGTGAAGTGAACCTACTATCTCTATCCGAGATAATAGACACTGGTACTCCATGGAGTCTCACGATTTCTCGAATGTATATGCGTGTCAATCTCTCCATCTTGTAGGATTATTTTATTGATAGGAAATGGGCAGATTTCGTCAGTCGGTCGATTATTACCCATATGGTGTCTAGTCCATCCGACGTCTTGGGTAGCTTGGTCACGAAATCCATAGAAATCCCTTCCCATTTCCACTCAGGGATTACCGGTTGCTATAACAACCCTGAGGGCTTCTGGTACTCCACCTTTACCTTGGGAAAAGTAAGGCACTTACTAACATAGGTGGCAATTTCCGCCTTCATGTTAGTCCACCAATAGTGTTGTTTAATATCCAAATACATCTTGTCTGAGCCGGGATGGATGGAGTATCACGTCTTGTGGGCTTCCTTCATGAATACCTCCCCAAATCCTCTGATTTTAGGGACCCAAATACGGTTCATGAAATAGTATACTCCGTCCTCTTTTACCTCTAGATTCTTCTCCATTTCGCGTAGTGCTTCGCTTGCTCTGTTCTCCGTCTTCATGGCTTCTGAATGGGCTGCTCCAATCTGAGTGGTTAAATGGGATTGGATGGTGATTGAGAGAGTTTTCGCACGATGATTAGAGTACTCCTTCCGGCTCAATGCATCAGCTACCACGTTGGTCTTCCCTGGGTGGTACTTGATTTCACACTCGTAATCGTTTAATAATTCAACCCATCTTCGTTGCCTCATATTCAGCTCTTTTTGATTCAAGATATGTTGGAGACTTTTGTAGTCCGTGAAGATGGTGCACTTCGTACCATAAAGGTAATGCCTCCAAATCTTCAGAGCAAAGACCACGGCTCCCAATTCTAGATCATGGGTTGTATAATTTACTTCATGCGTCTTTAGTTGGTGGGATGCGTAAGTTATCACCCTTCCACGCTGCATGAGAACGCAACCTAAGCCCTAATTTAACGCGTCACAGTAGACCACAAAATCTTCCGTTCCCTCCGGTAGAGATAGTAACGGGGCACTACAAAGGGCTTGCTTCAGGGGTCGTAATGCAACCTCTTACTTGTCTGTCCATTTGAATGGTACGCCCTTTTCCGTAAGTGAGGTAAGTGGCTTGGTGATTTTAGAGAAGTTTTGAATAAACCTCCTATAGTAGCCTGCTAGACCTAAGAATTGACGAATTTCCGTGGGTGTTGTCGGGACGGCCCATCCTTCGATGGCTTTGACCTTGGAAGGATCCACATGAATTCCTTCTTGACTGACAACATACCCTAGGAAGTTCACACTACGGAGCCAAAACTCACACTTGGAGAGCTTTGCGTATAGCTTTTCCGATCGCAGAGTTTCTAGAATTTGTCGGAGATGTTGACCATGCTCTTCCTCACTTCGGGAATAGACAAGAATGTCATCAATGAAGACAATAAAAAACTTGTCGAGGAATGGTCGACAGATTCGGTTCATCAGATCCATAAATGCAGCAGGAGCATTTGTTAGACCGAAGGGCATTACGACGAATTCATAATGTCCGTAACGATTTCGGAAAGCGGTTTTAGGAATATCCTCTTCCCTGACTTTGAGTTGATGGTATCCATACTGTAGGTCTATCTTGGAAAAGTAACTAGCTCCTTGGAGCTGGTCAAATAGGTTGTCGATTCGTGGGAGTGGATAGCGATTCTTGACAGTGAGTTTATTTAACTCTCTATAATCGATGCACATTCTAAAAGATCCGTCCTTCTTTTTGACAAAGAGGACTAGAGATCCCCATGGCGAGTAACTAGGTCGGATGAATCCCTTGTCCAAGAGTTCACTGAGTTGGCTGGACAATTCCTGCATTTCATCAGGAGCTAGCCGGTAGGGTGATTTAGCGAGAGGAGTTGCTCCTGGAACGAGGTCAATTCGGAACTCCACTTGTCTCTCTGGGGGTACTCCAAGAAGATCTTCAGGAAACACGTCCGGGAACTCATGTGCTACAGGAATGTCTTGAACGTTAACCTCTTCCTTGGTTTTATCCACTATGTGAGCCAGGAATGCAAATTGTTCTTTCGTAGATGTTTCTGTGCCTGGATGCACGAGATGAGGCGAAGGTTCATGCTAGGTTTGTCTCCGTAAATTACTAGGGTTTCGTGATTGGGAAGGTGAAGGCGAACGGCCTTCTCGTTACACATAATTTCAGCATGGTGGGGGCTTAACCAGTCCATGCCGATAATCACATCGAAACTCCTAATGGAAACCGGCATTAAGTCTATTCGAAAGATGTGTTGATTTAAGGTTAGGGTATATCCGGTGTAGATTTCACCAGTGGATTCGGTTTTCCCATTGGCCATTTCCACCGTAAAGGTTTCATTGAGCTTCTGGGGTTGTTGTTTTAATAAATGCTTAAATTTATTGCTTACGAAACTTCGCTCGGCTCCGATGACAAATAGGAAGCATGCATAAGTGTGATTTAGGGGAAACGTACCGGTAACGACTGCGGGATCTTGAATTGCTTCCCCCTGACCCATGGCCAACACCCTTCTCGTTCCTCCATTTCCGGGATTGTTGTTGTTAGGGAAATCTCGGCGGAAATGCCCAGTCCTCCCACACCTATAGCAGGTGTGGCTAGGCCCTGCATTGTTGTCGTCGGTGTTGATGTTGTTGTTGCGGGTGTTGTTGTTGTTGTTTCTCTTTCCCTGTTGTTGGTTCTGGGGAGGGTAAGTCCTGCAGTACCTTGCCGTGTGTCTCCTTCGATTGCAACTGGTGCACTGCAACTCCATGCATTCTCCATTGTGATGGAAACAGCACTTGTTGCACTTAAGAATATTACCGGAATAAGGTCTGGGAGCATTTGAAGCAGCTGAGGCTGGAGCATGTGGTGTGGTTGGAACTGGTACTGTGGCAGCATTAACTGCCACTGTCTGTTGCTTCTTGGAATTCACGGAGCCTTGGTGCCCCTTCCTTTTGTTGTTCTTCCCTTTCTTGCCCTCACTTTCCTTCTTGGCCTCAGTCTCCGCTGGCGTCTCACCCTTCTTGTAGTTGTGGTCATACAGCTTCTTCGCCAATCTTTTAGCACTGTCGAAGGTTTCGGGATTTGCAGCTATCACATTTCCCTAGATCGGTGAGGTTAGTCCCCAGATGAATCTCTCAATCTTCTTTCCTTCCGAGGTGATCATACCCGGGCATAACAGAGATAGTTCACTAAGTCTCGATATGTAGGCATTGATATTCGCATTCTGCACAGTGAGGTTCCACAACTCTTGCTCCATTTTCTGAATTTCACCTCGTGGCCAGTATTTGGCCATCAACATTTCTTTCATTTCCGCCCATGGCATGGAGTTCGCTACAGGGAGTGTCATGGCTTCCACGTTTCCGTTCCACCAAGTGAGCGCCTGATCAACAAAAGTGCAGGCTGCGAACTTCACCTTCATTCCCTCGGGACAATCGCATATCTCGAATACCGATTCCACCTTCTCGATCCATCGCTTCAGAGTGATCACCCCTCCAGTGCCGTTAAAAGTTCGTGGTTTGGTGTTTGTGAAGTCCTTGTAGGTACATGTTTTGGTGGGTCCTTGATTCATTCCGTTGTTCGAACTTCCGGCCTCTTTCCCGTTGCCTCCTCCGTTGTTCCCTTGGTGAATTTGTGCCATAGCTGCGGTGACCGCAACAGATACAGCCGCCTGGAGTGCAGTGGAATCAGCTTCGTGTGGGGTTGGTCTAGGGTTTCCGCGAGTAGGTCGGTGAGGCACCTTTCTGTGATGAAACAGAAAGATGTTGAGTGTACGTGGTTTCCGTGAGGTTGTGATCTTACTGACTAAGTGTGTGGTACGAACTTAAACACTTCTACCATTTAGCATACAATCATAGATTCTCAACACATAGCAATTTGTAATGTCATAATAAACACGCAAAAGTTCATTAATATTTTCCGCATTTGATACATGAAAATTTTGCTTGTAAGAGCATACATGAGTGACACTAGTTTGACAGCATAACGGCTCTATGAGTAGTGTAGTCACTTAAACATAGAGTCGAAATACATAGCATAGTTCCTAATGATATAGTAAGATAAGTCTATCCCGAACCGCGATGAGTTGTGTCCTAATATAGCAGCGGAATCATATGCCGAAGTATTGGGCCAATAGCTGAGCCATCTCAGTCATGTCTCCAATGACCTCATCCCTCTCATGCTCTGCTTGCACTGCACGTGCTTCCATGGCGAACAGTCGTTGCCGCAGGGCGGCAATATCAGCTTCTGGAGAGCGATTTTCCCTTGTGGGGTTCACTGGTGGGGTGGGGTGATCCTGCCGCACTTCGCTAACAGGGGATGCAGAGTGATATTTGCCAAGGTCTTGTTCTTCCTTCATGTCATCATCGGTCTCCTCGAACTCATAGTCGATGTCCATGTACTCGTCAGGTCCGACGGCATGGGCTCCCTCTTGATTCCCTTCTGGTTCATCTTAGAGCATCCCGTGTGCTACTAGGACTTGATGAAATTGAATGCCCTGCTGCTCTCCTTCCATGTAGACTGGGAGAAGGTATACGAATAAACTATCATTATCCTATGACCCTACCACTATTGCATAGGCTAAACAGACGTTCTCTTCTTGGTGCTAAAGGAATATAGTTTTAGACTCCCTAGCTATCGTGATCTCATCAGAACATGTGTTAGTTATACCTTGGAGAGAATGTAGTTGATCAGGCTACATCCACTCCTTGATACCACTAAGAACAGTCCTGAATTAACTGGGATACTAGCATTATCTTGTTTGGTTCGGCGTTATGTTCTTATTCATAATGCAAGCAAGGGTGTTTTATTGTTGTGTTTTACTTGTTTTGTTCAGAGTTGGGTTAGTTCCACTTTTGGTTTATAGTTGCATATCAATGTGTGGTTAGATATGCTAGTTCACTATAAACAAAGCTCTGATACCAACCTGTCACACCCTCGAACCAGACGGCGGAAACGTCCGAGGGCTGTTGTGACTCAATTGAATACCATCACAGTGAATATACATGAAACATAACATCAATCATCACCATGCATTGAAATAGTACAACTAGTAGTGTTTACATTTAGTACATTGTTTCATAACATTACATTCCCAAAAGTAGATTGTTTGATACTAGTTAAACAAACAACATGACATCACTGAATACATTTTTCCCTTCGATTTACTTGTTACCTGAGAATACAAGCATTTTGAAAAAACGTCAACATATGAAATGTTGGTGAGTTCATAAGTAAGGTTTGAAATAAAACGGTTTGTATTGTTTTGAGAAAAAAAACCACCAGAAAATCTGATATTTTCTGAAAATAGTATCGTATAAAAAGTGTGAAGATCCGTAAGTATGCTTGTATGTTTCTATAAATGTAAGAAAAATTGTTAGACTTGGTATGCATCTCGCAGGTGTATGTATTGAAAACCCTAGGAAAACCCGATGTTTTCCTAATACTTCGAATTACGCGTTATATAATTTGTTATACCGTTACGACGTGTGTATTCGATAATTCCAGGTGTCGTTGGATTAAATATGGTTTGTGAATCGTTATAAACACGCATTAATGAAAACGACTAGTTTACAACTATACAAACGATCCCTTAGGCGTCGTCTGTATCATTCACTTAATCCAACCACCCCGACTTCTCATAGCCCCACAACCAAGGAGAAGAGAGGGTGCGAAGCACCCAATATTTCCATAGGTTGATCAAGGCTATCTTGAATGCGAAGGTCCCTTGGCCTAATTCGCATTGGTGAATTCTCGACTTTGCTGGCAGTACCAAAGGACTCTAGGAAAACCCGATGTTTTCCTAATACCTCGAATTACGCGTTATATAATTTGTTATACCGTTACGACGTGTGTATTCGATAATTCCAGGTGTCATTGGATTAAATATGGTTTGTGAATCGTTATAAACACGCATTAATGAAAACGACTAGTTTACAACTATACAAACGATCCCTTAGGCGTGATCCGTATCATTCACTTAATCCAACCACCCCGACTTCTCATAGCCCCACAACCAAGGAGAAGAGAGGGTGCGAAGCCCCCGATATTTCCATAGGTTGATCAAGGCTATCGTGAATGCGAAGGGCCCTTGGCCCGACGCATTGGTGAATTCTCGACTTTGCTGGCAGTACCAAAGGACCCTTGGGGCCTAATAGCACAAAAGCCATTGAATGTCCTTTTACACGAAATTAGGTCATACAAGACCCAACGACATGTAAGCGAGTTACCTTTGGGCCTAAAGATCATGTCATTGGACTAGCTAGGCCCAACAAGCACGATTTGAAACTTTCGGGCCCTAAGATGGTGTATCGACATCTGGTGAATTCTCACGTGTGTATTGACTTCTGGTGAATTTCCGTGTGTGTATTGACTTCTGGTGAATTCCCGCATGTGTATTGAAGTTTCGCCGTGTATTAATTTTTGATTCGTTGTTGATTCGAGACCGAATCAATTTGTTTGATAACGATTTTGGTGTTGAAGGTGTATTATGTTTCGTCGGTAGTCGTGGTACTAGTATTTTATCATAACAGATTTATTGGTTGCATCATTAGGATTTTCTTTTTGCAGCTCCTTTCTTTTGCATAATTTACAATTTTGACCCTTTGTATAAAAGAATTTCTATTTTAGTCCTTAAACCATTTTTCTTGACATTTTAGTATCAAAACTTTTTGAAAAGGTATTTTTCAGCTCAAATTTATTTGAAAAACAGTTTTAGTCCCTCAAAATGAAGTTTTCTCGGCTGAAACCTCATTTTTTTGCAACTTTTACGCTTTTGGCCAAAAATAGAAATTTTTTGCATCTATGTTCCTTTTTAAATATGAAAAGCATTTTTAACCCTTGAAATGGGCTTGGAGCACTAGTAGACCCCTGTTTTACAGAAAAATACAGTTTCAGCCCCTAAAATTTGAAAATTTCGTATATTGGGCTTTATTGGGCCGAAAAATCCATTTTGGCCCATTATGCTTAATATTTTACATTTTAATCCCTCAAAAGAATATATTTCCAGAAAATACATTATTGAAACTGTTTTGACATATTTCAACCATCAGAATTTGTATCTTGTCATTTTGGGCCCTTTAACTTTATATTTTTAACATTTTGAGTCCGATAATGAGTTTTTAGCCCAAAGAAGGTTAATATTAAACAACTTGGTTATTTTTCTAGAAATGATTTTATGTAGTAATATAATTTATGCTAGTATCATATAACCCAAAGTAATTCTCGATTTTAAGGGCTTTTTGACTAGATCCAACGTCATAATCACACAAAAACACAAATATAAACATAGAAATCACACAAGGGATACATATACACATAGATCTACACATTTGCTTGTATTCTTCCCCCACAAAACTTATAAAACAAAAAAGTAGGGGTATGAAGCTCACCTTGAGTTGTAGTTTCGGTTTTGAAGAGAGAAAAGAAGAAAATTTTGATCCTAGCAAGTCTCCTTGGTAGATCTCGAGTTTAGTGACTTCTAAGGTGCATGATCACAAGTTAGAATAGATTTAGAAGAGATTTTTGATGAAATGAAGTAGCTAGATCATGGATTAGTCATCAACTTACCTTAGATGATGTGTTTGTGGGAAAAACCTCCTTGAAAAGCTCTTGATTCTCGAAATTTTTGAAGAAGGAGGGAGGAGATGTTCTTCATGACTTAGAGAGAATGGAATGAATTTTGTGAGTGTGTGTGTGTTGTGTTCGGCCGAGAGCAAGAGAGAGAGAGAGAGAAAGAAATAGACCTTGAGGTGATATGTGCATGGAAGTATGAGATAGGTTGCATGGAAAACCAACATGCAAAAATGAGGTGGCTATGAAAGTCAACTCTCCCTTTTTTACATGGGCTTGGGCCAAAATTTGAAGAGAAAAAAAGATTTTTGGGCTTTATTGCCCCTAAGCCCATACTAGAGTTAAGTTGAATGATTGTTGGCCCTATAAAATATAAGTGTGATTTTTATGCTTTATTAGGCTAGATTAGGTTAATTATGGTCCATAATACTTCATAATATTTAATTCATTTCATTCTAGGCCCAATATGGGCCAAAATGTTGAAATAAATGAAAGTGGGTCCAATTAGAGACCATTTAAGGGTTCTAAGCCCAAGATAGTCAAATTGGAAGTTTATTGGTCCATTAGGCCTAATAAGGAAGTCCTAGTCCAAAATGGACCTAAACAAGAACTTCTAGGGTTTCCAATTACTTGTTGACTATTTGAAATGATTGTATGGTGTGCTTGATTGAAATTTTGTTGCCATGAAGTAAGCATCATACATGGTCTTAAGTTTTTGATTCAACATTTTACTTGAGTGTTGTGATTACAAGACACAAAATTTCTAGTTGTGACAATAAGGTAGGATCATACACTCTTAGTTTGTAGAATCCTAACTGTATATGATACTAACGTCCAAATGGACCATCCTGGTCCATTCCCAAGGATCTCTAGTTTCCTTGTGATTTACAGAATTTGCTCGAATAAAGAAATAGTTTATGAAGATGTTTTCAATTGACCAAAACCTTTTGGTTAAAATTCTATGCATAGAGTTTATTGTGGGAACGTACCAAAAATCTCGGTAGGGCTCCTTGTTGCCTCTTTCTGTCTAGTTGTCAAACTCCTCAGGCGCCTCCATCATTCTTTTCTGTTGGACAATCTCTCTTGAAATGTACTGCTGCACCGCATTTGTGACATACTGGACTTACATCAGGGTTGAGGTTCAGAGTGACGCATGAGGTCGATATTTGCACTTGTTGCAGGGTGGAATGTTCCCAAGATATGATTTTCTCAATGTGGGAGGAGTAGGGTTAGTAGGGGTAAGGACTGCTCAAGCTTGTTGCCTTTTGATAATCCTCTGAGTCGAACTTCCTCCTTCTTCATTCCAGAACTTTCGCTTCATGATCTTAGGTTTGAAGTTTGGGGTGTCTTGGTAAGTCGTCCTTCGTTAGTTTCCTTGGTTAATATCGTGGTTGAAATTATCGACACTACTTCCATTGTCTTTTATGTTCTTGGCATTGAGGTATGCCAAGAAAGCTGTCATGACAGCCGTTAAAATGGTTTGGAATGTGACAAAATATATTTGTAGGATTTTTGCTTCGTTGGGGTGTTGGTTGTTGTCACAAGAGGACATGATTGTGTTGTGTGATGGGAAACAGGTTCATGAGTAACTATGGGTACTTCTAATAATATCTTATTTATGATTATAGATGTAAACTTACGCCTGTATGCATATAAATCACATGTTTTGTTATACGTTTCTCATTGATTTGTCTTACATCCCTATGATGTATTTATGATTCAGAGTAGAATTAAGAATCGCACGGATGTTATCTTTTATCAGGATATGGTATGGCCACCTATACAATGATTAGGTTTATATCTCATGGGTTCTTGGAGGGCGTACCTCTCTTGGGTTACTATTACTGGTTGCGGTTTAAAGCATTAGAAGACTCCGAAAAATAGTGTGGGGTGTCTTATATGCCGAAATGGCACGCAAGGTGCTCGACCATTTTACTCATTTTCTAAGCGGCCACTTTCTGCCCTTTCTTTTACTAAGGCTGTCCTAGCCTCAGTTGTAATCGGTTGTCGTTTCAAGGTGCTCCCTTCCTCCTTTATGGAGTGTAGATAGTTTGTATGGTCCTCTGGTTCTACTTGTTGCTTCCATAAAGCTTCGTAATGATGTTCTTGTTATTCATGGGGGATTTGGATTTACATTTTCGTACATCAGGCGTTGCCTCCATTCTCCATTACTCCATGATAGAGAGTAAGAAACCAGGAGTCAATCGGTTTACTTGTGGCCTTTAGGGAGGTGATGTTTGAATTATGAGGGTGTTGGGGATCAGAGTACGGTGCTCATCAATTGTGGATCGTTGGCCATTAGGCGGGTAGTTAGGTTGTCCCTTGTGGGAATGCACCATGAACCTGGTAGGTATCAGTCAGTAAGCTTGTCTTTGTGTGGGTGTTGTTTTGGTACTAAGTACTTCCAATTCAGGGGTACTTATATTGGGTGTTTACATATCTGGGAAGAGAGGTGAAAGGGTCTCTTATCTTCTCCTAATTGGGTAAATCTTGCTAAGGGTTTCCTCGACGCTTTCATTATCGCTTTTCTCTTAGTCGACATCCTCCCTTTCATAGTTCATCCCTTGGCATTCCTTAAGATTCACCCTAGACTAGTCGGTCTAGCAGTAGCGAACAGCGAAGGTGCTGGGTGTCAACCACGTATTGATCTATACAAAAATTCTCGCTCTCCCTCCAGGACACTCTGGGTATAGTTCCTTATAGGAATTTAGTACACTAATATATTTATATTTAGGTACTTTTGTTACTCGTCTTCACTAGAATACCAACTGGTTTTTGAGCAATCGATAAGATCCATTATTTAATAAATAACATCACTTGTGCTAGTTGACTAGGTTTATCGTTTTTGTTTATTGAGGATAATCCAATTGGAATCATAATTATCAAATATGACCCAAAATTATCGACATTGGCTAAAATGGCCCTTCCTTTTTATAAGGTATCAAATAATGCTCATATTTGTCAAAATCGTAACAACGTGAATTTCCAAAACAATTTTTCATTTTTAATGATAATAATTTTTATAAGAATAATTTCAAAACCCATTGTATCACATATTTTCTTAATAAACAACCCTAGAATCTGAAGTACATAAATATTCATCAGTGTGTACAGATCATGCCGACGCCTTCCCGCGATCCTCGCTAGTACCTGAAACACATATCACATAACACGGTAAGCATAAAGGCTTAGTGAGTTCCCCAAAATACCACATCCATCACATATGCCACTCAAGGCCATAGTGTAATATTCATCAATGTGTACACATCATGCCGACGCCTTCCCTCGATCCTCGCTAGTACCTGAAACACATATCACATAACACGGTAAGCATAAAGGCTTAGTGAGTTCCCCAAAAATACCACATCCATCACATATGCCACTCAAGGCTATAGTGTGACAACCCGAAATTTTCATTCGGACAAACTCTAAAGTCAATCATTTCAATTAAAAGTTAATTACATTTCTAAAAATTGTTAGCCAGTTTAAAATTCCGTTTGAGTGTTTTTAGTGTTTATTCTTCAAATGAACGAAGGAAAAGAAGTACCATCTTGGGTTTTGAAGTAGCAAACCCACCAAATGCACCTTACTAAAGAGTTCACGGCCAAACTTTTAGGGTTTGGTCCATAAACTCATCTGTGGCCGTGAACTCATGCCTTATGCATGAGTTTACTCCCCAAACTCCTCATTTCTCACTTCAACCCTCAAGAACACTCTCTATTCTCTCTCAAATATCATCTCGTTTTTCACCCGATCTCTCAAAAATGTAAGTGTTTCTCAACTTGATTTTTTGTTATAACCTAACATCTAGTAGTTATACATCATTTCATCCATTCGTTCTTGCTTTTCAACTAGATCCTTAAGTGTTCTTCAAAACACCAAGAACACACACTAGTGTTCTTGGACCTTAAACATCAAATCAAGCTTCTATCTTGTAAGTACACTTACCCTAGCTTCTTGTGTGCTTAATATGAACTTGATAACACTTGAAAATCATCAAAGATCATAAGAACAAAGGAGTTTACGGCCAAGGATGTTCTTAGGCTGTAAACCCCTCTTAAGGTAGTTAAATGGACCCTAGTCCCTTCCTAAGCCTTGGATGCCAACCTTGATCTTTCCTAGAAGTGTTTAAGACCTTAAACAACAATCAAAACATGTCCCCATAAGAGTTTACGACCATAAACACCTAAGGAACTGGTCCTTCGGTCATAAACTCTACAAAGTAGCCTTAATGTGCCCCTAATTCCTTCCTAAGGCTTGGACTTGATCATTGGATGTGCAATCATGAATTAGAAGACATCAAAACACAAAATGGCACTTAGTACAATTAGGTTATGGCCATAAACTCATGGGGTAATGTTCATGGGCTGTAAACTCCATAAGGAGTGGTTCATGGGCCATAAACTCCAATGCCATGCCATAAAACCCTTAGATGCAACCCTTTGGTACCTATAGCACTTGAATCAAAGTGTTTCCATGTCTTAGGGAGTCTTAACTTGATTAATTAGTTGTTAATAGACTAATTAGATACATATATGTTTATTATATGTTAACTAGGACCATTGTGTGTGTTCAAGTCCTCACTTGACACCTAGCACCTTGTCCTAACTTCCGTACAAACCACTCACTACAGGCGAGTTCATACCCCTTAATTAACATTTTATGTTTTTTAAATGTTTATAAATTCTTTTATGGGGGGAATACAAGTTGAATCCTGCTAGTCATCATATCAATTACATGTGATTAATAACTAGCATACAATTGGATTTACTACACTTTTAACTGTTTTACCAAACATAGTACTTCAAATTACTTTCAAATTGTCCTAAATACTATATGTTTCCTTTCAAACTCTTTTACAATTGTGTTTCAAATAAAGGTTTTCCTTATACTTAAAACTTTCTTATTAAATAAACTACTTTCAAATCATTTTATAAACTGACATCAAGTCATCATTTCTTAGTTATTAAAATTTTTCAAAGGTTTTACAAAACTTCTTTTATACTTTTATATTGTCAAATGCATGCCCATATATGTATAGTTATATAAGTATTGCTTAAAGGACTTAGGATGGCTAGCTCGCTTTATTTCCTTTTCCTCGTTGGGATGTGGCCTTAGGGCATCGGTTATTCGTCCGAATGTCGTCTAAATATTACTTATATATCATGTATACATATATAGACATAAAATATCCATCAGTTTGTTCAGTACCTTTATGTAGCAAAGGCATACTTTTGTTTATACACGTACATTACTAGTAACTACAATAGGTATAGTTAGGAGATATTACTTACTATTCCAAGTACAATGAATAGCGCAAGAGTCAATTCATTCATGAGTCATTACTTATTAATATGAGAGCATATACATTTATACTATGAATAGAACATATACAACTATACTAGGATGAGAACATATACAACTATACTAGGATGAGAAATAATACATTCATTACACAAGTACATACATTACATATACAAGTATACATTAACATAAATGTGATCCACTGTATCGGCGCAGGCCTTATTTGTCATGGCTCGAGTAGTAATCAGAATCTCCTGGAGGGAGAAAGTGAGTTTGCGTATAGATGTATAATGGATTGACTATCCTACACCTTGCTGCTAGGTACAACGGGACCTGCAGGTCTTCGGATGCCAAATGTCATACCTTTTGACGAGTTACATTGTCTTGTTTTCCAGTGGATAGTATGGTACAATTAATCACATAATACCTTGAGATAAATCCGGTTTAAGGTAGTTAGTACATCAGTAGTTCCTATACCACAACACTACAGTACTACATTAATTTACCCTTTACATCTATTTAGTGATCTCTTCAATTAAACATTAATCTACAAACTATATTTTGATAATGATAGTTTCAATTTGGAAAATTACACACTTTTACAAGAAACAAACATACAAAACCGTTGTGCCCTGGTAGAAGGCTACTTTTAGTAGAAAATATAGGATTTTCTAGGAGTGACAAACTTTTACAAACACTTACAAACGTTCACATACTTTTATTACAAACGTTTACAAACTCGTACTTCAATCAAAGTTTCAAAAATTTTCATACAAAAATAGACACTAAATACTTATGAATTCACCAGCTTTAATGCTGATAAACTTTTTCAAAATAACTTGTATTCTTAGGTCATTAGTAGACAGGTACCGATGCCAGCTTTTGAGAAGATGGAGTACATACAAGACTCATCTTATATTTTGATTTATGTTTTGGTGTTTTATATACTACAGAACACACTTGTATTCGAATTATATATTTAATGCAATGGACGATGTTGTTTACTTGTTTGCTATTATATTGTGTTATGATACTATACATGACGTCCTCCTCCCCATAACGTTTCCGCCGTTCTTGGTTTTGGTGTGTGACACATAGCTCTATGGGACCTTCCGATCCATCTGTCTCAGGAGACTTCTATCCCAACCCTGGTAGACCTTCCTGACATACCCGTATGACCTTCCCGTCCTCATTATCTTGACCTTCCGGTTCATACACTGTTGACCTTCCGGTCCATATCATGGTACTCGTAATATAGCATAACACATATATATCACATATCAACATATATCACATACTCCGCATAGCATATAAGACCTTCCGGTCACACATAGTTACCACTCTAGGTAAAGTATAGTGAGAAGACTCACATCATAAGCCGACCAGTGTAATCTTGTACTCGGACATCTCAAACTAGTCTCCGCCTAACACAAAGATTACACATCTCTAATTATTACTTTGATCCTACTCAAATACCCCAAGGACCAATCTCTCTTCCTTCTTAACTCCTGGAGAGAATAAAAGACCATTTTATCCGTCCGAAATCTCCAGTACTAATGCTGACCAAACCCTAAGGTCAAAAGAAGTCAAACTTGGTCAACAATCCCTTTTGACCTAGCTCGTCGAGTGCATATAGTGACTCGTTGAGTCTCATCAAGTCTTAGGGGCCCTCTGGCTGACCCAAATCGATGGGTCAACCATCCGACTCATCGAGTCATTGCGTGACTCAGCTATTCGGGATAAACCCTAGGCTACTCGCCGAGTCAACAGCTGGACTCGGCGAGTCAAATCAGACTCTCATGCACACAGACATTTTCAGGGCCTGATCTCTTCCCAAACTCCAGATCTACACTCATGGGGCTCTGACATCACGTCAAGTCATTAAATGTATTCCCATGCATAGCATGTACAACAATATATGCCATAAACATGAGCTAGAAGGTTTGTTCACACCAAATGCTTGAATAAAATTGAGAAAATCATGGGTCATAAGGCGTTTGGGACCTCCTAGGGTCTAGATATGAGGTTAAACTTCCTCACAACTCTCAAATCCATAAAGCCCTAACAAGATATGAAGAAGAAAAGCTTTAACTATCCATAAATGAGTAATCTACACTAAGGAGAGGTTATGAATCGAGATTTATACCTCCCTGATGTTTTGAAGATGAAACCTTAGTAGATCCAACACCTTTTCTTGATCCACTAGCATGGCCCTCTACTTGTTCCTCTTAAAATGAGCACAAATCTCTCACACATGGTTGAGGGTTTCCTTCGAGAAGAGTAGCTACATTAGGAGGTCTTACGGGAATTTAAATAGGTCTCAGGCCCATAGATTTAGGGATTTTGTCCACAACACTGACTCGAGGAGTCAGATACCCGACTCATCGACTCCGTCCATTTGACACGTCTCCAAGCCGTGACCCAACTCAACGAGTTGAGGAGCCAACTCGTCGAGTCCCCCACTTAAACTCATGCCTATATATGAAAATGCCATACCTCAAATATCAGGATGTTACGATTCTCCCCCACTTAAATTAGATTTCTTCCTCAAAATCAATCCTTAATCACACATAGTTTGAATCCAGCAAAGCGAAAACACCACCAAAAGGATCTCGTACTACACTGATATCCATCCTATGGGCTCCTAAATCCTCACGAAAATCCAAACTCCAGAAGAAGACCAATCCTTATTCCGCTATGATACCCCTTTTTAACATTCTCAAAATCTGGAAACTCTAGTGGCCTAATCTACCATCAGACCGCCCATCCGAACTACCACAGTGCTACTTGTTAGTTGAATCAACAAACCCTGATAACTCCCCGATCCTTTAATTTCTTCCAAGCGAAAACCAACAATCAGCTAGCGATCACTCATACCACTCACACTAAGTGCTCCATAACCTACTCAAAGGAGCGAAAGGGTCACGCTACACCAGGCACCCATCCACTGTATTGTCATTTTAATCCCATCTGAACAAAGGACTCTCAACACTCTTCCCTCAAACTTAGGGAAATGCTTATGCTTGCTTAGAAAGATCCTACGACATCTAGTAATCATAAGCCTCAACTTCCTCTCATGTATCCCCTTTCAACCCTGAGTACCAGGTCACTTTCATCTTCCACCATTGAAACTCTAGAGGTTACCCATTGCTTTATCCTAGCTGTCCTAATGGTTTCCTTATAATAAGAACTACATCGGCCACTTGTGACACAAAAGTCACGAAGATCAATTAACTCTAAGCGAATGGTACCTTCCCAAATGAAGATTGACTCAACCCTGACCTCTGTCATCTGTTACTCATAGTTCCATGCAACTTGCGGTACCTCCCATACCCGAGTACTAACCCACACAGGTTTAATACATTAGATGACAAACAATACTCCTCAACATGGAAACCACCTCAAAATCCATAATATCATCTCGCGTATCCATCAGAGCACTAGAGCCAAACTCAAACTCGAGAGTTTGGTCTGACCCAGAGTTGGAACCACTCGTTCCAACAAAGTACTCAAGTCCGAACTCATTTCCCGCAACCCATGCGTACCTCACTTATCCCATTCTTTCGAATTTCAATTACCACACCTTAATCAGAACATAATGATTCCCTATCATTAAGGAGACCCCAGTCTCACCCCTGGTCCGACCACCAGGTTCCCAAAAAACTCATAAATTAGGGCAGTTATCATAACAACTTCTTTCTAACTAGTGTGTACTATGTCTTCCCGAAGCATCACAACAACCTCTTACTAGTGAGGACTACGACTTCCTGTACCATCACAACAACCTCTGACTAGTGAGTACTATGGCTTCCCGTAGCATCACAACAACCTCTGACTAGTGTGTATTATGGCTTCCCGTAGCATCACAACAACCTCTGTCTAATGAGTACTACGGCTTCCCGTAGCATCACAAGAAGCTCTCACCGACTCACATTCCGCGAATCAATCATAGATAGGTGCATGCACTTACCCAATTATGCATCACTATATCTGGCGGCAATCATTATAACAAATAACCTTCCCTACTACAATCCATATTCTTGGAGAATCTCACTTGCTGTCATTAACCGAAAGGGATCCTACTGAAATCATCGATGCTTGACCCACCACTTGCCGTCTCCACTCAAGACACAAAATTATCCGAAATCCAATGCATTAAATTCGGATACCTCGATACATCACATAGAACCTCACGACATCTCGTCTTATCCACTGATCTTCCTGTTCCAGAACCTGGAAATGGTTGTCTAATCAACTTCTGTCCTTCCCAAGCTGAATAACAGCCCCATCATTGAAACCAGAATTTCTCAACCGCTGAACTCACCATACGAGCCAACCATCTCGAATATACCATTATGACCTCGAAGAATTCCCGTTCAACCCCAAGGTCTCCAACCAACGGCCACTTTCCGTGGAGGCACTCATCCTCTTCAAACATAACACATGAATTATCTCGCTTTGCACCTCATCTAAATCACCAATAACCTTGGGCTCATAGATTCGCATCGTTGGTCTCTATATGAAGATCTCTAACCATTCTCGATCGAATCTATGCTCTTCTCAATAAAATATCCGGTTCTCCCCCACTTAGGGTTCGAACCATCCCCAATCGGTGCACCAACAATCTATCCAATAGACTGTTTCCACCAGTAACATCGCACCTACACTTGGAAGGTGCTATGCAACACTCGATGATCTCCCGATAGAGATCGAGCAACTCCAAATGCCCTGAAACTAAGATGAAATCCTCAGAACTTCCCACCATGACCTCCTCTAGTCATTCAGAATCTCACACCATTCTATCACCGGACCTTCCAATTGTCTAATATTAACCCCGACTCTTAGTTTGGAAGTAATGATCTACCGTACTCCTCATCATCGACTTCTCAACCAATGTTCCATCACATCACTTATCATAAGAGCAGAAACCACATTTCCACTCTTAATGCCCATCAAAGCCAATAAGGGCCACTACCCTGATATACTCCTCTTGATCATCCGACACTCCAGCTAACACATGCCCTACTATACTCAATTAGGGTGTATCCCGGTCCTTGAGCATCTCAGTCCCCACTAACGACCTATTCGGTTTATATCTTCACCTCGTGGCAGACCTACTTCCATATACCCTAGTTGAAGATTACCATCCGTGTAATCCCAGAAGGCTCACCCCCAAACTTAAGAACTGAAATCTCAACGCTATTTATGTCTCCTACAGGAAACGGAAATATCACCACTTGGGTCACAGAAAGTGACCTCTCCACTATCGGCCAGTCGCCTAGCCCAGACCGTATTCTCCTATAATGCACCATCCCTACTCATGCCTGAGTCTTGCGACTCCAACTGGCATATCACCCACAATCCTTCAGAGCTCACTCGATTTCCCCTTTAAAGCAATGCTCCACTAAAACATGTTCATCATGGCCTTCTATCCCCATACTCATTCACCTCTAATCTCAGTTTAGACAATCCCCACGGAATAATAGGTAGAAAAGCATAAACACTAACCACCACATGTCATGATACTCAAACTGTGTGGCCACCTCTCGATCTGCTATGAATCATGGTACTTGTACCTTGTTATCTCCTCTTAATCTTATACGAATCATGGTACTCGAACCATGTTCCCTCTTCTCAATCCACCTCACATCATGGCAGTCGAACCATGACATCATCTCTCGACCTGCTACAACTGATGGTACTCGAACCATGACGTCACTTCTCAATTTGCTACTTATCATGGTACTCGAACCATGCCATCACTTCTCAATCCACTACTTATCATGGTATTTGAAAGATGACATCACTTATCCATCTTCTACTTATCATGGTACTCGAACCATGGCATCACTTCTCAATCCGCTACTTTAGAATACTCTGGATTAGCCTTCGGGATCGCCGCGGTCATCTCGTCATGAATCATACGGTGAATCTCATCATCGCTAACACCGCTGCTCCCCTGTGTGAGTAGTGTACCAACCATGATTTCTCCCAACATAAAACAAATTAAAGACTCACTCAACTATACTTGCACTCGATCGCTCAGCCCTAATTGTTCCTTAGCATCCAAAAGATTCTTACTTGGGCTGCTCACTGATCAGGTGCTTCCAGTAGTATGGGCCCTATACTACCTTCCACATCGCATCAGCATTCATTCCAAGTCCTCCTCCTAGCATCCTAGATCTAAAGTACTCTACATCTTGCTAGACATATGCTACCCTTCGGTAGACTTCTCATAAGCTCCTTACTGCTACCCACTCACTCTCGAAGCATCTCAAAGCAGCAGTAATCTCCTAGGTTAAGGAATAAAAAATCAGGCCACTCTAGTCCTAATATAAATACCTAGCGTACTCTAACATGCATAACATATCATATAGTATCTCATAACACATAATGTAAGGGTATTTTGGGAAATCACCGTTTGGGCGCCGGCTGATGGTGCACACTACTTCATTCCACTTTTGTCAAATTCCTTTAATTTTCAGAAAATTTGTTTCTTTTATGAAAAACTTTCTCAAATCGTCATTTTGAGTTCAAATACACTCAAAGGGGCATCCGAATCCCTTAAACCAAGGCTCTCAAACCAACTTGTAACAACATGAATTTCCAAAACAATTTTTCATTTTTAATCATAATAAATTTCATAAGAACAATTTCGAAAACCATTGTATCACATGTTATCTAAATAAACAACCTAAAAATCTAAAGTACATAAATCTTCATTAGTGTGTACAGATCATGTTGGGGCCTTCCTGCGATCCTTGCTAGTACTTGAAACACATATCGTATAACATGGTAAGCATAAATGCTTAATGAGTTCCCTAGAAGACTACATCCAACACATACACTACTCAAGGCCATAGCTCTATGGGACCTTATGATCCATGTGTCTTAGGGGACTTCCATCCGATCCCTAGTAGACCTTTCGGCCCTACCCGTATGACTTTCTGGTCCTCATCATCTTGACCTTTCGGTCCATAAACTGTTGACCTTCCGGTACATATCATGGTACTCATAACATAACATAACACATAGATATCACATAGCAACATATATCACATACTCCGCATAGCATATATGACCTTCCAGTCACACATAGTTACCATCTAGATAAAGTATAGTGAGAAGGCTCAACTCATAAGCCGACTAGTGTAATCTTGTACTCGGACATCTCGAACTAGTCTCCGCCTAACATAAAGATTACACATCTCCAATTATTACTTTGATCCTACTCAAAATACACCAAGGACCACTCTCTCCTCCTTCTTAACTCTTGGAGCGAATAAAAGACCATTTTATCCCTCCGAAATCTCCATTACTAATGTTGACCAAACCCTAAGGTCAACGGAAGTCATACATGGTCAAAAGTCCTTTTTGACCTAACTCATCGAGTGCATATAGCAACTTACCGAGTCTTGTCGACTCTTAGGGGCCCTTGGGCTGACCTACCTTGATGGGTCAACCGTCCGACTCATCGAGTCATTAGGCGACCCAACTATTCAGGACAAACCTTAGGCTACTCGCCGAGTCAGCAGCTGGACTCGGCGAGTCCATTTAGACTCTCATGCATACAGACGAATTTAGGGCCTGATCTCTTCGTAAACTCCATATCTACACTCATGGGGCTCGGAAATCATGTAAAGTCATTAACTTTACGCCCATGCATGGCATCTAGAGCAATATATGCAATAAACATGAGCTAGAAGGGTTGTTGACACCAAAAGCTTCAACAAAATTGAGCAAAGCATGGGTCATAAGGCATTTGGGACCTCCTAACAACTCTAAAATCCACAAAGCCCCAAAAAGATATGAAGAAGAATGTAACAACCTTAAATTTCCGTACCACTTCTTGTAACTCTTTCGTAGTTCAATTCAAGCAACCAATCGTCGTTTTCAAATTCGATTCAGAATTTCTTATCGAATTAAGTCATTAACTTGTACATATCTAAAATGACTTAATGGGTGTCTTAATACATTTAGAAATCATTTTAACACCCCATATTAGTGATCGGAATATTTCTAGAATTTACCATATCGGGTTACGGCAACCTAATCGGGTACGACCAAAAGCCTCGCCTAATGCCGGTATCGGGTAAAATTCCACCGTGTCCAAAACTTAGACACTATATAATGTGTTCTAAGCCTTCATTTGAAGCTTTTGGCTTCATCTCACTACTCTCTCTCTAACCTCTCTCCTCATCCAAATCTAAGGTCCAAAAACAAAGATTTAAGGCTCCAAATCAAAGAGGTAACATCCCTAACTTGTTGTCCAACCTCTTTAGCCTTCAAATTGATGTTTAAGTTAGGATTTAGGACCTGGAACATGTGTTTACGGCCAAGGATGAAGATTGGGCCGTAAACACACAATAATGGGGTTTTTGAGCCATTTAACCCTTCCAAATCATAGTTGGGACTTGGATATGACCTTGAGGCTTACTAACCTGGACTTGGAACACATTAAACATATATTTTGAGGGACAAACAAGAGTTTATGGCCAAGGCATGTGCTTGGGCCGTAAACTCCTCAAAAATGGGGATTAAACACCTTAAATCATGTCTAAATGCCTTGTAACTCAACCAATAGCCTTGTGGTAAATCCTAGAACCCTCTAAAAATAGTTTGGAGGTTTATAACATATCAAAATGCCACATATAGGAGTTTACGGCCTAGGCACATACCCTTTGGCCGTAAACTCATAAAACCATGTCAAATGATGCCCCTAATTCACCCCAAAGGCTTGGAAAATT
The DNA here is from genome assembly GCF_052625555.1 of Lactuca saligna. Taxonomy (NCBI): domain Eukaryota; kingdom Viridiplantae; phylum Streptophyta; class Magnoliopsida; order Asterales; family Asteraceae; genus Lactuca; species Lactuca saligna. The sequence continues at coordinate 93,220,597 of NC_136419.1, read as the reverse complement.
TTCTAGAATCACATGTGATGGTTTTAAGTGTCAAAAATTAATTATTCATAAACATGCGAGAGTTTATGTTCATGGTATGTGTGCTTGGGCTGTAAACTCCCAATTTGATGTTAAATGGTGCCCAAAAGTGATACAAAACCTTGGAAAATTAATTAGAATCACGTGTGATTGCTCCTTGTGCCTCAAATCAATTTTTCTTAACCCTAGGAGAGTTTACGGCCGTAAACTCCAAGTTTACAGCCGTGAACTCCTTTTAAATGGTATTAATCCATTCAAACCATTCCAAGGAATTTTAGTAAGTCATTCCAACAATCCCTAAGTCCAAATAAGCCATTAAACCCTCAAAACCACACCCACATGATTTCACGTCCGTGAACTCATGTATGTATGTGTTAAGTGGTTGTAAAATCACTTAAATGTTTAATCTTGGGGAGTAAACTCAAGTCCCAAGTCCCTAGTACCAATACACGTCCGTAGATGTCACTCGGGTCACTCCAAACGCTCGTTTTGAGGTTTTTAACCTCGTTGGAGTGTAATGTTCCATATAATTAGTGAATGTATCCCTAATTGAATATATATGGACATTATTTCATTTTACATAGGGACATCGTGAGTAATCAAGCCCCGAACCATCGTCTAGTGTCCGAAACCGTTGCAATTCCGAGTCTGGTGAGTTCATACCCCTACCCTTTTTCACTTTTTTCACTGTTTTCAGGGGGAACACAAGCAAAGTACAAGGGATTACTTGTACTCAAAACGTGTTTTCAAATGTGTGTTTCACATTTTATATGCTTTTAACACTGATTACTACAAGTGATAACCGTTTAAACATGCAGATCACATAACATATATTTGTGAAATGAGTTTTAAACTGTTATGTTTTACATATGTTTCACAAATGGCTTTCCACATTTGAACGTAAAACCTGTACTGTTTTGTCCTCGGTAACACTCCACATATATACGCGAGTGGAGGACTATCATATTATTACTAGTAAATTTGTTAATCATGTATGATTGGAGACACATCCTCGGCGAACACTCCACAGAGATACGCGAGTGGAGGACTATAGCCGTAACCAGAATCTATGGGATTTAGAAAGCGTGACTTGAGTGTATAGATCTATACGGGGCTTACTACCCCACACCTGGCTGCTAGCTACAGCCAAACCGAAGTGGTTCAAGGGTGACGAAAGTCATATGTATGTGGACTACTTATTGCCACAGGTTTAGTCTATTGTATGGTTATGGAACACACAATTACAATAACAGAGATTTACTTATGGTAATAAGAAACAACTTTATACAATTCACAAGATAACCAAGATTCAGAATACATCTTTTACATAAGGTAATCAACATTCAGGAAAGTACGGGACTTTCCTGGGGAAACATTGAACATAGCCACGTATTCGGAAAACATCTTTTACATATAGTAACTGACATTCAGGATAGCATGGGGCTTTCCTGGGGAAACATTGAACATAACCACGTATTTGGAAAACATCTTTTACATATAGTAACTGACATTCAAGAAAGTATGGGACTTTCCTGGGCAACCTTGTACATAACTAGGTCTAAGAAAAATACATCATTTACATACGGTAACCAACATTCAGGAAAGTATGGGACTTTCCTGGGAAAATGTTTACACAACCAGAAAGGATAACAAACCGGATAACTGTACATCTTTTACAATTGATAACATGCAAATCAGGAAAGTATGGGACTTTCCTGGGAATACATTGGTACATAACCAGAACAATATGTCAATTCAGATAACCTAACTATACATCTTTACAAGAGAAAACATGTTTTTCAGTGTACAACTTTAATTTACATGTTGACAAACGATAACCAACCTTTTAAGAAAATATGGGATTTTCTTGGTGTGTGTAACATTTCAGAAACAGAAAGGAAACTTGAACAACTTTACAAACAAAAACCGCTTATGAACTCACCAGCGTTATGCTGATTTTCAAACAGCTTGTGTTCTCAGGTCAGCGTTAGAACAGGTACCCGAAGATCCTTTTTGCTTGAAGACGGAGTACTCAGAAGACCAGTTTCATTTTGTTCATATTTATATGCTATGTATCACAACTGTACAACTTTACTTTTGAAACAATTGTAAAACTTTTCTTTATGTAATGTAATGGTTGTTTTACTTTACTTACTATGTGCATTGGATTTGATACTCAATGTGGAGTCAACCCCGGAAATGTTTCCGCCTTCGGTTTTCGGGGTGTGACAGATTGGTATCAGAACCCTTGTTTATAGTGAATGAAGTATACCAAACCTTACATGGTATAAAACTATAAACACTAAAGGGCCTAAGTGCACTGAATTAAAAGTATCTTCAAACTACAAGTATTTTCAAAAGTATACAAGTATACCGAATCGTCGCGATCCGTAACCACAAGTAGAACAGAACATAAGTAATTAGGTGTTGTGTACTACGGTTAAACATGGGCAGTTATGTAGTCGTGTCTAGGGTCAATATAGCCTGGCCAACTATATTCATTCGAGACACAACCAACATGTGCTTGGGAGTGACTGTTGTGTGCGGCATGCCTAAAACTTACCCTATAATATCCCAAACATGAAACCAGTATCGTAATTAAATCATGAAATACTATGGGAGTATTTCTCGACCCAATCCTCAGTAGAAATCCTCACTCTAGTGACGTCCTGTGATCATTCTTAGCGATAAACTATCTGTTTTGATAACTCTTTCCTGCTTTATCGCTTATTCAGAACATATAATTGTCGTATCTATCGATTCAATGTAGAGGACTTACCATCCTCTCTCTTTCTTGATCTTATTAGATCAAGATGCCTCCCAGAAAGAGACCCAGCTCAAAGAACAACAACAATCCTTCTTCACCACCACCTCGTCCCCAATTTGACCTTATATCGCTCTAGACAATCCTGACTGCTGCAATGGTGGCAGCCATGTCACAAGTGAACCCTGGTGGCTCAGGAGGTGGTCCCCAATCCCAGAACCCCGAAGATAGCCAGGGAAACCAAAAAGGGGGTTCCTATAAGGATTTCATGAACGCAAAACCAACATCCTTCAATGGCGCTGGAGGTGTCATTTCCTTGTCCCGATGGTTTGAGAAAATCAAATCCATCTTTGAAATCTGTGCCTGTGCGGAGTCCGATAAAGTCAAATTCGTAGCCTGTACTTTCTTCGATAAAGCCTTGACTTGGTGGAATGGCCGAGTCAAATCTCTGACCCTACCCGTAGCCAATGCCATGGGATGGGAAGCCATGAAAGAGCTCTTCATAGCTGAGTACTGTCCCCATGGTGAAATGCAGAAACTAGAGCACGAGCTCTGGAACCTCAAGATGAAAGGTTCCGACATTGCTGCATACACTTCTCGATTTGATGATCTCGCACTTCTCTGCCCGGGATCAGTCACTCCTGAAAGCAAAAAAATCGAAAGGTTCATTTGGGGGTTACCCCAACCGACAAAGAGTCATGTCTTAGCTGCTCGTCCGGATACCTATGATAGTGCCAAGACTTTAGCCCACACCCTGATTGATCACAGCGATGATGTTATCGAAATCACTACCACTTCTGAGCGGACTCAAAGGACTGGTGAAAAGAGAAAGTTCTGGAAGAAGAAGAAGGGTCAATCTTCTCAAGGATCTTCCAAGAAACAGCAAACTGTAGCAGTCCATGCTGCTACTACTCCTGTTGCTGCTGCTTCGGTTGTGGGATCCACAGCTCCAACTCCTACCAGTAGATATGCTGGTAATCTTCCTTTGTGTGACAAGTGCAAATACCATCACAATCTTGGCCCCTGCCGAGAACTATCTTGTACCAACTGTGGTAAGAAAGGGCACACAGTTCGATTCTGCAAAACTCCAACCCAATCGGCCAACCAATCATCTGGAGCAGGCGTTAGTCAAGCTTGCTACAACTGTGGAGATGTTGGGCACTTTAAAAGGAACTGTCCCAAGAAGTCAACTGCTGATAACACCGGAAGGATTCTAACCATGGGATGGGAGGAAGCAGTCGCCGATCCCACTGTTGTTTCGGGTACGTTCCTTCTCGATAACTCATATGCTAGTATTCTTTTCGATTCGGGTGCTGAAAGGAGTTTTGTTAGTCATGCATTCAAACCTAACCTAAAACGTAATCCCCAACCACTAACTGAAACGTTTACCGTCGAGATGGCTAATGGTGAGAAAGAAAGCGCTAAAGATGTATTCATAGGTTGTACGCTTACCCTAAATGATCACTCATTTCCTATAGATCTCATGCCAGTCTCCATTAAGAGTTTTGATGTTATCATTGGCATGGATTGGTTGAGTCCCAATCATGCTGATATCCTTTGTTACGAAAAAGCCATCCGTCTCAACCTTCCCTCGAACCAGACTCTCGTAATCTATGGTGATAAACCAAGTTCCAATCTTCGTATGATTTCCTACATCGAAGCTTGAAAGCTCCTACAAAAGGAGTGCATTGCATTCATAGCCCATGTAATCAATGAGAAACAAGAAGTTAAAGACCTCACGAGCATCCCCGAAGTCTGTATGTGTGTGTGTATGTCCGAAATTGGTCCCCAAAATATTATTAATATAACAATTTAACCATTTCCAAAAAATTATGTTCAACAACTTGTTTAAACACATTTTTGAAGCAAAACCTTATGATTCATGATATAACCATGTATGAATTATATTTCATAAACATGTAAGTTTTTGTATTTCTAGCATGTACTTTTTGATATATAGTTCAAAGCCTTGAGACTTTATCAAGTTCTTGAACCATTACATGAAGATCATAATTCTAAGCACATAAATCATAACATATATTCATAAACAAGAAATTATACTAAATTTTCACAAGACGTTGACTTGTATCCTCCCCAAAAAGTATCAAAACATCAAAAAGAGGGGTATGAAGCTGACAATGGTTTGATTTGGTAGGTGATTTGGTTACATCAAAAAGAGGGGTATGAAGCTCACCATGGTATGAAGCTCACCTAACTCTTGAAGAGTTTTGATAAATCTTTGAAACTTAATATCTCCTAGAAACATCATCACATAATATTTTATGTATCTACGATGAAATAAACAAAATAATATGGAGAATTACTAACCCAAAACATGAGACACTTACTAGGATCTAGAGAATGCCTTGAGGAATTAAAGTTTGAAGCTTAAACACGTTGAGAGCGTTTATGAGTTCACAGAATGTAGAAATGAGTTTTTGAAATGGGAAGGAGAGGTTTACGATCCTTTATAAGTGCTAATGAAATGATAAGATGTTTTCTTGGAGGACTATTGGCTAATGCATGAATTACTAAGATTCATAATGGAACAACCATTTACACCTCATAACCACCATAAACAAATTTGGGTTGGGAAGGGTTTATGGTCAAAAAGCATCCAAGGTTTGAGTTCACGGTCATATTTCCTTTTAGGATTGAGTTTACGCCCACTAGGTGGTACCCCAATGGAGCTTACGCCCTACATTCTTCCTTGGATGTTGTTGACGGCCAAAGGTAATTCACTAAATGTATGTTTACGACCAAAGTTTCGCTTCTTAAGGATGTTTAGGGAAAAAGTGACTTATTGAAACTAGTTAACAACCAAGTTCTTCCTAGGATTGAGTTCATGGTCTTAGGTGGGTCTAATGGAAGTGTTTATGGCTATAGATAATAGTAAGCTCGAGTATATTTTCCTTATAATTCAAGTGTTCAACATTGCTCCACAATTATAATCTCTTGTGTCTCCACCATGTGATCCTTGTTTGATTGCATTGTAGATTGAATTCTCAATTCAATTGTCCCACTTTGTCTTGTTTAACTTGTTTATTTTTTAAGGGGCTACCTTGTATATGACTTTCAAGGTATATACTTGCATCTACATGAACATATGCTATCATGGTTTTCAAGGTTCTTATTGTAATAGGGTTACAATTTAGTCCTTGCATTGTCCAAATAGTTTGGGATGTCTCTTGTTTATATGATAATACAGATATATTACTTTTATTGAACCATCAACATCATTTACATCAAGACACAAAGCATATATATATATATATATATATATATATATATATATATACACACACACACTCACGGTTTTGGTAACTATCATATGACAATTGCATTCAAAGGACACAATTGTTTACCCGTATTAAATTAATTCTAATATTTCTGAATACATCTAGCTTAATATTCAATAATTAGGAAGTTTTCCATGTTCATTAAGTTTAGGTAGCATGTTTTTTGGTTTCCTATAAATAGGTGTATTTTTTGCCTTTCTTTTTTGATGAACTTGAGAAGAAGCACAAAAGTTCTTCTCCTTGCTTCTTATTTTTTCTGCATGTTATTTTCTTCCTGTCACTTTTCCTTGTTTATTTTTTCTGGTTTGTTCCTGATTCATAACAACAGAATAAAGAGAGTAAAAAATCATTGTTTATGAAGTTTAAACCAACATTTGGTATTCAAAGCGAATCTGGTGCGATGTCGAACAAAGAAGGATCGGTCACTCTTCAATACCCAATATTGTCTAAAACGAATTGCGCAACATGGTCTATTAAGATGAAGATTTATATGCAAGCTCAAGAGGTATGGGAAGCCATAGAGCCGAAGATCCCACAAAATATAGTGGGTATGATGAGAAATAAGATGGCGATGGCTGCCATCTACCAAGCAATTCCGAAGGAGATTCTATTGACGGTTATGAAGAAGGAAACGATAAAGGAAGCTTGGGAAACACTCAAGTCGATGTACTTAGGAGGAGATCAACTCAAAACAGCCAAAGTTCAAACTCTCAAAGTTGAATTTTAGATGATGAACATGAGTGAATCAGAGACTATGAATGATTTTTTGGCAAAACATGGAGGTATTGTAAGAACTGTTCGTGCTCTTAGTGAAATCGTTGAAGAATCCTACATAGTAAAAAAGTTGCTAGGAGCCGTACCTTATAAATTTGTTCAACCAGCGTCAACAATTGAACAATTTGGAGATCTTGACGATATGACTTTTGAAGAGGTGGTCGGAAGATTAAAAACTCATGAGATTGGTATTAGGGTTAATAAAAAACTCAAAGAGGAAAAGTTATTGTTAACACATGAAGACTGGTCGGAACATGTAAAGAAGAAAAATAATGAAGTTCGTTGAAGACAACGAAACAATAGTTATCATTATAATCGAGGTGGTAGAAAACGAGGACGAGGAAGACGTGGTTACAAAATTCCAACAACTCCAACAAAGGACGAGGTGGTGTAAGAACCAACATCGTGAGAGGAATCATGAAGCCAACCAAACTCAAAGATAGAATGGTGATGAGTTGGTACTTCTGCTTGCAGCCCAAGTAAACAATGAAGTCTACTGGAAAGTGGAAAAATTTAATCCCAAGCTAAGATCAAGTGAAGAAACTCCAACCCAATCAAAAGAGATGTATCTCGACAACAGAGCAAGCAACCACATGACTGGCGAAAAAGGCAAATTTCCAACCCTTCATTTGTTTACTAGAGGTTATATGAAATTTGGTGATTAATCTATAGTTCGAATAGAGGGTAAGGGTTCAATCATGTTCAAATGCAAAAATGGTAAAAGTAGATTGCTAAAGGAGGTATACTATATACCAAGGTTATGTAGCAATATTATTATCTTGGGAGAATTAGCTCAACATGGAGATTGGATTGTGATGCTTGGATATTATTTATGGATTCATGATCCATAAGGAAAACTATTATTGAAAGTTCAACAACCAAGAAATTTTTTGTACAGGGCCACACTTGAAGAAGATGTTTTGAAATTCTTACTTGCATAACGGGGCAATGCATCTTGGTTGTGGCATAAGCGGTTTGGACATGCTAACTTCAAGGCATTAAAACACTTGGCTGATAAAGAACGCTAGGAGGCTTACATAAAATTGAAGTTCCTACAAATTTGTGTTAAGTGTGCTTGATCTCCAAGAAAGCTCAAAAATCCTATCCAAATCATAGCAAATTTAGCACTATAAAACAACTAGAACTCGTAAACTTACAAGGAGTAAACTTACATTTAGTGAATCATAGAAAATTTAGAATTAATTAAGTGATCAAAATTAGACTAATTAAATATATAGGTTGATTGTGTAAATTATTCATTCTTATATATGTGGGCTTGTGATCCAAGATTCCTTATGTTGAACTAAGTCCATGGGGTGACCCATGGATACTCCATGGAGGTTAAAATCCATGGAGCATAAGGACTGGGTAAAGTCATGAGTTACTTGGTGTAACCCTAACAGCCACCATATAAAAGAATCTCATGGCTCAAGAAATCGTGCACTATGTGTGAGTGTGAGGGCTAAACAATTTCAAGGAGTGTTCAAGTTTCTCTCATGATATTCCAAGTGTATTTGATGTTGTTTGAACCATTTGAGGTGTCACACTTGGTATACTAGGCACTCAAGCTTCGTGAAGATAATCTACATCAAAGAGGTATGTAATTCTAACTTGATATATTTATATGAATCATGTTATTATGCTAGTTATGATGAATACCTTGGAAAGTTCTTATTTGCATGTATAATAGAGAAAACATAGATCCAAGGTATTTAGGGTTGCATGTACACTTAGGCGTGTTAGAATGCTCAAAACCCAACACTTAGTCCTCCACTTGATTCACTTAAACATGTGAACAAGGAATTAGTCTTAATTTTCCAAAGATGAAAATTCTCATTCATCATACAACTTTCATGATTCCAAGTTTCTATCCAACTGAAAATTGGGTGATGAGAATCTTTCCTCGTTTGGTAAATTTAAACACCGCCACAAATGAAAGAATTAAAACTACTTTCCAATATTGCTATCAATGGAATCATATAAAGAACAATTTTTCACAAATGCCATTCTAAGGATACTTAGAATAAATAAAACCAAAATTTTTATTTTAAAACATTGTGGAAAAATTATCCTTACAATGCAAAAGCATATGAAAAACTTGTTGTTATCTATTCCTAAGCAATATTACCTAACTCGTAAGTAACAGCTCAAAATTCTGATCAACGAACCATGCGATCAAAATCCATCTTCGCGATCAGAATCAGCATATACTTCCTTCTTCACTTTTACTTTGATTCTTAAAACATCAATATGTGACCAAGTAACATCATGTAATAAGAATATCATAATAGAAACTTAACAGAGTTTTATAGTGGACTTTACATGAAGATCTTTCAGGTAAATTTGGTAGCTTCGTAACCAATGGCCCTTACCATGTACCATTGTTAATGTCCATGGAAGTTTGGGAACTTGATCTTCTAATCAAATTTTCTTTACTAGTCCTCCTAATCATTAGTGATTTAGAAGCACCAAGCATATAGATAAGATCATTAAGAGTCATGTCACAATTTGTTCCATAGTAGTCCCAAAGGAACTCACTATGTGACATAGAAAGTCATTAAACATCCAACTTTCTCAAGACTTTGACACCCAACTCTCCCGGCTTGTCAATATATGACTTTATCTCCAAGATGTGAGCACACATAGACCTTGCTTTCCAATAGGGCTTGAGTGACCTTGAACTTAAAGGTTAGGGAGAATAGTTGGAGGAGATGCGGGAAGGGAAGTTCCAAGAGATTTAGGAAGATTATAGATGTCTGAAATAGACATCTTTTTGGAGATATTCAAGATAGTTGATTTAAAGTCCTTATTATAACACCCAATATGAAATATTAAGGCTAGGACCCAACACAATATTTTGTAACTTGGAAGAGCGATGTCGTAATCCAAGCTATAGAATATTTGAAGGTAGGTGAATTACGATTCACCAATTTCCACCATGAAAAAAGAAATAATTTATTAGGTTTTTATTTGAAACTCCTAGATTTTTTGAGATTCATTCAACTGTTCAATGGCATGTTTCAATCTTGAGTGTGCCCTTTAGGTTTTATGACAAGGATGCTGAGGATCACAAAACAAGGTGTGAAGTAACCATGCAAATTACTTAGTACTCTTAAGTGTTTACCCCTCAATCGATGTGCCTGTTAATCACAATCGCTCCATCGATACTATGATAAACATTAAGTTACCCTTTGCCTACCTTGTTAAATACGAGTTAGTGTGCCGGTTAACCATACACATTCCACTAACCGACTTAAACAAACTGCAAAGTGTAATTTCATGGATTAGCACCTTATTCACATTTTCCTAAAGTAACTAAGATTGGGAATTATACAAAAACATTTAGTTACTTTATATTTATCATTCATACTTTTAATGAAGGGAGAATTATAGTCATTGTCCTAGCTGTTCGGCTAACGACCCTCCACCAGTCAAGGAAGCGGTGGGTGACAGTCGACACCCATTAAACTGCCATTTTATAGGCAGTAACCTTATAGCCCCCTTATAGACCGGCTTCGTGAATGAGGCCTACTAATGGTACAATGACTTGCTCTTATATATATATATATATATATATATATATATATATATATATATATATATATATATATATATTAACTTATAATATTATAAAATATAATGGTTGAATTTTAACTTTTAAAATTCTAAGGGCGTAATTTGGAACTAAAGTATTCATGGGAAAACTTTACAAATTCCAAAATTTAGGGCAAGTTTTTGAAACTATTCAAAACTTTTCATTACATAACTTATGATTTTAATGGTTCATTAAAATGAAAACTCTTCATTTTTTTATGTAACCTCTTATTCTTTAATTACACTTTTAAAGAAGTGACTCTTAAACATCCATAACTTGAGCACAAGTTATGGAGTCATAATACTAGTTAATGAAAAAGACTCTTCATTTTTTATGTAACCTATGGCACTTTTATGAGTTTTAAGATTCATAAATGTGACCTTTTATGTAACTTGAGGTCAAGTTATAAAAACACATTTTATGAACTACCTCTAGATTAATTAGGATTAAAAACAACTAAAACATAATTTTTTTTTATTAATCTAAACTAACTCATAAATCAAAGAAACATAAAACTTTTGGTAATCCATAACTTATGGAATTAAATGCTTGTTTTATGATGAAACTTTTCATGTTCCATAATTTAAGAATAAGTTATGGAATTCTTTTAAAACATTAACACTAAATTTTGTAACTCCATAAAAACTTTGAATCAATTTTTTTAAACCTTTTTATACCCATAACTTATGGAGGTTTCAAAAAATATATATATATATATATATTTAGATCAAACTTTTAAAACTAACAAAATAATTATATCATTGTATGTTTTACTAAATTTGACCTAATTCAACTCATATAGCAAATGATTCAAATTTTACAAATAATTAGTTTTTCACAATAACAAACAATTATCTTAAAATTTGACAAACGCCATGTTTTTTACCCTTTTTTTTCAACTTTGAAAATAAAATATTTGCATCAATATAACAGAAAACAACTCATGACTCTAATACCACTGTTGAGTTTTGAGCATTCTAACACTCCTAAGTGTACATGCAACCCTAAATACCTTGGGTCTATGTTTTCTCTATTATACATGCAAATATGAATATTCCAAGGTATTACCTATCTAGCATACAATCTTTTGATACTTGGGTAATATGACAAGTTAGAATACTTACCTCTTGATGTAGCTTGACTCCATGATGCTCGAGAGCTTAGTGCCCCAAGTGTGACACCTTAAATGGTTCACACAACATCATCAACACTTGGAATAACCATAAGAATAAGACATAAGACTTGAAAATTAGCTTGCCCACCATATTATATACTAGTGCCAATTTCTTGAACTAAAGAGGTGCTTATACAGTGTGCATATTAGGATTACACCATGTAAAATGACTTTACTCATTCCTTATGCTCCATGGGTTTTAACCACCATGGAGTATCCATGAGTCACCACATGGGTTAAACCCAACATAAGAAATCATGGATCATATGCCCACTTATATAAGAATGAATAATCTACAAAATCAATCCTCATATATTTAATTAGTCTCTTTTGATCACTAAATTAAATCTAAATTAATTCTTGATCAATACTAATTAAATAACATAATCTCATATTAATATATTAAAACTTATAATATATTAATATGTCACAAATATCTTTTTCTCATAAACGGTCTATCCATATATTCTGATGTTATGCAACCCAAATAGACCATACTGAGTCGGGTAAGTATATACTAATTATAATTATGGATTTAGACAGTATTCCAACAATTTGTTTTAAGTGCTCCAATCAAGAGTCTTTACAGTCTATGGATGTGTTTCTTTATTTTGCTCGATTTGGTTGCTTAATTATGGATTATGGAGGTTGCTACTTCTTAAATTAGGTGGGCTTGGTTTTTCATTACTTTTTATCTAGGCTGCATCAAGTTTATAGGCGGAGGGTGGATCTGGATCTACCATCGATGTTGAAACCTGAGAGAGGAGGAAAAGTTGGGAATTGATTCAAGAAAGAAAAAACATGAAACTTACACCAGTAGACACATAGTTACACACAACCATTTTTATAAAATGTACTAATCGTAAAACGAAAAAAATAAATAAATGCTTTTCATTAGAAATTCACTTTAGGAAATTGGTAGTCGACGTGAAAAAAATGTACGAATTAGAAAATTATAAAATTACTTGAAAAGTATGGGGTAATGTGAATAAAATTTCATAAAAATATAAAATCATAAAAATTCGACAAACATAAACGCTATCTTACAAATATATCTGACATTTATTTTTACATTTTAAGAGTTTGAAAAAAATGTGGGTTTTTTCTCTGACAATACTTATATACGAAACAAATCCAAATTAATGAAAGTAATTTTGTTTTGGAAAAGTGACCAAATTGGTTAAATCAAAGTGAAATTAGGTAGTAGTAGTATTTTCTCAATTATACCAACTAAATAGTTAAAATGTAAACTCAAGTTCGGTAAATACGACTTTTATATGATTTTCTAAATCTTTGATACAATTGTCCGATATGAAACACATGTTTATTGCAGATATAAAGCCTATGTTCATGTCATGTGATATATAATCATTATGTTATATATGAGGTGTTGTCGAATAAACGTTTTGGATCAATCTAATAGTTGTACAATAATTGTTTACGCCAAGGGGTAGTGCGTGCCTGGATGAAGTCCCACATGTTTTTTTTTCTTGGAATTGCTTAATTAAATTAGAATATATATATATATATATATATATATATATATATATATATATATATATATATATATAGAGAGAGAGAGAGAGAGAGAGAGAAAGAGATATGAAGTACAATTGAAAAAAAATATTGAAAATGAGGAAACCATTCTGAGCAAATCATTTAATAATATTAAAAAACATTAAAACGTGGTGACCAACTTGTAAAAATCTAAACATTAAACCTTCCAGGGCACTTGTGTAATGTTATCGCATATCAAATCTCGATAGCAAAACCATCATTTCCCTCTTCAAACACATCATTGTTTCGTCACAACACGAAAACCATTTGTAGAAGGATTCAGTCATTGAAAGCATTCTCAACCCCGCGAAGAACAAATCGAAGAAAAATGTATTCCGATGAAAAGGTAAACAAAATCATTTCGTCACTGTTGACTATAAAAAGTAATCATTGGCGTTTTTCTTCTTAGATTTTTAACGATTTGTAATCATTTCTAAACTTATCATTTGATTACTTGAAATTTTTCGTAAGCTTTGTTCATTATTAGTTAATTTAGAACTATAGTTATTCTTGTATTCACACTGTTTATTCTTCCAACTAGGTTGTTTACTTCAAATTTTGTAATCATCGGTCATTCTCGTAATCTTCCTTAATTATTAGTTTATTTACTTGAAATTTTTGTAATAATCATCCATTATTAGTTAATATATAAATAATTTTACATATTTTTTTTCATTTTTCATACTTATGCACAACTTCTCTTTTAAAACATAAACTTTACTTCACATTTCGCTTATGTTGTCATAATATGAACTACTTATCCTTGCAGAAACAACACCAAAAGTGAAGTATATATATAAACGAAAAACATAAATGAACGAAAAAGGTAAATAAAATTGGTATTCTATTTAGATCTTATTAACTTAATTCATATGTGATTGCCAATATTTGGATACGATTTTAATTAAAAATAAAACAGAAGATGAAGATACTGAAGATAATTTTGTTTTGATATGTTTTGTTTACTTCTAAACACAAACAAAACTACATTTATATATATATATATATATATATATATATATATATATATATATATATATATATATAAGAATAGAGTATAATTTGGTGTCATATATACATTACTTAAACATGAATAGAACAAAAATGAGTCATATATGTTGTATTCAGATATGAATTTAACACATATATTCATATGTGAATAGAAAATATGAATAACCGTTTCATTAGATGATAACGTTTTAGTACATAAGTGCATGAAAATTGACCTTTGAAAGGTCTATAGTACATAGAGGATAAAAATCCGACAACATAACGACCGTGCGAGTAGTGTGATCACTTAATCGTAGGGTCAATCCTACGTACATAAATTAAAAAGAAAGGAAGTCCCATCAATATCGGTGGTGAGTGGGATGAGTCCTACTCACGTCGGGAGGTATCTGATGGTGCCGACGACGACATAGAAGCGCCCTGCAGTCTAGCTAGCTGGCGCTTGGTGACTCGCATCCTTGTCTCTAGTGTGGCCTACTACTCTAGTATTCCCTCACTATGTCTTGTGTCTGCCTCCCCGCACACTTCACTACGGCCCTCATCTCATCCATCTGATTGGCGGTCGCTTTGGCCTGATTTCCTATATCTCTCGTTCGTATAACCACAACCGGAAGAGCTCGATCCACTAACCCTCTGTGGCTAAGGTGATAAAACCTATGGTCAATGCCAAACGGTGCACGCTGTCCGTGATGCTTTCTCCGCCTCCATATATTGTGGGCCAACAAGGGCATAGGGCCATTAGGACCCATCCAATGTGCGGATACCCTAGCCATGTAGGGTGGGTCAATGACTTTGGACTCTACGTCCGAGTCATCTTCTTCCTCCTCTTCCTCTCTATTGACTTCCTCGTTGACTTCTTCTTCTTCCGGGTCTTCCATAGGCTCTTCTTTCGGGTCTTCCTCTATCCATCCCCCATTCCCCTCATTCGGGGGAAAACGGTCTGTAGGATGGTGGAAACCAGCCATAGTATTTTAATTGCATGTGTTTGGTTCTCTAAAACATTGGGTATAAGGTTGGTAAGTTTTAGATTCGCTGTTCACCCCAATTAGTCCCAAACACATGTTTGTCGTATTTTGATTAAGTATAGTTGATCAGGCTATATTTATCCCCAATACGATTACATAACTGCCTAGGTTTAACCGCGATGTCCCACTCTTCTACATACTTTTCATTCTTTCTTCTTATGACACCACTCCAAAGATGCGCACGCACACACACACACACACAAACACACACACACACACACACACACACACACATATATATATATATATATATATATATATTTAAGAGTATTTTAGTCCCATTATATTTTTAGTTCCATATCTTGTATGGTTACATATGCTAGTTCACAATAAATAATCATCTTATACCAATCTGTCACACCCCCGAACCGGGACGACGGAAACGTCCGGGGGCGGGTGACTTCTGAAAATCCAATATTTTCTGTAAAAGTTGTTTGAGATCCTTAATTGTTCCAAATCATGTATAATTGCATGCAAGGTCTTTTGTTTTCCTTGTTTAAAATTATAAAGAGTGTTACCAGAAAATCCTATATTTTCTGTTATACGAAAAGTTGTGGTCTTAAAACCCCAAGACCATAGCAGTAAAATTTGTTAAAAAATAGAGGACACATTGTTTTGTACTTTATAAAATGAGTAGGGTGTATATCTTGGACAAATTTTAAAATAATATTGTTATTCTCTGTATGAGTCGTTACAACCATTCTAATGTGACTAGAGCGCCTGTCTTGACGTTCTTCAGGCGTCGGTTTCTAAAGGTGATTGTCGCCCCACATTAGCATATCTAGCTGTAGCGAACAACTCAGGTGTGGGGGTGTCAACCCCATATAGATTTATACATAATATCCCGCTCTCCCTCCAGGAGACTCTAGTTATAACTAAATAACTTACGTTGTATACTAAATAGGTACGGTGAAGGAGTGTCTTACAAGGGCCTTAAGAGAATTTACGCAAACATTGAATCCTATTATTTAATGTTATAAATAATGCTACTAGTCTATATTTACGACTCCAGTTTATGACATGCAATAATTCATGTTGTAATTTACACAGATTACTAGGAGTGCTTAAAAACTATTATTGACAGACAACTTATGACACACAAATTTTTGTGGAAAACTTAGTTTGTCCATCTTTACTACTTTTGTCAAAAATAGCCCATTTTTACTATAATTGTCAAAGATAGCCCAATTATACCATAGCTGTCAAAAATAGTCGACTTTTAACATAATTGTCAAAAATAGCCCATTTTTACCGAAATTGTCAAAATTGACCCATTTTTACAAGTGTTGTAGTAAAAATTGATATATTCAAAAAATTTTACCATTCTAAGTGTAATTTTCCATATTTTTCCATTTTTCATGCTTTCATGACCAAAAATTTGTTTTAACCTTTTCTTGGACATGTTTTTGTGATGTTTAACACATATCATGAGAAACAAGTTTTCACCTACCAACTTGTTTCCATTTTTGACCAAACATATAAATACATAAAACAACATCGAGATAACCAAGTTCCAACCACTTCATACTTAGCAAAATCTGTAGCTCTTGGAGTGTAAACATGGGATCACAATATTTCAACACATATAAACATATAAAACATATACATGCAAGCAAAAATCCAAGGATATACACAAGATTTTGACTTGTATCCCCCCCCCAGAATGTAAACTCAAAAAACATGGGGTATGAAGCTCACCTTCGGCCTTTTTCGAAGGGTAGAGGAAGATGGAGAAGGTTTTCGCTTCTAGCATGCTCTCTTGAAGAGATTCTTGAAGTTATGGTGTTCCAAAAGCTTAAACACACAAATAGAGTGTAAGAAGAACACTTTTTTAATGTAAAACTAGGAACAAGACAATGGTGTTTTTCATAAACTTACCCAGTTATGAGTCTTGAAGAAAAACTCTTGAAGCACACTACACACTCACGAACTTTTGGAGAACGAGATGAGAGAAAATTTGATGATTTAAGAGGAAATGATAAATGAAAGTTCAGTTTTAAATGCTTTGTGGGGAGGGAAGACGGCTTTCAGCCAATTAAAGAGGAAGAGAGATAATAGATTAGTGTATTGATATTTGTTGGTTAATACTCCATTCCTAGATATATGAGGGATAAATACATTGTTACATCTTATGTATTTTTGGTGGCACATGTATTATCCTTCTTTTTTCTAGGTGGGCTAACCGATTAGGAGAGGTATTTGGCCTAAAGTTTGGCCCAAAAGATTAACGGTCTTCAAACTTGACTTGGCCCAAAGAAGTTTTCGGCCCAAAAATGTTCTAGAAAGATTATTGGCCCAATTAAGGGGTTTTCAATCCAAAATAGGGCTAAAGTATCGGTTTATAGAATTTAAATAAGAAATTTTGGCCTAATAGCAATTTTCGATTTCACAAGGCCCATTAGAGGGTTTTCGGCCTAATGGATGACCCAATAATGAATTGTCGCCCATAAATGATAAACATAAGGTTTTCGACCCAATAGGGGGCCCAATAGTGATTTTCGGCCTTACAAAGCCCATTAGAGGGTTTTTAACCCAAAATAATACCTAATAGAGGTATTCGACCCATTATTGTCTAAGAAGAATTTTAGCGGCCTAATAAGACGAAATAAATGTTTTACGGCCCAAATGACCAATTGGAAGGGCTACCGGCCCGTTAGGGCCCATTAAGAAGGTCTTCGTCCCATACTTATGAACTCACTAGCTTTAATGTTCATAAACTCTTTCAAAATAACATGTATTCTCATGTCAGCAGTAGACAGGTACCGATGCCAGTTTTTTAGAAGATGGAGTGCATACAAGACTCATCTTTTATTTTGATTCATATTTTGGTGTCTCATAAACTATAGAACACACTTGTATTAAAATTATATGTTTAATGAAATCGATGATGTTGTTTATTTGTTTACTATTATACTATGTTGTAATACTATACATGACGTCCTCCACCCCAGAACTTTTCCACCATTCTTGGTTTTGGGGTGTGACAATTTGGTATAAAAGCATCGTTTATAGTGAATCTAGTATATCAACCCATAAAAGATATACTAACTATAAACACAAAGGAATTAAAACACTCTAACCAAGAGTTTATACTTTTAAATAATAAAATATTTAACTAAGTATACAAGCCTGCATTCATACTAAAATCAGTGTCACAATGACAAATACAAAAGTATTACGATTGTTGTAACAGCCCGAAATCCAGGTACCCTTTTATTTAAGCCCTTCATATTTAATTTAAGTCATTTAGGCTTTTGCATGGTGAGCAAGTACGTTGGGCGTACAAGGAGTACGCTGTGCGTACTCGCGCGCTTCATTTAAATGCGTTCACCCTCGGGTACGTTGGGCGTAGCCAAGCTTACGCTGGGCGTAACCGGTCCAGACCTAAAAACCCTAATTATTTTGGTTGGCTATAAAAGGAATGTGTTGGCTTGACTCCTCAGCCACCATCCCTCAGAAAGAAACCCTAAGAGAGTGTTTATTCGTTCCAAGTCCATTTGTGAGTGTTCTAAGCTTGGTGGTGCCATCTCAAGGTAGCAAAGAAGAAGAGGAGTTCATTTGGAAGGCTAGAAGTTGGTGTTCAAGGGTAGATCCGGGCTTTGCAGAGGTTGGAGCTTCATTCTAAGGTAAAAAGTTCGGATCTTGACATATAGTTCTTGTGATATGCTATAAGTACCATTTTCTAGGGTTTTAGTCCCAAAGGTGGAGACTTTATGAGCAAATGGTCTCCATTAGCTTAGATCCATCATATTTCTGGTCTATTTGAGTTGTAGACTCATAAAAATGTAATCTTGGATGTGAATGTTTAACCATGCATGAGATCTAGATCCTTGAGTTGGAATAGAAAGATGTTAAGGAGTGTAGGAGCCTTTACAGCCATGCCAAGGCTTAAAGGTTTCGACTTTATGAGTAAAGATGCTTAAATAAAGCCGAATCTAGAAGTTGAAGTAATGGCTTAACCGATTAAGACCAAAAATAAAGAGTGTTTAGAACTGAAGGTTACGCTGGGCGTAACTCACAATACGTGCAGCGTACTGGGTGGAGACCCCGATCCTTGGGTTGGCGATGTACTCCCCGCGTACATCAAGCTGTACACCCCGCATATTCGAAAGGTTGACTTTTGTTGACTTTTAGGGTTTTAGTCAACATGTAGACTTTGAGTCATGGAAGGGTAAAATGGTCTTTTACCCTCTAAGGAATGATGATAAGGGGTAAAGTCTAGTTGTGGAAGTCTATAATAATTAAAATGATATTTATTATGATTAGGCGAGGTTGAGTCTTCGATGGGATTTGGAGATAGCGAGTACGCGAGATTCTAGACTTTCCACGAGGTGAGTTTTCTCACTATACTGTACCCGGAAGGGTTTTATTGTGTGACCGGAAGTTCGAATATGTTATGAGTTGTATGTGTTGTATATGATAAGTTAATCGTTTGTATGTGCTATGTATGCTATACTTGATATGGGCCGGAAGGCATTATGTTATGGGCCGGAAGGGATATATGTTATGGGCCGGAAGGCGTTGTGATGTAGACCGTAAGGTCGACGCAGGTAGGACCGGAAGGTTTACCGAGTCGGGACGGAAGTCCCCTAAGACACATGGACCGGAAGGTCTCGGCCTAGAAAGGCGTATGTGCGTAAGCAGTATATTGGGGAACTCACTAAGCATTTATGCTTACAGTTGTTGTGTTATGTGTTTCAGGTACTAGCGCGGACCGTGGGAAGGCGCCGGCATGATTTGTACACACTGACGAAGGAACTGTTTTTATGATGATGGGATGTATTTTGTTATGATGACATTGTTACACATTTGGTTTAAGAATATTAAATGATGGTTTTGATGTTTGCAAAAATGAATTTTTTTTTTTGAAAATTCACGTTGTTACAATTTTTGAATATCACAAGTAAGCTCAGGGATGTATGGTCAGTCCCGGGAGTGGCATAGGCTGATCAACTATGCTAGTCCGAGGAGTGATTAGCATATGCCCAAGAATGGTTGTGATATGGCAACAACTCTAAAACTTACCAACACTACTACAGTGAAAACACTAGAATAGAACATAAGTCTAAAATACTATGGGAGTATTTGTGTTACTAAAATTACTTATCATAGAACTAAAAAGGTCTCTATCAACTAGGTCAATAGTCGTTAAGTGCACACACTAAGGTTATATGAAATTTAGGTGTTATAGACTTAGAATTTGTGATCTTTGCTTTACTTCATGTTCCTTGTTTGGTTTTGGATTTGGAGTTAGGGGCACTTATTCGAAGGTCTATCCTGCTTTGATTTCATGTAACTGGTATACACTATACAAGTATTGACATATCTGGTAAAGATCATCTTATAATTATCTTAGGTAGTATGCTTATTTATATAAAATTCTTATACCCCTTTTATCGCGTAGATATCATGGTTGGATTCCATCATCATGGCGACCTTTACTTTCCACCCCACATCAATGTTTGATGGCTTGAAGAAGAACCTGATGATGAGCATCAAATCCCGTTTCATGATCATCACACAGAAGGCTTCTCGGATGGATCTGATTCAGAACCTAAAGTCAACAACCTACCCCAAGTAGGTCAAGCCCCAATTAACAACCCCCGATCAGCGTTTCAGGGTCCCATACCCTTGTGGGCAACAAACTTGAATCGCTAGAGCGAAGAAGAGGGTCAACCCTTACCTTAAAATGGGGACCGAAGCTTCTACAACGTAAGCGAGGATTGCTCGGCCGACCGATCCCTACTCATCATGGTACGCAAGATTTCTTGGAATGCTGAGCAAGGTTGGGCAGCCATCGACCAAGTAGTGGAGATTGATGAAAACTCTGGTGTAAACACGGTCCGCATTTGCCATCTTGAAGAGATGATGGAAAGAACCAGAAGGACCAATGAGACTCTGCAGCAACAGCTAGCTCCCTCCCGAGCTGAATTCATAGACCTTCGAGTTCGCTAGAGGGCTCATGAATGACACCTTCAAGAAGTGGTTCGTCATACGGAACACCTTAAGGTTCGCCTGAGGAATTCCCATCATCGTTAGAAGATGTCTAGCACATCTTTTCTTTTGATTAAGAATAGCCTTTCATATCTTTGCTCTATGAAGCACTTATCTGTAAATTATTCTTGTCTTTCAGTACACTATCTAGTCTACTAAGTTGTCAAACATTTTCCCTCATATGGTTTGATGTAAGACCTACTGCTCAGTCTTTTTTCTTGAACTCATTTACATCAGTAATACCAATAATAGTGACAGTTATCTAATATGTTGGAAAAATTTCTACTCTTGAGTTTCTATACTCTTCTACTATACTGCTATTTCAAAACATACACTCATTCAATTGTTGGACTATGGCGATTTAGCCCATGGAACACTCTCAATATGCTTACAATTGACTCTAACTATTCCATTCATCTTTATAAACTTATACTTGAAGGATGCCTCCTCGCTAATCAGCAAGGATTAATCCTCCATCACCACCTTCTCCATTAATCGATATAGTAGCTCTTGATGCTGCAATAGCTACACCAGTGGCAACTGCCATGGCTCAGTATCACTCCACCGGTGCAAGTGGAGGTGGAACACCGGTTCACTCTACTCAAGGTGAAATGCATGTGCACTTGAGAGAGTGCTCCTACAAGGACTTCACTAACTTGAAGCCAAAGTCCTTCAAGGGGACTGACATAGTCATTTCCCTCTCGCAATGGTTCGAAAGGACGAAGTCAGTCTTCGAAATTTTCTCCTGCCCCGCCGCGAGAAAAGTTAAAATTTTTGCATGCACCTTCGAAGAGAAAGCCCTGACATGGTGGAATGGCCATCTCAAGTCACTAACTCTCATAGTGGCAAACGACATGGACTGGGAAACATTGAAAGACCTCATGATTGAGGAGTACTGTCCGAGGGGCGAGATCCAGAAGTTGGAACTGGAGCTGTGGAGCCTAACCATGAAGGGCTCCAACATAGTTGCTTATACAGCCAAATTCAGCGAACTAGTGGCCCTCTGTCCCAACATGGTTCCCACCGAGGGGAAAAAGGTAAAAAATTACATCTGGGGGTTGATGCATCTATATCAGGGAAATGTCTTATCTTCACACCCTGCTACCTTCAACAGTGCCAAATGATTCGCACAGTGACTCATCGATCATGGAGTCCAATCCCTATCATCAACAACAACCATGGCCATCTCAGAACCCTCCAACACCGCTGATACTAAGCGGAAGTTCAGGGAAGACAAGAAGAAACAACAAGCTGCTAAAAAGCAGAGAGTCGTAGTTGTTCATGTTGTGATAATACCTAACACTGCTACTCCAACAAGGTAGTACGCTGGAAGTTTGCCAAGGTGCAACAAATGTAACTTCCACCATAACGGACCCTACCGTGAAATGCAGTTCTATAATTGCAACAAGAAAGAACACACAGTTCATTTCTATAAATCTATCGCAAGGCCGATCACCCAAGTCCCCGGCGCTGGTGTGGGCCAAGCTTGCTACGGTTGTGGCGAAGTGGGCCACTACAAAAGGGACTTCCCCAAAGCAAGAAATACTGGTGGAGTGGGAAGAGTTATGGCTATAGTCTGCGGGAAGCAGTTGCTGACCCTACGGTGGTGACTGGTATGTTTCTCCTCGAAAACTCTTATGCGTGCATACTATTTGATAGTGGCACACAGAGAAGCTTCGTGAATCATAAATTTACACGCCTACTTAAACAAAAACCATGCGCACTTAAGGAACTATTCACTGTAGAAATGGCTAAAACTGAGAGCACTAATAGCATAAACATAGGATGTACCCTAACTCTAGATTGAAATTCATTTCCAATCGACCTCATGCCGGTCTCGATTGAAAGCTTCGACATTATCATCAGCATTGATTGGCTGAGTCTTCATCGTGCCGACATCATGTGCTACGAGAAAGCAATCCGTCTAAACCTCTCGGCTAACGAAACTCTCCTCATCTACATCGACAAACCCGCCCCGAGTGTTCGTATGATCTCAAGTATTCAAGCACAGAGGTACCTACGTAAGGAATATCATGCATTCCTTGCTCACGTTGTCGATATGAGCCTAGAAATGAAAGAACTAAAAAACATTCCGATAGTGAGCGACTTTCCCGACATCTTTCCAGAAGAACTACCAGGATTACCTCTGCAACGACAAGCCGAGTTCAAAATCGACTTAGTCCCAGGAGCTACCCCAGTAGCCAAATCGCCCTACCGATTATCACCAGCCGAGATGCAGGAACTATCTGATCAACTTAACGAACTAATCAACAAGGGCTTTATTAGACCAAGCTTCTCACCTGGGAGAGCACTTGTCTTGTTCGTTAAGAAGAAAGATGGATCATTCTGTATGTGTATTGACTATAGAGAACTCAACAAACTGATGGTTAAAAATCATTACCCTCTACCTCGCATAGATGATTTATTTGACCAACTACAATGGGCGAGTTACTTTTCCAAAATCAATCTATGATCTGGATATCACCAGTTACGAGTGCTTGAGGATGATGTTCCAAAGACAGCCTTCCGAACTTGTTACAGACACTACGAGTTCATGGTGATGCCATTCGGATTGACCAACGCGCCTACAGTATTCATGGACTTAATGAACATAGTATGTCGTCCTTACATGGATCAATTCGTTATTGTCTTCATTGATGACATACTGATCTACTCACGAAGTAAGGAGGAGCATGGTGATCACCTGTGACAAGTTCTAGGAACTTTACAATCGGAGAGGCTCTATGCGAACTTCTCTAAATGTGAATTTTGGATCCAAAGAGTCGAATTCTTAGGACACGTGGTTAGCGAAGAGGGAATCCACGTGGACCCATCCAAATTTAAGGCCATTGAGAATTGGTCAGCACAAAAGAAGCCTACAGAAATTCGTCAATTTTTAGGTCTCACTAGCTACTACTGCAGATTCATACAGAACTTCTCTCGGATTGCGAAACCTCTTACTACACTAACCCATAAGGGTGTGGTCTTTGACTGGGAAGAGAAAGAAGAAAAAGCATTTCAAACGCTGAAACGAGCCTTATGCACCACACTGATACTATCCATCCCCGAAGGGATAGAACAATTTGTGGTATATTGCGATGCATCCAACCAAGGGCTCGGTTGTGTTCTAATGCAACGAGGTAAGGTCATCGCCTATGCCTCGAGACAAGTAAAGACACACGAAGTCAACTACACCACACACGATCTTGAGCTGGGAGCAGTTGTGTTTGCCCTGAAGATCTAGAGACACTATATGTATGGTACGAAAAGAACTATCTTTACAGACCACAAGAGCTTACAACACATATTCAATCAGAAGGAGCTCAACATGAGCCAACGACAGTGAGTCAAGCTACTCAATGACTATGAATGTGAAATTCATTATCATTCGGGTAGAGCCAACGTAGTAGCAGACGCCTAAATTCGGAAAGAATATTATGGTCGAAGGATCAACTCTTTGACTATGACTATCCATTCATACTTGTCCACACAAACTAAAGGAGGCTCAACTTGAAGCCTTAAAACTTGAAAATGTGGCGAGTGAATCCCTTTGTGGAATGGATAAGAACTTAGAAGTAAAGGGTGGCAGGGCCTTATATCTCATGGACCGGATCTAGACACCGAAACACTTGGTTTTCGAGACTTGGTCATGACCGAGGCACATAACACTCGATATTCCGTCCACCCAGGTTCAGATAAGATGTATATGGATCTTAAAAAGCTATACTGGTGGCCTAACATGAAAGCAGAGATTGCTACCTTTATGAGTAAATGTCTTAGTTGCGCAAAAGGTTAAGGTCAAATACTAGAAACCCTCCGGTTTACTACAGCAACCAGAGATACTACAATAGAAGTGTGACCGGATCACTATGAATTTCATAACCAAGTTTCCTAAGACAACAGGAGGACTTGATACCATATGGGTCATCGTCGATAGATTGACCAAGTCTGCACACTTCATGCCTATCAAAGAAGCTGACAAGATGGAGAAGCTTACGAGAACATACATTGCAGAAATCGTACGACTACATGGTGTTCCTATATCCATTATCTCCGATTTGGATAGTGCATTCACTTCGAGGTTCTGGCAGTCACTACAAAGTTCCCTAGGAACAAGGCTAGACATGAGCACGGCCTACCATCCTCAAACTGATGGACAAAGTGAGAGACCCATCCAAACACTGGAAGACATGTTTCGAGCCTATGTGATCGACTTCGGGAAGGCATGGGATACTCAGTTACCCCTTGTCGAATTTTCCTACAATAACAGTTATCACGCGAGCATCAAGGCTGCTCCATTTGAAGCCCTCTATGGCCAGAAGTGCAGATCCCCTCTGTGCTAAGCTGAGGTGGGTGACACCCAGTTAGCTAAAGGACGAGTTCCTGACAGCACTCTCACAGGTCCGGAAATCATTCAGGAAACGACAGAGAAGGTCATTCAGATTCATGAACGATTGAAAGCCTCTAGAGACTGACAGAAAAGCTACACCGACACACGAAGGAAACCTTTGGAATTCTAGGTGGTAGACCATGTTCTTTTGAAAGTCTCACCCTGCAAGGGCTTGATATGCTTCAGAAAGTGTAGGAAGCTCAATCCAAGATACATAAGGCCTTTCGATATTCTTGCTAGAATCGGCCCTGTAGCTTACAAACTCAATCTACCCAACGAACTCTTTAATGTACATTCTACATTCCACGTCTCGAACTTGAAAAAGTGTCTGGAAGATGAGACACTTGTAATCCCACTCGACGAGATCAAGATAAATGAGAGCCTCAACTTCGTGGAAGAACCTGTAGAGATCTTGGATCGTGAGGTCAAGTAGATGAAGCAAAGCCACATCCCGATAGTGAAAGTTGGCTGGAACACCAAGCAAGGTCCGGAATTCACATGGGAGCGCGAGGATCAAATGAAATTGAAATGTCCTCATCTTTTTACACTACTTATTTGCTTAAAACTCTAATTTCGAGACGAAATTCCCTCTAATGGAGGGATGATGTGACAACCCGAAAATTTCATTTGTATGAACTCTACATTCAAACACTTCAATTAAAAGTCAAATTCATTTTTGCTAATTTTTAGCTCGGTTTAAAGTCCGTTTGGGTATTTTTAAATATTTATTCTGCGAAAGAATGAACGAAAGGAAGTATACTTTAGCATTAATGTTACAACATTTGAGTCGCAAAACTCCAAGAGTTTGGAGTTTTCGGCCCAAAATAGTGTTAGGGCCGAAAACCCTAAAGAGTATATAAATGACACTTACTCATTTTTATCATTTTTACCATTTCCAAGTCAAGAACAATTCTCTCTCAAGTATCATCCGAACTTTTGTCAATATCTTCAAGATTGTAAGTATTTCCTTCCTTGTTTAGTTGATCACTTCCATTATCTAGTGATCTTATATGATTTCATCCGTGAAATCCTTCCATTTTCTTAGATCTTCAAATGTTCTCCAAGAACACACACTAGTGTTTTGGGCCGAAAAACACTTTCTTTGCTTCCATAGTGTAAGTATCTATCTCCTATATTTGTTATCCAGTAAGGATACTTAATTTAGAGCCTTGAAAACATCCATTTATCCAAGAACAAAGGTTTTTTTGGTCTAGTGAATCTCCTTAGACCGAAAACACTTATGAAAGGTGGAAATTGACTTTAAGCCTTCCTAATGCTTAGTATTGAGTCTAGAAGACTTCTTGCTTGTTGGAAGCCCTTGGAAATCACCTTATGCATCAAAGAACAAGATTTTTCGGCCAACCTTTTGGACCGAAAACCTCTTGGACCGAAAGCCATATGGACCAAAAACCGCAAGAAACATACCACTTGGACCGAAAGCCCCCTTAAGTGGCTATACAACCTTTAGATGCAACCCTTGATACTACTAGCACTTGAATCAAAGTGTTTTTCTGTAGCCTAGGGTGTCTTAACTTGGTTAATTAGTTGTTAAATGACTAATTGGATACATATATGTGTTATTATATGATAAGTAGGATCTGTGTGTGTGCTCAAGTCTTCAGTTGACACTTAGCATCTTATACCATCCGTTCATCCAAACCACTCACTACAGGTGCGTTCATACCCCTTAATCAACCTTTTAAATGATTTTTAATGCTTTTATGGGGGGGGGGGGGGGGAATACAAGTTGAATATCATAGTTATTATATCAATCACATGTGATTAATAACTACCAATCGATGGATTTAATATACTATCAAACTGTTTTACCAAATATATGACTTCAAACTCGTTTACATGTTAAACTCTTTATCAAATTCACTTTTGTATACCAAACCTTTGTTTTACATTTTTTAGATTTATGTATTGTTAAAACCATGTCTACTACATATATAGTTATATAAATAAGGTTTGAAGGACTTAGGATTGATAACTTACTTTACTTCCTGTTCCTTGATTGGTTCTGGACTTAGAGTACCTATGCAACGACGTAAATTTTAAAACCAATTTTTCATTTTTGCAAACATCAAAAACATCGGTTAATATTTCAAATTCAAACGTAAACAATATTGTCACAACCGAATACATCACATGATCATAAAATAGTTTGTTCCCGATAATGTGTACGATCACGCCGGCGCCTTCCCACGGTCCTTGCTAGTACCTGAAACACATAACACAACAACTGTAAGCATAATTGCTTAGTGAGTTCCCCAAAATACAACCTACGCACATACGCCTTTCCAGGCCCTGACCTTCCATTGCATGTGTCTCAGGGGACTTCCGTCCCAACTGTGTAAACCTTCCGGTCCTACCCACGTTAACCTTACGGTCCATATTATAACGCCTTCTGGCCCATAACATATTCGCCTCCCGGCCCATAACATAATGCCTTCCGGCCCATATCAAGCATATCATACATGGCACATTTAACGATTAACTTATCACACATAATGTGTTTATCTCATATCATATTCGACCTTCCGGTCACACAGTCAAACCCTTCCGGGTACAGTATAGTGAGAAGACTCACCTCATGGAAAGTCTAAGATCTCGTGTCCTCGCTATCACCGAATCCAACGACGGCTCAATGTCTCCTAAGCATAAAAATATCATTTAATACACAAAGACTTCCACTACTAAAACTTCACCCCTTATCATCCTTCCTGAAAGGGTAAAAGACAATTTTACCCTTCCTTGACCTAAAGTCCTTATGTTGACCAAAACCCTAAATGTCAACAAAAGTCAACCATCAGAGGACGCGGGGCGTACATCGCCAACTCCCCCTGGATCAGGGTAAAAATATCATTTAATACACAAAGACTTCCACTACTAAAACTTCACCCCTTATCATCCTTCCTGAAAGGGTAAAAGACCATTTTACCCTTCCTTGACCTAAAGTCCTCATGTTGACCAAAACCCTAAAAGTCAACAAAAGTCAACCATGAGAGTACGCGGGGCGTAATGCTAGATGTACGTGGGGCGTACATCGCCAACTCCCCCTGGATCAAGGTCTCCATCCAGTACACGGTGCATACTGGAAGTTACGCCCTGCGTAACCACCAGAATCAGCCACCCTCCAACAAGCTCTTCTTCTCCTTTGCAACCTTAAAATGGCACTACCAAGCTTAGAATGCACACACAAAGGCTTAAGGACGATAGCACACACTAATTAGGGTTTCACTCTGAGGGGTGGTGGCTGAGAAGTCCAGCCACACATTCCTTTTATAGCCTCAACAAAGGAAATTAGGGTTTGGGTCTGAATGAGTTACGCCGGGCGTAACCTTGGGTACGCCCCGCGTACCTGAGGAGGAACGTGTCCAAATGAGGCGCGCAAGTACACGCAGCGTACACCTTGTACGCCCAGCGTACTCGCCTACCATGGAAACCCTAAATCATTAACTTAATCAAGATGCAAGGCCAACAGAAGAATGCCTGGATTTCGGGCTGTTACAATTCTCCGCCACTAGAATCAGACTTCGCCCCCGAAGTCTCATACAGAAAACAACTCCGAATACTGATCCTGCATCTTAGACTCAGATTCCCATGTCAGCTCGGACCCCTTCCGATGTTGCCACTGCACTTGTACCAGGGGTACTTCCTTGTTCCTCATAACCTAAACTTTCCGATCCCTGATCGCTACCGGTCTCTCCACATAGTTCAGGCCTGCATCCACCTGAATATCATCCAATGGCACCACTGCTGACTCGTCGGCAATACACTTCCTCAACTTCGAGACATGAAAGGTATCATGGATCTGCCCCAACTCAGCAGGTAGATGCAACCGGTAGGCTACCCGGCCTACCCTAGCAATTACCCTGAAGGGTCCAATATATCGGGGCCCCAACTTGCCCCTCTTCCTGAACCGTATCACTCCCTTCCAAGGAGAGGCCTTTAGGAGCACAAGGTCACCCACTTGAAACTCGAGCTCAGACCGCCGCCTGTCCACATAACTCTTCTGGCGACTCTGCGCGGTCAACAACCTCTGCCTGACCTGCTGAATCTGCTTGGTCGTCTGGAGTACGATCTCCGTGCTACCCATCACCCGCTGCCCCACCTCTTCCCAGAAGATGGAGGTGCGACATATCCGCCCATACAACAACTCAAAGGGTGGCATACCAATGCTCGAATGATGGCTGTTGTTATACGAAAACTCTGCTAAAGGTAGATAGGTGTCCCAGCTCCCTCCGAAGTCCAAAACACATGCTCGGAGCATATCCTCAAGCGTCTGAATCGTTCGCTCGCTTTGACCGTCCGTCTGCGGGTGGTATGCGGTACTGAAATGCAGTCTCGTACCCAACTCCTCATGAAACTTCTTCCAAAACCTGGAAGTAAAACGCACATCGCGGTCTAAAACAATCGACATCAGAACCCCTTGCCACGATACCACCTCCCTCACGTATAATTCCACCAACTTCTCCGCAGAAGAGCTCTCTCTGATGGCTAGAAAATGAGCGCTCTTCGTCAATCTATCCACGATCGCCCAAATCGCATCGACTCCCCTCGCAGTCCGCGGCAATTTGGTGATAAAATCCATGGTAATCTGTTCCCACTTCCATTCGGGAATATCTAGTGGCTGCAATTTACCGTGCGGTCGCTGGTGCTCGGCCTTAACCTACCGACAAGTCAAGCATCTCTCAACAAACCATGCAACATCCCTTTTCATACAGGGCGACCAATACTCCTTCCTTAGATCCAAATACATTTTCGTAGCCCCGGGATGAATCGAGAATTTTCATCGATGCGCTTCCTCCATCAAAATAGCACGCGCACCGCCCACAAATGGTACCCAAATCCGACCCTAAAAAGTCATAAGCCCTCGACCATATGTGACGAACCTTGATACCTGACCTACAACCCGCTCCTTCTTCTGGTTTTTTGGTTTCGCAGCTTCAGCCTGAGCTCCTCGAATAGTATCAAAAATCGGGGTCATCACCGTCAACCTCATACAAATATCTCGGATCGGGGCGCTTTCTGTCCTACGGCTCAATGCATCGGCCACCACATTAGCATTCCCCAGGTGGTACAGGATCTTACAATCATAATCCTTCACCACATCCACCCATCTCCTCTGTCGCATATTCAGATTTGGCTGATCCATTAAGTACTTCAGGCTCTTGTGGTCCGTGTAGATGGTACACCGAACCCCATAAAGATAATGCCGCTAGATCTTGAGGGCAAACACCACAGCCCCCAATTCCAGGTTGTGGGTAGGATATCTCGACTCATGAGGCTTCAACTGCCTCGAAGCATACGCTATCACATGTCCCCTCTGCATAAGCACCG
The DNA here is from genome assembly GCF_052625555.1 of Lactuca saligna. Classification (NCBI taxonomy): domain Eukaryota; kingdom Viridiplantae; phylum Streptophyta; class Magnoliopsida; order Asterales; family Asteraceae; genus Lactuca; species Lactuca saligna. The sequence continues at coordinate 93,189,653 of NC_136419.1, read as the reverse complement.
CCCCCAAACCCGATATAGACGCATCACAGTACACCACAAAATCCTCCATCCCTTCCGGGAGTGCAAGCACCAGAGCCTTGCACAATTTCTGACGAAGCGTCTCAAATGATGACTGCTGCTCCGGTCCCCATGAAAACGCAGCACCCTTCTGGGTCATCCTAGTAAGTGGCACGGCAATCTTGGAGAAATCTTTGATAAACCTGCGATAATATCCAGCCAAACCCAGAAAACTCCTGATCTCAGTGGGTGATCTCGGCACCTCCCACCTCAACACCGCCTCAATCTTGGCCGGGTCGACCAATATCCGTTTCTGGTTAACAAGATGCCCGAGGAACTGAACCTCTCGTAACCAGAAATCACACTTGGAGAATTTGGCATACAGCCTCTCTGATCTCAATACCCCAAGAATTTCCCTCAAATGTTCCTCATGCTGCTCCCTAGACCTCGAATACACCAAAATATCATCAATGAATACGATCACCGACCGATCCAACATCGGCCGGCACACCCGGTTCATAAGATCCATGAATGCAGCTGGGGCATTGGCGAGCCCAAAAGGCATCACCACAAACTCATAATGTCCATAACAAGTTCTGAAAGCAGTCTTCTGGATATCTTCATCCCGAACCCTCATCTGATGATAACCCGACCTCAAGTCTATCTTGGAGAACCAAGATGCCCCCTGCAACTGATCGAACAGATTGCCGATCCTAGGTAACGGATACCGGTTCTTTACCATCAACTTGTTCAACTCCCGGTAATCGATACACATCCGGTGTGAACCATCCTTTTTCTTGACGAACAAAATCGGTGCTCCCCAAGGTGAGCTACTCGTTCGAATAAACCCCTTTCCTAACAGCCCCTGAAGCTGCGAGGATAACTCCTGCATTTCCGGTGGAGCTAGACGATAAGGCGCCTTGGCGATGGGCGCCGCTCCCGGAACCAAATCGATACGGAACTCCACTTGCCTTTCCGGAGGCACACCCGGTAACTCTTCGGGGAACACATCCGAAAACTCGCATACAACAGGAACATCATCAACCGAATTGGGCCTCCCTGCGGCCACTCAAGTATCCATCACGTAGGCTATGAATCCATTGCAGCCCTGCTGCAAACTCTGCCTTGCCCTGGCAGCCGAACAAAACGCCGACCCACACCAGGTCCCCTCGCCATAAACCGTAAGCACTCCCCCACTAGGGTCTCGAATCGTCACCAGTTGTCTCTCGCAGTCAATGACTGCCCCAAAGTTACTCAACCAGTCCATGCCCACGATGACGCAGACATCCCCGATAGCTATAGGAACCAAGTCTATAGGGAACTCGACCCCAAAAATCTTGAGCACACATCCTCGAATCACATCAGTGGCGTCCACTGCTTTCTCATCTGCTATAGAAACTCGCATGGGTCGACTCATCATCTACCGATCAATACCGATGTGCTGGCTAAAAGCCAACAATACAAAAGACCGACTCGCACCCGAGTCAAATAATACCAAAGCAGGTACATAATTCACAAAAAAAGTACCTACGCATATAATAATATAAGCACAATATCTTAGCATAAAAGTAAATACATGAAAGAATACATACCAGCTACAACATCAGGCGTCGCGCGGACCTCCTCCACAGTCAACTGAAAAGCTCTCCCGCGAGCCTTCAGAGCCTTGGCTTTCACCGGCCGAGTCTCGGTAACCCTGGCAGCAGGCGCAGATCCCTGGCGAAGCTGGGGGCACTCGGCCTTCCGATGGCCGATCTGGTTGCAATGAAAGCAAACCATGAATCCCTTGGGGCAATCCCTAACAATGTGCCCCTCCTTGCCACACTTGTAGCACGTACCCCACACTTTCCGCAAGTGCGGCCCCTCTGTCCTCCCGTCCTCGAATTGGCGAACTTGGTCTGCTTGGCTGCCGGCTGGGACTGAGCCGGACGCCGATCCACCCGTTGAGACTCGGCCTCCTCCCTGGCCTGGGTCTCCAACTCGATCTCTCGCTTCCTGGCGTTCTCCTGGAGCTCAGCAAAGGTCTGGTATGACGAGTTCGATACGAACTCCCGGATATCCCTCGTCAGCACACCCGAATATCGGCTCATTCGAGCCTGCTCCGTGGACACCTGCTCAGGGCAAAACATCGCCCTATCATGAAACTTCTGAGTGATCACCGTAACAAAATAATTACCCTGCTTGAGGGTCAAGAACTCCTGAACCAACAGTTCCCTCTCCACCGGGAAAATGTACTCGTCTCTGAACATAGTAGTAAACCTCTCCCAAGTCACAGCTAAAACCTCTGCCAGAGTGAAGTTCGCCGTCACGAACTTCCACCAATCCTTTGCTCCTAGGCGGAGCTGGTTCAAGGTGAACCGTACCCTCAGATGCTCCGGACATGAACAAGTGTAGAAGCATCCCTCGATATCAGCAATCCATCTCATCGCAGCGATCGGATCCTGCGTCCCGTCAAACATAGGTGGCTTCGTGTTGTTGAACTCGCAGAATAGCAACGAGTCACCACCCTGTGGTCTGGCAGCGGCCACAACTGCAGTTGCTGCAGCGGCTGTGGCCTCAGTCAACGCGGCGTACCGCTCATCAAATGTCTCCATCAGTGTGGTCTTAATAGACCCAAACATCTCCGGAATCTCAGCCCGGATCGCTGCAGCCACCTCCTCATGAATCATCTGAAGAAGCTCCTCCTCAGTCATAGTACTCGTACCAGGTCTGTGGCGTGGTCCAACCATGATGTCTCTGAAATACAACATAAAAATATCAGAGACTCTATCGAGCATAATCGCACTCGATAACGCAGCCCTACTCAGTCTCCGATACCCAGGGATTCTTACTTGGGTTGCCCACTGACCTGGTGTCTTCAGTAGTACGGGCCCAATACTACCAACTACACCGCATCAGCATTCACCCCAAGTCCTCCTCCCCAAACCCCGGATCCTGAGTACTCTATTCTTGCCATGCACTACCTACCCACTCGCTCTCAAAGCACCTCATAGAAGCAGGTTTCCCTAGACTAAGGCATCACAATTCAGGCCACTCTAGTCCTAATATGAATACCTAGTCTACTAGCATGCGTATCATATCATATCTCATAACTCATATTGTAAGAGTATTTTGGGGATTTTATTATTCGGGCGCTGGCTGACCCTACATACTTCTTCTTCTTCTTTGGTTGTTTCAAAAATCACTTATCAAATTTTATTGATTTATTAATTAAAATTTTCTCAAATCCCCGGTTTGAGTTCAGTTACGCCCGAAGGTGTACCCGAATCCCTCAAACCAAGGCTCTGATACCAATTTGTAACGACGTAAATTTTAAAACCAATTTTTTATTTTTGCAAACAACAAAAACATCGGTTAATATTTCGAATTCAAACATAAACAATATTGTCACAACCGAATACATCACAAGATCATAAAAAGTTTTTTCCCGATAATGTGTACGATCACGCCGGCGCCTACCCATGGTCCTCGCTAGTACTTGAAACAGATAATACAACAACTGTAAGCATAATTGCTTAGTGAGTTCCCCAAAATACAACCTACGCACATACGCCTTTCCAGACCCTGACCTTCCAGTGCATGTCTCTCAGGGGACTTCCGTCCTGACTAGGTAAACCTTCCGGTCCTACCCAGGTCAACCATACGGTCCATATTACAACGCCTTCCGGCCCATAACATATTCACCTCCCGGCCCATAACATAATGCCTTCCGGCCCATATCAAGCATATCATACATGGCACATATAACGATTAACTTATCACACATAATGCATATATCTCATATCATATTCGACCTTCCGGTCACACAGTCAAACCCTTCTGGGTACAGTATAGTGAGAAGACTCACCTCGTGGAAAGTCTAAGAGCTCGTGTTCTCGATATCACCGAATCCAACGACGGATCAACCTCGCCTAAGCATAAAAATATTATTTAATACACAAAGACTTCCACTACTAAAACTTTACCCCTTATCATCATTCCTGAAAGGGTAAAAGACCATTTTACCCTTCCTTGACCTAAAGTCCTCATGTTGACCAAAACCGTAAAAGTCAACAAAAGTCAACCATGAGAGTACATGGGGCGTACTGCTAGATGTATGTGGGGCGTACATCGCCAACTCCCCCTGGATCGGGGTCTCCACCCAGTACGCGGCGCGTACTGGAAGTTACGCCCTGCGTAACCACCAGAATTAGCCACCCTCCAACAAGCTCTTCTTCTCCTTTGCAACCTTAAAATGGCACTACCAAGCTTAGAATGCACACACAAAGGCTTAAGGACGATGGCACACACTATTTAGGGTTTCACTATGAGCGGTGGTGGCTGAGAAGTCCAGCCACACATTCCTTTTATAGCCTCAACAAAGGAAATTAGGGTTTGGGTTTGAATGAGTTATGTTGGGCGTAACCTTGGGTACGCCCTGCGTACCTGAGGGGGAACGTGTCCAAATGAGGTGCACGAGTACGCGCAACGTACACCTTGTACGCCCAGCGTACTCACCTACCATGGAAACCCTAAATCATTAACTTAATCAAGATGCACGACCAATAGAAGAATACTTGGATTTCGAGCTGTTACAACCTGGTTGTTTGTCCGAGCATTGTTGGATCCTTAGTTATATATTATGTATATATGTATAGATATAAAGACTTGTATCTCAGTTCAATGCACTCAATCCTACAAACGATTCTACTACTAACTATAATAGGTATAGTTAGAGATATACTACTTCTAGTCCAATGAAACATACAAAGAGTCAGTTCATTCATGAGTCACTACTTACTATGATGAGAAACTATACAACTATACTATGATGAGAAACTATACAACTATACTATGATGAGAAACAATACATTCACTACACAAGTACATACATTACATATACAAGTATACTATAGCATAAATGTGATACACTGTATCGGGAATGTCTTCATTGCCATGGACCGAGTTGTGACCGGAATCTACTAGAGGGAGAGCCTAAGTTTGCGTATAGATCTATACTGGATTGACTATCCTACACCTTGTTGCTAGCTACAGCGGGACCTGCAGGTCTACGTGTGCCAAATGTCATTACTTTCGACATCTTACATCGTCGTGTTCATAAGTCGATACTATGGTACAATTAATCACATAATACCTTGATATAAATCCGGTTTAAGGTAGTTATTACTGCAGTAGTTATTATAATACAACACTACAATACTACATTAATTTACCCTTTACGTTTATTTGGTGATCACTTCACTTAAACATTAATGTACAAACTATATTTTGATAATGATAGTTGCACATGGGAAACTTATACACTTTTACAAGAAACAAACATACAAAATAGTTGTGCCTTGGAAGAAGGCTACTTTTAGTAGAATATATAGGATTTTCTAGGAGTTACAAACCTTTACAAATACTTACAAACATTCACATACCTTTACTACAAACGTTTACAAACTTGTACTTCAAACACTGTTTCAAACATTTTGATACAATCTTAGACACTAAATACTTATGAACTCACCAGCTTTAATGCTAATAAACTCTTTCAAAATAACTTGTATTCTCATGTCATCAGTAGACAGGTACCGATGCCAGTTTTTGAGAAGATGGAGCGCATACATGACTCATCTTTTATTTTGATTCATATTTTGGTGTCTCATAAACTATAAAACACACTTGAATTAAAATTATATATTTAATGAAATGGATGACGATGTTTACTTGTTTACTCTTATACTGTATTGTGATACTATACATGACGTCCTCCGCCCCAGAACGTTTCCACCATTCTTGGTTTTGGGGTGTGGCATGTAGCATGTAGGTATTCAGCTTGCACGAACCTGGTGTCCATGATTGCCAGGGCGTAGGAGAGAGAGATTGATTTAGAGCACCTCAGGAAGAGGAAGGCAGAGACAGAGCAGAGTATTGGGGTTTCAGGGATGAAACCTAAGGGATCTGACGCTTGGTCGTAGGGCCAGCAAGGCTTGAGCCGCTGCAGCAAATGCGGCAGGCCGCATGAGGGAGCTTGTAGAGCGGGATCGTCAGGCTGCTACAAGTGTGGCAAGACGGGGCACTTTGGTAGGGATTGTACTGCTCCCACCCCCATAGTTCATACATCATAACTAATTTTCTTCCATTGCAATCATAGGTACCATAAAAAGGCCAACTGTCGTAGATTGACAATAGCGACTGCAACACCAGTGGTGGCGCATACTCCAACGACATCACGAGTTGTGGATGGTCGGAAGGTCAAGGCAGAGGCTCCAGTGGTGCGGAGCTGAGTATTTCAGTTGAAAGTCGAGGAGGCATGCACCGCACCCAATATGGTGATGGGAACGTTCCATGAGAATGGTATTCCAGATCAGGTGTTGTTTGATTCGGGTGCTACCTGATCATTTGTTTCCCTTACGCTTAGCAAAAGGTTTCCTGAGTCTTTGGGCATGTTAGAGTGCCCCCTAGAGGTTGATATTGCAGATGACCGATCAGTGCGGGAGTTAGAGGCTTTTAGATATTTTGTTCTAAGGTTGCACGAAGACCGCTACTTGGTAAATTTGATTCCCATACCTTTGTGGGCGAACAAGTTTATCATAGGGATGGATTTGTTGAGCCCAACGGGGAGGTGATCGACTGCGCGCAGCAGTTGGTGCGGATCATGACTCCAAGTGGGGGAGATCTGGTGATTCAGGGTGAGAGCCCACAGCAGGGACTAGCTTTATGTTCAACAGCGAGAGTTAGGCACTAACTCCAGAAGGGTAGCGCAGGATATGTCGCCTATGTTATGGATACCCGAGAGGCGAGTAATGCGACATTGGGCGATGTGCTAGCGGTACGAGAGTTTGTAGGTGTATTCCTCGAGGAGTTGCATGGGATACCTCCGGAAAGGCAGGTAGAGTTCAGGATCGACCTAGTTCCTAGTGCAGCTTCGATAGCCAAGGCACTGTAACAGTTGGCTCCTCCTGATAAGAAGGAAGGGTTGCATCGAATGTGTATAGATTATCGAGAGATCAATAAGGTAATGGTGAAGAACCGTTACCCACTCTCGAGCATTGATGACCTCTTTGACCAGCTACAGGGAGCATCTTAGTTCTCTAAGATTGACCTACGTTCAGGTTATCATCAAATGAAGGTCAGAGAGGAGGATGTGTAGAAGACTGCTTTTCGAACGCATTGTGGTCACTATGAGTTTGTGGTGATGTCTTTCAGGCTCACCAATGCTCCTGCCATGTTCATGGATCTGATGAACTGCATGTCCAGACTGATGTTGAATCAGTCTGTGATATTTTTCATTGATGGCATCTTGGTTTATTCCAAGACGTAGGAGCTTCATGAGGAGCACTTGCGAGAGGTTCTGGATACTTTGAGGAGGGAGAGCTTGTATGGTATGTTCTCCATGTGCGAGTTCGGGTTGCACAAGGTGCAGTTTCTTCGGCACCTTTTCAACTAGATCGGGATTTCGGTTGACCCGGCCAAGGTGGATGTCGTCATGAGGTAGGAAGTTTCGATATCTCCATCTGAGATTTGAAGCTTTCTAGGATTGGCAAACTACAATTGGAGGTTAATTCAGGATTTCTCCAAGATAGTCCTGCCCCTGACCAGGTTGACGAGGAAAGTTGTGTTCTTTCGCTAGGGGCCTGAGAAGCAGGCCGTATTTGAGGTATTGAGATAGAGATTGTGCGAGGCACTAATCTTATCCCTGCCAGAGGGCATGGATGATTTTATAGTATATTGCAATGCGTCCATCTCAGTTTTGGGTGTGGTAGTGATGTAAATAGGGCATGTTATCGCTTACGCTTCGAAGCAGTTGAAGCCTCACGAGGCAAACTATCCGATGCATGATTTGAGTTGGGGCTTTTTTTTTGCCCTCAACATTTGGCATCATTACCTCTATGGGGTTTGTTTTACCATTCACATGGACCACAAGAGCCTGAGGTATCTCATGGATCAGCCAAATCTGAATATGAGGCAGCATCGGTGGCTTGATGTATTCAGGATTATGATTGTGAGATCCTCTACCACCCGGGGAAGGTCAATGTCATGCCCGATGTGCTTAGCTGCAAGGCAACGCCGATCAAGGATATCTGTATAAGGATGACGGTTGTGACTCCACTGCTGGAGCAAATTCGGGAGGCCCAGCCGGAGGCCATGAAGGAGGAACATCGGAAGAACGAACGTATTGTGGTTCAGGTTTCCTCCTTTAACTATGACAGTCGTGGGTTGTTGACCCTTCAGTGGACGGTGTGGTTCCCATATCATGGAGGTGTGCACCATGTATTGTGGAAGAGGCATGCAAATCCAGGTTCTCTATCCATCCCGGGGTGACGAAGATGTACCAGGATCTTCGTATTGATTATTGATGGCCCTTTATGAAGAGAGATGTAGCTTGGTTTGTGAAGTGGTGGCTGACCTACATGATGGTCAAGGCTAAGAACCAGAGACCTCACGGCAAGGTCCAACCGTTCAATATCCCACTGTCGAAGTGGGAGGATATTACTATCAATTTTATCACGAAGCTTCCCAGGACCGCACGTGGAGTAGATTCGATTCGATTCATCGTTGATCGATTCACCAAGGGTTCCTAATTTATTCTGATTTAGGAGAGCATTTCGGCCGAAAATTTGGCAGACATCTATATCAGGGAGGCAGTGGCGCGGTACGGGGTGCCAGTTTCAATGATTTCCGACAGGTATGTACGGTTCACTTCCATGTTCTAAAGTAGTTTCATGATGAGCTGAGTACTCGTCTGCACTTTAACACCGCCTTTCACCCGTAGACGGATGGTTAGAGCGAGGGGACCATCCAAACCTTGGAGGATATGTTGCGGGCGTGTGTTTTAGACTTCGAAGGTAGTTGGGATACGTACCTTCCCATGGCAGAATTATCGTATAATAATAGGTATCATGCAAGTATCAACAACCCTCCATTCGAGATGTTGTATGGGAGGAAGTGCAGGACCCCGATACGCTGGGGTGAGGTTGGTCAGAGGTTCATAGGGAGTACCAAAGTGTTACTCAAGACTACGGAGAGGTTCCAGTGTCACACCCTAAAACCGGAACGGCGGAAACGTTTAGGGGTGGAGTACGTCATGTTTAGTATCATGAGATATGTATATGGTAAGCAAGTAATGAAAAACCATTTCATTTAGAAAGAAAGTGTTTACAATGTGTGTGTTCACAAAACATAAAATTCATACACAAATAACAAAACAAGACTTGAAGCTATAATGCTTCATCTTCTGAATCCCCAGCACGAGCACTTATCTAATAGTCTCCTGAGAATACAAGTTATTTGAAAGAGTTGATCAACAATTAAGCTGGTGAGTTCATAAGATTTTAGTGATGTGAGTAAACTGTAATGCGTTGTTGAAAATGTATATGTAAAAGTGATGTAAACTGTAAGTTCTGTTTTGAAAAGGTTTGCATGTTCCTCATAGAAAATCATATATTTCCTATTTGAATGAAAGTTAAGTAAAATGACACTACAAGACTTTATATGGGTACTAAGTGGGTACAAGTTATTTATAACTTAGAGTAAACAAATAATCGATTCTGAGCATCTGCCCTAAGCTCACAACCCAACGGGGAACAGAAAGTAAGGAGGATAGCTCACATTCCATTGGTTGTTAGATAATTGTCATATATAAGCTTGGTATATTCACTTGTTACTCATGGAGATATTTGTAATGGTTCCTTTATATCTAATGAAAAGTTCTTTTAAGAAAACATATATTTCTTATAGTAAAATATCGACCACAGTGACTACTTTTATAATAGCTTTGTTTATACTGCTATATATAATCTGATATCGAGTAGAAAGTTAATTGGGTGGATCTGCCCTAAGTCCACAACCCAACAAGGAACAGGAGGAAAGGTGGAAAACACACATTTAACTGCCTATTGGGTATTAGTTTTATATATCAACATGGTGTATAAACTAAGGTATTAGAGAGTTACTCACCTAAAATCTTTTAAAATTGAACTGGCTTAATAAAATGGATTAAGCCCTTATCTAGGAAATTTCTAATTTTGTATACCAAAAGTACTGACTTTGAAAAGTGTGTTTATACTAGAAAAATTATGCTTCGACTCTGTGTCCTATAACCTGATCCATACCTGGTACCCTTCTGATGACTTAATGTACACTAAGCATAAATATATATAGGATCGGGTAGATAATAGATTGGGTGAACTCGTTCCAAGCCCACAACTAAACGAGGACAGGAAATGAACCGAAGAGTACGCATCCTATTAGCTATCGGAACCTATTGATATATATGTATCCTGTGATGTATACATTAAGGAATCATAAGTCTAGCATTATGGTCCTATCCTTTAATCGTAGCCTTCTACCAAGGCATCTTCTGTTCTGTGCTAGACCCAACTGTTCCTTTGTTGATTTGTAACAAGTATATTTTCCCTAGTTTATAACTATATTGACTAGAAAATAGTTCAACTTTCAAGTGGTACTGACACTTTATGAAAGTAATGGGAAATTAAGTACACGGATGTCGCTTATAATGACTACGGATGTAATAAATAACCTAAAAACATATTTCATTTATTACGATCATAATGTGAAGGCTAGAACCCCTACTAAACGCTCTCCCTGTCAAGAGATTAAGAGAACCAAACACGACTCATTCCACTTCCTTTAGATGAATCACATGTGATTCCAACACTTATTCATGGTGTTTCCTAGTCTCGGAAGGTGTTTCCTTTCATATAGTTGTTTATAAACACAATATTCATGAAAATATGTGCCCATATATGTCATTTAGAGCTTGTTGTGTCTCGGGACTTCATTCGTGGAACTTCTCATCCTTACACGCATACCCAATTGAATCACCCACATCAGGTGAGTTCATACCCCATAATGAATCTTTTAACTGTTTTTACTGTTTAAGGGGGGGAATACAAGTTGAACACAATGATAATTGTGTAAATGTTTGTTGTTAAACATCTTTCAAAATGTTACGTGTGTTATTTATAAGTTGTCAAAACATCTCAAAACTCTTTAAGGTTATGTTACTTTATAGTTACACAAAACTCTGTTTTTAAAGTACAAACATAATGTAGTAGCTAAATGAGTTTTTAAAGTACAAGCATAACAAAGTAGATAAATGAGTCTTTTCAATAACAGTCCAAGTAGAACATTAGTAAACTATAATAGTTGTAGTTTAGGAGAATGTTATTAATTACTTCTAGTACAATGAAGCACACAAAGAGTCAATTCATGCAAGAATCAAACAAACAGTGAAGAGAATCAAACAATACCATACAGAACATGTAGTAAAGAGATACAGAACAAAACAGAGCATAACAAAATAGTTAGGTTGCTATAGCATGAGAACACACAAACAGGATCTAATTATACCAATGAATCACTAACTCATTGTTTTAAACAAAAGGTGATAGTTATATTGGGTATACATGATCATATAACTTTAATGTGAATTACATGACTTGCAAGAATTTGCAGGGGTCGCGTTTGGTTCCCTTAATCTCTTGATAGGAAGAGCGTTTCGTAGGGGTTCTAGCCTTCACATTATGACTGTAATAAAACAAATATGTTTTTAGGTTATTTAGTACATCCGTATGTCATTATAAGCGACATCTATGTACTTACTTTCCCATTACTTTCATAAAGTGTCAGTACCACTTGAAAGTTGAACTATTTTCTAGTCAAGATAGTTATAAACTAGGGAAAATATACTTGTTACAAATCGACAAAGGAACACTCGGGTCTAGCACAGAACAGAAGATGCCTTGGTAGATGGTTACGATTAAAGGATAGGACCATAATGCTAAACTTATGATTCCTTAATGTATACATCACAGGATACATATATATCAATAGGTTCCGATAGCTAATTGTTGGGTTTTGAGCATTCTAACACTCCTAAGTGTACATGCAACCCTAAATACCTTGGATCTATGTTTTCTCTATTATACATGCAAATAAGAACATCCAAGGTATTATCCTAATCTAGCATATAAAACAATGAGTGTAACAAGATAGAATACATACCTCTTTGATGTAGAAAGTCTTCATGAAGCTTGAGTGCCTAGCCCCAATAGTGTGGAAGCCTCAAATGGAATCACAATCATCAAAACACTTAGAATAACTTGAGAGAGTTCTACACTTCATGAAATCGGCTAGCCCTCTTCTTCACTTTCTAGTGTGTTCTAGTGGCCGACTTTTGTCAAGAATAAGATCTTTATATAGTGTTACAATTAGGGTAAATCCTTAATTGTCATGGCTTTCCATTTCCTTGGATCCATGGGTTCAAATACACCATGGAGCATCCATGGACCATCCTATGGGTTTTAGCCCAACTTGATTATCCATGGAGCATTAGCCCACTATATAAGTATGGATGATTTACACAATCAACCCATACATTTAATTAGTCTTCTTTTGATCACTTAATTTATCCTAGATTAATTCTTGATCAATACTAATTAAATAATCTTATTATTCTTATTACTAATATACTAGAACTTATAATATATTAATAACCATAAGTGTCTTATTTCTCTCATTATAGTCTATCCAAGTGCATGATGGTATGCAACCCAAATGGACCATGCCGGGTCGGGTCAAGTCTTACCAATTATAGTTATGGACTTAGACATTAATCCAACAGTCTCCCACTTGGATAAGTCTAAAACTATTATTGCGTATGACTTCAAGAACCAACTGGCAATCGTAGCTCTCAAAAGCTTCTGTCGAACTCTGATCTTGTCAATGACTTGTCCATTAGATAAGGGATCATATAATCCTCTGTTCTCATGATATCAGTCGGACAAATACATGGAACAACGTCGTACTTATTGTCCAGCAGTTTGTTTCCCGATTTTCGATTTGTTTGACAAAGAACTTAATCGAACACATCAATTTAGTTCTGACCGGCCGGTACATAGGTCACAACAAAATCATCGAGGGGCCCAGATATCGCTTCTATTTCTAGAAGGAACAGATAAACTTCGACTCATATACTTGTTCTACTACTTGTTGAATTGTACACAAAGGCACATTTTATAACATCAAGTTACTGATGCGTTTACGTGCAATCAATGCACAACCAACTCATAGGTAACAACTCATATCTCTAGGTTTGAAAATTTATATGATATTACCATCTCACGATCACTCGAGATAAATGCCATGAAGTGATACAAGTGAGCGTGGGTTTATTCCAATACTCATAACTTATGAGCACTCACGAATGTTGTAGCAACCATTGCCATGACTAAACCCATTTAGCCATCTACAAACCCGATTCATGACAGTCTTGATTCATACCTACTTCCAACATATGAACAACTATGGAGTGTTTAAATAACTTAGTCATTCAAAAAGAATAACCTAGCTATTTTGGAAGTCAAAACATGCAAAGTGAAACACAATAATAATCGAATCTAATATGGTCTCAGAACCCTTTTGAATATAAATAAAACCACCTTTTATTTATCTCCATATTGATTACATATTATTCAATGTTTCAAATAATCAACTTAAGACTTGAATAAAATAATAGTTGTCCCATGCTCCTAGCATGTACACTTTGTTTTTCTAAACAATAGTTATGCCATACCCCAAGTATGCACACTATGTTTGTCTATGATCCTTACATTGTGATGTAGATCAATTGAACATGGTTCCAATGATACTCATTTCACAATCCCAAATCCTTATTGTAAATGCAAGAATTCCAAATTCATGTCATTTACTGAAATCTGTTAGATTCTAAACTTATATGCACTGATTCTCTTGTAATGATTATGCACGAAGTCAGAAAGACTTGATAACAACCATTACAGAGCATTCCAAAGGAGATCAGCTCCTTCGGAACATCCTTCTTGCATTAAGTTTCCTAATCTTACATAGATTGAATAATTTCTAACTTTGAAACATTTCCAGATCCCATTTTGACCGTCACTTCTGAACAAGAGTTTCCTCCTTATAGATTATGTCAATATGGTCCTTCCAGAATTATCACTATACTTCCAATTGTCCTTGAGAAACCAATCTTTGGTAAACCTTAGATTGTCCTTGACAATTGTTTAATCACTTTAATCACTTTAGTCATATCCAGTTCTAGACTCATCTCCTTGATCTTAACCAATCCAACAATTCATGACCTCTCTTCTTAGCCATAACAATGCACTAAGACGTCCTTAGAGTATGAATTTGTGATATGGTTTCTATATCATTAAGATAATCATAAAACTGATACTAAAGTACTCTCCCATCTTTTTCAGATTTGAGAAACTTTTATCCTTCTGCCTAATTTGATTCTTCTTATTCGCTCTGCCATACATTGTATCCTTTCCAATGTTACAGAATTATACTTAACCTTATAAGTATAATCATATTTACTAATCTTTAGTAAATCATGACAAATCAATCTTTGTGGTGGACCTTGACCAGTGCACACCCAGTGCACCGAATTCCTTAGTCCTTCAATTGACTCACATATACATGTGATCAAAGAATTAGTCTTAATTTTTCAAAGATTAAAATTCTCATTCATCATACAATACAACTTGTATGATTCCAAGTTTCTGTCCAATTGAAACTTGGGTGATGAAAAACTTTCTTCATTTGGTAAATTCAGACACTACCACAAATGAAAGAATCAAATCCACTTTCCAATATTGCTATTACTGGAAACATATAAGCAATAATTTTCCACAGACGCCATTGTAAGGATATTTTTTAAAATAAATAAACTTAAAAAACCCTTTTTTTTCTTTTTTTTTTTTAAACTTTGCAGAAAAACTTATCCTTACAATCCACATGAAAACCTTGTTGTTATCTATTCACAAGCAATATATTATAACTCCTAAGAAGTAGCTCAAGAATCCGATCTTCAAACTACGCGATAGAAATCCATCTACGCGATCAGATTCAGCATATTCTTTCTTTAAGTTTCTTTACCTTTTCTTTGATTCTTAAAACATCACCATGTGACCCAGTCACATCATGTATCAAGAATCTCAGAATAGAAACTTAGCGGAGTTAGATAGTGGACTTTACCTGAAGTAGAGTCAAACTTATTGACTTTAACATCCTTAGGTAAATTATGGCAGCTTTGCAACCAATGCCCCTTTCTTTGGCAATATAAACATATGGAACCTTTGATAATGGTACACGGGACTATCACAGACATAGTTTTTCTCTTTACCATTTGGTCAACCGAGTTGACTATGGTCGGTCCCTTTCCATTGGGAAGAGAATGCTTTTCTGGATTTCATGTGTCACTATTGTCAATGTCCATCAAGTTTTGAGGAAGTTGATCTTAGCAAATAGATAAAATCATTAAGGGTCTTGTCATAGTCTTTTTCATAGGTGTTCGAAAAGAACTCACTATGTGACTTAGAAAGTGATTGAACCACCAACTTTCTCAAGACTTTGACACCCAACTCTCCCGGCTTGTCAATATGTGACTACATCTCCAAGATGTGACCACACTAAGACCTTTACTTGCCAATAGGGCTTGAGTGACCTTAAACTTTTCAAGAACTTGTGGGGTAGGGAGAATAATTGGAGGAGATGGAGGAAGCGAAGCATGATGTTGAGGAACATCATCTTCAAGAGATTTGGGAAGATCATAAATGTCTAAACCAGACATGTTTTGGGAGATATTCAAGATAGTTGATTTAAAGTCCTTAATATGACACCCAATATGAAATATTAAGGCTAGGACCCAACACAATATTTTATAATTTGGAAGAGGGATGCCGTAATCCAAGCTATAAAATATTTGAAGGTAGGCGAATGACGATTCACCAATTTCCACCATGAAAAACGAAATAATTTATTAGGTTTTAATTGGATTTGAAATTCCTATATCTTTTGAGATTCATTGAACTTTTCAATGGCATGTTTCAATCTCGAGTGTTCCCTCTCAAATTTTGTGACTGGGATGCCGAGGATCACAAAACAAGGTGTGAATAACCATACCAATTCACTTGGTACCCTTAATATTATCACCTAATCAATGTGCCGGTTAACCACACACGCTCCATTGATCTATGACAAACATTAAGTCACCCTTCGTGATCCTTACTAGTCCAAGTTAGTGTGCCGGTTAACCACACACGCTCCACCAACGACTTGGTAAGGTACAAAGTGTGAATTCCATGGGCTAGCACCAAATTCACATTTTTCCTAAAGTAACTAAGATTGAGAATTATTAAGAGTTTAGTTACTTAGTATTTATCATTAATACTTTTAATTAAGGGAGAATTTAAAGTCATTGTCCTACCCGTTCGGCTAACGACCCTCCACCAGTCAAGCAAGCGGTGGGTGAGAGTGGACACCCATTAAGTCGCCATTTTATAGGCAACCTTATACCCACCTTATAGACCGGCTTCGTGAATGAGGCCTACTAACGGTAAAACGACTTGTTCTTATACATATATATAATAATTAACCATTAATGTTATAAATAGTATAAGTGTTGAATTTTAACTCTTTTAAAATTCTAAGGGCTAACTTGGAATTAAAGTATTCATAAGAGAAAACTTTTCAAATTCCAAAACTTGAGGGCAAGTTTTGAAACTATTCAAAACTATATAATTCCATAACTTATGTGTTTAAAGTAGTTTTAATCCAAAAACTCTTCAAGTTCCAAAACTTATGGAAGACTTTAAACTAATAAGAGAATTAACTTTTCTTTATTTTTATAACTTATGGAATTAATTAAGGTTAAACTTTATTTATTTATTTATTTATTAATGAAGTGACTCTTGAACTTCCATAACTTGAGGACAAGTTATGGAGTCATAAAAAAAAATCAATGACACAAGACTCTTCATTTTTGTAACCATTACCAACTTTTATGAGTTTTATGAGTCTTTAATGTGACTCTTCATGTAACTTGAGGACAAGTTACACAAACACATTTTATACTCAACTCTTAGATTAAAATGGATTGAAAGTAACTATTTCAATTAACTTTTCTATTAATCTAAGCAACTCATAAGAACAAGATAATTCATATCAAACTTCTTCATGTAATTAGTCTAGACCTTAAACTAATACAAAACTTGAATCTATTGACAATTATCTTTGAAAATGGATTAGCATGAACATTACCACATTAAAAAATAAGTTTATAAGTTCAAAAACAACTTAGGGTAATATTCCTAGTCCATTTCTAGCCAAAAACCTCGAAAATGTGCTGTCTGGGGTCCAACTCGTCGAGTGCATGAACCAACTCGGCGAGTTGGATCGAATTGATCAATTTTTAGGCATGGACTCGCCGAGTCTGATGATCAAACCGCAACACTTTCGATTTTTTAAGCATCTATTGCAGGTATAACAAGAAAACAAGCCTAGGCTCTAATACCACTGTTGGGTTTTGAGAATTCTAACACTCCTAAGTGTACATGCAACCCTAAATACCTTGGATCTATGTTTTCTCTATTATACATGCAAATAAGAACATCCAAGGTATTATCCTAATCTAGCATACAAAACAATGAGTGTAACAAGATAGAATACATACCTCTTTGATGTAGAAAGTCTTCATGAAGCTTGAGTGCCTAGCCCCAATAGTGTGGAAGCCTCAAATGGAATCACAATCATCAAAACACTTAGAATAACTTGAGAGAGTTCTACACTTCATGAAATCGGCTAGCCCTCTTCTTCACTTTCTAGTGTGTTCTAGTGGCCGATTTTTGTCAAGAATAAGATCTTTATATAGTGTTACAATTAGGGTAAATCCTTAATTGTCATGGCTTTCCATTTCCTTGGATCCATGGGTTCAAATACACCATGGAGCATCCATGGACCATCCTATGGGTTTTAGCCCAACTTGATTATCCATGGAGCATTAGCCCACTATATAAGTATGGATGATTTACACAATCAACCCATATATTTAATTAGTCTTCTTTTGATCACTTAATTAATCCTAGATTAATTCTTGATCAATACTAATTAAGTAATCTTATTATTCTTATTAGTAATATACTAGAACTTATAATATATTAATAACCATAAGTGTCTTATTTCTCTCATTATAGTCTATCCAAGTGCATGATGGTATGCAACCCAAATGGACCATGCCGGGTCGGGTCAAGTTTTACCAATTATAGTTATGGACTTAGACATTAATCCAACACTAATAGGATGCGTGCTCTTCACTTCATTTCCTGTCCTCATTTGGTTGTGGGCTTGGAACATGGACTTAGGGCAGATCCCCCCAATTAACTTTCTACTCGATATCAGATTATATATAGCAGTATAAACAAAGCTTTTATAAAAGTAGTCACTGTGGTCGATATTTTACTATAAGAAACATAGGTTTTCTTAAAAGAACTTTTCATTAGATATAAAGGAACCATTACAAATAACTCCATGAGTGACAAGTGAATACACCACGGTTATATATGACAATTATCTAACAACCAATGGAATGTGTGCTATCCGCCTTACTTTCTGTTCCCCGTTGGGTTGTGAGCTTAGGGTAGATACGCACAATCGATTGTTTGTTTACTCTGAGTTATAAATAACTTGTACCCACTTAGTACCCATAGAAAGGCTTGTAATGTCATTTTACTTAACTTTCATCCAAGTAGGAAATATATGATTTTCTAGGAGGAACAGGCAAACCTTTTCAAAACAGAACTTACAGCTTACATCACTTTTACATATACATTTTCAACAACGCATTACAGTTTATTCACATCACTAAAATCTTATGAACTTACCAGCTTAATTGTTGATCAACTCTTTCAAATAACTTGTATTCTCAGGAGACTATTAAATAGGTGCTCATGCTGGGGATTCAGAAGATGAAGCATTATAGCTTCAAGCCTTGTTTTGTTATTTGTGTATGAATTGTATGTTTTGTGAACATGCACATTGTAACACACTTTCTTTCTAAATGAAATGGTTGTTCATTACTTGCTTACCATATACATATCTCGTGATACTAAACATGACGTCCTCCACCCTTGAACATTTCAGCCGTTTCGGTTTTGGGGTGTGACATCCAGCAAGTTCGGACCAAGCTTCAAACTGCTCAGAGTCGGCAGAAAAGTTATGTCGGCAAGTGTCGATCGAACCTGGAGTTCCAGGTCGGGGATATGGTGCTCCTAAAAGTGTCGCCTTGGAACGGCGTCATTCGATTCAGGAAGCAGCACAAGCTGGGCCACAGGTATACTGAACCCTTCAGGGTTGTAGCCCATGTGGGTAAGGTGGCATATACACTTGATCTGCTAGCTGAACTCAGTCAGATTCATAGCACTTTTCACGTCTCAAGTTTGTGGAAGTGTCTGGTGGATGATTCGGCAGTGGTGCCACTAAAGGATATTCAGGTGGATGATAGCCTGAATTACATCAAGCGTCTAGTGGCAATCCTTGAAAGGAAGTCGAAGGATCTGAGGAACAAGAGAGTAGAGCTAGTTAAGGTGTAGTGGCAGCACCGCAAGGGCTTGGAATCGACCTAGGAGCCGGAGGACGAGATGAGCGAGCATTACCCCGAGCTTTTTCAGAATCAAGCAGCAGACTTTGAGGATGAAGTTTAAGATAACTGGGGGAGATTTGTAACACCCGATCCCTAGTATGCATTCAATTCAAGTATTTCTTATGTTTTCCTCTGGGACTCGACGAGTTGGAGGCCCAACTAGAGTCGTGATCCGCGGGAAGTCTAAGTGATCTACTCAACGAGTCTGGAGACTGACTCGGTGAGTAGATGTTGTTGAGTGAAACCCTAAATTAAGGGTTTGCACCCTATTTAAACACATTATAACGCCATAACTCAGCCCCCATCATCCAGAGCAAGCCCTAACTCGAAACCCTAGCCATTTTGTGTGTTCTTGAGGCTTGTGGTGTTACTTTTGTGTGATTGAAGCTTGAAGAGGAGGAGACTTATGAGATCAAGGGGAAACAAGAAGATCCAGAGTTTTAAGCTCATTTCCAACTCATTTGAGGTATAAAGCTGAAACTTTGTCTATTCATTGCTTGGATCTTGATTTTGGACCTTTTCTACATCCTTCTAAGCCCTAGTTAGGATGTATTCGGGATTTTGTATAAGAAGTAAGTTTGTGCTTTACAGCTAGGGCTATTGGGGGTCTTTATGGCATAAATGTGCCCACTTTGTTGCCATAAACACCCTATGCATCTTGAAGACCATATTTTATGGCTTTTTGAGCCAAAGACCCCATGCATGTACACTAAGTTTGAAACATTACGTGTAAAATGAACATTAGGAGGCCAGGTTTATGGTTTTGGTGTGTGAAGACCCATTTAAATTGATTGTATAGTAACGGTCAGGGATGAACTCGGTGATTCGTTCTAGGGACTCGGCGAGCCAGGGTGCAATGACCACCAAATCCTTTCTGTAAAAGGATCAGATGATAGGATGGAAGGACCTTCAGTTGTTCAAGCTCATAACGGACCTGGGAATCATGGGACTCGTTGATTGTTTGAGCAAAATTAGCGAGTCCAAGGCAATCTCCAAATCTTTGAAGATGGACTTGAAGAGTTGTTCATAAAACTCAGTGAATTACAGACTGGAGCAGCTCACATGAGGAAGCTGGACTCATCGAGTTCAAGGAAGAACTCAGCAAGTCAGTTGAGGATTGTCCCAATGTTATGATTGAAGAAGAAATCATCTAGTTCTTGCTAGACTCAACGAGTAGACTCGAATTGGAGGCATATGATTGTATAGGGACTTGATGAGTTGGCGGGCCAACTCGGCGAGTCTATTCAAATGGAGGTTGAATTTGAGTTTACTTTGACTTGGGTTTGGGTTGACCTTGTAAGGGTTATTAGTATGCATAGTAATCAAGAAAGATCTTTGTGTAGGGATTGAGGAGTTGAGGAAAGTCGATTTTCACATCGGGATCATCGCAGACACTACACGACTTCGAGGTGAGTTAACTTCTAGTAGAAATGGGTCTAAGGCACCAAGGCGAACCTACTAGTAGTTGGTTACAGTTTATGTGATTTTCTTCGTGATAATTGTCTGGTTTGCTATTACTTGATATATTCTATGTGCCAATATGCTATATTCTATATGATAGTGGTAGTAGGAGGGCAATAGTCCCCCGATCGGTTGTTAGGACCGAAGGGTAGGTCGGACACCCCAGATATGTATGACAGTATGTTATGATATTTTGTTATGTGATAGTAGTAGGGGGTGAAATAGTCCCCGTGACCGGGTGAGATAGACTGGAGGATAGGCAAGCACCCCAGAATGGCTTGACATGGGGAGTAAGGACCCTAGAATGGCTTGACACGGGTAGTCAGCACCCCAGAAGGGCTTGACATGGGTAGGTCGGGCACCCCGAAATTGCGTGGCAGCATGTATGATTGTATAGTATGTGGTATGATGGGGGAACTCACTAAGCCTTGTGCTTAGAGTTTCAGATTTTGTTTCGGGTACCTCTTCATCCAAGGGGAAGGAGCTGGCAGCGTAGGAGCGCATCACACACCCACACATTTGATTTCAGCATTGAGTTTTCCTGGATTGTACTCTGATTTGTACTACTGTTCGATGTTGTGATTTTAGACTTATTCATGATGGATTATGGATTGATGTGATATTGACAATGTTTTTAGTAAACGATTGTATAAATTACTTAACTACAAATCAAATTTTTGGACTTGATATTTGGGATGTTTCAATAGAATTGCTTTATCATATAAATTGGTTGATTATCAAGTTCAAAATTGATATACATCATAAAACTTTGACTATATTGTCTTTAACAAACTACATAAGCTCTCTAATTTAGCAAGGAATTAACATTAATCTTGGATGTGAATATTGTAGGTTATCATTTTATGGTGTGATGTTTTATTATTGAATTTTTTGGATAGCAAAAGCTTATGAATTAGATATCATTTTGGAAGTAAGCGTGCTGGTAATGTTTTTTGGACAACAATTTTGTTATTTTGGACAACTTAGTAGGTTATGTGTATTAGTATAATGTTTGACGTAATGGAAAAATATTTGATGTTTTCATTTACTGTTTTTTATTTACAGTTTTTGCGGTTTTTTTTTGCTGTTTTGACAGCATTAATATTGTAGTTTCTTAACAATATTAGGCTAAACTTTTGCAGTTTTGATAGCTTTATTATTGTAGTTTTTTTCACAATATTTGACAGCATTTTAGTTGTTTCAACAACTTTAATAGTGTAGTGTTTTACTAAGTTTGTTTAATGGACACGACTAAAATGGCTCTGAAAAACCTAAACCGAGAAACCAAACCGGAGCCTAACCGTTTGTAATGGTTCTATTTAGTTCGATTTTAGATTTTCAATAGTTCGACTTTGGTTTTCGCTTTAAAAAAACCGGTACTAACGGTTTGGCTTCGGTTTAACCTAAAAACCGAAAAAATCGGACCGTGAACATCCCTAGTGTCGGAGTTGAAGACTTTCGGACGAGGATCAATTAATTCCATTTTCCATTTATATTTCTACCCTTACAATTCATAATAATGGTCCTTTTACTTTTCATATAATTACAGTAATGGCCTTCCGTTTTCTAAGACATATTCAGTTTTAGTTTGTTAAATATATACCATTCAATTTCATTGATAAATAGGCTGAGATTTGTCATCACAGTTCTCACAATTTCTTTTACCTTTCACTCGATCCTATACACACACACACACACACACACATATATATATATATATATATATATATATATATATATATATATATATATATATATACATTAGTTTATAACCCATGGGAACCATGGTTACAAAATTAATTAAAATTCTAAGTAAAGACTCTAAAATATTAATTAATTATTTTAAATAACTTATTAATTAATTTAATATAATTAAAATGAAAATTTTAAAAATTGAAATTTGAAATTTGAAATGGAGAATCATTAAATTGACAAGTGACATGATATTAATTACAAGTCTTAACATGATGACACATGGCAAAAGAATTACTATTTTATTAGTATTGGGGTGTGTGTGTGTGTATATATATATATATATATATATATATATATATATATATATATATATATATATATACTAGGCGAATCTTCGCACGTTACGCGAGAATAGAATTAGATAGTTCAAATAATAACTTTTACCAAATTATTATTTAATATTTCTACTTTGAAACAAAATGCTAATAGTAAAGCAAACATATAGTTAAAATATTAGTTTTATTAAACATTATAGTTTAATTTTTAAGTCATTGTGATATATACAATTATTTGATAATTTTATAAACCGTTTAAAATTGTGTAAATTATATATCAAATGAATGATAATATAACGGGTAACAAAACGTATGAACAAAAATATAAACTGCAACTTTTAGTAACACAAAAATAGAAAAACATATATTATAACATTTATATTAAAAAAGATATATATACAACGAATAATAAAAAATATGAAAAATAAAGAGTATAACTTTTAAAAACATAAAAATACTAAAACATATATTATAACATTTATATTAACTCTTCATATTTAAATCACAAATCTTTTTAAATACATTAATACTTTTAATGAGCAAAACTTTACAACCTTATAAAAAAAGGAAAATAAAAAGTTATTAGTGATTACTAATTAATAATCATAAGTTAAAACTCTTGAGTTGGAACTAATAAATATACATAAATTAGAAAACTCTTGAGTTGTAGTGTGAGTTTCAAATGAATGTGGTACTTGGAAATGTATTATTATTATTATTATTATTATTATTATTATTATTATTATTATTATTATTATTATTATTATTATATTGTTTTAAATAATTGGTTTTGATATATCATTTTAATCCCTTCAATTATTAACCATAAGTATATTTAATTATAAGTTTATAACATACATAGGTGCATATAAATGTTAAACAAATCACATATAATATATATATTTTCGTAAATGTCATATGTAATTATTGTCGTAGGAATATGGATAACTTACTTTCAATTGAAGAACATATCATGATAAGTTTATCAGAATCACATATCAAATGTTCAAATTATGTTATCTTTTAAATATGTTGTGTAGGATAACCCAATAAAAAATAATATAAAATAAACATAATCAAAATAGAAAAACTACAATCAAATAAATAAGAGCATTAGGTGGTTGAATATATAAATAAAGATGTTACATAAACATACATTTAAAAATATAAAGAAAAAACTAACATTCGTCAACTTTTCTCAAACAAAAACACCTATATCCATTTTATGGATCCTCTTTCTTCATTTAACACCATTCAACCATAGAAACTTGATGACAATTCTTCCTTAACCTTCAATCAAAATATTTTTCTTGAAAAAGAAGGAGTAGAAAGATACTCCAAACAAAACATTGATGTTTGGAGAGTCACATTCAAGATTGAGTAATACACACAAATCACATATAAAGATTAAATGAGAAACTGAATATAAAGAAAGAATAGAAAAACTTCATTTGTTTGTGGTAGAAAGAAAAAATCATATTAAAATTACCGTTGATACGACAAAACCCATTTCTTCAAATCATCATATTTGGATCGTGAATGCTTCAACTATATGAAAACTTTTAAATCACAATATCTTCAACTCATTATTACATGTAAGATTTTATATAACACAAAAGACACAGAAGATTAACCTTTTATAGTAAACTTTTCACTAAATGCTAATTAAACATAATATAAGTTATAAAACCTTTGAGTGTTAAATCATAATTAAGAAAACTTTTGAGTTGCATTAGTTAAAAACAGGGGATTCAAATGAATGTGGTTTGAGAAAGTTAAAAAAGGGGGTTTCAAATGTATGAGATTCAAGAAAAAATGCTAGCTTTATAAGTATGTATGATGTATGATATATATATATATATATATATATATATATATATATATATATATATATATATATATATATATATATATCACAAAACTACAAAAATGGTTCCTGTAGTTTTACGTTTTCTTTGAGTGAAGGGCTAAAAACTAGTTAATAAACAAAACTAGAAAACTGAAACCTGTGGTATGCATTTTTTTCTGAGGTTTAGTGTAAACCTCAACTTTTTTTGGTTTCATGGTCCTTTTGACCATGTTTGTTTGTAATTTTGGTCCCTCGATAAAATAAAATGATTGTGATGTCATTTTGATATATTTTTTTATGTTTTCTCTACATAATTTAAATGAAAAAAATAAATAATCAATTTTGGCCATCTCCCTCTCTCTCTCTCTCTCTCTCTCCCTCATGTAAAACTTGTTCGTCTCCTAGAACTTTTTCTTCATTTCTAAGGTCTGTTGCAAGAACAGACAAACACATTTATTTAGTTTTTGAACCTATTTTTGCAGGAGTAAAACCAAATCATCAAAGCATAAATACAAACAAGAAAACTCACACCCAATTTTAGTTCTAAGATCTAAATCTAGATATGAGAACTACCAGAAAACCACTATTAGAGACACAACTTTTAACCTAGATTTGATGAAGTTGTCTCCTTCAACAATACCATCCTCCTACGAATGTGACATTAAGATGCCGTTACATGTTTATCTTCTTCTTTTCTTAATGTTATCGACCTAAATAGACAACCAATTTTTGAAGATATCAATCGATGTCATTTGTTAATGTGCAAAATTCATGCAATGATGGTGGATGGTGCAAAGTTGGCAGTCGTTCTACATCGTCACCAACGGTTTTGTCACCACAGAGTCGGCAACAAAGCAACATGGTTGTTGTCTCCTTCTAGCCAGGTCTCACGCTATCTCAAGGGGTTTCATGCTTTGGGTTTGTAAACCTAGTTGAAGAAAACCTTCTTAAAAATCATCGTTGTCGGTCGGGATGACGTATATCCTGAACGAGATCCATTTCTAAGATTTTTTATAAGCCTGTGGGACCATCATCATCGTCATTCGAGACCTCTTCATGTATATGTTCATCACAATGTTTGTTTTTGGGTTTTCGATTTCTTGTTAAGATATGGAACCACATCTCCTCATGACGGCTCGGCAAAAAGCGGTTTTTCAGTGTTTACGTTCACCACATGCTCAAGATTTTAATCTATCTATACCTATAAATGGTCTTGGATAACATATGCCTCCTATAGGGTATCATACTATCATCAAATATCGACTTATGATTCCAATATTACCAGGTGAAGAGATATGTCTAGCGTGCCGCAATGCATGTTTGGACTCTTTTGATTTTTGGATGAATTATTAGGATACATGTATGTGTGGACCTTACAGGGGTATCCCTTCTTGTGGGCTTGAAGGAAGGGGGTTTCACGTTGAGACAAGTTGCTTTAAAAGTTGTTATAGGAAAGTCACCAAACTTAAGAAATCGTACATTGAAAATCAACACGTGTTCATAACATTTGCATATGATACGTTTGGTTTCCTCGTACCAAATATGGTGAAGCTTCTTAATAGAGTACAGTTGATCATGCATCTTATGCCTAGATCTATGGATGTAGTCTTCGAAAAAGTTACATAACCATACAAAAAAGCTTAGCGGTGCAACTTGTTGCCTGTTTGTCATCTCACTTGTTATACAATGATAATTAGATTATAGAAAAACAAAACTATATATATATATATATATATATATATATATATATATATATATATATATATATATATATATATATATATATCTTTACTATCTTATAAAACAAACCTCACTATTTCTAAAAATAGATTGAATAAAATAATAATATTTTTTTAAGACGTCCAAATCATTAAGCTAATTCTACAACTAATCATTAATGAAATAATATTAAAATTTAAACAAACTCTTATAATTTGGTCATTCCATTAATTTTTTTATTTTTAATATGACATGTTTCCTAAAACAAACTAATGATTGAATTGAAAATAATCATTCTCCATCGAAAAGAAATTAATTGTCGAAACAAACTCTTTGTCGTTCGCCGTTTTGCGCGGGTAAACGGTTAGTGTGTATATATATATATATATATATATATATATATATATATATATATATATATATATATATATATATATATAATAAGATTATTATGGTAATATCAATTCCAAAGGTAGCAATCGCTTGTAAAACACAATTCATATAAATTAACAAAAGCTTTTCTTTTATTCTAGTTAAACAAATAAAACTTTTAATTGATTATGTAAAAATATAATAAATTGATAACCAATTTAAATAAAGAAGCCTTGATATTCTACCAAGCTAAACCTAGAACACAAGTAGTACATCTGCATAAATGCCTACAGTGTTGAATAAGTGGAAATTTTTGTTTTAGTCAAGACATTAGGGTAATAAAAGTCAAAACTGTGAGAAAAAAAAACACATAACATAGTTGGAACTTTAAAGTAAATGATGTTACTTTTTATGGGTGCATTTACTATATTGAAAAAGTTGTTAATCATTTATTTGTCCTTATTAGAAGTGGATACTTTTTCTTATCTATAAAAAAAGGAAAAGGCATGGGGGTAAAGGATATTTGTTTGATAGTTGAGGGGGTGGTGGGGTCATAGTGTCTGCTGTCGAAGAAGCCCTCAAAAGTCGTCATAGTCATATTTTTGTTTGGGGGTGTATCTCAAAGGTCACTTTCGCCAATCTCACCCTAGATTTCCTCAAGCATCTTGCAACCTAGAGATATCATATCAGATAATCCTACATATACATTTATTCCTTTCATCTTTCATTCCTCTTTTAATTTTACCGCAAATATATATATATATATATATATATATATATATATATATATATATATATATATATATATATATATATATATATATAAAAAGTAAATATACCCTTAAGGGTATACAAGCTTAGGTACCCAAATCTATCATAATACATCATTTTGTTTGCTATATTCATTATAATGTTTTTTAACGTCAATTCCTAACTTGATTTACCATCAAGATTTTCGAAATTTCATTATTATCATCCTGCTACATCACATCTTTTTACCGAACACCTACTATGTTATATATATTATAGTTGAAACCGAAAAATATTTAAGAGGGAGATATATATATATATATATATATATATATATATATATATATATATATATATATATATATATATATATATATATATATAGTAGACGAATTTTTGCGCGTTATGCGGTACAAATTAAAAATATATTTTTAGAATATTAAAAAAAAAATTGTCTTTATAATGGTTATGTTATTGACATTAATTTTGACATAATATATTTTTACATTAATATGTGTATATATATATATATATATATATATATATATATATATATATATATATATATATATATATATATATATATAATCTCAATTATTTTTAACAATAATATTTAGTGACATCAACATACCTTCCTCATTAACATAATTAAATATAGTTATGTATTTAGTTGTATTTTTAACAATTGTTATGATTGATTATTTTAAATTTTTTACTTATGCAATTATTTTTTAAATTTTTGTAGCACCTGGTTCGTGGCATGTCAATCTTATTTGAGTATTTTCTATTTTTAGCCTTGGACTCGGCAAGTCATAGGTCCGACTCGCCGAGTAGGGACGGGACCCGGGACACATTTAAGTTGGCGACTCGGCGAGTCCATATCATGGACTCGGCGAGTCACCGTTGTTGGATGAAACCCTAAGTTTCAGGGGTTTGCACCCTATTTAAACAGCATATCCGCCCCAACTCTGTCCCCATTCACTCTTAGAGCCTTGTGTCTTTCTCTAGCCGTGTTTCCTTGTGAGTTTGAGGTGTCTTTGTGGTGCTCTTGAAGTTTTTGAGGGAAAAGAAGAGGGAATCAAGAAGAGGAGAAGGAGGCCAAGCATCTCTGTGTCATTCCAACGTTACCCCTAAGGTATAGCTCGTTTCCCCTCTGTTTTTAAGCTTATTGTCCCTTATAGCTCCATTAAAGTCCTTTTTGAGCCGTTTCCTAGATTGTGTATGCTTGAGGGTTGGTAATAAGTTGATTGGCCTCTAGATCTGGACAAGATTGAGCTCCAGGAGCTCAGATCTGTTACCTTTATGGACCGATGTTGCTTGTTTACCCAAGATCTACCATTTTAAGTGCATTTGGAACCCTAAAAACCATATTGGTAAGTATCTACATGTAAAGTTGGAAACTTTACGTGTGATTCGTGTCCTAGGAGTCCAGATCTGTGAATGGCATGAATTGGAATCGAGCAAATCTGTGTATTTTATGAGTGCATGGCAACGACTCGACGAGTCGTTTATATGACTCGGCGAGTCTGCTCGCGAGTCTCCGAGTTGTCCCCTTTTTGTTGTATCGAGTTTGAGCAGTGAGTCACAGGGTGTGACTCGGTGAGTTGGAAGCTGAACTCACCCATGGTAGGACTCGGCGAGTCATGGCCTGGCTCGGCAAGTCCAAGGCAATCTTCATAGATCAAGAACAGACTCGGCGAGTTATTCATACAACTCGGCGAGTCTAAGCATGAGTGTTCATCGGATGAAGATGAACTCGACGAGTTGTTCATACAACTCGGCGAGTAGGATGAAGGACTTCAATGTTAGTTTAGAAGAAGAACTCGTCGAGTCATAGCTTAACTCGACGAGTAGAAACAGGGACTCAGGACAATCGTCTGGATAGAAACTCGGCGAGTTGGAGAGCTAACTCGGCGAGTCAGGTCAACTGAAAGTTGACTCTGACTTTGACTTAGGGCTTGACCAGGGGTAAAATGGTCATTTTACCCAAAGGAAAGTTAGCAGTGTTTGATTATGTATGTTGTGGGAATTGCAGTCGGAGGATTTCCGGAGCAGCAGCAGCAGTTAGTCAGTTCCCGATCAGTTCAGCAGCTACTTTGAGGTGAGTTACTTTCTAGTAGTAGTGGGTCTAAGGCCACAATGCCAGCCCACTAGTAGGGAGTATATGATTAGATGATTGTCTCTGTGATATTCATCTAGGGTTGCTACTACCTGTGTTATGTTTATGTGTTTGTATGATATGATGTTATTTGCTAGTGGTAGTAGGGGAGACAGTCCCCAGGTTACCGGTCGATAGGGCCGAAGGGGCAGTCAAGCTTAGCCATGTTAAATAGATTATGTGATACGTGTTATGTGGTAGTGGTAGGGGGTGAAATATTCCTCAGTATCCGGTCGAGAGGACCGAAGGGGAGGCCAACACCCAGATATGCTAGGCAGTATCTGGTCGAGAGGACCGAAGGGGTAGGTCGGGCACCCAGATATGCCTGACAATTTACGTATGTTATGTGATTATGTGGTATGTGGTACAATGGAGGAACTCACTAAGCTTTGTGCTTACGTTTTTCAGTTCTTGTTTCAGGTACCTCTTCAGCCAAGGGGAAGGAGCTGGTGCGGTAGCAGCATGTCACACACGCCCTTGTTTCCGCATTTATGTGTTTTACCTGGGATTGATGCTCTGATATGTTGACCATTTATCTTTGTGAATGTGAAATGGTTTAACTGAACAATGTTTTAATTACTAATGTTTCCTAAAGTGATGTTTTAAAAACAAAATTTTTAGACGTGAAAATTGGGTCGTTACAAGTTGGTATCAGAGCCCTGGTTTGAGGGATTCGGACTCACCTTCGGGGATGTCTAAACTCAAATCGAGGCATTAAAAGATTTTAAAAAAAATGTTTTCTAAAATTGAGAAAAGAGTTAAGAAAGAACGAAGTGTGTGATGTGCGCGACCAGCCGAGCTGAAGTAAGTATTCCCCAAAGTACCCATACAAGTTTATGTTATGTTTATCAGCTTTTGTAGAACAGCATGCTAGAATAGGACTAAGGATCTAGGAGTGATGCCTTATGTGCCTGCTTTACGTGTTCAACCTATATGAGAATTGCATGCTAGTATAGAATAGACAGCAGTAGGGTAGCCTGTTAAGGTGTGCCTGATAGTATGAGTTAGCACGGTGTGCTAGTTCAGTTCCTCTCTATGAGAGCGGAATTGCTTGAGGTTGTTTCCCTTGTCTGAATGCTTCTTGCTTCGTGCTACGTGGGAATCCGAATAATGGGAATTAGCCATTAGGCGAATACGTCACATCACATGTGATCAGAGTTGAATAATCTTAGAGTACCGGATTTGATCCTACTGCACAGCTCTTGTTTGAGTCCAACCGTTGTACGGACGAGTCGGGTACTCGATGGATTATCTAAGTCTCATCGCATGTGATGGTATTCGGGTGATGGCTAATTGGCATTACAAGGAGGCCTACAGCAGCTGAGGACTGGATCGAGTAGAGCCGGAGATTTCTCTAGGGCGAGCCTGGGATGAGTAAAGTAGTAACCAGCCATAGTGTAAGGGACCTGGTGGAGTCGAGGCAGTCCTTGAAGAAGGTACGGATAGATGTGGAAGGTAGTATGGGCCCGTACTATTGAAAGCAGAGGATCCGTACCCGAACCAAGGAAGGCCAAGACAAGACCAGGGAACTTGTAAGTAGCTGTGATCCCTCAGGAAGTATCAGTATATCTAATGATTGTTGTGATGTATTGCAGAATGGTGGTACTTCGATCGAGGCCGGTGGATGGTGGTTCTGGAGAGGGGTCAGGTTCGAGATCAGGTTCCGAGCCGGTAGATGAGGGGCTACGTGAGTTCATCGCGTCAGAGATCACTAGGGGTATCCTTGAGTCGACTCCCATTATCTTCGGTTCGATCAAGGAAGGGATCATGGAGTTGATGGAGGATCGCCTGCGGGCATTCAGGAGTGATTTGGCATCTATCCAGTCGGGGTCACGCACACTGTCCTTCAAGGACTTCAGGGGCAATGGTGCGCCGGATTTCCATGGGGTAAAAGACCTCATTGCTGCCAGGCGATGGATTGTAGACATCGAGTCTGCACAGTTGATTAGCTTCTGCCCCGAGGGGTCGAAGGTGAGGTATGCAGCAGGGTGTTTACGGGACCCACTGTATGTTCAGCAGCGAGGGGTAGGCGCTATCTTCAGCAGGGATGCGCAGTGTATGTCGCGTATGTGATGGATACCCGGGAGGCGGGTAAGGCGACAGTGAATGAGGTTTCGGTGGTTCGAGATTTTGCAGATGTTTTCCCGGAGGAGCTACCTGGGATACCTCCGGAGCGTCAGGTGGAGTTCAGGATTGACCTTATCCCCGGTGCGGCTCCGATAGCCAAAGCACCGTATCGGTTGGCTCCTCCCGAGATGCAGGAGTTGTGTACGCAGCTGCAGGAGCTGCTAGACAAGGGATTCATTCGTCCGAGTAGTTCGCCTTGGGGAGCCCCGATTCTATTTGTGAAGAAGAAGGATGGGTCGCATCGGATGTGTATAGATTACCGGGAGTTGAACAAGGTGACGGTGAAGAACCGTTACCTACTCCCGAGGATTGATGACCTCTTCGACCAACTTCAGGGAGCATCTTGGTTCTCCAAGATTGACTTGCATTCGGGTTATCATCAGATGAGGGTCATGGAGGAGGATACGCAGAAGACCACGTTTCGGACGCGCTATGGCCACTATGAGTTTGTGGTGATGCCGTTTGGGCTCACCAATGCTCCTGCCGCGTTCATGGACCTCATGAACCGCGTTGGCAGACCAATGCTGGATCGGTCTGTGATAGTCTTTATCGATGACATCTTGGTTTATTCCAAGACTCAATAGGAGCATGAGGAGCATCTGAGAGAGGTGTTGGAGGCCCTGAGGAGGGAGAGCCTGTATGCCAAGTTCTCCAAGTGTGAGTTCTGGTTGCACGAGGTGCAATTTCTTGGACACCTCGTCAACCAGAACGAGATTCTGGTCGATCCGGCCAAGGTCGAGGTCGTGATGAGATGGGAGGTTCCGAAGTCTCCATCTGAGATTTGGAGTTTCCTGGGATTAGCGGGCTACTATCGGAGATTCATTCAGGATTTCTCCAAGATAGCCGTACCCCTTACGCGGCTGACGAAGAAAGCCGTGGTCTTTCGGTGGGGACCCGAGCAGCAGGCTGCATTTGAGACACTGAGACAGAGATTGTGCGAGGCGCCGATCTTAGCCCTGCCAGAGGGCGTAGAGGATTTTGTGGTTTACTGTGATGCGTCCATTTCAGGGTTAGGCGCAGTTCTGATGCAGAGGGGGCATGTCATTGCCTACGCTTCGAGGCAGCTCTAGCCTCACGAGGCGAACTACCTGACGCATGATTTGGAGTTGGGGGCTGTGGTTTTTGCCCTCAAGATTTGGCGACATTACCTCTACGGGGTTCGTTGTACCATCTACACGGACCACAAGAGTCTGAGGTATCTCATGGATCAACCGAATCTGAACATGAGGCAGTGTCGGTGGTTGGATGTGGTGAAATATTATGATTGCGAGATCCTTTACCACTCGGGGAAGGCCAACGTGGTGGCCGATGCGCTTAGCCGCAAGGCGGTGCCGATCAGGGACGTATGCATGAGGATGACCGTAGTGACTCCCCTATT
Organism: Lactuca saligna; assembly: GCF_052625555.1. NCBI lineage: Eukaryota > Viridiplantae > Streptophyta > Magnoliopsida > Asterales > Asteraceae > Lactuca > Lactuca saligna. Next base: position 93,156,341 of record NC_136419.1, on the reverse strand, counting down.
GGAGCGAATTCGGGAGGCTCAACAGGAGGCTATCAAGGAGGAGCATCGGAAGAGCGAGCGCGTGGTGGGTCAGGTGTCCTCCTTTGATTATGATAGCCGAGGACTATTGATACTACACCGTAGGGTGTGGGTGCCGTATCACGGAGGTGTGCGCCAGATTTTGATGGAGGAGGCGCACAAGTCCCGATTCTCTATTCATCCCGGGGCGACGAAGATGTATAGGGATCTTCGTCTGGATTATTGGTGGCCCTGCATGAAGCAGGATGTGGCATGGTACGTTGAGTGGTGCTTGACCTGCAGGAAGGTCAAGGCCGAACATCAGAGACCGCATGGTAAGATGCAGCCGTTGGACATTCCACTGTGGAAATGGGAAGATATCACAATGGATTTTATTACAAAGCTTCCCAGGACCGCGTGTAGAGTGGATTCGATTTGGGTCATCGTGGATCGACTGACCAAGGGTGCTCACTTTATTCCGATTCAGGAGAGCATATCGGCCAAGAAATTGGCCGACATCTATATCAGGGAGATCGTGGCGCGGCACGGGGTGCCGGTATCGGTGATCTCGGACAGGGATGTGCGTTTTACTTCCAGGTTTTGGAAGAGATTCCATGACGAGTTGGGCACTCGTTTGCATTTGAGCACCGCCTTTCACCCGCAGACGGATGGCCAAAGCGAGCGGACCATCCAAACTTTGGAGGATATGCTGCGGGCATGCGTGCTAGACTTCGGTGGTAGCTGGGATACCTATCTTCCCCTGGCCGAGTTCTCATACAACAACAGCTATCACGCGAGTATTGACCATCCTCCTTTTGAGCTGTTGTACGGACGAAGGTGCAGGACCCCGATATGCTGGGGTGAAGTTGGCCAGAGAGTCATGGGGAGCACCGAAGTGGTGCTCAAAAATCACCGAGAGGATCCAGCAAGTACGGAGCAGGCTTCAGACCGCTCAGAGCCGGCAGAAAAGCTACGCCGACAAGCGTCGATCCGACCTGGAGTTCCAAGTCGGGGATATGGTTCTCCTGAAGGTGTCGCCTTGGAAAGGCGTCATTCGATTCAGGAAGCGGGGCAAGTTGGGCCCGAGATTCATCGGACCGTTCAGGGTTGTAGCCCGGGTGGGCAAGGTGGCGTATAAGCTGGATCTGCCAGCCGAGCTCAGCCAGATCCACAGCACTTTCCATGTTTCTCAGCTGCGGAAGTGCCTAGTGGACGATTCAGCGGTAGTGCCGTTAGAGGATATTCAGGTTGATGACAGCCTGAATTACATTGAGCGCCCAGTCGCAATCCTTGACAGGAAGTCGAAGTATTTGAGGAACAAGAGGGTGGAGCTAGTAAAGGTGCAATGGCAGCACCGCAGGGGTTCGGAATCGACATGGGAGCCGGTGGACGAGATGATGGAGTATTACCCCGAGCTATTTCAGGATCGAGCAGCAGACTTCGAGGACGAAGTCTAAAATAAGTGGGGGAGATTTGTAGCACCTGGTTCCTGGTATGTCAATCTTATTTGAGTATTTTCCATTTTTAGCCTTGGACTCGGCGAGTCATAGGTCCGACTCGCCGAGTAGGGACGGGACCCAGGACACGTTTAAGTTGGCGACTCGGCGAGTCCATCTCTTGGACTCGGCGAGTCACCGCTGTTGGATGAAACCCTAAGTTTAAGGGGTTTGCACCCTATTTAAACAACATATCTGCCCCAACTCTGTCCCCATTCACTCTCAGAGCCCTGTGTCTCTCTTTAGCCGTGTTTCCTGTGAGTTTGAGGTGTCTTTGTGGTGGTCTTGAAGTTTTTGAGGGAAAAGAAGAGGGAATCAAGAAGAGGAGAAGGAGGCCAAGCATCTTTGTGTCATTCCAACGTTTCCCCTAAGGTATAGCTCGTTCCCCCTCTGTTTTTAAGCTTATTGTCCCTTATAGCTCCATTAAAGTCCTTTTTGAGCCGTTTCCTAGATTGTGTATGCTTGAGGGTTGGTAATAAGTTGATTGGCCTCTAGATCTGGACAAGATTGAGCTCCAGGAGCTCAGATCTGTTAGCTTTATGGACCCATGTTGCTTGTTTACCCAAGATCTACCATTTTGAGTGCATTTGGAACCCTAAAAACCATAATGGTGAGTATCTACACGTAAAGTTGGAAACTTTACGTGTGATTCGTGTCCTAGGAGTCCAGATCTGTGAATGGCATGAACTGGAATCGAGTAAATCTGTGTATTTTATGAGTGCATGGCAACGACTCGGCGAGGCGTTTATATGACTCGGCGAGTCTGCTTGCGAGTCTCCGAGTTGTCCCCTTTTTGTTGTATCGAGTTTGAGCAGTGAGTCACAGGGTGTGACTCGGTGAGTTGGAAGTTGAACTCACCCATGGTAGGACTCGGCGAGTCATGGCCTGGCTCGGCGAGTCCAAGACAATCTTCATAGATCAAGAACAGATTCGACGAGTTGTTCATACAACTCGGTGAGTCTAAGCATGAGTGTTCATCGGATGAAGATGAACTCGACGAGTTGTCATACAACTCGGCGAGTAGGATGAAGGACTTCAATGTCAGTTTAGAAGAAGAACTCGTCGAGTCATAGCCTAACTCGACGAGTAGAAACAGGGACTCAGGACAATCGCATGGATAGGAACTCGGCGAGTTGGGTCAACTGAAAGTTGACTCTGACTTTGACTTAGGGCTTGACCAGGGGTAAAATGGTCATTTTACCCAAAGGACAGTTAGCAGTGTTTGATTGAGTATGTTGCAGGAATTGCAGTCGGAGGATTTCCGGAGCAGCAGCAGCAGTAGTCAGTCAGTTCCCGATTAGTTCAGCAGCTACTTTGAGGTGAGTTACTTTCTAGTAGTAGTAGTGGGTCTAAGGCCACAATGTCGGCCCACTAGTAGGGAGTATATGATTAGATGATTGTCTCTGTGATATTCATCTAGGGTTGCTACTACCTGTGTTGTGTTTATGTGTTTGTATGATATGATGTTATTTGCTAGTGGTAGTAGGGGAGATATTCCCCATGTTACCGGTCGATAGGGCCGAAGGGGCAGTCAAGCTCAGCCATGTAAAATAGATTATGTGATACGTGTTATGTGGTAGTGGTAGGGGGTGAAATATTCCTCAGTATCCAGTCGAGAGGACCGAAGGGGAGGCCAGCACCCATATATGCTAGGCAGTATCCGGTCGAGAGGACCGAAGGGGTAGGTCGGGCACCTAGATATGCCTGACAATTTACGTATGTTATGTGATTATGTGGTATGTGGTACAGTGGGGGAATTCACTAAGATTTGTGCTTACGTTTTTCAGTTGTTGTTTCAGGTACCTCTTCAGCCAAGGGGAAGGAGCTGGTGCGGTAGCAGCATGTCACACACGCCCTTGTTTCCGCATTTATGTGTTTTACCTAGGATTGATACTCTGATATGTTGACCATTTATCTTTGTGAATGTGAAATGGTTTAACTGAACAATGTTTTAATTACTAATGTTTCCTAAAGTGATGTTTTAAAAACAAAATTTTTAGACGTGAAAATTGGGTCGTTACAATTTCATTAATGATGTTCATTTAAAATACAATTTTTTTTTGCTAACATTTTTTAAACCAGCTTTATTATTAATAAGTTAAACAAGACTTTTTAGAAACACTTAATATTATTATTTAAATATGAAACATATAGTAAATAATGAAGTTATAACATTAACAATTTGCATTTCAAAAGAGACTTGCATAAATAATATGAAATATCCATGATTTATATAAATTGATTTTATTATTTATAACTAATGTTTATTAATTTTAAAACCACTTATTATTATTAATAAGTGAAAGAAAACTTTTAAAAATCACTTATTATTATACTTAAAATGTTAAACATATAAAAAAATACAAAATAATAAGATAGACAATTTGAAGATTAAAAAAGACTTACATGGATAAAATGGATAATATGACATATCCTTGATTTTTAATTAATTATTGTTTTGAAGCAACACAAACAAACAAACATATATACAATATTTAATTAAATATTATTTATATCACATTCCATAACATATGATCGATAACATGAATCTTATCTAATTACATTAAAATTTCAACCACAACATACAACGATTTCGTTAAAAGAATACTTAAACCACGAAAAAAATTTAGTATATAAAAAACTTACAAATTAAAAACTTTAACATAATAACATGAATAGAAAAATGGTCCAAAACCCTCAACCCAACACCAAAGCCTTTAGACTTTGTTTTTTTTGTAAATTTTATATGTGATTGATATATGTGTGTCTATACAAAGAGAGTGATCTTTTATAGTAGACTATCCATTAATTACTTATTAAACATACTATATAAGTTATAAACCTTTGAATGATAAATCATTATTAAGATACTTTTGAGTGATATTCATTAAAATAAGAGGTTTCAAATGAATATGGTTTGAGTAAAATGCATCATGACAGTTTCAAATGAATATGGCGAAAGGTAAAATTGTTTCCGTTATATATATATATATATATATATATATATATATATATATATATATATATATATATATATATATATATATATATATATATATATTACGACATCCCCATTTTCACGACCAGAAAACACCGGTTTTGTTTATACTTTATTTCAAAATCAGAGTAACCTTTTAATAAAAGAATTGTGGAATTTGTCCCAAAATAATAATATGATAAAGATTTATCAAAAGCATTTCCTTAGAAATGTATTTCATTAAAAGACTTGGGATGTCATGTTCGATACAGTACATAAGTATAAACAGTACATTATAAGCCTTACAACAGTTATTTACAACTAATGGCCTATAATCCAAAAGCCCTCATCATCATCACAATTATGCTTTGAGTCCACTACCTGTAAAACAGAAAGCTGGGTGGGTTAGGCTTGGGAGCCTGGTGAGCATATTGGGTTTTCAACCCACAAATAATAATAAATTTATTAATTTCATCGATCAACAATAAATTTATTAATTTCATCAACCAACAATAACCCTGATTACCCATTCCCGTTATCCTCACTTTACGTCCCTAAACACCTATACAAGGGACCTAGTCTAAGGATTTTATCATCGGGATGGACACTACTGTTAAGGGGGTTCCTCAACAATAAATGTCCTAAAGGAAAGCATGAGGGGGATGGAGTACACCGGTGAACACATCGTTCACAACACCTACAGGTTGCGAGCCTACCAGCGTTCCACTGGACTGTCTAGAAGAGTCCGTGGTCGTCATGCATACTCCACTAGATGACTGGAACAAAAACAACATCGAGGCCTCTCATCATTTTTAACACACATCAAATATTTCGTCTACCCATGTTTTACCCAACATATTTGTAGATAAAATACATATAAAGTTTATAACTTGTATAAAACATTGTACTCAACAATCATCTCAAATAAACAATCAATATAATTACACATAACACGTATTTCATAGAAAATACTTCATATCTACATGTAAGATGAATGTGACTATACACTCACATGATTTGATGATAATCGGGCAGCAATTCGTTCCTTAAAATGATCGTTTCTGATAAAACCGGGAGTTTTATTGAGAAACTAGGCTCTGCGAGAGTTGGAGCTTCAAAACCGAAAAGATAAAAATTTCCGGGTTTTCGGGCACTTTGGGACGTATTCCGGGCTTTAAAAACTATACCGGGGCTTCGGGGGAAGTCAAAATAGTGAAAATATAAGTTTAGGGGTGAAAAATGTCAAATTTATAAAAGTAGTCAGGAAGGCTCGCAGCCCCCCTTTATATAGGATGCGAGGTCGAGGTCTTTGTAGCTGAGAAGCTTCCACGTAGTGCCTGCAAGGTTCGGTCACGGAAGAAAAAGTGGCTGCGAAGGGGCGAGGCACGTGGCAGTAGCGAGGCGAGCTACAAGGCTCGGACGTGGCCCTATGAGACTCGGACACGCGGCGGCTACGAGGCGTCTTCTGATTGGCCGAGACATCGGTCCGAGGGAATAGCGACACGCGTCGGATCCAGATTCGACCACATCCTCGGTGACGCAGTAGCTTCGGCGAGGTGACGTGTCCGGTTACTGTTCATGCGAAATTTTTCGAATTTTGAGCCCTAAACTTCTAAAATCCATAACTTTCGCATACAAGCTCTGTTTTTTACGTTCTTTATATGCATGCGTAGCTAAAATTAGGCTCTACAAGTTTCATTTAGACTTCATCGGCAAGTTTTGAATTTAATTTTAATATTATTATTTTTAACAGACCGGGACAGGAAAATCCGTTAAAAATTCGTAACTTCTTCATCCGACGTCCATTTTCGTCAGTCTTTTTACCGTTGTACTAGTATTGATGAGACCTTCGATTATCATTTAGGTTCTGTCGGCTAAATATCGCTCAATCTTAAATTCGAGTATTTAGCTGTCTACTGTTAAGCTAAAACTTAGAAAAATCATAACTTCCTCATACGAAGTCAGATTTGGACGTTCTTTTTATAAAAATTCTCGGTTTAACGAATACTATGGGTTTTGTTTAGATTGTTAAGGCTAAAAATCACTTTATCACAATATTCACTTTTTACGCTTCCCGGTGCCATGCCGGTTTCGTCGCGAAACTTCGACAGGTCATAACTTCTTCGTTACAACTCGGATTTCGGCGTTCTTTATATCTCCGGAATCCTTGTTTCGGCCACTACAACTTTCAAAAAGATATCGGCTTTTTCTAATATTTATTTTAAATGCTTATTTGTAACAACCCGAAATTCATATCCTTAATTGTAACCCTTTTCGCGACTCGTTCCGATCATCCAATCACCGTTTCCGATTTCGTTTCCGTTTCCGACCTTTTATTAAGTCGTTAATGTGAATTTTATTTTATGACTTAATAAGTGTCTTATTACCCTTAGAACTCATTCTAACGTCTCATATTAATGATCGGAACATTTAGAACTAACCATATCGGGTTACGGCAAATTGGCGGGTGCGACCAAAAGCCCCGTCTAATGCCGGTATCGGGTAGAATTCTACCATGTCCCGAACTTGGACACTATTTAAAGTGATTCAAGTCTCCATTTTGAAGATTTAGCTCCATTTTACAACTATCACTCCAACCTCTCTCCTCAAACTAGATTTAAGGGTTAAAATCTCAAGTTTAAGGCTTCAAATCACCAAGGTACCTTCCCTAATTTGTTATGCAACATATTTAGCCCTCAAATTCGAGTTCAAACCATGGGATAGGACCATTAACATGAGTTTACGGCCCTAGAACAGTCCTAGGCCGTAACCTCACAAAAAGGGGGGTTTTTGGAGCAACAAAACCCTTCCAAACCTCAATTGGACCTTGTATATGAATAGAAGACTTTATGAAATGGAATTAGAATGCCTCAAACCAAGATTTGAAGCCTTATATATGAGTTTACGGCCTTGGAAGGTGTCTAGGCCGTAAACACATATTTAAAGGATTTTTAAGCCATTTAACCCTTCCAAAACACAAACAAGACTTAGATATGATTTTTAGAATATTAGAAGTGGACTTAGAACACTTCAAACATAAATTTTGAGAGGTTTATATGAGTTTACGGCCAAGGCATGTGCTTGGGCTGTAAAATCCTCAAAAAGGGGTATAAATTCAATTCTAAGGTGTTAGAAATCCATCCAACACCACCAAAAGCCTTGGAATAATTCATAGAACCAACCAAAAATAGTTTAAGGGCTTCAAACACATCAAAATCCCACATTTGAGAGTTTACGGCCATAGAACATGCCCCATGGCCGTAAACTCCTAAATGGATGTTAAATGGTGCCCAGAATTGATTTCTAGGCTTGTTAGAATTTTTAGAATCACATGTGATTAATTTTGGGACCTTAACAACACTTATTCTAAGAGATATGTGAGTTTACGGCCATAGAACCCATGCCTAGGCCGTAAACTCCTTTAAGTGTTGCATTTGGTGATTTTAATTCAATCCAAGCCTTAGTTAAAATTATTCCAAGCATTTCCAAGTGTCTATATCCAATTGTGAGCCATTAAACACCATAAACCACCCCTCTATGAGTTTACGACCGTAAACTCATGGGGAATGGGTGTTTAGGTCATAAACTCAATTAGGAAGTTTACTCTTGGGGAGTAAACTCAAATCCCAAGTCGCACGCTTCAATTCCCGTCCGTAGATGTCACCCGGGTCACTCCAAACACCCGTTTTGAGGTGTTTTTGTTCGTTGGAGTGTAACTTCATATCTAATTAGAGTTTGTAAATCTAATTAGATATATTTGTATGCCATTTCATTTTACATAGGAACCTAGCGTGTTATCAGGCCCCGATTCGACGTTTAGCATCCGAAATCGGCACACTTCCGCGTTCGGTGAGTTCATACCCCTACCCTTTTTCAATGGTTTTTCAATGTTTTCAAGGGGGGAATACAAGCAAAAGTACAAGTATATCTTGTACTCAATCACATGATTTCAATTAAAGGGTTTCATAATTGTACGCTTTAAGAATTGAAAACCTTTTAAACAAACTGTTTTAACTTGCAGAGTTGTTTGTTTTTAACCTGATTTTCAATTCTTATTATACACTGTTATATTGTGTACTTTGTAATTGATTGTTCACATTTAAACTGATAGAATACATAAACCACTGTAATGTCTGTAATAAAACAGTAAGGTTCGAGTGTAAAAGACAGACTCCATTAGAAAACATAAAACATCTATATTTCCTTAACAATACACCTAGGAACGAGTGTAAAGGACTATAATCATTAAATAACACCTAGGTTCGAGTGTAATGTCCTTAATAATACACCTAGGGTCGAGTGTAAAAGGACAGTCATCATTAAATAACACCTAGGTTCGAGTGTAATGTCCTTAATAATACACCTAGGGTCGAGTGTAAAAGGACAACCATCAATAAATGACACCAAGGCTCGAGTGTAATGTCCTTAATAAAACGCCTAGGCTCGAGTGTAAAGGACAGGTACGTAGAGTATAGTCAGTCGTAAATACTACTTTCCTAGTTGAAAAGTAAAGAGTAATCTTAATGATTGGAGACAAGTCCTTGTAACACTTCCATGACACGAGATAGTGGAGGACTAACTCTGTAACCAGAATCTCCGTTCGTAGGAGAGCGTGGCTTGAGTGTATAGATCTATACGGGACTGACAATCCCACACCTGGCTGCTAGCTACAGCCGAACCAAATAGTTCAAGGGTGACAAAATTCATAAATAGGATACTGACCATGGTCCGAGTCATATCCAGTCTATGTATGGTTAAGGACTCACAATCTAGATTATTAACGTTTCAGACTCATTTACTAGCTTTATGTATGTAGTAAAGCTAATTTACATCTAGGGATGACAGATACACACACACAGTCAGGAAAACATGGGGTTTTCCTGGGAAGAACACTGCACATAACCATAACCAGTAAAGACACACACACACAGTCAGGGAAACATGGGGTTTTCCTGGGAAGAACACTGAACATAACCAAAACCAGTAAAGATATACACACAGTCAGGGAAACATGGGGTTTTCCTGGGAAGGACACCGAACATAACCAGAACTAGTAACAGTTCACACATACACACAGTCAGGGAAACATGGGGTTTTCATGGGAAGGATACCGAACATAATCAGAACTAGTAACAGTTCACACACACACAGTCAGGGAAACATGAGGTTTTCCTGGGAAGGACACCGGACATAATCAGAACTAGTAACAGTTCACACACACACACAGTTAGGAGAACATGGGGTTCTTCCTGAATAATAGTGTACGAAATTAGAGAAGTGTAATAAGTTAAACAATTGAACTACATTTCACAAGAACAATCATGTTTTAATTAGACATCGTTTACTTTACTTTTGGATTTGGAAACTAACTTTACATAAGAAAATATGGGATTTTCTTGGATAATCACTTTTCAGGAAAACAAAGGAACTCGTACATTTTCAAAAAAAAAACTAACCGCTTATGAACTCACCAGCTTTATGCTGATTTTCAAACCGCTTGTATTCTCAGGTCGATGTTAGACAGGTACCCGAAGATCCTTTTGTGTGAAGACGGAGTTCTCAGAAGACTCATTTTGTATTGTTCATATATACTATGTATCACTTGTATAACTTATGCTTTTGAAACAAATGTAAAACTTTCATATATGTAATATAATGGTAGATTTACTTTACTTACTATGTACATTGGATTTGATACTCGACGTGGAGTCAACCCCGGAAACGTTTCCGCCTTCGGTTTTCGGGGTGTGACAGATTGGTATCAGAGCCCTTGTTTATAGTGAATGAAGTATACCAAACCTTACATGGTATAAAACTATAAACATTAATGGGCCTCAGTGCTCTGGATTAAAAGTATCTTCAAAACTATAAGTATTTTCAAAAGTATACAAGTATACCGACCTGTCGAAATCCGTAACTACAAGTAGAACAAAACATAAGTAAATGGATGTTGTACACTGCGGTTAAACCTGGGCAGTTATGTAGTCGTGTCTAGGATCAATATAGTCTGGCCAACTATATTCATTCGAGACACGGCCAAGATGTGCTTGGGAGTGACTGTGGTACGCAGCATGCCTAAAACTTACCTAATATCTCAAACAACGAATCGTCGCTGCAGCGAACCATGAAATACTATGGGAGTATTTCTCGAGCCAATCCTTCGTAGAAAATCCTCGTATACGCGAAGTTACTTGACCATTCCACTAGCGATAAAATGTTCTGTCTTGATAACTCTTTCCTACTTTATCGCTTAGTATGATGCTATATCTGTCTTGATGAGATATCCCCTGTTCCATATCTCTTGATTCAATTTAGAGGACTTATGATCCTCTCTTTCCTGATCTTTTTAGATTAAGATGCCTTCGAGAAAGAGACCCAGCTCGAAGAACAACGACAATCCTCCTCCGCCACCACCTTCTCCTCAATTTGATCTCGCATCACTTCAAACAGTTCTGACTGCTGCAATGGTGGCAGCCATGTCACAAATGAATTCCGGTAGCTCCGGAGGTGGTCCCCAGCCCCAAAACCCAGAAGATAGCCAGGGACACCGGAAAGAGGGTTCCTATGAGGATTTCATGAATGCCAAACCCATGTCTTTTGATGGCACTGGAGGTGTCATTTCACTTACCCGATGGTTCGAGAAGATCGAATCTATCTTTGAAATCTGCGCTTGTGCAGATTCAGATAAGGTGAAGTTTTCCGCCTGCACCTTTCTCGACAAAGCTCTGACTTGGTGGAACGACCGAGTCAAATCCCTAACCTTACATGTAGCCAACGCCATGGGTTGGGAAGCCATGAAGGAACTTTTGCTGGCTGAGTACTGCCATCGGGGAGAAATGCAGAAGTTAGAACATGAACTGTGGAACCTGAAGATGAAAGGTTCCGATATTGCTGCTTATACTTCCAGGTTCGACGACTTGGCACTACTTTTTCCGGGAATGGTTACTACGGAAAGTAAGAAGATAGAGAGATTTATCTGGGGGCTGACTCAGCCAACGAAAGGAAATTTCATAGCTGCGAGGCCGGATACGTACGACAGCGCCAAATGTTTAGCACAAATCCTAATCGATCACAGTGATGACCTTGAAGAGGCAGTTACCACTACTGAGCCGATGGTGAGGAGCGGTGAGAAAAGAAAACTTGGGAAGAAAGAGAAAAGCCAAACATCACATGAATCTTCAAAGAGACAGCAAAGGGTGGCAATTCACGCTGTCACTTCCTCTGCAACTGTTTCTGTTGATGGGTCCTCAACCCAAAAATCTGCTAATAGGTATGCTGGAACCCTTCCTAGTTGTGGCAAGTGCAGCTATCATCATCTTTCTTCCGGTCCATGTATAGAGGTAATTTTGCAACAAATGTGGCATAAACGGTCACATGGCGAAGAACTGTAAGACGCCAACTCAATCAACGAGTCAAACTTCCGGAGCGGGCATCGGTCGGGCCTGCTATGGTTGTGGAGAAGTGGGACATCTCAAGCGAAACTGCCCCAAGGCTACAACACCTAGGAACACCGGAAGAGTTCTAGCAATAGGACGAGAGGAGACAACTACCGATCCCACCGTTGCCACAGGTATATTTTCCCTCGTTAAATTTATATGCCTGTGATTCTTTTCGATTCTAGCACCGAAAGAAATTCATTAACCATCCATTTGAACATTTTGTAACCCCTGTCGTTTACGAGTAACCGAAAATGTATGTCTTCGAGATGGTTATCACATAAAAACGAGAACACTTGTGTCGTATTCGTAGATTGTTTTCTCAATCCGAGTGATTATTCTTTTCCATTCGATCTATTGGTAATTTTTTTATGAAATGCTTTGATGTCACCCTTAGCATGTAATGACTGAGCCTCATTCATACTGTCTTTCCTAGTTTCGAGAAAGCCATTTATTTTAATCTTCCTCCAACTCAACTCTCATGATCTTCGTACATCAAAGCTTAAAAATTTTGCCCATGTATCTCTCGTCCAAGTGATCATCGAGAAACGAGAAGTCTATGATCCTTTCTCGATGCTGTTTCTAAAGAATTCTTAAGAATTCTTTCCGAACGCGTAGTCTAGTCTCGCATCGACCAAATCCTGAGAATTTCCTCGTAACCAAACCTCAGTAAGCACAATGTGTGCAAGTCAGCAATCAGGGCATGATGTGGTCACTACGAGGAGGTAGTGACGCCCTTCGGTCGAACCATTCTCTTGTTCATGTAGATAAGCAAAGCAGTCATACTCGTAGATCCTTTCAAAAGCTAAGGCAATAAAGAATTAGTCGACACCGGGAGCACCCATGGAACCTATCGATCTTTGGGTCCCGTCGGCTACAATCGTAGACTCACGTAGAAGTTTCCCCTTAAAACCATTGGACCTTTAGTTACTCTGACATGTGAAAGCGTACCCACTTGTTGAAGGTTTTACCCTAGAAAGACATAGTACGTCTTGGGAAGTGCAGAAAACTTAACTTGTGGAACCTTAGACCTTTCGAGATCTTCATTAGGAATCGATTCCATAGCCCTCTCCGAGCTATCTTAAGGACTCAGTAGCAATCATCTGGTATTCCGCATCTTTATTCGTAAGGCTTGCCGACCTGACGAAACCCGAGTAAATTCCTTTGAGGAAATAAAAATCCAAATTTTCATGTATGAATCAATTGAGATCGTAGATTGAGAGGTTAATCATACGTAACAAAGCCACATCCTGACAGTGAGGGTTCGCTAGAATGTTAAGCGGAAACCCGAATGCAGTAAATTCATCCCCATATATCTTTCCACTTCGTGATCTGTGTTCGAATCTTTGAATTTCGGGACGAAATTCCCTCTAACAGGGGGATAATGTAACAACCCGAAATTCATATCCTTAATTGTAACCCTTTTCGCGACTCGTTCCGATCATCCAATCGCCGTTTCCGATTTCGTTTCCGTTTCCGACCTTTTATTAAGTCGTTAATGTGAATTTTATTTTATGACTTAATAAGTGTCTTATTACCCTTAGAACTCATTCTAACGTCTCATATTAATGATCGGAACATTTTTAGAACCAACCATATCGGGTTACGGCAAATTGGCCGGGTGCGACCAAAAGCCCCGTCTAACGCCGGTATCGGGTAGAATTCTACCATGTCCCGAACTTGGACACTATTTAAAGTGATTCAAGTCTCCATTTTGAAGCTTTTGCTCCATTTTACAACTATCACTCCAACCTCTCTCCTCAAACTAGATTTAAGGGTTAAAATCTCAAGTTTAAGGCATCAAATCACCAAGGTACCTTCCCTAATTTGTTATGCAACATATTTAGCCCTCAAATTCGAGTTCAAACCATGGGATAGGACCATTAACATGAGTTTATGGCCCTAGAACAGTCCTAGGCCGTAAACTCACATAAAGGGGGGTTTTTGGAGCAACAAAACCCTTCCAAACGTCAATTGGACCTTGTATATGAATAAAAGACTTTATGAAATGGAATTAGAATGCCTCAAACCAAGATTTGAAGCCTTGTATATGAGTTTACGGCCTTGGAAGGTGCCTAGGATGTAAACACATATTTAAAGGGTTTTAAAGCCATTTAACCCTTCCAAAACACAAACAAGACTTAGATATGATTTTTAGAATATTAGAATTGGACTTAGAACACTTCAAACATAAATTTCGAGAGGTTTATATGAGTTTACGGCCAAGGCATGTGCTTGGGCCGTAAACTCCTCAAAAAGGGGTATAAATTCAATTCTAAGGTGTTAGAAAGCCATCCAACACCACCAAAAGCCTTGGAATAATTCATAGAACCAACCAAAAATAGTTTAAGGGCTTCAAACACATCAAAATCCCACATTTGAGAGTTTACGGCCATAGAACATGCCCCATGGCCGTAAACTCCTAAATGGATGTTAAATGGTGCCCAGAATTGATTTCTAGGCTTGTTAGAATTTTTAGAATCACATGTGATTAATTTTGGGACCTTAACAACACTTATTCTAAGAGATATGTGAGTTTACGGCCATAGAACCCATGCCTAGGCCGTAAACTCCTTTAAGTGTTGCATTTGGTGATTTTAATTCAATCCAAGCCTTAGTTAAAATTATTCCAAGCATTTCCAAGTGTCTATATCCAATTGTGAGCCATTAAACACCATAAACCACCCCTCTATGATTTTACGGCCGTAAACTCATGGGGAATGGGTGTTTAGGTCATAAACTCAATTAGGAAGTTTACTCTTGGGGAGTAAACTCAAATCCCAAGTCCCACGCTTCAATTCCCGTCCGTAGATGTCACCTGGGTCACTTCAAACACCAGTTTTGAGGTGTTTTTGTTCGTTGGAGTGTAACTTCATATCTAATTAGAGTTTGTAAATCTAATTAGATATATTTGTACGCCATTTCATTTTACATAGGAACCTTGCGTGTTATCAGGCCCCGATTCGACGTTTAGCATCCGAAATCGGCACACTTCCGCGTCCGGTGAGTTCATACCCCTACCCTTTTTCAATGGTTTTTCAATGTTTTCAAGGGGGGAATACAAGCAAAAGTACAAGTATATCTTGTACTCAATCACATGATTTCAATTAAATGGTTTCATAATTGTACACTTTAAGAATTGAAAACCTTTTAAACAAACTGTTTTAACTTGCAGAGTTGTTTGTTTTTAACCCGATTTTCAATTCTTATTATACACTGTTATATTGTGTACTTTGTAATTGATTGTTCACATTTAAACTGATAGAATACATAAACCACTGTAATGTCTGTAATAAAACACTAAGGTTCGAGTGTAAAAGACAGACTCCATTAGAAAACATAAAACATCTATATGTCCTTAACAATACACCTAGGAACGAGTGTAAAGGACTATAATCATTAAATAACACCTAGGTTCGAGTGTAATGTCCTTAATAATACACCTAGGGTCGAGTGTAAAAGGACAGTCATCATTAAATAACACCTAGGTTCGAGTGTAATGTCCTTAATAATACACCTAAGGTCGAGTGTAAAAGGACAGCCCTCATTAAATGACACATGGGCTCGAGTGTAATGTCCTTAATAAAACACCTAGGCTCGAGTGTAAAGCACAGGTACGTAGAGTATAGTCAGTCGTAAATACTACTTTCCTAGTCGAAAAGTAAAGAGTAATCTTAATGATTGGAGACACGTCCTTGTAACACTTCCATGACACAAGATAGTGGAGGACTAACTCTGTAACCAGAATCTCCGTTCGTAGGAGAGCGTGGCTTGAGTGTATAGATCTATACGGGACTGACAATCCCACACCTGGCTGCTAGCTACAGCCGAACCAAATAGTTCAAGGGTGAAAAAAGTCATAAATAGGATACTGACCATGGTCCGAGTCATATCCAGTCTAAGTATGGTTAAGGGCTCGCAATCTAGATTATTAACGTTTCAGACTCATTTACTAGCTTTATGTACGTAGTAAAGCTAATGTACATCTAGGGATGACAGATACACACACAGTCAGGAAAACATGGGGTCTTACTGGGAAGAACACTGCACATAACCATAACCAGTAAAGATACACACACAGTCAGGGAAACATGGGGTTTTCCTGGGAAGAACACTGAACATAACCAAAACCAGTAAAGATATACACACAGTCAGGGAAACATGGGGTTTTCCTGGGAAGGACACCGAACATAACCAGAACTAGTAAGAGTTCACACATACACACAGTCAGGGAAACATGGGGTTTTCCTGGGAAGGACACCGAACATAATCAGAACTAGTAACAGTTCACACACACACACACAGTCAGGGAAACATGGGGTTTTCCTGGGAAGGACACCGAACATAATCAGAACTAGTAACAGTTCACACACACACACAGTCAGGAGAACATGGGGTTCTTCCTGAATAACAGTAGTACGAAAGTAGAGAAGTGTAATAAGTTAAACAATTGAACTACATTTCACAAGAACAATCATGTTTTAATTAGACATCGATTTGGAAACTAACTTTACATAAGAAAATATGGGATTTTCTTGGATAATCACTTTTCAGGAAAACAAAGGAACTCGTACATTTTCAAAAAAAAAAAAAAAAAATAACCGCTTATGAACTCACCAGCTTTATGCTGATTTTCAAACTGCTTGTATTCTCAGGTCCATGTTAGACAGGTACCCGAAGATCCTTTTGTGTGAAGACGGAGTTCTCAGAAGACTCATTTTGTATTGTTCATATATACTATGTATCACTTGTATAACTTATGCTTTTGAAACAAATATAAAACTTTCATATATGTAATGTAATGGTTGATTTACTTTACTTACTATGTACATTGGATTTGATACTCGACGTGGAGTCAACCCCGAAAACGTTTCTGCCTTCGGTTTTCGGGGTGTGACATTAATTTGGTTATTAATTAATTAAATCATAATAATTAAGCAAATAAGCATATAATTCACATAATATTCACATAATTCCTCTTTGTTACATTAAAATGAGTTACAAAGGTTGACCTAGACTATTACAACTTTATTAATGCTTTTAGCCCAAAAACACGGGCGTTAATATTCTCTCCCCCTTAGGATGATTCCGTCCCCGGAATCACACATCAGCAAACAAATGCGGGTAGCGACTCATCATGTCACTCTCCGTTTCTCAGGTGAGATTTGGCCCATTCGTATATTTCCATTGCACAAGCACTAAATCGACCATCTTGCGTCGCAACTTTTTAGTCTTACGGTCAACTTTGTAAATTTTTGGACTTTTGTGGGTTAAGTGTCCGTTTCAACAAATTTTTGATAAGAACTGAAAATGTAAATTTATTAAAACTTGGGCCAAAAAGATAAATTTATTTATAAATGGGCCAAGAATGCACATTTTCAAAAAACGAAGCCAAAAGTGATATTTTTGACAAAATTGAGTTAAAATGTTATTTTTACTAAAACTAACCTTAAAAGTAAACTTTGGACTTAAAGGACCTAAAATGACATTTTTACCAAAAGAATGGCTTTTTATGTCATTTTGGTTAACAACGAAGCTTAATCAACTAATGTAACAACCCACAGATCAATTACGTCATTTATACTTTTATTGGGCTTGGAATATAATTTATATGCTTAGTGGGCCTTAGTTGTCCGCTTACATATTTATTGGGCCTAGAATATAACTTATATGCTCATTCGGCCTGGAATATAATTTACATGCTTAGTGGGCCTTAGTTGCTCACTTACATGTTTATTGGGCTGGAATATACCTTATATGCTCATTCGACCTGGAATATAATTTACATGCTTGGTGGGCCTTAGTTGTCCATTTACATATTTATTGGGCCTGGGATATACATTATATGTATATTGAGCCAGGAATATAATTTACATGTTTAGTGGGCCTTTGTTGTCCACTTACATGTTTATTGGGACTCGAATATACCTTTCATGTTTATTCACATAAATTCGAATAAGGATCTAGTGAGATGTTTTTTTGGTACCAAATGATTGTACAAACGTAGCCTGTAGTTATAACAGAGTCTCCCAGAGAGAGAGAGAGAAAGAGTTTGTGTATAGATCTTTATGGGGGTGACACCCCACATCAGAGCTATTCGTTATAGTTAGTCTAGGCCAATCTAGGGTGACAAACCTTACATGTGTGATGATGATGATGTTATGTTTCAATTATATACAATGTGATGCTACTGCCATAATGATGTCACCCAAGCCCCCAGGCATTTCCGCTGTCTGGTTTAGGGGTGTGACAGATTGGTATCATAACATTGTTTATAGTGAACTGTCATATCTAATCATACAAGATATGAAACTATAAATACAATGGGACTAAAACACTCTGAATAAAATAATACCTAGATGTGCGTTTATACTATAACTCTAACAGCTTCTGGAGGAAACTAAACACTGTGGTTAAACCCGGATAGTTATGTAGTCGCATTTGGGGATCAATAGAGCCTGATAAACTATATTTATTCAAAATACGACCAACATGTGTTTGGGAGTGATCATGGTGGGCAGTGAATCTAGAAACTAACCAACCTTGTATCAAAAAGTTTTTAAGAAACTCAAACATAAACAAATACTATAAAAGTAATTTGAATGCTAACTACATGCACTTTCCTTACACACACTTCTCATCCTTCAGTTTCTCGTGCAGTCATCATGGAAGAATTCCAACAAGGTATCTTTTTCTATTAGGACCTAATGGCCAATGGGTTGATTCAAGGAGGACCTGTTATAGATCAGGAGGAAAATCCAGTATTAGGACTTGAGATATATTTGGAGACCGACTATGAGTTCGGGGAACCTGATGAGGATATGGAGGAAGTCGGGGACATTAATGAAGTTCCTAACGAGCCTCCCACTTTAGACGTGATGCAGGACTGCCCTACAGCTCACAGGGATCCCATCTATCAGACTTGATCCTTAGAGGAGGAGGTTGGCACCCTTCGACAACAACTTTTAGTAGTAGAAGCCCGAGCCGTATAAGCAGAGCATGAGAGGGACGCGGTCACTATGGAGATGAGCGAGATGGATGATCTCGTGGCACGACATTTTGGCATGTGATTTCAGCACTAGACCTTCCTTACCGGTACTAGGATCAACTTCACATACCACCACTACTATTAGGATTTCTTTTATGTACCACTATATGTACTATCGACTGCATGATTAAGTAATTACACTACTCATGGAGTCGTCATGCTGTCGGATTTTATTAATGTTTTATATGCCTTATATATGAAAATTTTCATGTACTAAAAGATTATTACTAATGAATGCAGTTACATATATATTTTTTTCGTGATGTTGTTATATGTTATGTGTGCTATTATTTTATTTCATGTTAATTGTATGAATTCATTTACATGCGCAACCCTATCACCCAAACTATTCTATAATTATGGAATCTCGAAACTAGAATGCACTAAATACTCAACATCTTTCAGTTCCATGACAGAAAGATGCCTCAAAGATGAAATCACAGAAACAGCACGGCACAAACACGACCGGAGGTAAACTTGGCTACGTTCCAAGCAGCAGTGTCAGCTGCGGTCACCGCAACACTAGCACAGATCACAACGGGAATAACGAAGGAGGTAACGGGCAATGAGCCGGAAGTTCAAATCAGGGGATGAACCAAGGACTTACAATGGTCTGTACCAACAAATATTTCACGAATGCCAAGCCTCGGACCTTCAACAGAACGAGAGACACGATAAATCTAAAGCGGTGGATAGAAAAAGTTGAATCAGTATTCAAGATCTGCTATTGTCCCAAAGAGTGCAAGGTAAAGTTTGTAGCTTGCAGATTTTTCGATCAAGTGCTTTCTTAGTGGAATGGTCATCTGGAGGCCATGAGGCTTCTAGTGGTAAACGCTATGCCATGGGAGGAGCTGAATGAAATGTTAATGGCGGAACACTGTCCCAAAGGGGAGATCCAGAAGATGGAACAGCAACTGTGGAATCTCATAGTTCGGAACTCCGACATCGATGCTTACATCTCGAGGTTTATTGAGTTGTCCATCTTGTGTCAAGACATGATCATGTTTGAAGGAAGGAAGATTGAAAGATTCATTTGGGCACTGACCTCTCCAATTCAATGAAATGTAATATTAGCAAACCCGGAAAAGTACGACAGTGCTAAAACACTAGACAAGAAGTTGTACGACCATTGCAACAAGAAAGGTGACAAATCTGGAGAAACTGAAGGGAACAAAGAGGGAAAGGATAACAAGAAGAACAAAGACAACAAACGAAAGGGGTGACAAAGCCAAAAGTCATAAAAAAAAAGCAAACTGTAGCAGTCCACAGTGCTACTGCTCAGGTTTCCTTAACACCACATGCTCCAGCCTCAGCTATGCAAACTACTACCAGGCAAAACTCTGGAACCCTGCCTAAGTGTAACAAATGCAGCTACCACCACTATAGAGAATGCAGAGACATATTTAGTGTACAAGTTGCAACCGAAAGGGCCATACTGCTCGATAATGCAGATCTCAACCCCAACAGAACCAACAACCAAACAACAACAACAACAACAACAACAACAACAACAACAACAACAACAACAACAAACCACAACAATAATAACGTTGGGGCTAGTCACACTTGTTATGGATGTGGAGGAACCGGTCATTTCAGACGAAATTTCCCCAAAGGAAACAACCAAGGGGCGGGAGGATCTAGAAGGATCTTGACTTTGGGTATGGGTGAGGCATTTCAAGACCCAACGGTTGTTATCGGTACGTTCCCACTTAGTAATAATTTCACATGCATCTTATTCGATAGCAGACTCGAGCGGAGCTTTGTTAGTAACAAATTCAAACACTTACTAAAGCAACAACTCCAGAAGATAAACAAAGCCTTCATGATGGAGATGGCTACTGGGAAAACCGAAACAACCAAAGATGTTTACGTAGGGTGCACATTAATACTAAATAACCATATATTTCAAATAGATTTGATGCCAGTATATATTAGGAGTTTTGATGTGATAATCGACATGGATTGATTAAGCCTCCACCATGCTGATATTATGTGTCACAACAAGGTCATTCACCTTCACCTCCCCAATCACGAACCCATAATGATCTATGGTGATAAGACTGGTGACAATCTTCTTCTCATATCGTGAATCAAGGCACATAAGTGCCTGCACAAGAAGAACTATGCTTTCCTCGCTCATGTTGTGGACAAAGCCAAATAAGAAATAAACATTAAATATATCCCAGTGGCATGCGATTTCCTGGATGTATTTCCTGAAGACCTTACGGGAATACCCCAAGAAAGACTAGTTGAATTCTGAATTTAGCTCATACCAGGAGCCATATTAATTTCCAAATCACCCTATAGGTTAGCTCCCGCTGAAATGCAAGAGTTATCTAGTCAATTAAGTGAACTGTTGAACAATGGATTCAGCAGACCAAGATTCTCATCCTGGGGAGCTCCGGTCTTGTTTTTCAAGAAGAAGGATGGATCCTTTATGATGTGCATCTATTATAGGGAATTGAATAAGCTCACTGTAAAAAAAAATGATACCCACTCCCTCGGATTGAAGATCTATTTAACCAGATTCAAGGAGCTAGTTACTTCTCCAAAATAGATCTAAGATCCAATTATCATCAGCTCCGAGTCTTCATCAGCTCCGAGTCTGAGGAGATGACATTCTAAAAACAGCTTTCCGAACTCGATACGACCATTATGAATTCATCATGATGCCTTTTGATCTGAAAAATGCCCTCACATCATTTATGGGCCTCATGAATCGAGTCTGCCGCCCATTCCTTGATAATTTTATAATTATCTTCATCAACGATATTCTCATATACTCACGAAGCAAGGAGGAGCACAGTTAACATCTCTGTCAAATCTTGGAAACTCTAAGAGCTGAAAGGCTATATGCGAAACTCTCCAAATGCATGTTTTGGATTCACAGTGTAAACTTCTTTTGTCATATAGTTAGTGAGGAAGGGATTCATGTAGATCCTTCCAAGATATGAAGGCTGGGCGATTCCGAAAACCATAACAGAAATTCGTAAATTCTTGGGTATTGCAGGCTACTACCAAAGGTTTATTCAGAACCTCTCCAAGCAAGCCAAGCCCCTCACCACCTTGACACAAAAAGGTATATCTTTCAACTAGACGAACAAATAAGAAGCTGCCTTCCAAACCTTGAAGTGAGTGCTTTGTAGTGCACCAGTGCTATCCTTACCGGAGGTAACATAATACTTCATAGTATACTGCGATGCTTCAAACCAAGGGTTAGGCTGTATCCTCATTCAGCGTGGAAAGGTGATTGCTTACACATCTAGGAAATTAAAGACACATGAAGTAAATTACACCACCCATGATCTCGAGCTGGGAGTTGTGATCTTCGCCCTAAAGATTTGGAGGCACTACCTCTATGGTACGAAGTGCACGATATTCACAGATCACAATAGCCCCCAGCACATTCTAAACCAAAAGAAGCTGAACATGAGGCAGCGAAGGTGGGTTGAGCTGCTAAGTGATTACGAATGCGAGATCAAGTACCACCCGGGAAAGGCTAAGGTGGTAGCTAATTCCCTGAGTAGGAAAGAATAGTTAGGTTGCCGGGTGAAGACATTATCGATAACCATCCACTCCCACCTAACCTCATAGATGAATGGAGCCCAATCTGATGCATTGAAGCCAGAGAATGCCGCAAATGAAACGCTGTGTGGGATGGATAAAATCCTGGAAGCCAAAGAGTACGGAGCTCACTACTTCATGAATAGAATCCAGGTCCCAAAATTTGGGGGATTTAGAGAGATAGTCATGAACGAGGCTCATAAAAAACGATATTCTGTTCATCCAGGTTCAGATAAAATGTACCTGAATATTAAACAACATTATTGGTGGCCAAATATGAAGGCAGAGATGAAAATAGAGTATGAGAAGCCCTCGGGATTATTACATCAGCCAGCAATACCCGAGTGGAAATGAGAAAGGATTACCATGGACTTCATAACCATATTATCTAAGACAACAGAAAGATTGGATGCTATCTGGGTGATAGTTGATAGGTTAACCAAATCTGCTCATTTCCTGCCAATAAAAGAATCATACTAGAATCCTTAGGTTTTGGGTAATATCAACTCGAAACCTAGATTTCGCAAATTATTGCATATGGTTTCGCTTTCAAATCCCAAAAGCAAAACATCAACCAATGAAACATCAACGTCATTGCCTCCATTTTCATCACCTATCCCAACTTCAGTTCCAATTTCAACCATTTCACCAAATTACTCCACCATTATGCAAGAACCTATTATTACTTTTTTTCATCCCAATCTACTGAAGTAGATTGACTTATCCTGGATGTCGAACTGAATGATTATGATGTGATGGTTTCCTTTGTTGACATGTAGTTCGATCCTGAAGAGCATAATGTTCTTGATGATATGATCATGTTAGGTAAACAACTCAAAATTTGTAACTCCGAAATCAATAAGCTTCTACAATCTCAAGCTGATACTCGGAGCAAGAAATTTGTAACTGGAGTAGTGATGGAGTATTTATTGAGATCGTAGGAGAATCATCTTCACACCTTGGTTAAAAGCCTTGAAACAAAATAGGTCGAACAATTAAGAGTTCATTCTAGAAATTTTGAGTATGAAATACAAAAGATTCGTGATGTGGCCAAGGAGCGTCATGACCTTTTAATCAAACACGTAGAGAAGATAAATGATTATATTGATGTTCACATGGCTGAAATCAAGTCAACAATGGCAATAGAGGTTGAGAAAACGGATAAGACTTATACTGTGTTGCACGGTAAGGCTGATGTTGTTGCAAATGCAATTCCGAAGTTGGTTGAATCAGTTCTTCCAATTCCACTAAACTTGACGCGAAATTGGAGTAGGATTCGAAAGTGTTTACTAAGCTGGAGGTGTTCCTATCAAGCATTAAGGAGTCTATTTTGAAAGTTGATCTTTCGTCTCAGCCAATCGTGCCACAGGAGTCAATATTTCAGTTGATTACGAAGATTGAGAGAAATATCAAAACTAAGCTCGCAACCATCCTTGAGTTGGTGCTTCACTTACCAACAAATGCTCTTCACGCAGTGCAAGTGTCGCAAGCGGGAGACAAAGCATATGCTGTTGTTGGGTCTTCGAAAGATTAAGAAAAAGGCGCAGTAGTTGGAAAAGTTATTTCGACTAAAATATCCACTTCATTACCTGTTTCATTGTCTGCAAATTTAACTACAACAACAGCAAGAAAAATCACGAAAGAGATTGTTATTAACGAAAAATTTGGAATCTCAAGTTCAAGTTCTATGCACCTACCTTCGAAATATGGTCAAGGTGATAAAGGAAAAGGTATTATGGTGATTCCTTCTGAAGAAGAAAACAAAAAGCAATAGACCCTAGAGATTGAGAAGTAAAGGCAACTAAACAACATTATGAGGCGAAAGAAGAATGACCCACCTCGCTTAAATATGGGTGATCCCAACAAGCAGTGGTGTTATGAAACTACTGAAGATATAGTTTCGATTGGGATGAACGACCACTTTCGCAAAGCGTTGAAAAAGAGTTATGACATTGAGAACTCGAATTTTAATCTGCTTGACTTTCTTGTGAACCATATGTTTTTTTACTTATTCTTAATTCAAAATTACAGAAGACTTCAATGATAAAGATGAGTATAAAATGCTCAAGATGCGATTTCATGTTATATTGTGGAAAAAATGAAGAAAAGCTGTGGTCATCATTAAAGATTTTGAATGTGATGTCCATCACTCGAGAAAACCTATTCGAAGGTCTTTTACAAAATCTTCGATATATGGTCTTGATAGAAAACAACGCGGTGTGTGAATTTTTGTTTACTGACTTCCTTCTCCTGAACTTGAATGACTTGGCGATGGTGACAATAATTTTTGAGTAATTTTGACATTTCGAAACTGCCTGAGCCGAAGAAAAATGATTTCATTATTGGTTTTGCTCACATTAAGGTTTTCATAGATAACTACTATTATTTCCTAGAAATAATTGATATTGAGCTTGATATGGTAGTTAACAAGACTTCAAAGATTCCTCAGTCTTTGTAGAAGGAGAAGGATAACATTGAAAAGTTTAAAAATGGAGAAATAATACATCAACCATTTGGTGTGGTGCTTCAAGGGAAGAAAAAGAATGGAAAGGAATGAATGCAAAGACAATGCTAAGATTTGAAAGACGATACTTTTGTATATAGAGGTTTGCAATGTAAATCTACAGACTCTGGAGCAAATAGCATGATTTTGTCTTTTCTCACTATGGGGGAGATTGCTAGGTTCGAAATTTATAATAGTGAAAGGTCGAAATAGGTCTAAGTCTGCTAGTTTGCGAAATCAGGTTGATTTCGAAGTGTATGTATTTACAAGGCATAAGTCGACTTCAAAATATAACGTTTAGCACTTGTATTTTTTGGGCGTCTGTAACACCTTATAAATAGGGTAGGTATGAGGGTAGAGAGTATCTTTGCAATGTTCGTGATTGTAAACTCTCTCAAACTCATATACCATTTAAAGATATTAATGAGCCAATCAGGTCTTATTTACTCGACGCGTTCTTACTGTGATTGATTATATTTTCATAACGTGATTCTGATACACATCAATCGGAATTTCAATTTGATTTGTTGAAATTATCAGCTTCTAATCATCAAAGTTGTCTAAAAGATAAATTCCTAGTTTAGATGAGACATTATATTTTAGACATAGGCATGTAAAGTAGTATTCTCAAAGATATCTTCTACAATTTAAAAAAAAAAAAAAAGAGATAAGTAAAACGTATGCATGGAACAAAAGCATATAAAAAGCATTAAAACTTTAATGCTTATGATACCTTCACTTGTGAGTTGAGACGAATAAAAAGTAGTACTCTCAGGGATATCCTTCACAATTTTTGTAAAAAATAATAACATAAAGATATAATTAAAACATATGAAACAAACTAACACATATAAAATGTGTTAAATAAAAGATTCATTTTTTTAAATCAATTAAAAAATAAGTTAGATATAGTCACAAATTCAGAAGAATCGAAATAAAAATATATTCCTACTGATGATGTTAAATAATTACCTGAATTAACAAATTCATAAGAAACCGCATTCTTTGCAATGGACACTTGAGAAGAAACAACCATTGATCTAATGTATTTTAAAAGCTTGAAGAACTGTAATACAAATCAAATGTACAGAATAATGAAAAAAATAATATCATTTGAAACTTAAAAACTAACATAACAAACCTCATAACAAATTCATACCTGTTTTTTTCAAATTGATTAATATTTTTTTGAAAATCGTTAAATCAATCAATTATGTCAATCAGAATCTTTAGAATAAACTATAATCCATTGTTGATCAAATTAACAATAATATTCTATAGTGTTTGATAGTGCATTACCTATTTTTAGCAACATCAGAAAATTTCATTGACGATGCAGACTTTGATTTTGTCAATGAACTAAAATCAATTGTAGATAGAATTGTTGATGATAATATATAGAATCGAAATGAGACTATTTAAAATAAGATAAACAAAGAATCACGATTTGTGGATTTAAAAAATAAAAAGATTGAACGAAATCAAAATTCAAAGAATTTATGGATACAATCGGAGTTTAATTTTATTAAATAGTAATTACAAAACTGTCCTACAAAGAATTTAGCTATCATATTATCAAATTAAAAAGAAATTGAGTTTATAAGAGGTTGGTTGGGAATCTATTCTTAGTAAGGATTGCGAGGACAAATATTAGCCTTTCATCTACTATAATTTGTGGTTGTGCATTTTTTTTATTTTATTTTATTTTATTTTATTTTTTTTGTAATGGATAGACATGGATACATTTTTGTAAATAACCCCAACTTTCTGTCGTGCTCTCCTTACGGGAAAAAGTTTCAAGGGCAAATTGGTCAACGTTATTTTCTAATTCAGTGGATGAACATTTAAGTTGATTTTTCTTCATATTTGTCTAAGTTCTTGAAGAATTCTTATGGTTAAATATGAATCATTCATGTTAACATTCGCTTGATCTCGTATTGGTTCTAATTCCTCATTTTTAAGGTTCATTTTGGTTAAACTTCAAGTTATGGAAGTATATATATATATATATATATATATATATATATATATATATATATATATATATATATATATTTATATATATATATATATATATATATATATATATATATATATATATATATATTTTCTAATTTCTATCATTTTTAGCTTCGTTTTAGTTTGATCTTAGCTATTTGTTGATGTTTATGTTACATTTTTTCTTTGATTTGTTGTTTTTACGATATTTTACAAGTGACAACGAGTATAATCTTCAATGATATTTGATGTGTTATGATAAATCCTAAATAAAGTTACAATTTTTATTTGTTGAAGCCCTAGTTTCATCTTCTTGTTGATTTAAGCTTTATTGTCAATGAGATTCAATACTACAATAAATACTTATCAATTTATAGTTTTGAATAGATTTCTTATGATGAATTAAAATAAAAGCATCAAAGTGAAGCTTAATACAATACTACTCACAAGGTGTTCAATCTATTGTCTCAAACAAATAACCGTTTGGAAATTTTGAATTTATAAATGTTTTTTTGTTATTTTTATTAGGTTATATATATATATATATATATATATATATATATATATATATATATATATATATATATAAAATAAGTACTTATGTAGTTTTTTATGCCAATGATCATTGGTGTTTCCATAAATTCATTTTTTAGACGAAATGGTAGATACATTAAAAAGCTAAAATACCAACAATATTATTGTCAAAATAAACATAGAGTTTGTTTCAAAACTATATGTATGATTCAAATCAATGATTATTTGTGTGAGGAGTGATTTGTTTATTTGTATGTGTGTGTGCATTTTCTTTGTTATGTATGTTTTCTAGCCTTTTCAAGGATTAATATTCATTAAGGTATATCGTTTAGTTAGGAAATTATGGCTAACTGGTGTTATAATGCAATCTTTGGTGTAACGATCAGTTATTTCTAATCCATGTAATAGTTTAGATTAACTTGTAATTAGTTTTTAAAGTAATAAAGAGAAATTTTTGAACACTATGTGCATTTACTTATTTGATTCTCAGAATACAAATAGTTAAATGAACATGATATCTATGAGAAAATTCGTAGTGGTTGTGACAATGATTCCGAAAATATAACGAACACTAAAGCCCAAGTAATAACGAAGAAATTATAACCAATCGAAGATTCGCGAAAAAACCAGCAAAATGCAGTTTAGCGTAAAAAGTGAGTTTTTAGTAACATGCTTTTTAACCTTAACTCTGTAAATGAAAGTTGTAGTATACGTTATACTAAGAGTGTCCATATAAAGTATGTCCAAATCTGACTTTGTAGGATGAAGTTATGATTTTTCTAAGATTCTACATAGCAGTGCATAGCTTGAAATTTGAAATAAAGATCGGATGATTTTTAGCCGACACAACCTAAACAAGAATTGAAGGTCTCGTTAATAGTAGTGTAATGGTAAAAAGACAGATGAAAACGGAAGTCGGATAAAGAAGTTACGAATTTTCAACAAACATTTCCTGTACCGGCCTGTTAAAAATATAAATTTAAAAATAAAGTCAAAATTAGCCGACGGAGTCTAAACCAAAGTTTTAGAGCATGGTCTCGCGCTACGTGTGGATATAACAAAACGTCAAAAACGGACATCGTATGTGAAAGTTATGACTTTTTTATGTTTCAAAAATTCAAGTACGCCCTGCGTATAAGGAGTACACCCAACGTACTCAAAAGCTAGGCCTCAGTTTGATCACATCGACCTTACCCTCGCATGCAGCACGTGTCAAAGACGTCCGAGACTTAGGATATTGATGAATGAGATTACGCCCCGTATGGTAGATGTACGACCAATGTACTGCTGCTCACATTAGTAGCCCAACGTACAAGAAGATTACGCCCAACGTAATCTCACTAGACTTGAAGCGTATCTCGTAGCCTCGCCGCATCCAAAGTTCGGATAAGACTCAAACGAGTATGCCCAGTGTACAAGAATATTATGCTCATCGTAATAATGGACCTCAGCCTCCTATAAATAGGATGCTAAGCCTTCGAGTTTGGCTTAACATTTTCAAAACCTATTTCCTTTTAAACACTCTTTCAAGCCACTCTTAGCCCCCCGAAGCCTAGAATACACCCCTAACACTCTAAGAAAGCCAGGAGTCCTGAAGCCCTCGTGAAAAGAAGTTTTTCCAGTCGAAACTCTACTCACGTGAAGCCTGACTTTTCCTCAAAAACTCTCAGTTTCATCAAGAAAAATCCTTACTAGAAACAAAACGCTATCAAAATCACCACTCATCAAGTGAGTTCATACCCCAACTTTTTTCATAAATTTTCACTTTTTTTAGGGGAAGAAATACAAGTTTAAAACACAAAATATTTGTGTGATAAAATATAAATGTTTTTGATATTTATTTAATTATTGCTATTAATGAAATTATAGATTTATGTATGTATAAATTATGTAATTAGGGTTCAACAAACTTAGAAGTGATGATTTGGCTCCATTTCCTGTTCCTTGTTAGGTTGTGGGTTTGAAGTGGAATTATTTATTTGAATGTCCGTTTGATCAAAAACTATAGAAATATTATATCTATATAAGTATTAATTCATGTGTTAAAAATCAATAGTTTTGAAATAGCTTTTAGTTGATGATTTTAATAAAGAAACAAACATATAAACTATAATATGTATAGTTTTTATTCAAGCATATTACTTTACAAGTTCAACATACAATACAGAGACAAACATATAAACTATAATAAGTAAAGTTTATGATTCAAACATACTATTTTACAAAGTTCAGATTACATTACAGATTTTCTATTAAAAAGTAACTTTTCATTATTAATGTAACACCTGGTTTCTAGTATGTATTTTTAAATTAAGTATTTTTCATTTTGGCCTGGGACTCGGCGAGTTGGTGGCCCAACTCATCGAGTAGAAGCGGTTTGGACACGTGAGTTAAGTGGTTGACTCGGCGAGTCAGAGACCGGACTCGACGAGTCCGTGCTGTCTGGACAAAAACCATAATATGAGGGTTTGCACCCTATATAAACACCTTAACTCAACCTCCCTAGTCCCTAACACTCTCATAGAGCTGCATATCGAAACCCTAGTTGATTATGTGTGTTAAGGTCATTTTGGTGCTTTTGTTGACTTTTGAAGCTTGAAAGGAACAAGAGGAGCTTGAGTATTTGACTTGGGGCTTGTGGATCCAGAGATCGCATTCCATATTCAACTTAATCAAGGTAAAATGCTCCTGCTTTGGTCTTCCATTTGGTTGTTCATCTTTAGATTGTAGATCTTGGGTGCATTTAGGGCTTTCAAGCCTTTTTTGGATTTAAAGGGTGTTATGTGGACTCTAGCTTTCAGATCTGGGCCTTAAGATGGGTCTCATGGCATAAAGGTGCCAACTTTAGCGCCATGAGAGCCCCATGCACATTGTAGGACACTTTATATGGATTTTTTCGCTAAAAACCCCATGCATGTGCATCAAGTTTGGAGCTTTACATATAAAATGGACATTAGGAAGCCAGATCTATGGTTTTGGTGTGTTACACCTCATTTAAATCGACTGTATGGAATTGGTCAAAGTTGGACTCGACGAGTTGCTCTTGGCACTCGACGAGTCGGTGACCATTGTGCTTCGAAACCCTTTCGGTGAATGGGTAAGTGTTACGAAGGAAGTCCCTTGTGGGTTTAAACATGAAAAAGGACTTGCAAGTCATGGGACTCGGTGAGTGGTATGAGCAGAGTCGGCGAGTCCATAGCAATCTCCCAATCTTTGAAGACGGACTCGACGAGTTGTTCAAACAACTCAGCAAGTCATAGACTGGACAAGTTCTTAAGTTGGAGATGAACTCGACGAGTTCAAGAAGGAACTCGGCGAGTCGGATAAATATGGTCCTGATGTTATGATTGAAGGAGAACCCGTCGAGTTTTTGCTATACTCGACGAGTGGAGCCAAGGTTTTGTGTGGGATTAGAGAAGCATGGACTCGACGAGTTGGTAGGCCAACTCGGCGAGTCAGGTCAACTTAATGTTGACTTTGACCAATGTTGACTTTGACTGAACTTGGGCTAACCTTGTTTAGGGTTGTATGTGATATTTGTTGACTTTAAGGTTATCATGTAGGGATCAAGGAGTCGTTGGGAGTTGACTTGTGCGCCGAGGATAGTCCAGAAATTGAACGACATTGAGGTGAGTTACCTTCCAGTAGGGGTAGGTCTAAGGCCACAATGTCAGCCCACCAAAAAGGGGTATTTAAAAGATAATGGTCATTGTGATAATTATCTTGGTCTGGTTATGTGTTGGTTATGAGGTTTATCTAGATAGTATGTAATGTGTATGGTAGGGATTAGTTTCCCTGACAGTGGTCCTTAGGACCAAGGGTAGGTCAGTACCCGGATATGCCTGACTATATGCTTATATCTGTTAATTGTATGCTAGTGGTAGGGGTGAAATAGTCCCCGATTACCGGTTGAAAGATACCGATGTTGATTACCGGTTGAAAGATACCGATCATGGTTTCCGGTTGAAAGATACCGATCATGGTTTCCCGTTGAAAGATACCGATCATGGTTTCCGGTTGAAAGATACCGATGAAGGTTACCGGTTGAAAGATACTGACCATATTCTATGGTATGTGGTATGATGGGGGAACTCACTAAGCTTTGTGCTTACAATTTTTGTTTTGGTTTCAGGCACCTCTTTGTCGAAGGGGAACGAGTTGACGGTGAGCAGCGTATCACACACACACACATGTGTCCCCAAGAAGTTTTTGGGACTGCACTCTGATTTTTCAATACTTATGAATTTGTAATGAGATGTTTTATTGACAAGGTTTTGGTAAAATGTTTATTAAATGCGTTAATTTGAAAATAAAATTTTTGGCCTTGAAGTTTGGGTCGTTACTGTTGGGTTATGAGCATTCTAACACTCCTAAGTGTACATGCAACCCTTAATACCTTGGATCTATGTTTTCTCTATTATACATGCAAATAAGAACTTTCCGAGGTATTATCCTAATCTAGCATACAAAACAATGAATGTAACAAGATAGAATACATACCTCTTTGATGTAGGAAGTCTTCATGAAGCTTGAGTGCCTAGTGCCCCAAGTGTGACACCTCAAATGGTTCACACAACACCAAATACACTTGGAATAACTTGAGAGAATTCTACACTTCATGAAAATCGGCTAGCCCTTTCTTACTCTCTCTAGTGGCCGATTTTGGTCAAGAATAAGATGCTTATATAGTTAGGGTTACACCATGTAAACCCTAATTGACATGGCCTTTCATTTCCATGATCCATGGGTACCAAAACACCATGGAGCATCCATGGAGAATCATATGGGTTTTAGCCCAACTAGATAATCCATGGAGCCTTAGCTCACTATATAAGTATGGATGATTTGTACAATCAACCCATATATTTAATTAGTCTTCTTTTGATCACTTAATTAATCCTAGATTAATTCTTGATCAATACTAATTAAATAATCTTATTATTCTTATTATTAATATACTAGAACTTATAATATATTAATAACCATAAGTGTCTTATTTCTCTCATTATAGTCTATCCAAGTGCATGATGCCATGCAACCCAAATGGACCATGCCGGGTCGGGTCAAGTCTTACCAATTATAGTTATGGACTTAGACATTAATCCAATAGTCTCCCACTTGGATAAGTCTAAAACTAATATTGCGTATGACTTCAGGAACCGACTGGCAATCGTAGCTCTCAAAAGCTTCTGTCGAACTCTGACCTAGTAAATGAACTCTTACCTTTGTCAATGACTTGTCCATTAGATAAGGGACAATATATTCCTCCATTCTAGATATCATACGGACTGAGACATGGATTATAATCATTTTCTTTGTCCATTTGTTGTTTCCCTATTTCCGATTTATGACGACTGACTAATTGAACAAATCAAATCAGTCCTGGCCCGGCCGAGAACTTCCATTTGTCATCATCAAATCATCGAGGAGCCCACAGATATCGCTTTTATCCCGAAGGTAAAAGGAATGGATAAACTTCGACTCATATGGCTTGTTCTAGTACTTGTTGAATCATACACAAAGGCATGTTTTATAGCACCGAGTTACCGAATGCGTTTTCGTGCAATCAATGTACAACCAACTCATAGTAACAACTCATATCTCTAGGTTTGAAGACTATAAGATATTATCGTCTCATGATCACTCGTGATAAAATCCATGAAAAGATTCCAATGAGCGTGGGTTGGATCCCATACTCAGAACTTATGAGCACTCATGAGTTGTAACACCCAAAGTTTCGAAGGCCAAGAAAGCCCTAATTTAAGGGTAGACTCGGCGAGTCCAAGGAGGGATTCGGTGAGGCCGAGCGGGATCCGGGTCGAGGAGTAAGTGACCGACTCGACGAGTCGGCCAAGGTCACTCGACGAGTCTGGTATGAACGAGGAAAACCCTAATCTCGGGAGTTGCATCCTATTTAAAGGGTGTTATGTCCCTCCCTCAGCCCCCATATCACCCTAGAGAGCCAGTGCACCCTTGATTTTGTGAGAGCTTCCATCATTTTGAGAGTTAAAGCTTGGAGGAAGGAACTTTGGGGAAAGGAACTTGAAGGGCAAGTAGGTTGCTACAAGGAGGAGGTGTAGATCCGAGATCTACTTCAGTGGTGTTCATCTTGGAGGTAACAAGCTGCTATCTCCCCTCATTTGCACCTAGATCTTTGTGTGTGTTTTGGGCATTCTTGGCTTAAGAGTAACCTTTGAGCTAGAGGTTCAGATCTGAGGTTGCTACCTCAGATCCATGCTTATTTTGGTCTAGAATTCCGTAAAGTATCTGCCCTTGAGTGGATCATGGAGCCTTTTTGCCTTAAGCCCTAGTTTATAGCATATTTTGCCTAGATCTCCTTCTCTACACGTAAAGTTTGCAACTTTATGTGGGGAAAAGGCTTTGGAAGGGTGGATCTACAGTTTGGATTTCATGCATGACTCAAATGTCCTCTACATGTAAGGAGATCTGAAGGGACTCGACGAGTCCTTTGAGTGGACTCGGCAAGTAGCATGAAGTTATGGAGAAAATCGACGAGTGGGATAAACAACTCGTCGAGTCGTATGAAGATTGCCTTGTACTCAGTGAGACTGTTCTTGGACTCGGCGAGTCAAGTCACGAAACCCCAAACTCTTCAAGTTGAGACTCGAATCAGTGAGTTGGGTGGAGACTCAGTGAGTTGGACAGGTCTGGACTCAGAAATCGGTAGACTCGGCGAGTCATGGACTGACTCGACGAGTCGAGTCGCGAATGGAAGGAATCTGAACATTATGAACTCGGTGAGTCAGTAGGGTGAATCGGCGAGTAGGGTTGACCTGGAAGGTTGCCTTTGACTAGGACTTTGACCTTGGACCAGGTGGACTTGGTTGTCTTTCGGGGGTCAGTTAGACTCAGTGTTGCATTGATATTGGTAGTTCGGGGAGCAAGGGGAGCAGGAGTTCCGTGAGTTGTCGGGCAGCAACTAGTGAGATCATCAGCAAGTTCAGCCAATGCAGGTGAGTTTCCCTTTGTGTGAATGGGTCTAAGTCCACAATGCTGGCCCATGTAGTTATCAGTAGAAGTCCCGGGGGTTAGCGCTAGGCACAATATGCTAGTATTATTTTCAGGACAAGGTCCAGTAATAGCGGGCGGGTGCCCAAGGAATTGTTTATATGATAGTTTATACTTGTTGTCTGTGTGATACATGTATGTGCCTGGTAGGGAGGTGAGTGTGGGCGAGGTCCCGTATCTCGCTAAATAGCAGAGTGTGGATGGGGTTCCATATCTCATTAGTAGCAGAATAGGGGCGAGGCCTAAACTAGAACAGGAGTGAGAGTGGGCTAGGCCCGTACCTCACTACCATTAGGAGCGTGGACGGGGTCCCATGACTCATTAGTAGCAGGACATGGGCGAGGCCAAGGATAGGCGAGGCCTTAGGACAGAAACAGTTGTATGTGTTGGTTATGTGTTGTGAAATGTTTATGTGTTATTATTTGTTGGCGGGCGAGACCCTGTGACAGGCGAGGCCTAAGTAAAACAGATCTGTATCCGAGCGGGGCTAGAAGCCAGGCGGGGCCTGGAGCGGTAGGGCCGTTGTAGCGGGCGAGGCCCGAGGTAGGGGGCGAGGCCCAAGATAGTGGGCGTGGTCCAGTATGTACAGTATGTGGTTATGCATGGTTTGTGGTAGGGTGAGGAACTCACTAAGATTCGTGCTTACGGTTTTCATTTTTGGTTTCAGGTACTTCTGGTAGCGGAGGGAAGAGCTCGGGGTGATCGCATGGCACACACCATAGATTAGACAGCCTGGGAATGTTTACTCTGATAATGAACATGTGTTTTGAAAATTTATACTCATATTATGTTTTGGAATGATGACTTTACTTTAAGTAATGATTTATTAAAAGAAATTTTTGGTCTTAAGTTTTGGGTCGTTACAAGTTGGTATCAGAAGCTTGGTTTGAGGGATTCGGACATGCTCTCGGGTGTGTCTGAACTCAAACTAAGGAATTGGTAAGGAAGTTTTCAAAATGGAAAGACAGTTTTGTAAAAAGAGTTTTGAGAAAGAAAATGGTTTGAGAAAAGTAAAAAGAATTCAGAAAGAAAAGAACTTTGAAAAGAGATTGCAAGAGGGACCAGCGGTCGGATTATTCTGATAATGGTTATGTTATATGTTTCAGTATGGTGACATTGCAAGAGGGACCAGCGGTCGGATTAGGCGCCGGAGAGGGATTGGGCTCGGGTTTAGGGGCCGAGCAGCTCGAGGAGTGGATGAGAGAGTTGATATCAGCCGAGGTGATGCGTAGTAGTCTAGCTTAGACTCCTGTGATCTTTGGCACGGTCAAGGAGGGTATATTGGAGATTTTGGATGAGAGGCTGGGAGCCTTCCGTACTGAGATGATGGCCTTGCTGGGAGCGCGTACCTTGAAATTTCGGGAGTTCAGGGCTTGCGGGGCACCAGATTATCATGGGGCTAGCGACCCCATCGCTAGCAGCAGATGGTTGGCTGATGTTGCCAATGCATTCCGTACGAGCTGGTGTCCTGAGGAGGACAAGGTCAGACTCGCTTCTTGTCTTCTGAAGGACAGAGCGAGGGATTGGTGGGAAGAGATTGGTCATGCTTTGGGTGATGGCACCGCGTTGGACGCGATGACTTGGAGTGATTTCTCAGCTAGGTTCAGAGCGGAGTTTTCGCCGATTATTGAGGTGCGGAAGTTGGCCCGGGAGTTTCAGGATTTGACGCAGACTACTGAGACTGTGGTAGAGATCACCGCCAAGTTCAGGGAGAGAGCCCTACTTGTTCCGCAGTATGTCACGGATGAGGAGATGAAGAAGGTGATGGGTTTTGGTCATATGACATCCTATGTGCTCATACAAACCCTAATGCTTGGATCTAGGTTTCTCTATTGTACATGCTTTGAATCCAAGACTATAAACCCTAATTCTAGCATACATATAATCATATTAACATGAGAATAAGTTTATAGTGTTACCTTGATTGTTATGTAGCAATAACAATCCCAAATCTCCTTGTATTGACTTTGGAAGGCTTAGAGTCACAAGTGTCACTCCTCTAATGGCTCACAAACACCATAAGCAAGAGGATGAAGAGGAGAGAGGTTGGAGGCTGCCAAAAACGTGTGTCAACCCTTACAAGAAGCTTAGCTTCGTTTTTGAGCCTTAAGGGTTCTTTATATAGTTGGGCTATTAGGGTTATCTAACAAGGAAACCCTAATTTGGATGCTTAAGCCCTAAGCAACCCATAGACTCCTTTTATTAAGCCTATGGACGATTTCCTTATGGGTTTCCCATTAGAATTCGTCCATCCCTTAATACAAGGCAATCCATGGCCCAAATTGCAATTATCCTATAATTACAATTCCAGTCCCTTAAGTTTAATTAATCTCTTTTAGTCACAAAACTAATTACCAATTAATTATTGACTAATATTAATTAAACAATATGATTTCTCCTTTAATATATTATTCTCATAATACATTAATAAATCATATTTAATCCTTACTCTCCATAAATCATCCTATCAAGTTGCTTTGGTGAAGGCAACCCAAAAGGACCATGCACCATCGGGTCAAGTACATACCAAAATAGTTATGGACTTAGACACTAATCCAACAGTCTCCCACTTGGATAAGTCTAACAACTATTCTGCGTATGACTTCAAATCCTGATCTGTAATCGTAGCTTTCCAAAGCCGCTGTCAACTCTGATCATATCAGATACGCGTGTCCTTAGATAAGGGATCATATATTCCTCCATTCTAGATATCGTATGAGATATGATTTCAAATCATTCTCTTTGTACTACTTCTTGATTTCCGATTTATGACAACAGACTAATTGAACAAATCAAATTAGCCCTAGCCCGGCCGAGCATTTACGTATGTCATCACTAAGCCATCGAGGGGCCCAAAGATATCGCTTTTATCCTACTTTGGATAAAAGGAACGGATAAACTTTGATACAATGCTCCCTTGCACTCACTCACCGAATTACACACAATAATATGTTTTATAACACCAAGTTACTGGTGCGTTTACATATTATCAATGTGCAACCGATTCGCAAGATACAACTCACACATCTCGGTTTCAAGAATATAAGATGTTATCGTCTCACTAATCACTCGTAATACAATTCATGGAGTGATCCAAGTGAGCGTGGGTTTAATCCAATGCTCAAATCATATTCATAAGCACTCATGAACGTTGCAGCAAACATTTGCTTATGTCTAATACTCTTCTAGACAATCCACACACCAATTCACGACAGTCTTCATTCATATATACTTCCAACATATGAACGACTGTGGCCCGTTTGAATAATTCGATTATTCTTAATAAACTCAATTATTCTGGAAGTCAAAACATGCAAGGTGAAACACAAGAATAATACTAATCCCATATGGCCTCAAACCTTTGAGTATAAACAAACACGTTTTATTTATCACCATATCGATTACTCATTATTTGTCGTTTCGGGTAATCAACTTCGCATTTGAATTCCAACACTTGTCCCATGCTCCTAGCATGCACACAATGTTTACCTATGGTTCTTACTTTTGCGAAATAGACAAATTGAACACATTTCCAATCTTTCTCATTTTACAACACCAATTCCTTTTTTCTTGAGTGTAAGAATGTCAAATTCTTGTTACTTATAGAATATACTAGATTCTAACACTTTATGCAACGATCCTTTTGTAATGTCACTGCACTAAAGTCTCAAAGACTATTGCCAATGATGTTACAAATTCCTCTATCGGAGATTGTTACAAGACAATTCCTTAGATATGATGTCTCTCACTCAAAGTACATTCCTTTGAACATCCTTTCGCATAAAGTTTCTAGTCTAGACATAGATTTTACTTCCCAACATGGACACACTTCCATATTTTCTATATGACAACTCATTCTTAATAGAATCTTATCTATTCGTAATGATGTCGATATCGTCCATCCAATATGGAAACACTTCCATAA
Source organism: Lactuca saligna (assembly GCF_052625555.1). Classification (NCBI taxonomy): domain Eukaryota; kingdom Viridiplantae; phylum Streptophyta; class Magnoliopsida; order Asterales; family Asteraceae; genus Lactuca; species Lactuca saligna. The sequence continues at coordinate 93,117,831 of NC_136419.1, read as the reverse complement.
TTTCCAATACCATACTTCCAACTACTGGCAAGCGACCAATCCTCGTCGAACTTTGGATTGTCCTTTGATAGTTGTTTAATTATTTTAGTCAAAACCAATTCTAGTCCCTTTTCCCTCTAAATGCACTATACATTTGGAAAATTTTAGAATGGTCAAACATTAAAGCATTCGCAATCGATCCTATACCCGAAGTGTATGGGACACGACGCACAATGTTTTATTTGCTATGTTCTCAAAACTCGAATTGCGAAGAGGAATGCCGTAATCACAATCGAAATTTTAAGAACACACTATGTACCTTTGACTAAATTTATTAACATTCCACAACCTAATCCTTTAGATTTGAAATGAAGCATAATATTCTCTCCCTTAATTATAGCAAAACAACCTTTCAACTCTTACAACTTTGCAAAGTATGACTCTTGTTTTCTATAATTAATATTGCCAATTATGCAATACTTGCCTTAATAATCATACAATCATAACATTTATGCTCCTACTATCATGATGATTATTATAGAACATAACACTTATGCTCCCACTAGCTTCGACATGTATTCATAAACATCTTAACTTTTAGAAAAACAATACTTATTGAAATTCTTAAGTTCATGTTTCTAATACTTAGTGCTTTGATAATCTTTTATCAAGACTTCTTGAACTTATACACTTTTGCTTTAGATAGTTCATATGTGTGTCTTAACAATTAAGACTAATTGCCAAACCTCACAATTCAAATTATGGAAAGGGATGCCGTAACCATGATCGAATTCGAGAATGCAATTTTACAATCACTATCTTTTAAAATCTTTCTTAGTGAAAGCATTTTCTCAATCATTTTCATGAAGGAGGAAATCTTGACACTTAGATTTAAACGGTGTATTTGTTCCTATCCATGCGAATTTGTTAAAACCAAAGTTTACGACAAATTCAAACTCATATGGATCGAACTTTCTTAATCTTGCTTTCTTGCCTTATGGTAGCACAGCTGCCCACCACGTCTTCCAAGTAGTTAAGCATCTTACCTTTTTCCTATCAATGTACCTTTCATTGATCAAGGTCCTTGCCTTTTACGCATTCAAATGAGAACTCATAGGACTCACATGCATAATTAACTCGATTGGATTGGCACAGAAACAAAATAATGTCTTTACGATAGGTTGTAAACCTCAACTCGTGTGCTAGTGATGATCGATAAGGTTTATTTGATTTGTTCTTGAAACTTTTCGAGACCATTAAGACTCCCACTGACTCCTTGACATATAAGATTCTTTTGTCAATAAACATTTCTTGACAAACAAATTTTCAAGAGTTAGTGTAGCTTGTATCAAAACACTTCATAAATTGGTCATAGTTGGTCTTTGTCTTATCCAAGACATCACAACTTTCCACATTTGATGAATGTTATAAACCTTTAATACTTTTTACTCATTGTCACAATCTTAACTTTAAGACTTGTTATTGGAACGAAGTATGATTGTCTTCTTGATTTGACCATTTCATCAATCTTTGATTCGTCTTCTTGGACATACAATTGTACCAAGACTCACTTAGAGGATCAATTGAGATATGGTTCTTAATCATTAAGACTTATCATGAAGCATAAAAGCTACTCTCCCTTCTTCTTAGAATGGAGAAACTCTTATCTTTCTGCCTACTTGATTCTTCTTATTCGTTTTGCTATTGATCTAAACCCTTTAATCAATTGAAAATTACACTTAATCTTGTAAGTGTAATCATATTTACTAAGCCTTTAGTAAATCATGACGAATATCTTTGTTACTCTTATGGTGAACTTGATCAACACACAACTTTGTGTACTCGATCTCCTAGTCCTTCACTTGACACTTTGTCAATGAATTAGTCCAATTTCCAAACACGAAATTTCTCATTCATCATGCAACCAAGTTGCATGATTCCAAGTTTCTGTCCAATTGAAACTTGGGCGATGAGAAACTCTCCATATTTGGTAAATTCTTGACATTTCCATAAATAACATAACTAAGAATCATATTCATTCGTTGTAGAAATATGCGAACATCAATTTTCACATAACGATTTCATTGCAAGGAAGTAAACAAATAAACAAAATTTGTTTTATTTATAAAAAGCAGCGGAAAAACATTTGTCCTTACAATGCAAAATCTATTGAAAACTATGTAAAAGAAAATTTCTAACAACTCTGTCATAACTATCTAAGCTCAAAATCCAATCTTCAAGTCCATGCGATCGAGATCCATATCTTGTGATTAGATTCATCTTGCTCTCTTATCAAGCTTCCTTTCTTTTCACCGATCCTTTAAAACATTCAAATGCAATCTTATTACATCATGTATTAAGAATTAATGAATAGGAACTCAATGGAGTTAGATAGTGGATTCTTACCTAAAGCGTAGTCATACTTTTGACTCTCCCATCACTTAGATCTCTTAGGTAAATAGGGCAACTTCATCTCCAATGCCCCTTCTCTTGGCAATAAAAGCAAATTGACTCTTTTGGAACAATACATGGAACTACTTCAGACATCGCCTTTCTCTTATGATCAAACTTTTCGATCATTGCATGTCTTTCATTGCCATTGTCTATATCCATAGAGGTCTTGAAGGTAGATTCACCAATCAACTTTGCTTTTCTATTGCGCCAAACCATTTCTGATTTAGCAGCAACAAGCATATAGGTGAGATCTATAAGGGTCACGTCGTGGTCTATCATATAGTACTCTCTTGCGAAATTACTACATGAGTTAGGAAGTGACTGAAGAACCCAATCAACAGCCATTTCCTCACAGACAACGGATCCCAACAGCGTGACTTCATCCCTAGGACTTGTGCACACACCGACTTTCCTTCTTTATGTTCACTTGCCAAAAGGGCTTGAGTGATCTTGAACTTTTCAAGCCTTTGAACTTGTGGGTTAGGGAGAATAATTGGAGGAGGAGGAGGAAGTGAAGCATGATTTCTTGTTCCTTGATCGAATCGTGGAATATCATCTTCATGTGGAATGCTTGTTCCACGGAATTTGCGAAGACCATAGTTGTCGAACTTTGACATCGGGAGAAAAACGAATTCAAGTTAGTTGATTGATTGAGTCCTTGGTAAATCACCCAAATGAAATTCCAAGGCTAGGACCCAACACAATATCCTACAACTCGGGAGAGGGATGCCGTAACCCAAATTGCAGAACATTTGAAGGTAAGTGAATGACGATTCACTAATTTCCACCATGAAAAACGAAAAAGAAATTTAGGTTTTAAATCTATGAAAACTCCTAGATCCTTTGAGATTCATTGAACATTTCAATGGCATGTTTAAATCTCGATATGCCCCTCTTGTTTGTGACTGGGATGCCGAGGATCATAAAGCGGGTGTGAATAACCATGCAAACTACATGGTGCCCTCACATGTTACAATCACCTATTCGATGTGCCGGTAAACCACACACGCTCCACCGAACTATGACAAACATTGAGTCACCCTTTGCTACCTTTGCTTAGAACCATTTAGTGTGCCGGTAAACCACACACGCTCCACTAACGTCTTCGCAAGGGCACAAAGTGTAATTTCATGGAATTGCATCTTTTCACTTTTGCCTAAGTAACTAAGATTGGGAATTTGAAAAACATTTAGTTACTTTGTATTTCATTATACTTATAATGGAAGGTTTCGTCCTATCCTACCCGTTCGGCTAGCGACCCTCCACTGGTCAAGAGTGCGGTGGGTAAGAGTGGATACCCATTCAATCGCCATTTTATAGGCAATTTCCTTAAACACCCCTTATAGACCAGCTTCGTGAATGAGGTCTACTAACGGTAAGACTGACTTTTAGTTATACATATATATAATGTTAGACTTTTAATGTTATATATAGTATAGGGTGTATTTTATAACTTTTAAAATACTATGTGGTTAACTTTAACAATTACACCTTTAATTCAGTAAAATACTGTGTGGTTAACTTTAACAATTACACCTTTAATTTTATTAAATAGTTAACCTAAACTTTTATGGATTTATTAAACCTCTTTTAATTATACTCCTTAATTAATTAATAAAACCATAAGGGTGTGATTTGAACTTTTCAAAACATTACTAGAGTTTTAGAATTTAATATTTCTAATTAAACTTTTAATCAACTTTTAAATTCCAAAACTTGAGGGAAAGTTTTGAAACCTTTTTCAAAACATTAGGGTTTTAACTATTTAAATTTCAAAACAACAAAACTTTTGGGGTTCAAATTTAAACTATAAAACCTAAAGGGATAAATTTGAAACTATTTCACAAGATAATTCAAATCTAAATTACAAATAATCAAACTTTATCTAATAAAACAAGTGATTATCTAAATTTTGACAATTATCTTCTATTTAGGTAAGGATAATCACATAATAATGAAAAAATTCGGATTTTATCACAAAAACGAGTTTATGGTAATTATCCAAAACCAAAACAGGAAGAAAATCGCGAATATGAGCTGTCAGACCCTTTGACTCGTCGAGTCTGGACCTGGACTCGTCGAGTACAGCTGACTCGGCGAGTTCACCAAGTGACTCGGCGACTCAAACATTCAGAAACTCAAAAAATCGATTTTCAGTGCTTATTTCGATCAAATATGCATCAATACAATTGAAACCAATCTAGGCTCTGATACCACTGATGGGTTTTGGTCATATGACATCCTATGTGCTCATACAAACCCTAATGCTTGGATCTAGGTTTCTCTATTGTACATGCTTTGAATCCAAGACTATAAACCCTAATTCTAGCATACATATAATCATATTAACATGAGAATAAGTTTATAGTGTTACCTTGATTGTTATGTAGCAATAACAATCCCAAATCTCCTTGTATTGACTTTGGAAGGCTTAGAGTCACAAGTGTCACTCCTCTAATGGCTCACAAACACCATAAGCAAGAGGATGAAGAGGAGAGAGGTTGGAGGCTGCCAAAAATGTGTGTCAACCCTTACAAGAAGCTTAGCTTCGTTTTTGAGCCTTAAGGGTTCTTTATATAGTTGGGCTATTAGGGTTATCTAACAAGGAAACCCTAATTTGGATGTTTAAGCCCTAAGCAACCCATAGACTCCTTTTATTAAGCCTATGGATGATTTCCTTATGGGTTTCCCATTAGAATTCGTCCATCCCTTAATACAAGGCAATCCATGGCCCAAATTGCAATTATCCTATAATTATAATTCCAGTCCCTTAAGTTTAATTAATCTCTTTTAGTCACAAAACTAATTACCAATTAATTATTGACTAATATTAATTAAACAATATGGTTTCTCCTTTAATATATTATTCTCATAATACATTAATAAATCATATTTAATCCTTACTCTCCATAAATCATCCTATCAAGTTGCTTTGGTGAAGGCAACCCAAAAGGACCATGCACCATCGGGTCAAGTACATACCAAAATAGTTATGGACTTAGACACTAATCCAACAGAAGGCACGATATCACGAGATGCTGAGGGATGACATCAGGGAGTTCGTGAGCAGGTCCAGTTGTAAGACGCTGGAAGATATGATTTCTCGGGCCAAGGAGAGGGAAATTGATTTGGAGCAGATCCAGAAGAGGAAGCCGGATGAGGTTCAGGTAGCCGCAAGTTCGAGCAAAAGGCCCAAGGGATCGGAGTCGAGATCGAGGGATTACCAGGACCGCAGTCGATGCGGAAGGTGTGGCAGGACGCACGCGGGCGCGTGCAGGAGTGGTAGTGGTGGTGAGTCTGGCTGTTTCAGGTGTGGTCGGACTGGTTATTTTAGCAGAGATTGTACTGCTACCATCACTCAGGGATCAGACTTGATATGTTTTCACTACAATCAGCGGGGCCACAAGAAGGCCCAGTGCCCCAGTTTGCTTTCAGCAGGATGGGTGATGGCACCTGTCCCTGCAACTTTGAGGATCATAGACGGCCGTCAGGGCCGTGCGGAGGTGCCTGCAGTTGGAGGCAGGGCTTTTCAGATGGCTACTTTGGAGACATGAGCAGCACCGGAGGTTGCAGGTATGCGACTTCTGTTTTTAGTTCTTTTATTTTGTGCATGATTATATTGTTATGGTTCTGCATCATTATCTGTATGAGTATCTTATGTTTGAGCGGATTGACTATGATCGAGTTATGCCATCTGCATACCTTGGATATTGGTTAGTAATTAAGGGATGGGTTGTATCGAAGAAGGTTACTTAGGGTGCAGTATCTGTAGCATGCCTTGGAGAGACTCGGTATGTCTCGCTAGTTCGGAGCCATATAAATTTTAGAATGGTCAGGCTAGACCCTTAGCTATGGTAAGCTTGGGATTCCTCAGCGGATTGATTATGGTAGCAAGGATTGGGATTTCTCTTCATCGAGCATCGAGGTCTAAGCAGGATCAAAGTGGGGGAGAATCCTCCGAGTGTATAAGGGTAAGGGCACGCAAATCTAGATCGGGTATGTGATTTCTGAGAAGGAAAGGAGGTAGTTCAGCGTTTGACGGATTGAGTAGTTTAGGGTTGGGAGTTTGAGAACTTCCCATCAGTGCGTGCGTGTAAAGGGTAATGGTGGGTATGTGATTCAGGTTAAAGGGTCGCATGTAGGACTCGTGTGAGTCAGAATGGAGATCTTGAGGTCAAATAGCAGGAGATGTTTTCGTGTTAGTAGTCAGTGGTGGAAAGTGATGTAAGACTACGGGGCGGACGTAGCATTCACTAGCAGTCAGTAGTGGAAGTGTTGTCAGACTACGGGGCAGCCGTAGCATTCTGTAGTAGCTTCGTTGGCGGAGTCGGGCGAGGCCCTTATCTCCTAGCATTCAGATAGGGATCGGGAATAGGGAATGGATGACAATGGTATGGAGTTGCCTGTATAGCCATTGAGAGATGAGACCTTGCAAGAGGCCGCTCTAGGATATAGTCAGGTGAGACCCGTGGGCGAGGCCCGTATTAGGATAGCAGTATAGGTGAGACCTGAGAGCAGGGTTGCTCAGTAGTATGGTTGGGTGTGGCCCGTGGGCGAGGCCCGTGAGTTTTAGCAGTGCAGGTGGGACCTGGTAAGGATCTTAGTGTCTAGATAGGGGGGGTCGAGGATCCCAGAATATTGTAGTGCCAGCTTGGTAGAATAGATTGAGAAGTATAGGTGGCGGGATTTTCTTCGAATGTCGCTGGGAGGGACTAGTGGTTGTGTTGGATCAGCAATCGGTGAGAGTCGGTAATCCAGATATTGATAGGTTGGTAGGGACCAGGATGGTCTCAGTTCATCCGGAAGCCAGATAAGGAATAGCAGAATTTCTAGTCAGTAGTGATGCGGGGATGCAGAGTATGGTGGAATTCAGTTAGTCGGTCGAGGGTTGCTTGACACCGAACAGTAGTAGAAAGAACGCCAAGTGCATACTGGCAATGATGACCCGTACTGAGTAGCGGGAGTAATAAATTGGGGGAAGACAGGGTCTTCACGGTGGCAGAGGAGATAGATGGTTATGGAGCTTTGCTTTGGGAAGGCAAGGAAATCGCGCAAGGAAAGAAGGGGTGAACCCCTATGTTGCAGTACCCGGAGAATACCAGGAAGATTGTCGGTTGAGTAAGTCGTGTTTCCAAGATGTTCAGGGTCAGGGTGCACCCGAGATCATTATCGGTAAGGATTGACGTTAGTCTGAAGGACTGAGTGGAGGGCCAGCAAAGTTAGGCAGCTGGTGTTAGAACGAATGGTGAGGTATTGAAGGCAGATCGCAGGCAGTGGAGTATAGTAAACTTCGAGGAAAAAGTTTAGTTTAAGTGGGGGAGAGTTGTAACACCCAAAGTTTCGAAGGCCAAGAAAGGAGAGAAAAGCCCTAATTTAAGGATAGGCTCGGCGAGTCCAAGGAGCGATTCGGCGAGTCCCAACGGGATCCAGGTCGAGGAGTAAGCGACCGACTCGGCGAGTCGGCCAAGGTGACTTGGTGAGTCTGGTCTGAACGAGGAAAACTCTAATCCCGAGAGTTGTATCCTATTTAAAGGGTGTTATGTCCCTCCCTCAGCCCCCATATCACCCTAAAGAGCCAGTGCACCCTTGATTTCGTGAGAGCTTCCATCATTTTGAGAGTTAAAGCTTGGAGGAAGGAACTTTGGGGAAAGGAACTTGAAGGGAAAGTAGGTTGCTGCAAGGAGGAGGTGTAGATCCGAGATCTACTTCAGTGGTGTTCATCTTGGAGGTAACAAGCTGCTATCTCCCCTCATTTGCACCTAGATCTTTGTGTGTGTTTTGGGCATTCTTGGCTTAAGAGTAACCTTTGAGCTAGAGGTTCAGATCTGAGGTTGCTACCTCAGATAAATGCTTATGTTGGTCTAGAAATCCGTAAATTGTCAGCCATTGAGTGGATCATGGAGCCTTTTTGCCTTAAGACGTAGTTTATGGCATATTTTGCCTAGATCTCCTTCTCTACACGTAAAGTTTGCAACTTTATGTGGGGAAAAGGCTTTGGAAGGGTGGATCTACATTTTGGATTTCATGCATGACTCAAATGTCCTCTACATGTAAGGAGATCTGAAGGGACTCGACGAGTCCTCTGAGTGGACTCGGCGAGTAGCATGAAGTTGTGGAGAAACTCGACGAGTGGGATGAACAACTCGTCGAGTCGTATAAAGATTGCCTTGTACTCGGCGAGTCTGTTCTTGGACTCGGCGAGTCAGGTTGCGAAACCCCAGACCCTTTGAGTTGAGACTCGAATCAGTGAGTCAGGTGGAGACTTAGTGAGTTGGACAGGTCTGGACTCAGAAATCGGTAGACTCGGCGAGTCATGGACTAACTCGGCGAGTCGAGTCGCGAATGGAAGGAATCTTAACATTATGAACTCGGTGAGTCAGTAGGGTGACTCGGCGAGTAGGGTTGACCTGGAAGGTTGCCTTTGACTAGGACTTTGACCTTGGACCAGGTGGACTTGGTTGTCTTTCGGGGGTCAGTTAGACTCAGTGTTGCATTGATACTGGTAGTTCGGGAAGCAAGGGGAGCATGAGTTCCGTGAGTTGTCGGGCAGCAACTAGTGAGATCATCAGCAAGTTCAGCCAGTGCAGGTGAGTTTCCCTTTGTGTGAATAGGTCTAAGGCCACAATGTCGGCCCATGTAGTTATGAGTAGAAGACCCGAGGGTTAGCCCTAGGCAGAGTATGCTAGTATTATTTTCAGGACAAGGTCCAGTAATAGCGGGCGGGTGCGCAAGGAATTGTTTATCTGATGGTTTATACTTGTTGTCTGTGTGATACATGTATGTGCCTGGTAGGGAAGTAAGTGTGGGCGAGGTTCCGTATCTCGCTAATAGCAGAGTGTGGATGGGGTTCCATATCTTATTAGTAGCAGAATAGGGGTGAGGCCCAAACTAGAACAGGAGTGAGAGTGGGCTAGGCCCGTACCTCACTACCATTAGGAGCGTGGACGAGGTCCCATGACTCATCAGTAGCAGGACATGGGCGAGGCCTTAGGATAGAACCAGTTGTATGTGTTAGTTATGTGTTGTGAAATGTTTATGGCTTATTATTTGTTGGCGGGCGACGCC